>NW_027526233.1:91475335-92075335 GCF_048455015.1 Haemaphysalis longicornis
GTGGAGGTTGCGGACTGCCCTCCCCGTGCCTGTCACGAGCGCAGCTACACCCTGCCATGGAGCATCGCAGTGGGCGACACATTCGTCGACGAACGATGCCTCCTGCCCCCGAGACCTCACCCACAGCGCCACTAGTCATCGTTTCCCAGCCCCGTGACCCAGGCTTTTTTACCGGTGAGGATGGTGCCGACGTGGAAGAATGGATCCGCATGTTTGAACGTGCCAGCGCCCATAACAGGTGGAATGACATAATCATGCTGGCTAATCTGCCTTATCTTCTGAAAAATGGCCAAAACCTGGTTTGAGACAAATGAGCACACATTGATCAGCTGGGACGTGTACAAAGGGAAGTTGCGCGAAATCTTTGGCCGACCCGTCGAACTCCAGTTCGCCGCTAAGCAAAAGCTCGCAAGCCGTGCCCAGTCGACAACTGAATCCTACATCACGTGCATACAAGATGTTTTGGAACTCTTTTCAAAGGTTGATTCGCAAATGTCGGAAGCTGATAAGGTGGGCCACATATTCAAAGGCATTGCAGATGACGCCTTTCATCTGCTGATCTGTAAGGATTGCACTACCGTTGACGCCATACCTAAGGAATGCCGACGCTTTGAGGAGGCAAAATGTCGCCGCATTGCCTACCAGTTTTCTCGACTGCCTCACACAGCGGCAACCTCGTCTTGTCAAGATGCGACGCTGCCACCGCGCACACCGCTGACGCAAAAACGGAGGCTCAGACAAAGCCTGACCAAAATAGTGCGCCGGGAGATCGAGGCTATGACCCCAGTCGCTGCTTCTCCTTGCACGCATCACCGGACAGCCCCCACTATTTCCCTCATTCTAGCCGTCGCTAGAGACGAGATAGCTTCCCTGGGCCTTCAATCGGTTTGTGCCTTGGGGCGCTACGATCCCTGCGACGGGTCCGCGCTCCATCTACCCGTAGTGATGTCCCGCCGCGCTACGATGTTCCACCGTGGTTCCGGCCGAGCAGCCCTGGCGAATGGAGAACAGCCGATGCCGTCACATCTGTTTCAACTGCCATCGCGTTGGCCATGTCGCCCCTTACTGCCGTAGTAGCTGGTCGTCATCTCTTTGTTCATGGTTCATCGACAACCGCTACTCCGACTACCACCCTCGACGATTTCCTCCCAGTCCTCAGCAGCCCTTCGCAGCCGACAACACACGACGCAACCGCACTGGCCGCTCGCCATCCCCTCAGCATCGCCAGTCGCGTTCGCCGCAGCCCCGCCGCCTACGTCCTCAACCTCCCTCTCGGAAAACTAGCCAGTGCAGCTCCCGGAGGGATACTAGCCAGTGCAGCTCCCGGATGTGATGCTGCATTAGTGACCCCGCCTGAAAATCCACTGTTGACTACGATTGCGAAACCAAATTTCATAGACGTTTACGTTGACGGTGTTCGTGTTAGCGCATTAGTCGACACAGCCGCCAATATTTTGGTAATGAGTTCGAACCTGCTCCACACTATTTGGAAACTTATGACGCCTGCTGTATGCCGCACCGTACGAGTCGCCGACGGAGGAACAACCACAGTAGCCGGAATGTGCACCGCCCGTGTCGTAATTGCCGGACGTGACATCCCGGTCTTGTTCACCGTCTTGGACACATGCCCTTACGACGTTATAATCGGACTGAACTTTCTGACTAACCACGCTGCCCTCATTGATTGCGCCGCTGGGGTTTTACGTCTTCTGCTGCCCACCATGCCCCTTGATGAAACCAAGCCTATTTACTGGCTTTGCTGCACCGAGCATGCTCGTTTAACACCGAGGGCCATGACCTACATGCCTTTATCGTCGCGCCCGCCAGTACCACATGGTGAATACCTTGTCTCTCCCGTCACCGATGTACTCCTAGAACGTAACGTGACCCTTCCTCATACAGTTGTGACGATCGCGACGAAAAAAATAGTCCTCCCATTTTTCAACTTCGGTTTCTGCACCCAAGTTCTTCCCCAGGAAATGTCGCTGGCTACACTCATCCCCTTGCCCGAATGCGAGCTTTCCGTTGTGACCACTGACGCCTCTGACGGTCAACGGGATGGCCAACGGGACATTTCGCCGACTACCAGTGATTTTATGAAGATGATAGCATGAGACCTTCCACCTCCGCAAGCCCATGAGCTCCTATGTGTTTTAGCGTCCTATCCGGACATTTTCGACTTGGGCAACCATCCTTTGGGCCAGACCTCTAGTGTGACAGATCGCATTAACACTGGTGACGCGACCCCTACTCGCCGACGTCCATATTGTGTGTCCCACGACGACCGTACCGTCATTTAGCAGGAAGTAGAGAAGATGTTGAAAAAAAGATGTTATTTAGCCATCTTCGAGTCCGTGGGCGTCACCAGCCGTGTTGGTTAAAACGAAAGACGGCTCATGGCGATTCTGTGTAGATTACAGACATTTGAACAAAATAACCAATAAGGACGTTTACCCACTTCCTCGCATTGACGACGCCCTCGATTGCCTGCATGGCGCGTCGTATTTGTCGTCCACTGCCCTTACATCCGGATACTGGCAAATCGCAGTTGACGCCATGGACCATGAAAAGACCGCTTTCGTAACACCATACGGACTGTACCAATTTAAGGTCATGCCGTTTGGTCTCTGCAATGCGCCGGCCACATTCGAAAAAATGATGGACTCGCTTCTCCATGGATTCAAATGGACGACTTGCCTATGCTATCTGGACGACGTTATCATCTTTTCTCCCACGTTTGAGACCCACCTACATCGCCTCTCTGACGTCCTGGCAGTTTTTCGCAGAGCTGGAGTTCAGCTCAATTCATCAAAATGCCACCTCGGCTGCCGTCAAATGAAGATCCTTGGGCACCTCGTCGACACTACCGGAGTTCAACCTCACCCCGACAAAATCGCGCAGTAAAAGACTTCGCTGTTCCTCGATCTGTGAAAGACGTTCGCAGCTTTGTAGGGCTCTGCTCCTACTTTCGCCACCTCGTCAAGGACTTTGCTACAATTGCGAGGCCACTCACGGATTTGCTTAAGCACGATACCCTGTTTTCGTTGGGCCCTGAGCAACCTTCCGCTTTTTCAACCCTCGTCGGCCACCTCACGAATCCAGCTATTCTGGTGCACTTTGACGGTTCCGCTACGACCGAAGTCCACACAGACGCGAGTGGCCACGGCATAGGTGCTGTACTGGTTCAGAAGCAGGCTGGCCTTGAACGAGTAATAGCGCACGCCAGTCGCCTTTTATCGCCTTCCGAGAGAAACTAATCAATCACCGAATGGGAATGTCTGGCCCTTGTATGGGCCGTGAACAAATTCTGTCCATATTTATACGGACGGCCTTTTTCTGAGGTCACTGACCACCAAGCCCTATGCTGGCTGTCTACTTGCTCTGAGGCGTCTGCTCATAGTCTTCACTACAATAATCAGACACACAAACACACACACGCACATATATATATATATATATATATATATATATATATATATATATATATATATATATATAGTAAAAAGGGGCGCAATAAAAAACATAACAAGTTTACTTCGAAAACATAACTTTACATCGACGTTTCGGACGGGGACCGTCCTTTATCAAGAGTAATATTTTACAAAATGGAAGCGGTTTATATACAGTTCAAGCACTTGAGGTTCCGGGGCGGTGACATACGTTTAAGATTGGAAGCGAGGCGGGAGAGAGAAAAGCGCATTGAAACATGAGAGAAAAAGCCAGCAATAAAGAAGCACAAACTTGAAAAGCATAAATATGTGAGAGAGGGGGATGAAAAGGCAGAGGTGGGGACGGGCAAACTAAAAAGAACCGAGAGGACACGACAAACAGAAGCTTAGGAGCGATGGGAGACACGTAATTGCGTGGTCGACAGGGATGACCCACAGGGGCGGCGAGTTGTACCGGCCCGTGGCCATCGCAGGCGAACAATATGCAAGGGTTGTTGTACGCGCGCCGCTTCCAAGACTCCCGTGCCAGGAGCGCGTGTTTTTCGTCGGCCCTCAAAGACGCACCGCCATCTACTTCCCCCCACCCTTCCTGCTCACTTCGCGGAAGCCGTAAGGTGTCGCCGTGTCGGAGAAAACCGGGAAGAAACGGGCCGCCCCAGTCGCGCCGGCGAGAAGATAAGCAATCGAAAGTCCGAATGAGAGCGATTATGTCTGAGTGAGGAGACTATAATCACGTTGCCTGCAGAGACAGCGAGAATAGTAAGTCAACGTGAGCGATAGGGGGCACATAATTGCGTGGTTGACAGGGGTGACGAGTTGTAAGCGCCCGCGGTCAGCGCCCGTGAACAATATGCGAGGGGTGTCCTACGTACGCGTGCCCTGAAGACTCCCGAGCGAGGGGCGCGGGGTTTCGTCGGCTCCCGAAGATGATCCCCCATTCAGTTCCCTCCACCCCCTCCTCCCAGTCAGTGTCGGCGCCAAAGTCGTAAAGTGCCCACGTGTTCGAGAAACCTGGGAAGAAAGGAGGCGCCCCCCGTCGCGATGGCGATAAGAGGGCTAAGCTGTCGAGTGATAGTAATTATGTTTGAGTGGAGAGACAGTGAAAGTAGTAAGCCAACGGGGGGGAAAAAGAGAGGGATACCGGTGCAACAAATCAAAACAGAAACAGGGCGAAGGTCAAAGGCAATAGCCGCGCACACGCGCACACAAGTAACAAACACGCACAAACGACCAAGTGGCCATGGAAAGAAGGAAAGACGCCAATGGCTTGACCGATTGACCCAAACAACGAAATCAACCGAGTGGCCGATAAAGCAAGCAAAATAATCAGTGACAAGACAGTTTCTTTTGATACGCGGGTACACTGGGTGAGACAAAACATTATCAATGGTGTCAAGAAGAATGACGTATAGAAACAATTCTCTAGAAATGAGGTATAGAAACAATCTTGTATAGAAACAAGAAGAATGACGTGTAGAGACATTCTTACACCATTCTGTGCTTATAGATACACACGCGTACACGGTCAACTCCTAAATAACACAATGTTTATACATAATTACAATGAGCAGATTTTTCACATCACCACAACCTACCGATCAGGAAAAAAAATGCAGCAGAGGTGTGCGTTACGGGGACAAAAACGAAAACCTCCCCTCTTGTTCATTTATTCCACCTGCAACTGTGTTGAATTTGTGGATTAGAAATTATTCAAACATCTCTCTTTCGTGGTGTGTTCTAAACTTCGATTTTAGCACGGTCACCGTGAATTTATCAAAAGAGTGACCAAGGCAAGTAACGTGTTTTGAGACAGGGAGGTGAGGCAGCGTTTTGGTGTGTGATCTGTGGTTATTAATTCGTACTCCCCCGTAATTGTCCCCGTTAATTGTCCCCGTAACGCACACCTCTGCTGCATTTTTTTTTTCTGATCGGTAGGTTGTGGTGATGTGAAAAATCTGCTCATTGTAATTATGTATAAATATTGTGTTATTTAGGAGTTGACCGTGTACGCGTGTGTATCTATAAGCACAGAATTGTGTAAGAATGTCTCTACACGTCATTCTTCTTGTTTCTATACAAGATTGTTTCTATACCTCATTTCTAGATAATTGTTTCTATACGTCATTCTTCTTGACACCATTGATAATGTTTTGTCTCACCCAGTGTACCCGCGTATCAAAAGAAACTGTCTTGTCACTGTTTATTTTGCTTGCTTTATCGGCCCCTCGGTTGATTTCGTTGTTTGGGTCAATCGGTCAAGCCATTGGCGTCTTTCCTTCTTTCCATGGCCACTTGGTCGTTTGTGCGTGTTTGTTACTTGTGTGCGCGTGTGCGCGGCTATTGCCTTTGACCTTCGCCCTGTTTCTGTTTTGATTTGTGGCACCGATATCCCTCTCTTTTTCTCCCCCGTTGGCTTACTACTTTCCCTGTCTCTCCACTCAGACATAATTACTATCACTCGACAGCTTAGCCCTCTTATCGCCATCGCGACGGGGGGCGCCTCCTTTCTTCCCAGGTTTCTCGAACACCTGGGCACTTTACGACTTTGGCGCCGACACTGACTGGGAGGAGGGGGTGGAGGGAACTGAATGGGGGATCATCTTCGGGAGCCGACGAAACCCCGCGCCCCTCGCTCGGGAGTCTTCAGGGCACGTGTACGTAGGACACCCCTCGCATATTGTTCACGGGCGCTGACCACGGGCGCTTACAACTCGTCACCCCTGTCAACCACGCAATTATGTGCCCCCTATCGCTCACGTTGACTTACTATTCTCGCTGTCTCTGCAGGCAACGTGATTCATGTCTCCTCACTCAGACATAATCACTCTCATTCGGACTTTCGATTGCTTATCTTCTCGCCGGCGCGACTGGGGCGGCCCGTTTCTTCCCGGTTTTCTCCGACACGGCGACACATTACGGCTTCCGCGAACTGAGCAGGAAGGGTGGGGGGAAGTAGATGGCGGTGCGTCTTTGAGGGCCGACGAAAAACACGCGCTCCTGGCACGGGAGTCTTGGAAGCGGCGCGCGTACAACAACCCTTGCATATTGTTCGCCTGCGATGGCCACGGGCAGGTACAACTCGCCGCCCCTGTGGGTCATCCCTGTCGACCACGCAATTATGTATCTCCCATCACTCCTAAGCTTCTGTTTGTCGTGTCCTCTCGGTTCTTTTTAGTTTGGCCGTCCCCACCTCTGCCTTTCCATCCCCCTCTCTCACATATTTATGCTTTTCAAGTTTGTGCTTCTTTATTGCTGGCTTTTTCTCTCATGTTTCAATGCGCTTTTCTCTCTTCCTCCTCGCTTCCAATCTTAAACGTATGTCACCGCCCCGGAACCTCAAGTGCTTGAACTGTATATAAACCGCTTCCATTCTGTAAAATATTACTCTTGATAAAGGACGGTCCCCGTCCGAAACGTCGATGTAAAGTTATGTTTTCGAAGTAAACTTGTTATGTTTTTTATTGCGCCCCTTTTTACTATTTAATCTTCACTAGCCTAATCGTTTACCTAATATCTTCAACTATGGCTTTTGAAGTTCCCGCAATAGAAAATTTAACGAAGAAGTACCCCAAATATGTGACAACCACTATGGTTGTTGGTGATTCTCAGTGCAAGCACCTATTCAACCATTTCGACCCTGGACGCAAGGGAACGCCAGCGTTCGTCTCCAAGTCAGGCACAACCATCGAAGGTATGTCCCGGCTGCTCGAGTTCGTCCCCCACACGGTGACCACCCTGATCCTGCTCGTTGGGACGAACGACATCGCCAAGGGCCCAGCTGATGCTGCGTTTGAAAGATACAAAAAATTGTTGGTGGCCATTAGACAAGTGCTGCCGAATGTGAGAGCCATTTACGCGACGCTCGTGCTCCCACGGAGCCAAAACCGGCGCCGACGCTACCTTAACCTACCATTCGTCACCCGCTGTAATTTGGAGGCTGGCAAGTACAACCTCCTGCGGTATCACTGCCGCCAGGTGAAGGGCCTCTTCTACTTGGACCACGAGCTGCAATGGATTCCCCCAGTACGTGCGTTAGCAGCTGATGGTCTGCACCCTAGTTTTGAAGGTGTAGCCATAATGGCAAGCCATCTTCAACAGCTCCTGCGACGGAAACCGAGGAGGGCACCACCAACTTGGCTGAACGAACCGGTCACTTCATCAGCAGGACAACTGCAGCCGGCAGCATGGCGACCACCGACACCCCCGCTTTTGACGAACATCGGGACCACCCAGACAGACGGAGCACGCGAACGACAGCATGTAAAGCCCCAGACCAACCCCACCTCCACGACTGTACTTGACCCAGAGCAGTTTCCGCCCCTACCGCCCCCACCTCCGCTCGTCGGTGCTGTGCAAACTGGCGTGATACCACGCTACGACCTCCGAAGGGCATCCAAGGACGTCTTCCAGGCCGACCAGTCCAACTGACTATCTACCAACCCAAGTGAACTCTCTGTTAACGTAGTTTTCAGGAACTTTTTGAGAATACGGAAGGTTGTTGAAAAAATAGTTAGATGTGAATGCCATGTCAACACTTTAATCTTCTATGAAAAATCTGATATTGTTCCAAAGGGTCTCCGGCTCCATTTGGAGCCGGCTACATCCGACTTTTCACCTGAACTGAAACAAAAATTGAAAGATACCCTGCATGAGGCGTCTAAAAAGGTATTGCACTATGTGATCCAATATAACCGGTCCTACTTACTTTCGCTCCAAATTCAGGAAGAGAAACTCATCAGAGAGAATCCCCTAACAGAAAATGAACTCCGCCGCTTGGAACTCTTTATACGAAACAAAGAGCGCGAGCTGCAGGAAACAAAACGTAAAAAGCTTCGCCGTGACGGCGTACACTCCACTACTGACAGTCGATCAGAAGCAGCCCTTACATCTTCGTGCGCTGCCCATTCGACCATACCCCAAACTATTGACAAAAGTTAAGACCCGATTGTTAACCTTTCAGATGTAGAACTATCGGAAGAAGAACATAAAGTTCTTTCCAAAGGCCTCAATTTTTGCCCTGCTACAGGCTCCATCAATGAATTTCAGCTCTACAAAGACGTAAATAACTTTGCAAGATCGTTAAGACTCAGCGAATATTTCCTGGACAAGCCGCAAAACACGGATGGCGAGGCAAAACTCCCATCTAGTCGTCAATGGACACCTCCGGCGCAAAGAGACAAATGCCTTGATATCTATATTAGGGCAGTCCAACGTGACATCGTGTCATCATATAAGAATCAGACACCCTACCGCAAAAACCTTTCCCGCGGGGAAGAAAAGGCACTGGAGGCTTTAAGCACCCGTACCGACATAATAATAAAGCCAGCAGACAAGGGAGGAGCGATAGTGGTCATGAACCGATCAGACTACATAGCCGAAGCCCAGGGACAACTGAATAATACTTCTTTTTACAAATTATTGCCGAACGATCCAACCCGTCACTTTAAAGATAAGATAAAGGAAAATCTGGACCACCTTGTGAAAGGACAAAAAATAACTGAATCGGTGGCGCGGTCTCTTTTACCACTAAGTCCAGTAGCTGGGAGGTTCTATACTCTGCCTAAAATCCACAAGGAAAACAATCCAGGACGACCGATCGTGTGTGGCATAGGCACAGTGTCCGAATACATATCCAGTTTTGTGGACGGTTTGATACGGAACATACCATGCTCTCTTCCCTCCTACATTAGATACACCACCCATTTCCTTGGCCAAACAATTAACCTCAGTATACCTGAAAATAGCCTTTTAGTGACCCTGGATGTGGCCTCGCTATACACAAACATCCCTCACAAAGATGGCATAAACTCAGTAATACTTGCTTATGAGGAAATGGAGCCGCTTAACAGATCAATCGATAGTCAGACGCTTGGGGAACTCTTGAAAATAATTCTGGAAATGAATAACTCTGTAGTTCAACAATAACCATTACGTGCAAATCAATGGCACCTCTATGGGCACAAAGATTGGTCCCAATTATGCCAACATCTTCATGGGAAATTTGGAAAACAAGTTCCTAGGCGACTACCCGTTAAAGCCGCTCTTCTATAAGAGATTCATTGACGACATATTTCCGATCTGGCCTCACGGAGAGGATGCTCTCCTTACGTTTATTGAAGCATTCAACAATGTCCACAGCGACCTCAAGTTCTCTCACTCGTACTCTGCCTGTAGCATAAACTTTTTGGACGTAACCGTGCAAATATCTGGCGGTAAACTGACAACATCACTTTTCAGAAAACCCACTGACCAACACCAGTATCTAAACTTTCACAGCAGCCATGTTCGCCATAGCAAAACCGGAATTCCTTACAGCCAGTCCATCCGATTCAAAAGAATATGTTCAAACCCTCAAGACTTTGCCGCCAACTGTGACCAACTACGCAAAGATTTAACCCGCCAACAATACCCTCTTCCCGTAATAAACGATGCCATTGAAAAATCGAAAACACTGGACAGACTTGAACTAATAAACAGCAGCAGCAACGTCCAAACTGATAAACCTCTAACCAACTTGGTTCTAACATACTCAGCCTCCGCTCCGAACGTAAAAACAATTTTGCGAAAACATCACAACATCCTTCTGGAAAGTGATCGAATGCGACGTGTCCTCCCTGAACCGCCCCGCGTCAAATATAGGCGAGCAAAAAACCTGAAAGATATCATAACTTCTTCAAAAACTGCAACTTCCCAATTTCAAGGCTCTGGACCATGCAACAAACCCCGCTGTAAGCTTTGCCCCATGATCCCAAAAACTCTTGTTGCTGAAAGCACTGCCACTAGCTTCTCCTTTCAAATACGGGGAACCTTCGATTGTGATAGTGCTAAAGTTGTGTACCTTCTTCAGTGCACTGTATGCAGCGCACAGTACATCGGTTAGACGGAAACACCACTGCGAGTACGAATTAATAACCACAGATCACACACCAAAACGCTTCCTCACCTCCCTGTCTCAAAACACGTTACTTGCCTTGGTCACTCTTTTGACAAATTCACGGTGACCGTGCTAAAATCGAAGTTTAGAACACACCACGAAAGACAGATGTTTGAATCATTTCTAATCCACAAATTCAACACAGTTGCAGGTGGAATAAATGAACAAGAGGGGAGGTTTTCGTTTTTGTCCCCGTAACGCACACCTCTGCTGCATTTTTTTTTTCTGATCGGTAGGTTGTGGTGATCTGAAAAATTTGCTCATTGTAATTATGTATAAACATTGTGTTATTTAGGAGTTGACCGTGTACGCGTGTGTATCTATAAGCACAGAATGGTGTAAGAATGTCTCTACACGTCATTCTTCTTGTTTCTATACAAGATTGTTTCTATACCTCATTTCTAGAGAATTGTTTCTATACGTCATTCTTCTTGGCACCATTGATAATGTTTTGTCTCACCCAGTGTACCCGCGTATCAAAAGAAACTGTCTTGTCACTGTTTATTTTGCTTGCTTTATCGGCCACTCGGTTGATTTCGTTGTTTGGGTCAATCGGTCAAGCCATTGGCGTCTTTCCTTCTTTCCATGGCCACTTGGTCGTTTGTGCGTGTTTGTTACTTGTATGCGCGTGTGCGCGGCTATTGCCTTTGACCTTCGCCCTGTTTCTGTTTTGATTTGTTGCACCGGTATCCCTCTCTTTTTCTCCCCCGTTGGCTTACTACTTTCACTGTCTCTCCACTCAAACATAATTACTATCACTCGACAGCTTAGCCCTCTTATCGCCATCGCGACGGGGGGCGCCTCCTTTCTTCCCAGGTTTCTCGAACACGTGGGCACTTTACGACTTTGGCGCCGACACTGACTGGGAGGAGGGGGTGGAGGGAACTGAATGGGGGATCATCTTCGGGAGCCGACGAAACCCCGCGCCCCTCGCTCGGGAGTCTTCAGGGCACGCGTACATAGGACACCCCTCGCATATTGTTCACGGGCGCTGACCGCGGGCGCTTACAACTCGTCACCCCTGTCAACCACGCAATTATGTGCCCCCTATCGCTCACGTTGACTTACTATTCTCGCTGTCTGTGCAGGCAACGTGATTCATGTCTCCTCACTCAGACATAATCACTCTCATTCGGACTTTCGATTGCTTATCTTCTCGCCGGCGCGACTGGGGCGGCCCGTTTCTTCCCGGTTTTCTCCGACACGGCGACACATTACGGCTTCCGCGAACTGAGCAGGAAGGGTGGGGGGAAGTAGATGGCCGTGCGTCTTTGAGGGCCGACGAAAAACACGCGCTCCTGGCATGGGAGTCTTGGAAGCGGCGCGCGTACAACAACCCTTGCATATTGTTCGCCTGCGATGGCCACGGGCAGGTACAACTCGCCGCCCCTGTGGGTCATCCCTGTCGACCACGCAATTACGTGTCTCCCATCGCTCCTAAGCTTCTGTTTGTCGTATCCTCTCGGTTCTTTTTAGTTTGCCCGTCCCCACCTCTGCCTTTCCATCCCCCTCTCTCACATATTTATGCTTTTCAAGTTTGTGCTTCTTTATTGCTGGCTTTTTCTCTCATGTTTTAATGCGCTTTTCTCTCTTCCTCCTCGCCTCCAATCTTAAACGTATGTCCCCGCCCCGGAACCTCAAGTGCTTGAACTGTATATAAACCGCTTCCATTCTGTAAAATATTACTCTTGATAAAGGACGGTCCCCGTCCGAAACGTCGATGTAAAGTTATGTTTTCGAAGTAAACTTGTTATGTTTTTATTGCGCCCCTTTTTACTATTTAACCTTCACTAGCCTAATCGTTTACCTTATATATATATATATATATATAGATATATATATATATATATATATATATATATATATATATATATATATATATATATATAGTAAGGAAATGAGGGGCTCGTTGAGGAAATACAGAAACATAGGTCAGCAGTCTACGACACCAAAGAAGGCATAGGGGTGTGGTTAGGCTGTTTTCTTTTTTACTACGGTTAATGAAGTGAACTTTTTTTTTAATATACAGAAGAAAGAAACAAAAACACGCGCCCAGAGTGGGGACCGAACCCACGCCTTTCGATTACATGTCGAATGCCTTACCAATTCGGCATTCGGCATAACCAATTCGAATTGGTAAGGCGTTCGACATGTAATCGAAAGGCGTGGGTTCGGTCCCCACTCTGGGCGCGTGTTTTTCTTTCTTTCTTCTGTATATTAAAAAAAAAGAAAAAAAAAAGTTCACTTCCTTAACCGTAGTAAAAAAGAAAAGAGCCTAACCACACCCCTATGCCTCCTTTGGCGTCGTAGACTGCTGACCTATGTTTCTGTATATATATATATATATATATATATATATATATATATATATATATATATATATATATATATATATATATATATATATATATATATAAGAAAAAACCTTTGAACAAGATAGTGATAACGATTGTTGCCAACGCAACGTCTCAGCAAGAGACTTACCTTCGCCAGGGAAGTCAAATCTCTTGCTGAAACTCTGGCAACAATAGACCCCTTTCCTAAAGGCTCCGTCTGGCGGCGGGCTTTTCGTCAGTTTCGGTTTGCAAGGGTTTGTGGGATAGAAATCCCAATGTTACGGGCAGCCTTGTAGGAGTCGCAGCGGTAGCCCTCCTTCAGCGAACGTCAAGCATATTAATCCTCGCCTTTTAACATGATTTTTTATCAATTGGAAATCTTGTGCCTCGTAAGGAGCGTCCCAACCACGGGATGGACGGGCGATTTGACTCGCCTACCGTGCCTGTCACCTACCGAACCGAATCGCAAAATGTCGGTGTCGGGCACACAGAAGAGGGCTGGACGCAGCTACAAGTTGGTCACAGAAAGGTAGTCGTGGCGTCGACAGTATGTGCCAACTACGACAATAAAATGTGAGTAGCGTTTCTTGCCTGATTACAAGCGTCACAACAAGCAATGTTTTGTGTATGTGCCGTCGAACTAGTCTTATTCATTTTCGTGTGCGTGCATTCTGAAAACATTTCGGTTCCGCTACTTCGTCACCGTTTTATTACGCATGGCAGCCTTAGCTTGATTTTACAGTGTGCTCTACATGTTGATATCTACGGGTGAGAACGAAGTAAGCGATGACAGGCGGTTCCTCTGTTCGCGTTGGCGTAGCACTCCGGCACCCGCCGCTATTTAGCAGATCTCAAATGAGCTTAAACACAGTTGAAAGTTGGGCGAGTTGGTGATTCAATCTGGGTATAAGCGCGAAAAACATGACATGTAAAAAGGAACACACAGGACGGCGCGCTTCTAGCAACTGGTGGAGCGCTATTAGCCCGCTACTAGCAACTTTCAACTAGAATCTACTAGCGCCAGTTGCTAGTAGCGCGCCATCCTGTGTGTTCCTTTCTACGTGTCGTGTTTTTCGCGCTTATTTTCTCAACTAAGCACTGTTTGGCAAAGGCAGTTGCGCCACTGGAGAATCATGATTTGAGGTTGATCACCCCGCCTCATGGTGCAATCAATCCGCTGCGTGCCGCGATTGGGAAGGGCGATACTCCAGTGACGGAAGCCCGTGCTTTTACGTGTTGCTGTTCACTGTTACGGGAAATAGTAGACTCCACTTGCCGCTGAACTGCCTGTGTATCTATTTACTTTGAATATTTTTCTAGATAAATTCATAGGCACATAATGCGTCTTATCGTACTGTAATTTGTTCAGCAGTTACATGTAGGGCACTCCCTGCTGCAGTGCAAGGAGGGATGGAACGAAACCTTGCACCAGGTAACACAAACCTTGTCGGGTGACTATTATATGCTATCATAAGAGCCTAACACAAATATACGCTTTAAGGGACAAGCGTCACAAAAAATGTAACTCAAATGGCCCAACAAGCAGATAGGGCGGGTGACAGCAACAAGCGAAAAAAATTAGTACACTACTGCCGACGCCTTTTGTCGTCGCTCGTCGCTGCCGCTCGCTTGAGGGCTGTTTCCGGCCAGCAAACGTAAGCGGTAGCGACGGCCCGTTGCCTCCCACTGTCGGCACCCCAGCAGTGTGTATAATTTTCTTCTTTTGTTGCCAATAATTCTTTGCATAAATGGCAAGTTCCTGCTCAAGGCGCAGTGTTACCGGAGCCAGAAAAAACAAAGCATCCATACGTTGTGAATGCCACCGTGAATGAAGTCGGCCAGGTGGTTGATGGTTAATGTGAATGCCCTGCTGGCAAGGAATTTTGCAGCCACCTACAAGCCGTTTTGAACGTGGTCATCCTCCTTCAACAGAAGAGATTCTCCGAGGCCCCAGAACACCTTTCATGTACAGATTTGCCGCAGCGCTGGAGAAGGCCAAGGGGCGAAGCCATCAAAGGGTGCAGTGTGCAAGATTTGGACTGGCGGAGAGTCGGTGAAGACGGCCAGGACAGGCCTTTGTTGTACTGTTTGGACTCAGTATGGCATCAGAGCGAAGTGTGGACCAGAAACGAAAGGCAATTAAACAACTTTCGGGCGGCCTTCGAGCTTTAGACGGAGACACAGCTTTAGTGAAGGTGCTCGCACAGTAAATCGTGCTGTTGTCTGCACCGCGAAATGCGGTGATGTGCTAGTCGGCTCTCCCTTGTCACACCAGCCACTCCTTGCCCCTTCGGCTTCGATGCGCTGCTGTGTGCCAAGTTGGAGGTGCCTGTCCAGTTCACACCGGGAGAGCCTGCTGATGGCCTGAGGCCATTCTATGGCAGCAACAGCTGGGAAATACCTGCCGGACTTGGTGCACAAGGGGACATTCTAAAGGTTCGTTGTTTTTGCTTGGATAGCATGACACCCCTTGAACATACTTATTAGTGATCGCTCTTGCACACCAACAGGCTGCCATGACCGCATTCATGTTTCGACGGTGAAACAATAATATAAGTGGAGACTTTTGCGAGAAAAATTTGCACAAAGGTCTTATCTACCCTGGTCATATTGCCACGTCACAAGAATAAGGACAAAATAGTCCGGGTGAGGGATGGTAATTTAATAAGGCGACTTGTGCCTCCTAGCAACTCAGTGAAGCAGTTCCTTCCTCCAGCACACCACAAGCTAGACTGGCGTTCTAGCTAGCCCAGCTCGCTCCACGTGCTCGCGCGCACAACTGGCCGAGACAGTCTGCTCCTCTACGTTGTCGTCGACAGTCCGTCCGCACGCGCTGAAGAGAGGTGGCTGGAGGCGTTCTCTTCATGGTCATCTTCTTTAAACTTCTCGTACATGCGACAATATATAGCCGTCTTTGAACTGTTTTTTTTCTCAAGTTGAAGGGTGAATCTATACTCGCACTGGACCCATACTTCTGTTTATAAAGTACTTATATCCAACTCCTGGATTATGAGCATATCCCGATGCTTCACCTACATTGCCATGTGGGGCTCCTTGTGGAAGATTTTGCTGATAGGTGCCACATGCATTGTAGGACGAAAGTGATGGCCATACTGAGTTCAAGTTCAGCTGAGGACAGGAATACAATTTAAGCCCTGTCTGTCTTGTTTCTCACCACCTCTCTAATCTTCCCTCCTTTTCGTTCGTTAGCGCTGTAGTGTTGGGAATTGATTTGTGTAAGCTGTTCCAGTATGTAAAAAATCTGTTTTGTATTAGGCAATAACCAAGGTAAAAAAATCTATGAAACAGAAACTGGTAACTTGAACACAAGCCCAAGGGCTATGACATGCTACAGGTATTGCTTAACGTAGTGTGCTTATTTTAATTGAATGTGAAATTCTGCTTGTTTCAGAAAATAACACTGACACCTTTTCAAACACAAGCATTGGAGAGAGACACCCTAAGGCAGCGAGACAACAGTAGCTGGCGTGAGGCAAGGTATTACCGTCTGACAGCGTCTAACTTCGGCAACGTGCTTTTGCGTACTGCCCCGTGGAACGACGGGGCACTTGGCCGGCTCACTACGTCAGAGGATTTCTCGCACGTACCTGCTGTTAGATGAGAGTGTCATATTTTTGAAGAATCATGCAAACAATATTCTGCAACATTTATTGGACACAATAAATAGCTCAGGCTGAAAAAAATCAGGCAATGCAACATTCGGTTCAACGCAATTTAACGAGTACAACGATCGGTTCTTTTTTTCAACAGTAGTGGTTCTCAAGACACTTGGGAGAGAGATCTGCTTTGTTTTACTGAAGCAGGTTGTAGTGGGGTCCCTAGGAGTGGGGGAAATGAAAACAGGGCAGGTGTGCCACCTCAGGCAGCAAGTGATTAAAAAAAAGAATACTCTATGGCCAACCTGAGGCCATTTCCAAAAGAGCTCGTTCCTCTTCCGAAACGAGCCACGTAAGGCTGAGCACCAGACCCAAACCATCCCCACAAGATTGTGTGACTTGATTAAAAAGTTTCGGGAAAGTAGCTAGGGAGTCGACGCTGCTCCACATGGTTTTTCTGATATCCCCATTACTTGTTCAATGTTCTCGACAAAAATTTGTCGTTATGACAAAGCAGTCTTTGTAATGAACCAAACTTGTAATTTTCCTTTATGACCCATTTAATTCCCAATTCACGTATTTTCCTTCTCATAACCTGTTAGTGACACTAAAGTTGCATTTTTTGTAATAAGTAGACGGGCCCATGCTCTTCAGTACACTTTTTGCAGTAGGGAGGTGATAGCTCAACTGGCAGGTCTGAGGCAGCGTCAGATAACAGGCTTCAAGGATATGATTGATGCACATGAGGCAGTCTAATATGCATGAATGATTCACCTTTTGTGTAGCATTATTTTGCCATTGCGCTTTATAAATTGAATATCATTCATAAATAATCCTCCCTTTTACTTTTAAAATGAATAGATTATTTCTGAGCCCTTCTTTAGACACAGCATCACCTACGAGGGCAAGGCACTGTGACGCTACGAGGCTGTTTTGAAGGAAAGATTCCGAAGCGTTCACCTTGGGAGTGCAGGGCTGTTTGTCCACCCCCAGTGCCCCTGGCTCGGTGCAACTCCGGATGGTGTTGTTTTTGACCCACTGGAACACCCACCGTGGGGTGTGTTGAAATCAAGTGTCCCTACACCCGGAAGAATGCAGACGTGCGTGAGCTGCTTTCTGCCGACAGTTGTGTTGTTTTTGATGCTACTCACCATCCACACCTTGAAGAAGACCACCCATATTTTGCTCAGGTAGTTGGCCAGATTGGCGTGACGCACTTGAACTGGGCCGATTTTGTCTTTTATGGGGATAACTTCTTGGCGGTTCAAAGGATTAGGTTTCATGAGGAAGCCTGGAAGAACTTGAAGCGACGACTCGACGTATTTTATTTTAATACACTGCTGTCATATTTTGCAAGGAAGCTGTCACACTGACGTATTATTCCTCAAACAATCGAATGCCCTACGGTGGAAGCATTCCTGAACTGACCCTTGACCTCACTTGCCCTGTCATTCCTCTTGCTTCTTTACGATGTCTTTAATTCTGTTTCGCGCACAACGCTGTATTTCCTCTGCATGTCCATTGTGGTTTAGAAATCTGGTGGCTACAATAGCATTCTTTGAAAAGCGTAGTTCTACATGCACACAGGTCTCCTCTATCAGACCGTCGTTTTTTTTAATGTGTTAAATGATATTCCTGCCTGCCGTTTTTTTTTCCTGGTGTGGCAGTGTTGGTCATCTTATCTGTGGTGTTTTGTTTTTTATGGGGAGAACTTTGGCGGTTCAAAGGATTAGGTTTGATTAGGGATCCTGACAGCACATGAAGCAGCAACTAGATGCTTTTTATTTTTAAACTGTTGCCATGTTTTGCAAGGAACCGGTAGCACAAATGTATGTAAATGTTGCTCCGTTCCTGAAACGATGACGTTGGAATTCCCTGCCTTGGCGTACACTAAATTCCCAATTGTGGAGGCATTTACAAAACTACTCTAGACTGAACTTGCCCTCTTACTATTCTTGCGTCAAGCCATTTTTAATGCTCCGTGCACAACACTATTTCCTTTGTCTTCTCTGGGCTGTAGAAATCTGGTGTCTACAACAGCATGATTTGAAAAACGTAGTTCCAAACACAGGCTCTTTTTTATGTCTATCAGATTGCCCCTTTTTTTCGATGTGTAAATTCATACTTTTGTGTAGGTTTTTTTGTGGCAATGTTGGCCATCTTTCTGTGCTCCTCAAACATCAAATAATTATTGGCCAAGTTTTCTACACCGGTGCAGTAAAATGTGTCGCTCATATCTTTATCTATAGGTATGCGCTTTTTTTTTCCTTTTTTTTCTTACACAAAGAGTTTTTTTAGAAAAGTATTCGATAATGTGTTTTGCATTTCTTTTTTGTGCTTCTTTTTTATGTACATAGTAAACTATAGCGCCCTCGTTACTGTTGATTTGTACTCCTATCCTGCCCACGGCCTGGCTCTCTGGCTGGAAGTATTAAGTAAATGAGTCTTGCCTCGTACAAAATATAAAAACTTTCTTACAATCGTGTCGTTATTTCATTCCAGTTCCTTCACTATTGGTGTCTGGAAGTTGCTCAGCAAAGTACAAACAACCCATTACTGGCTCACTATAGGACCAAGAGAAATATGGAATGTTTTATGCGCTGAGTTCTGCTTTTTACATGTATACGCAAGGATGAAATGTCTGCCATGTCACGCACCTCTGCCTCAGTAAACTGCTCCTTGCTGAGCAACGGTGGGCAGTTAAGACCAACGCCTTTCTTCTACAGACGATCCTTGATCTTGAAGCCCTTACCCGCCATCACTGTGTCTCCATCCGTAAACTCTCGTTATAAAAAGCCACTTTTCATGACAGGCTCTCCGTCGGATGCAGACCCCATGTATAGGTCAGAGACGAAGCTAACCAGCCCGTTCGGTGAAACTGCTATTAGTCCTTTGAATGTGTTTGTCGACTTGTAGCTCGAATATGTTCAAGACTGGAGAACCACAGCTTGGCACTTCACACCTAACTTCTGTCGCATCAATATACGCACGTGTACTTGAGCATTTCTTCTTGAAGGCTTCAGGCATTTTTCAGTCTACAACACCTCGTGGTGGCCACCAGGAATGCTCCGTCAGCCTAATGTAGAGCAGGTTAATCCAGGTTGAGAAAATTCTAGACACGGTGCTCGTAAAGATGTCGAAGATATGAGCCAGGTGCATGTGAAAAAACCCAGTTCGCAGCTTGACAAGCGTCAACAAGAACTTGCTTTCGATGGGAAGCTTGTGTGTGCAGCCTCGTCCTTCCATTTTTAGATGGTCCAGGCAGATGCTTTCACTTTCTGCACCTACGTTTTCCAGCAGTTCCTTGAAATGGCCATAGCTGTGCTGTCCAGTGTAAAACTGCATGTTCTCATCATCGGCTACAAAAAAGCTCCACACAAAACTTCCTCATCTGCTTGCCAGCCCCCCACTTATTGCTCTCCACCTCCCTGGTTCAAACAGCATGCGCATTTATGAGCTCTTGGTTCCTGCGCAGGAGACAGACCACTTGTTCTTTTGATATTTCGAGGTCCCTCTCTACCTCCCTGACACTTTCGTTTCTTTGGTTGAACACTTGCAGCAGGTCTTCATTTGCTTTCCTAAGCGTGTCGCTGGCATTTCTAAGTACACCGACC
Source organism: Haemaphysalis longicornis (assembly GCF_048455015.1). Classification (NCBI taxonomy): domain Eukaryota; kingdom Metazoa; phylum Arthropoda; class Arachnida; order Ixodida; family Ixodidae; genus Haemaphysalis; species Haemaphysalis longicornis. The sequence continues at coordinate 91,495,286 of NW_027526233.1, forward strand.
TGGTTCAAGTTGGAAATTCGTTTCTGTCAGTTCTTGCTCCAATTTTGTCACGGCTGTTTCGAAATCACAGCAACTTCCTGCTTGTGGGTCGTCTGTGCTTTCAGGTACAACACTGCTTTTTGCTGCAGTGCCTGAAAGTTGCAACCTCTCTTGGCCGGACAACATTTTGTCGGAGCAAGAAACGTCTGTACTGTCTTGTTGCATGTTCAGTGTCTGCAGGGGTAGTAGTTTGGAAGGAGGTCGGTGTACAACTTCCTTTATAAAGGGAAAACTTGATGGAACAGCATTTCCCTTAATTATCTTCGTCCACTTGCCACCTTGGGGACAAAGTCGTTCTCTGTGAAGTGCCTTGAACATACCTTGGTTGTACGATCAATGCTGAAGTAGGTGCCATGGTTTCTCTTGATGGTGATAATCCACTGTCTCAGAACCTTCTTTATTGCAGGGAATTTGTGAAGCGTTACATGGTAGAAAAGTGTTTAATTGGGAAGGCGCAACTGTAACGGCCAGGCACACAGTGAAACATTCTCATAGCATAAAAAGGGGATAGCAGATGAATATCGACAAGCAAGCAAATTTCATGCAAATCGATGTTCACGTTGTGCTGCCCAAATGATTGATTCTGGGTTTAACGTGCCGACGCATTGCAGGCGATGATGCGCGCCGGAGTGGAGGGCTCCGGATTAATTTTAACCGCCTGTGGATCTTTAACGTGGGCCGAAATATTGTACACACAGGCGTTTTTGCTTTTCCGCCTCCATCAGAAAACGGGCTACCGCACCCGGAAATCGTACCGGTATCCTCGTGCTCAGCTGCACAACGCCTTAGCCACTTAACTACCGCGGCGGGCGTTGTGCAGCCCGAAAGCCGCGTACACGAGGTAACAAATAACCCAGTATTTTCGACCGTCGACGAAGCTTACTGCGTGCGATATAACGTAACATCGGCGGTGCACCGTGTCATGCGTGCATTAAATCTACCAATAAACGGCTGGCAGTGCCATTCATAAGCCGGAAACTTCCTCCTGTTTAATAGCGCCAACGCGCGTAGCCTCCATGCGCACTTGGAAAACAAAGTGTGGTCCAACTAGACGTTACTCTATACATTTACTAGTTTGTTGAAAATAGCTACCAAAGTTCAACATAACCCCATACAAATATGCACAGAGGAAATTACTAACCTACATTTCGCATTGCAGCTTTTTGTTCGTACCACGACACTGTACACGCTTGCGTGCTGCACTTCAAACAGACCGGAGGTAAGTGGCGCTTCGGTTTAGTGCGTATCAAGGCATTGCAACGCAGCGATGAGCAAGATTACAAGAAACTCCATCCCTGAAGACTCTTAAAGTGTCCCCGAGACGGGACTGGTCCGTACAAACATCAGAACCGGTATCTGTTCTACGTGAAGAGCATGAGTTCGTGCACATGTGACGTTGACATCGTTGTTTGGTGGCCTACCTTTTTTTCCCGTTCTCGTCGCGGTAGCCGCGTTGGTGGCGCAACGCTACGCAGCAGGTTTCCACCATTTTTCACGGCACAGAAACAGTGCGGACATCAGGTTAGCACTGTAGAACACAAGAAAACCGCTCTCCTTCATAAAGTCGGGCAGGCGTCGTCTACTCGCCACCGAAACATGGCGGCATGGCCTAGCGCACCTGTTTGGCACCAGAGGCGCCTTTTACGCAAGGGGTCTAGTGCTGCCACTGCCTTGTTCCAGGCTCTCATTTACTGTGTTCCCCACCATATTTCAAGTTTTATTGCTCCTGGATCATATACATATATATATATATATATATATATATATATATATATATATATATATATATTGAGAGAGTGAGGGACGAGGTCTCGGAGACGACGTTTATTGTCCTCCTCGGAGCGAACGAACCGGGCAGCGCGAGACCGACGATTATGCTGATGATTATTTACAGATGGCGATGGGGCGTCAGTTCAAGAGATTGGGAAGCGTATCCCTCAGTGCTCACACTGGCCATGATAGTGGCGGTATCGCTTGCACTGCGTATCCCATTAATGTAACGCCGCCAATGCTCACAATAAATATATATATATATTTATATATATATATATATATATATATATAATTTAGGAGTATACATATAAACTTGTTTACGCGTGCATATATACACAAAAGAGCCTACTGTGTTGACATCAACACAGTGCGTATTTTTAACGCGAGAGTGTTTTATGCCGGGGGACAAGACCACGCGAACACGATATCCTTCAGTGATATGACATCACCAGAAAACGTTCCACTGACGCGGCGGCGCTGGTTTCGAGCCTACGATCACTCTGGCCTTAACGGTAGGTGGGAGATAGTATACCAACCGAGGTATGATTTTTTTCTTTATTACATGGGAGAATACGCTCAAACGTGACAGTACAAGAACTACATAGTCAACCAAACATAACGATACACTGTCGTTAGGAAAAGAACAAATACATCAAAATTCAGGCAAACACAAACAAGCATTCAAAAGAACGAACCAGTCGAATAGTCAAACGAATTGTGCACACTATGTACGAATGCCACAGTTTTTCCGAAGTATGACTTTTTGGATCTTGGTGGCTGAGCATGCCTATCACATAAGCGATGCACCACAGACTGTACAAAACAATCAAGACAAACATGTCAGTGGGTGGCTCACCAAGATAGCCGAATGGCAAAAATCGTATTGAGAAAGGCTTGATCTGCATGTCTTTTCTGAGCGTTCGCTGCAAAATGTCCCAGAAAAATACAGCAGCTCTGCAAACTACAAAACAGTGATCAATTACCTTTGGTCGAGACCAGAGGCGGCAGTCTGTTGACCAAGATGTGAACATTCCAGGTGTTCTATCTAAGTTTTAACATGGAGCGTACCAGTGTGTACTTCAAAGAAAAATGTTTTAGCACCTGGCGTAACACACATTTTACACACTCTATTGATGACATCATGCTACTCACACTAGACTTGCGGAATACTATATAAAGGCATGGGAACAAGCCCAGAAAGGAAGACCTCGGAAGCAGGCTCGCCTGAAGCACTTAATACGAACTCAAGGGAACGCCTAGTCTGTAAGACAAGAAATTTGTCAGCCACTTCTTTCGGGAAACCCCGTGCATGCAAACTCCTGGCAAGGCAGTTCTACGAACGCGTCTTATATCCTTCTCTATAACAATCTGATGGTGATGATGATTAGTGGTTCTCCCTTTGAGTCGGGTCGTCCGTTGTCAGCAACCGACTTGCCTGTGTGGTAGCGTAAGCAACACTGGCCGAGGTTGAGCAGTTTCGCGTGGACCTTGAAGGGCCGTGCTCCGCAAGCACGAGGAACATTAGATTGGAATAAATTGGACTGGATTTGTATTGGATTGGATTGGGTTAAATTGGATAGTAATAGATTGGATAAAAATTCAATCCAATTGGAGTACGGGTGTGTAGAGAATTGGGTCTGCACATTCGCCAGTCTGCGCATTCCAGAGGAGTGACGTCATAGCCACTGCAGACGCACTGGAGCCGGCGCGTGCGCCGCTGTGCGGCTCCCTTGCACAGTAGCCAAGTGTGACGCTGCGCAGGAGCCGCTAGATAGCGTTTCGCGTGGCTCTTGGAGAGCCGTGCTGGGCATGCGCGAGGAGTAGTGACTGGACTGGATTGGACTGGACTGTACTGGACTGGACGGGATTGGATTGGATTTAAAATCGTTTTAGCAGCAGTACGCATAATAATCAGCTAATCCTAGAAACCCAGGGAAGCTAGGAATAACCATCTCAACCTCAGATCACGCTACGTATATCCTGGCAAAGCCGAGCTAAGCCACTGCTAATTTTTATTACACTTACTTTCCCTACTCCTAGTTAACCTAATAAATTTGCTTCCTCTCCCAATCTCCCCCTCATCCTTGTTTTTAACTCTCATCGCTCCCGCCCCCTTTTTTCTCCCTCCGCTGTTCTACATTCTCATCCATATGATTACTCTGCTTGCATACACATCCTTCCCTACTTTTCTTCCACCACCACTCCAGCCACCTCTTCGTCACCTCTATGGCCTTGAAGTTGAGGTTCCCCGTCGCCCTAAATCTCAAAACCTCCGCCACCGTCGTTTGTTTCCCCCTTCATCCGCGATAGTAGTATCTCCGTGCAGCCTCTGATAATGGCCAATAGATTCCGGATCACTGCCGCAGCATGCACATGTTTCATCCCGTTGCCCATAGATACCCGTGCATGCCCGGATTCTTAGGCACACCATCCGTGCCTCGAAGAGCAATCCACTGCCTCTCGTATTGACAAAGAATCACTCCTTCCTAATTTCCATTTTATCTGTCCTACAAGTCTCCAGGGTTATTTTCGCCTCCATTCTCTGTGCCCACGTTGTCGTATCTGCTGTCTTTACCTGCTTTTTACCTGTTGTCTAACCCCCCTTTCCCCTACCTAATTTCCGTATCGCTTGGTCTCCTCTCTGGTCCTCCGTCTCCCCGGCATATCCATGCTCCTCATATACTGTTACTTAAACACCCTCGCGGCCCATTTTGTGTCCTCCATGTCAAGAAGTCGCTCCTCAAACTTTATCTTGTTCGGGGCCTCTCTCGCCTCGAAAGACGACCAGCCCATATCCCCCTGTACCGCTTCATTTGTAGTTTCGCTGTGGGCACCTAAAGCCAATCTGGCTACCGCCCTCTGCTTTACCTCCAGACCTGCTTGGGTCTCTGGTTTCAAGCACAGAACCCAACTTGCGAACGTTATTCGTGGTACCTTGGCCCCTTTCTAGACTCCGCTTACCATCTTGTATTTGTTGTATCCTCAGAGGGCTCTATGCTTCATTGTAGCCGCATTCCATTTTCCTTCCGTCTTAAGGTGAGCCTCATGTGCGTGCATGTAATCTTCAGTTTAGAAGAAACCACCTGAACATAGAAACAAAGGACTAAGTGTTAACAAGAAGTGTCGAGGACACTTTTTGTTAACACTTAGCCTTTTGTTTCCATGTTCCGCTGGTTTCTTCTAAACTCAATATGCACCAACTAGACCACCAGCAAACTTTCGTGTAATCTTTGCTGTACTTCAGCCATACTCCTAAATATTTATACCCTTTCTCTAATGGTATTTCTACTTGTGGCACTGATACTGTTTTTTGCTCCGCGCTGTCGTTAACGAATATGACCCCTGATTTTTTTTTCTCTACTAAAGAATAGCCCTAGGTGCGTCGCTCCTTCACCGCATATATCCATTAAGCCCTGCATACTTATCCGGTTGTCTGCCATCATCAATATGTCATCTCCATACATTAGTACTGGAACCCGTTGTTCCACCACCTCTCTGTTTTTCATGTATAAGTCAAACCCCAGCATACTGACTTATAGCTTCATTTCTTACCCCGCCATGTAGATCATGAACAGCAGTAGAGAGAGGACATCCTTCTTACAAACCCTTGTAGGCGTATACAGGCCTGTTGTATGTTATACCCTCCCACACTATTGTCACTTGGTTCTCCTGGAATAGCTCCTTGAGTAAGCTCATGAATTCTGCCCCCACGCCCTCGCCCTCCAGGATACTCCATAGCCGCTCCCTGTTGATGTCATGAGCTCAAGGAAGAAAACAGGCGCAGAAAAGAAAACCGCAGAAGGAGAGGAGGCCAATCACTCGCTAATGGGTATGCGCATCCAGAGAGGAAGACCAGGAGGAACGCGACCGGGCTGTTGGGCGGACGAACGTTCGGGGTGCGCCTGCATACAGCTGCGAATACACCCAGCGAAGGCGTCCGTGCGACCGCACCGGGACCGCGCCAGCTGCACGGGGAACAGCGCCGGGATCCCTGTCCTACCCTCCTTGCTACGCCTGGTGGCTTCACCCTCCGTTCCGGTAAGCGTGGGACCTCCGAGTCACTGGCGACCGAGTCACAACGAACTGCATAAGTGAGACTTTTTAGTTTTTCTCCACGTTTGTGTTCCATCTCACGAATAGCCAAGGAACTGCGACAGGGAACTACTTACTTGCAGTTTAGTCTCCCTTTGTGTTTATTTCTTTTTATTTCTCAATTTTGTTCTTTTTTCCATCCCGTTATGAATATCCCCTTGTTCCCAGTGTGTGCAATTTACTGCATCTACGCTTCACCTTCGTGTTGTGGCCTCTGTCGTCATTGATCTTGCGTGCACGTCTCGAGGTTCACACCACTGAACCCTGAGATCATCACAATTGGCGTCCGCGACAGGACCTCTTCAGAAACGTCTCCAAGAGGTCACGAGGCTTGTCCAAGAGGCGTAGGGACAGAGAACCGACATGGTGGTGGAAAAGTTAGTGGCCAGCGGAAAGGAGTTGGGACTCCGCGATGCCGAACTTTTGGAATGGGTTAAATCGGAGCAGGATTAGTTGCGCGATGACAGGGCACCAGAACGGGTAGCTTTAAAGGTCGCTGCCGAGCTGGAACGTGCAAAGCAGGATAGCCTAAGGCTCAGCTTAAGGCTACAGGAACAAGCACAAAACAGCCCACCAGCTGAGGTCTCCTTGGCAGACCAATCAAACCCCGTGCCTGCCATGTCGGCGAGCCCGCGCTACTTTATGTCCCCGTTTGATGAGAGCAGAGATGACCTGGACACTTACCTCCTAAAGTTCGAGAGGGTTGGTGCAGCTCAAAAATGGCCTGAAGATAAATGGGCTGTCGGAGTGAGCACATGCCTCACCGGAGACTCGCTCTCCATCGTAGGGAAGATGACGCCAGAAGATTCTCTGGATTACCAAAAAGTCAAGCTGGCGCTCCTTCAGCGGTTCCGTTTTACCCCTCAAGTGTATAAGGACAAATTCCGCCATGCTAAAGCTGAGGACAGCGAAACTGGGACTCAGTTCACTACGCGGCTGTCGGGTTATTTTGACCAATGGCTCGAGACGTGTGCGGATCCCAAGACGATCGAAGCATTACGCGATAAGACAATCGCGGAACAATTTTTCAAGTGTTGTTCATCCCAGCTGCCATTTTCATTAAGGAAAGAAACTGCAAGTCGACCAAAGAAATTGCTGTAGCTTGCGATCGCTTCCTTGAAGCCCAAGCCCTGACAAACTTGGGAAAAATAAGGGACGAAAAGAAAGAGCTACATGCAGATCTTCCTTTCAAAAGAGCTCCCACCTACGTTTTATGAGGGAAAACTGGGCACAGCGCGCAAAACTGCAGAGTAGTAAGCCTGAACATCGGCTGCGGAAGCTGCGGAAAACAAGGCCATCACGCAGACAGCTGTCGCTCTAAGCCTCCTGATAAAGAGCAGGTGTCGGCTTGCGCTGTTGAGAAGGGTCGTCACGACAAACCGCAACGGCACCACGGTAATAAAGGCACATTGGCACCAACACGTGCCCAGCGTAAAAAGCAACGCCAGCTCCAAACGAACAGTGCTGCGGGGCGTATGCTTGATGGAATCGGTGAGATCTACGGACGACACGTTTCCATTCTGAGAGACACCGGCAGCAACACCGTCATCCTGCGACGAGACCTCATCCCTGATAGTTGCCTTAGAGGCCGTGCATCAACCGTCGGTTTTGTGGACAATACCACACGGAGAATTTAAGCGGCTTCTGTCCACGTGGTTACCCAATGCTTCACTGGAAAAGCCCTGGCCAAATGTATGGCTGATCCCCGGTACGACCTTACACTTGGAAACGTACCAGGCGTTAGGGAGCAGATCAGTCCTAACCCTGCATGGAAGCCACAGCAACCAAGGCATCCAGCGAATCTAGCGGTGCTCGGTGGAGAAGCATATCTCTTCGGCCGACGAGAACACCAGCCACTTCCATCACAAGGTATGGCAAAACCGGCCAGCAAGTCCCTTCATGTTCGCCGGTGTTACAAGAAAAGAGATGCGCCAGCAGCAGCAGCTGGACAAGACGCTAGACAACTGCATGAAGATGGCAACGACAGAGTTCTCTTCCTATAAAGAGAACCCCTAAACGTTTGTTTGCGAAATGGGGCTTTGTACCATCGGTACTCCTTGCCGTCTGGCCGCCGCATTTGGCAACTTCTTATTCCGCATCCTTTTAGAGACGCGGTAATGAAGAAGGCTCATGAAGCAGTACAAGATCATCATAGATTCGTAAAAAAGCTAAAAGAATTCTCTGGGATTTTCATTGGCCAAGTGTTTATGCCGACGTCCGAAGCTTTCTTAGGACCTATGAGCCTTGCAAGACGGCAAATTGGAAAAGTGAAGTGGGTGTCACTCCTTTGAGAAAGATGCCGACTGTTGGCCTGTGCGTAACGGAAAGTCCGGTTTAAAGGAAAACGACAAGCCCATAGCGCACATACGCACCACGATGAGCATAAACATCTGTGCCCTAAGGTCAACATTTTAAACCTTGTTTTGGCATCTCCGCAGTGAGGTGTTGTGGTGTCGGGACCATGCTTACTGCAGGTTCGCAAAATCTGTTGACTGTGCAAACAGTGTTTTGTTTTCTTTTCCTGCACCAGCTTTAGCCCACCGGTATCTTCTGAAAGTGTGTGTGTGGCCTCACCCCAAACCACTTTCTAAATCCAGGGTTAATGTGATTAGTTCCAGGAAGGAAACAGGCGCATAAAAGAAAACTGTGGAAGAAGACGGCGCCAATCACTCGCAAATGGGTATGCGCCTCCAGACAGGAAGACGAGGATGAACGGGATCAGGCTCATGGGTGGACGAGCGCTCGGGGTGCGCCTGCATAAGCTGCGAATACAGCCATCGACAGCGCCCATGCGACCCCGCCGGGACATCGCCAGCTGCACTGGGCAACAGCGCCGGCATCCCTCTCCTACCCTCCTTGCTGCGCCTGGTGGCTTCGCCCTCCGTTCCGATCAGCGTGGGACCACCGAGTCACTCGCGACCGAGTCACAACAGACTGCATAAGTGAGACTGTTTAGTTTTTCTTCACGCTTGAGCTCCGTCTGACGGATCACCAAGAGATTGCGACAGTGAAGGGCTTAGCTGCGGTTTACTCTCCCTTTGTGTTTAATTCTTTTTATTTCTCAAATTTGTTCTTTTTTCCATCCGGTTCTGAATATCCCCGTGCTCCCGCTCTGTGCAATATATTGCATCTACGCTTCACCTTCGTGTGGTGGCCTCTCTCATTCGTGCACGTCTCGTGGTTCACACCACAGAACCCTGAGATCATCATACTTGACATTTTCATAGGCCGCTTTATTGTCCAGAAAGGCTAACCACAAAGGTCGGTTTTGTGTCTTCGCCACATCTATGCACTGGCTTACACCGAATAAGTTGTCGTCTAGTCCTCTGTCCTTTTGAAAGCCATTTTGAAGTTCCCCTAATATTTTATTTTCTTCTACCCACTGCTCCAGTTTGAACTTCACTATATGCATTGCTTACCTGTCCAGCATTGACGTGGCGGTTACTCGCCTATACGTGCTCGGGTTTGTCCTGCCTCCTTTGCCTTTGTACATTAAGTTCATCCTGCTCATTTGCCACGCGGCTGGTATTGCCTTTTTTCTATCCTTGTTCTGATGGCTTCTAGTAGCTTTCCCTTGCTCTTCGGTCCTAAACGTTTGATCAACTCCATCGGTATCCCATCCGTGCCTACCGTGGTATTTTTGGGGACCTTTTCCTCTGCTCTATTCTATTTCCACGTCTATCTCTAGACATTCCGGCTTACCCGTCGCGACATCTCTGCGTCACTGCGGGGCCTCTTCATCCACCGTACGGAACTTCTCCGTGATGATTTTGTGTAGGTATTCCAATGCTTGCTCTTCCTTGAGCATCTGCCCCTGCTCATTTTCTATAGTACCACGTACTCTGGGACTCGTGCGTTTCTCTATTGCCTAGACATGGCTCCAAAATCTTTACGGCGCGTCTCTACCCCTCCCTCGTGTTTGCGCTACCCATCGCCCGCTCTCCCTATTTATTTCCGCCTGCACTAATGTCTGCACTTCCTGTTTCATTTGCCTATATTACTCCCATTTTAGGTCCAGCTCCCCCTGATGTCTCCCTATTCCCTTGGCCTGCCTGTGCTTTCTAGACTCCTGTTTACGCCTCTCAAGCGCATCTGATTTTTTTGTTCCACCTGCTTCTGGGTGTTTTCTTTCCCCTTCATCGATTGGCCCTCTCTGCAGTGACTATTTTTTCCTGCATAGTTTTAATGACCCTGTCATATTCCCACTCTTCTGCAGGATTTCTTTCTATGTCGTCTTCTATGCTTTTGGCTATAACCGCAATTTGTTTGCTCTTTAACTTTGTTTACTGGCCCGGTCGATCCGTTTTTTCACCCTCCAGTTTCCCAAAACTCAGATTTGTGCGCTTGTGGTCACTGCCCAGACTCTGGCCCCCTTCCTCATCTATGCTCATTCCATCCAATCATTCATAAAGCACCTCTGAAATAAAGCAGTAGTCAAAACTCGACTATATCCTACCACACTCCCACGTGATTTGACCCTCGCAATTTTGTTCCTTATTTATAACGATCAGCTTTTGTTACGCACACATATATAGCATTAGGTTTCCGTTAAAGTCTGTGTACCCGTCTACATCTTCAATGTGGGCGTTTATGTCCTCTACCAATAGTACCTCCCGGAACGTTTCAAATCTTCTATGTCCTTTTTAAGACACGCCACCAATTTTTCGTTTTGTTCTTTGCTATCCTTACCCGTTCAAAGGTACAACACCCCTAAAGCCGTCTCCCTACCCTCAACTATCCCTTTCACCCACAAATGTTCTTTACAGTCTTCTTTCACTTTCTTCCAATTAGCCACCTGCCGTATAATATTACCTACTCCTCCGCCTTTTCTCAATCCAGCCGCCCTGTTACAACCTTTTCATTCGTACCCCCCGATTACCAGATGTTCTTCAAGTCCCACAGGTGCGTCTCGGTCACGACGTATACCTGGATATCTTCGTCTTCTAGCTGCTTACTAATCTTCATCCACTTCTCTCTTTTCCTGCCATCTGGCATGTTTATTTATGCGATCTTCAGTTTCCCCCCTCTCTTCTTTACACGCCGTCCTCTTCCCTTTCGGTTGCCTGCACCGATCTGCACCGAACCAGCTATCTCCTTTTGCTCCTCGCAATCGTTTACTCCATCTTCGCAAAGGCCTATGGCCCCCTAAAACTGCAACCGTTCGCGCCTCGTGTCGTCGTCCGATGGCTGCTCCCACCTGCCCGCTGAAATGAACTGCGTCACTCTGGAACGCCCTTTTCCGGCCCATCCATCGGACATGCCTATTGATGTCTACGACAGCGAAACTCGCATTATTGCTCAGCTGCCGTGTACGTCTCCGTTTACCCCTACAACTTCCCTTTCCACATGTAACCCTATCCCGATAATATCGGGAACTGTGCTCACGACGGCCTGCACATGCGGGCACAGTACCCGAAGCTCCTTCACCCCCTTTTCTAGTTGCTTGCTCACTCCAGCGCTCCATCCCTGCAGGACGTCATTGGTTCCTTCTGCGACAATCACGAGGTTCAGCCCCTGCATGTTTTCTCGCATCTTATCCTTGGCCTTTACCAACACTACCCTGACCGTCTGCGCCGGGAACACGCAAACCTGCACTCTCTCGTCCTCTTTCACCCATCCCCTAATCTCCATCTCTGAGTAGCCCCTGTTCGAGTCCCCCGGCACGATCACCATGGGCCTTTCTTCCTTTTCCTGTCTTGCCCTAAGCGCAGCCACCTGTTCCCGCACCAGCTTAGTCGGCGCGAGTCCGGGACCGTTTTGCAGCATGTCATCTTTGTCCTCCTGCTTTGACTTCTCGGGACCAAGCACTGTCGAAACAGGTTTCCGAGACCTACGCAATTCTTTCTCGTCATGTCACCCTTCGTCGCCAGTTTGACCTCCATTTGCGCCAACCTTGCTTCGAGTGCCTTCGTGTGCTCTTATTCATTTTTCACCTGCTCCTGTAGCTCACCTACCTGACCCTGAGCTGATCCTTTTCTTGCTCGAGCCGGTCGATGCGCGAAGCTAGCACACACACTCTGCACTTGAAGTCCTGCCCTTCCGCGTCCTCGACCGACTTGAACCTCGTCTCCTCCAGCGGGTATTCGTGCTCGTACCCCCGTGCACACAACACCCTGCTTCTTCTTCTGAGGCATGGTACTACCCGTCTAAGGCGTGCCCAATTCTAACTTACTTCACTACCGCGCTCTTGCGCGCTCCTCTCTAAGCAAAAAGTAAAACACTACGTGCAATTCTTTCCTACAGCATCAATTCTTCTTTCACGAATTAATAACTAGAATCCCCAACTATCACGCTTTTAAACCGCCACGTCCAACAACCGCCTGACACATCTGATTCGGTCACTTCCCTGCGATAACAACTCCTACGAACTACCGCTCCTTTCCACTAACCCGATTGCCTAAAGCTACATCTGCTCTCTCTAAGACATGATCACTGTAAAAAAGGAATATTAGATTTCAAACACTTATCCGTATTCGTCGTCGATGCCTCCGCTATGCTCTGTACGTCCGCACTCCATTCAGATGGGTCTGCCGCCTAGGAGAAGTGAAGTGAAGTAGTGCGTCGTTACGCTCATGAGCGCCAATAGTTGTTGTAACTGCTGCGGGTATGATGGCCCCGTGTAGGAACACTGTCAACGGCGGCGACTGGCAAATGCCGCACTCATTGCTCCTTCGGTGCAACGAGATACGCCAGCAGGAAGCGGTAGGAGTTCACCCCTTCGAGGTTCAAGCTGCGAACGCTGCCTCTCGCGTTCCAGAAGCTGAGCTTGTCGCAACGCTACCGTCTAATGAATACTCCACGGCCGAAGATCTCGCACCTTCGCCAAAGCGACCCGCCAGCAGGTCTTCGGTCTCCAAGCACACCCACAGGACAGCTGCAGACCCGTAAATTATGCTCGTTTCGCTCAACCGGACCATGACCTCACCGAAAGATTAGCTGACTAGTTCGGTTTCGTTCGCACGGTTTGCAGACGCCCTAGGTTTCAGTCGGATTTAGGCAATCCTCCGGCGCGTGTAATCCAGTCTAACGTTGATGCATCTAGGGGTGTCGTACTAATAAATTATAAATAGCGATGTGCCACTTCATATCGATGCACAATAACAATTCAACTGCTCCTGTAAAGGCACATTTGAATTTTGTGTTTTACCGATTACTATGAAAGAGGGATCTACCACATTTTTATGTGTGTTAGCGTGCATACAAGTGTACATGTTTTTTTGTGTAAGCATTTTGCTGCTACTGTTGTAAACACAGGTTAGAAACCTCATATACCTGCTTTTCAGAAGTTATTTCCTTATTCCCTAGCATTTTTTCTCTTAAAGAAGATATCCTGATCAAACCAACTTCAATCTTTGAAGAGAATTAACAGTTTTCATTTATTTAGACAGCATACCTGTGAGTGATACAGGACGGTAGCTTTATTGAGATGCTGGATTACCTTTTTTTCCACCAACTTCCACTCCTGCGGATCCTGTGCAGATACGAGGGACTGCTCGAAAATGAGCGAAAGTATTGCACTGGGTTTGTGGACCACTTTTAAACATTTTGTAATTTTTAATTGATTTATGACACCGTAACTGAGATTTTGTAACGTATAATTTTAATGAAGCTCAAGATACGGTTTGTTTCATAGATAAGGCAGGGTATACTGACCATAGCACGGCAAGTTAGTAATTCTCCATTAGGCTTCTTAACGCCGGGCTAAACGTTGATATGCTGGGCATCATAAAAAACTGGGAAATATTATCTATGAAATACAAGATCGTGGATACGCAAAATTTCCGTTCTACGCTGGTGCATCCACACAGGCTTTATGTTGCAATAGAGGCATACACAACCTTTAAGGAAACACAACTCGTAACACGCCATCACAACAACCCATGCATTACTTTGTTAACGAATAAGGACAACGCAACTGTTACATGACAACGTTGAGAGATGTAAATAGTGTCTATGCTTTGATTCTTCAAAATAATAAAATTGAATACATTAGCAAAACCTTGAATAAATTTACAAGTAACTAAAAGGTTGGTTTTTAATATGTCGCTGCATTTAGGTTAAATTGTGTGTTTTATTTTGTATAAAAAAAGCTGCAGCTAGTAAAAAACGAAATTGTAACTGCAATTTTAAATTATAAAAGGAATATTAGACAAGAATTGATGTGACCCAGAAATGGTAAGAGAAAGCAACAGTTGTGCCTCGTATTGTTAAGCGTCGCGTCAAGGATCTCCGACGCCCACTTCCAAATGCCGTGGTTTAAAGTGCTGCAGAGTTACTGCGTGGCTGCGCCCAGAAAAACTTTTTGGCGCCCGGCTTCTCATCGTACCTAACTAACCACCGCAGACAGGCGACGTCACGCACCAAACAGAGGCTTCAAAAAGTTGCCCGCTTGTCCCTCTATTCATACTTCCAGCCAAAAGGTAGGAGAACACTCGAACAAGAAGCTTGTATAAGTAGAACCATCCGACTCTTCTCGAACCAGAGGCACTTGTCATACTGCTCAATCGTACCACTTAAACCCTGAATAATCAGCTATTCCTCGTGGTGCGCAGAAGCCATCGACATCCATTGGGCGAGCAACAATATTTGAAGAAAGAAGAAGGAGATATTGGAGAAGATGGTGGCGAAGAGAGAGACAAAAAGTACGACGAGGAAAGTTTTATTTGCTGCAGATTGCCTTGCAAGCATCTCTCGTATCTCAAGCTCCGGTCCTCACCGTCATCGAGACTCCACCCCTAGATTTCTTGTATTCTTCGTTGATTTGGTCATTCCGGCGACTGGCAGGTCGTTCTTCCAGGCAGCTGGGGCTTTTTAATAATCTTCAGCTTGTGTAATTGTTCGCTCGTACACCGCGGTTACTTTTATTGCCGTTTTGTTGGCCAATCCCCGGGCGACAACAATACACTATTCCACGCGGCCAGCCAGTCAGTCGGCGTATCCTACAGGCATTTTAGAAAAGCACGTTGCTCATTATCCACCTCATCTTGTTAATACCAATAATGGCTTGCCATATCAATCTAAATCAGCAGTGGAATTAGTTCTTCTTATCTAGATTGGAGTTTTTCTTTTATATTTGCTGGTTACAACTCCCATACTTGAGGCAGAAATACAGGTCATGGCTTTGGCCGTAAAAAGTATTCCTTGCTCTGTAGTGTGTGTAATTTTTAATACTGACTCGCGGCACGTTTGCACTTTCTTTGCCAAATCTGAAAACTCTTACACTAAAAACAATTCGCCACTTTTTTCCAAAACACATCGTATCTGTGCGTGTTGTGTGGGGTGCCTGGGCGTACAGGTATTCTGCTCCGTGAGAAGGTGGACTCATTCGCAGGTTTCGCCTTAGGTGGCCCTTTACTAAATGTATGTCGAAATCTCCCAGCTATAACTGTGACACGTCTCCGTAGATATTGCTTAGTCATTCGACCGTCTTAGTTCATCAAGTTCATCGTTTTGTGTTTCCCGCCAGTCTGCAGTGGCTTTTACAGACATGAGATGCCGTGTTCCAAAATCAAACCTAAATTTGAATAGGACAAGATTGGCATTACCAGACGCATGACTGTTTTCTAATCATCCCGACTCATTAGAACACTGTTTGTAAGTATGCCGCCATTTCACAGAGCAAAAACAACGTCATCCTACTGTCCCATTCGACCGTCTTAGACTTGAACTCAAAGCTTGCAACCTTGGCAAAGCAAGTAGCCTTGGCAGCGTTGGCAAAGCAACTAATTAAATTTACTTGCCCTTCACGATGACATCATGGCTACCAGAAGACTTGTATACTAGTCTAATCGTGCAATCATTTTTTTGGCCCCACACCGAAGTACCCCAGTTTTATATCCATAATTCATGACAAAATTTTAAAGAAAACTCTTTACATCGACAGAACCCCCACAGTGGGTACATACAATCACCAAATGCAGAAGAACAAGAGTGGAACAAGTTCTGTCACCCTCCCCTCCTCCCAGACGACCAGCTTCTCTCCTACACATTCAACCTGTGACACCTCTTCTATATCAATTCGCATCCTTCAGACACTTCCCAGAGATGGCAAGCTTTCATACAAGAACGGGTAAGTACTAGGTTGCCCTGCTCCAATTTCTTGAAATAGCTCAAATGCGCTCTTTCCTTGCTTTCACTCATATGCTCGGGATTTCTGCTTGTTGGAATGGGACGAGTCGAGTGCCATGAATTTCATAAGCGTGCGATACAAAAAAAAGCGATAAAAATTTATGGCTCCGCTCTATCACGCTAACCGAAGCTTCTGTAGAGCCTAGTTGGTAAAATTGTGAAATAAATATTTCCCCAACCATATGGTTTGCTTTCACACTATGGCACACCCAGAAAAACATTGGAGGGGACGTCTGCATCTATGTCTACCAATGTCTACACGACAGCGTTGCTAGATTGTTGAGTGAGAGGTTTGGTGCGGAGAGGAGCATTAACCTTTTACCTCCAACTGCTACCCACACTACGGCTTCGTTTATTGTGACCGAAGCACAAACCCACCGCCCAAAAAGCATGGTCGCTGCCTTTATCGACCGTGGTTTCGGGGACGGAAAACTTTATTGGCACGCGCGAGGCATTTTACTCTTTATTTTTAGGCGCAAATGTCGTTCCTAACATACGTTTTGCAATGCCTGAGTTCGGACGTTCCATGACAGCACTTTTTGAGCGGCCGCCGAATTCTGGCCAGTTTCATGTTGGACTCAATGTGTCCACCGAATGCATCATCAGAAGTGGCGGTAAAAATGACTCCTAGGTGCCCCTACTCCTTTCCAGACTCCCATCATTGCTGCACCCAATTCCAGCTTGAGGCTAGTGGTAACCTCTGGTTGGGGTGGTCGTTCCGTTGCACGTGACAAATTCTTTCTGCGGACAAATAATGAGCACAGCTGTTAACCATGGCTGCTCCTGATGGCTAGCGCCCGCAAATAATCGCGCAATGAGGCTAGTAACGCTCCCACGGGAAGCACTCTCGCAGTTATTTTCATGTACATGTCAATGTACCTCCCTTCAATTATGGACATCACGCGTTGCAGTATCCAGTTTTGAATCGATACTGCTGAAACCCTTTCACAAGATGGCAGAGGTGCTTTAACCCAGTCGAAAAACACAACAGAAAAATACGACAGAATGATCCTGTGAGGGAATGGGACATTCTGTAGTCTGTAGTAAATCCTGTCCTGTAGTCTGTAGTGCCTGATGCATGTGCACATGCAGCACATGCGACTGCACATGCCTGATGCATGTGCAGTCGCGGAAACTCGTGCACACGCACACTGCACACGCAGAAACTCGTGGATCCGACAGCCGCAGAACATAATGCTGGAACACGCCGGAGACAACGCGGTCTCCAGCGAATAGCATGGCCGATCTTTAATAGCCGTGTAATTACAAACCCGCATAGCTGTTAAGAAGAAATACAGAAGTCTTTCCTTCAGGGACACCTATATATAAGTAGCGGTACAAAATTTAGCTAGACTCACTTGGGCCCTTTTCAGCTGATTTGGCCGTGCTTCTGAAGCAGGGCCAAATCGCGTCCCATCATTTCGTTCCGTCAATGACGCTCAATCAGTTCATGAAAGCAAATTTATTCTCCCGGATAGAAAAAAAACTATTAAACGAGCATGGACAATAATCGTTCGAAAATTCGTTCCTTATACTAGTTAGGACCATTAAAACACAAGCAAACAAATATTTCTTGAACCTGATTTATTTAAACAGCAAAACGTAAGAGAACGTGAGAGAATTAAAATGGAAAGTAAATATTTAGCTGGAATTCTTGCCTTGGTGAACCTTGATCCGTTGACAATGCATTCGCACAGCAAAACGTGGAGGGGTATCCTGTGGCGAAAAGCGCACGTCTCTGTGGTGCTGCACTATCTCAAAGAGTATGCACGCCCGATACCTGCCGAAGTCACGCAGGGGTCATTGCAAGTTCAGTCGATTGTCGAAGCACATCGCACGTATTCGAGATCACACTGCTTGCGAAAGTAGTCGTATTCACTCGTACACTGTGCCAATAATCCCAAGCACCACGGTTAGTCGTGGCTAGAGGAGTCCTCACTTCGAGATGCTTGAAATCCGTACCACTGATCTTGCTTTTACCACAGCTTCCGAAGCTTCAAATGTTGCTGCTGATACTTCGCGGAGACATAAGATGCACGTTTTTACAATAAGTTACGCGTAACTTCAGCTAGGCAAAGCGCCGATGTTAAATGTGAACGAGCCACTCGGCACGCTGCCACCGCCAAATTTTGACCGAAAGACGAAAAGCAGGAGGGAACAAAGCAGGAGGGAACAAAGGAAGGGTGAGGAGGGAACCGGCCGATCACGAGAAGTTGTTTCGCGACCCCTCCTCACCCCTCTCGATTCTTCGTATTGTGGTCTCCCCGTCCCGCGAGTGCTGTCGTGCCGCGACATGCCTTCAGTGGTGATGATGCTTCCCGGAACTTCTTCCGAAGGGCCGGGCTAGAGGGAAGGCGCGCGTTTTGTTTCTTTCTACATTTATTTTTTTAACACATCTCGGTAATGCAACGAGATCACTGGCGCCGTTTCTTTTTTTTTCACACAGGTAGCGGCAACTGGTCCGCTGTTTTTAAAATCTTATTTTAACTATTTAGGCTTGATTGGACACATTTTTCGCGTTAAAATAAACAAATTGCGTGCTAAAAAATAAAACAACAGCACGCAGATTGAAACAATGGGGCTCTCAAAGACACCCAGAAATACGTGTCAGAATGTGCACTGCAATTATTACACCACGTCTTCAAAAAGCATGTCTTGCTTGTCCTTTATGCGTCCGCTTTGGCGACGGGCTACCCTTATTGCCTCATTCTTTTATCAAAGATTGTCCACAGTACAATATATGCAATTGCAATTCCCTCAAAGAATTCAAGGAATTTGCGAAGTTTTTTATGTATCCATTTCTTTGGTTATGGGGCTACGCTTAGATGTTGCAACATTACAGTGATTTGGGCTAAGTTGCGTTGTTAATTGCGAATTTGTAGCGAAGGTTCTTTCAAACACGGCCGGAATGCTAATGGCAGTAATGCAACAAACGTTCATTACAACAGACGCTTGCGATGCAATTCAACGAGATGACCGTCAGTTGCACGCACCATTGTTTTCGTGCAGCGCACGCTAAAAAAGTGGGAATTCGCGGCACCGCACAGGCCGAAAACACCAAGTTTCGGAGCATCTGCGTCGATCGCGGCGCTGGAATACAACCAGTCCACCCCTTAAGCGGCGCGCGGCATTCCCGTGTCCAGCCAAGCAGCGGTACCACACTAACTATCCTGTTCGTGCTATCCCGTTTGCCCTGTCTGAAGCTCTGTCCTCAAAGGCAATGGCCCCGCGTTATTCGATGCTCTCCAGCAACCACCCCGCGTTGCTGTCGTTCAGCGCGGCGTTTTCCAATGCTTACTGTTGTCTCCAGCGTATTACATCGCTCTCTCGATAGAAAATGCGGTCCCCGCGTTGATGTTGTCCAGCTCTGCGTTTTCCAGTGTATTCCATTCTTTCCGAAGTATTCCATCGCTCTCCTATTGCTGGAAAACGCGGGGTTTGCCGACAGGGTAAGCAAGAGATTTTGTAGGAATACTGAACGGTCTGTCGTGTGACACTTTTGCAATGAATCTAAAATTCTCTTTCAGACTGTAAAAATCTGCAGGGACTACAAAATGATCGGTCGCATGGCAGATAATAATAGTAATTACGGAATCCAGTCGTAGTGGCTGAAGGATAGTCTGTGGTGCAAAAGAAATTTGTGTAGTGCCTAGAGGGTGTTGCAGAACAGAAGTTTCTGTAATACAACAGAAATGTCTCATGCGACATACATTTTGTAGTTCTACTACAAAGGTTTTTGTAGTGGGGCTACACAATGCCTGTCGCGTGATAAACATGTGTGTTGTACTACATAAATTTCTGTCGTACGACAGACATTCTGTCATCCTACTACAGAGATTCCTGTCTCACAACAGACCATCCTGCATTCCCAACAGAAATTCCTGTTGTGCGACAGTAATGCCTGTCGCACGATAGATTTTCTGTAGTTGTACTACAGAAATTCCTGTCGCACGACTGACCATCCTGTAGTCCCAACAGAAATCCCTGTCGTGCGACAGAAATGCCTGTCGTACGACAGATTTTCTGTAGTTGTACTACAGAAATTTCTGTCGCACGACAGACCATCCTGTAGTCCCAACAGAAATCCCTGTCGTGCGACAGAAATCCCTGTCGTGCGACAGAAATTTCTGTTGTGCGACAGAAATTCCTGTTCTGTTTTTCGACTGGGAACCATGTTTGAACCGTCCGCCGCACGGAAGAGGGTGCATGACGTCGAAGCTCTCGACCAGTCCACCTCGGAGTTGTCTGCTCTCCCGTGTGCGTGACTTGCATGGTAGCCGGGAGGGAAAAAAATTACACCATCTTCCCGTTGGGAACCCTGAGGAGGATGCGAAGCATCGTGGCGGTTCCGTGTGGTTTCATTGTGTTGCCCTTACGTTGAGTGATCTGGTTTTTACTAGCGCCAGAGGGAATTCCGCGCCCGTATCCACACCGGTGGCAAAGGCACGCAAGTGCTGTTGTGTTACGGTGAGTAGGCGGTGGTTCTCGAGGCGCCGAAAGTCGTCCATCATGCTCTTGTCGATGTCGTCTCTGTGGTAGAATCGGTAGTCTCCGTCAGCTTTGGTGAGGTAAAGGTTGTTGACATTGGTGCACCGGCTGAGAGCAATATACACGCCCTTCTCTTCGCAGCTTTGTCTCCTCGTTCTTCTTCTTCTTCGGCGGTTCCCCTAGGGGACGATGACGACGGTGGTTGAACGCGAACCTATCTCGTGATGGATTCTTTGGTTGACCAATCCCTAGGGGCATCCTGCCACAATCAGCATCAGAGGCGCTGCGGACGGGGCTGGTTGAGCTGCAAGGCGCGTGGCGCTTCCTGCCACAGCTTTCCCACGGGATATTCAGCATCCACCTCTAAAGTTTTCAGTTCGTCGTTTCCGTTGACGTTCAGCTTCGTGTGCCTTCGTTGTATCAGTAGCTTCTTGACGTAGTTTGAATGAGTCAAGGACATAAGGCGCGTTCGTAGCACTTGCTCCTGTCCCGGATTTGTAGCGTAGTAGGAAGAGCACCGCGTACTTCCCGTTGCGGCCAGATAGTCGTGGGATCGAAACCAGGCGCCGCTAACTATTTCTTTTTTACGTAGTTTGAATGAGTCAAGGACATAAGGCGCGTTCGTAGCACTTGCTGCTGTCCCGGATTTGTAGCGTAGTGGGAAGAGCACCGCGTACCTCCCGTTGCGGCCAGAGAGTCGTGGGATCGAAACCGGGCGCCGCTAAATATTTCTTTTTTTATAGTGTAGTATCGCGGAGCTGTGGGTGTAAGGAGGAGAGTTGCGCATGCGCAGTGAGCCTGTGGACGGTGCCGCCATCAATGACGGAGGACCAGGCGAGCCTAAGAAATGCTCCGCATTTAAAAACAAGCCAGCGCTCAGCAAAAACTGGAGCTCACAGGAAAATTTTGCTCGTCTCTCGACTTCTCCTGTTGCATTTTGCGTGTACGTCCAGCGAACCCAGGCCTCCTTCGAGCAGTTCTAGGCCTGCTTCCCGTCGCAGGAACCACTATATAATTGTACAACGTCGGTGATTGCGAAAGTTTTTTGGGTGTCCCTGAAACCCTCCTGAAATTTCGCACAAAAACCAATGAACCTTAAATGAGTGGCAGATGTTCCCACTTTTACGTCCGGATTCTGAAAGGCCAAGGACTGTGTGCCGCATGAAGTCACTAAATAAACGTATGCTGCGCTGTGGTCACTGTTCTGTGTAGTACTGTTTTTAATTGGCGCCGCGAATAGTAAAACGGAGAATTTCAAGAAGCTTGCAAACATAATATAGGGCGTCTGCAAACTTTGGTTCCACCAGCCGTAACGTATTTTTTACGCATACAATACGTTTGACGTAACTTCTATTTAATTTTCAAGTTACGGCAGAGGCAAGTAATCTTTGACTTTCGATTACGCCGGGTGCCCTAACATCAGCACCTGGTCTCACATAAAGTTTATTGATCGGTTACGTCGGACGTAACTCAAAACATCAGGTTAAACTACAGTCGGACGCAACTTTAATTAAAAAATCACAGGCCTCAGTCCGAGTGAGCCGAGTCGAAACTCGGATCGTTTTTCCCGGAAGGAGTAAATCGAAAAATACCAAACGGGCAGGGGGTTTTGTACGGGGTTGAAGTGGCAAGGAACAAACCAGAAGTTTGAAATGGGAATCTTGCAGATAAACATTTAACTGCCTGTGTCCCTCCCGCGTCGTAAGCATCTTACCTGTTGTGTAAGGCCGGGTTCAGACGGTTGCCACAACTGTCGTAATAACGTTAAAGAATGACGCCATTTCCCGTCTCAGCCAAGCGAACTGCGTGACATTCCATTTTTTACGTCCATAGATCACGACGCGGCTTTTCCGTCAGTAATCTGAGCATAGCCTAACACACAAACCCAATCCGCTTTACCACAGAGAACTCCGTACAGGTCCTATTGGGCCGTTTAACGTCCGCGTTTAAACCTCACACCAGCACAACGGACATGTCACCCATCAGTACGGGCATGAAAACTGTAGGTGCGCGTGCACGTCCCCTCCTCCACCCTCCCATTCTCCACATCAAACCTGCGCATGCAAAACCCGGCAACCGGTAATGCGCGCGTGCTTAAAAGTGACAGACTCCGTCGAAAATATCCCCTGAAAGCCCTCTGAAGAACTAATATTGGCTCAAGCCAGCGTTCCAAGCGCGCAAGTTGGTGTGCTTCCGGGAAGAATTCGCCGGTACTCGACGAGTTGTACTTGAGACGGCAAGGGTGGCGCCAGCTCCTCTCTGTTGTTTTTACGCCCATTCGCGCTTGTGTTCCGGCCAACGCTTCAATTTTTGAGCTTCTTCCTCCAAACGAACGGCATGCACCTGTTTCATACCGATTTAAAACCTGAAAGCCCTTGAGCTCTATTCTCGCGTACAAACATGTGGCTGTCCGTTTTCCTTCCCTCTCGTATACATCTAACTGTGTGTGTAAGATGTCTGTGTAAAACATCAACACACACCCGAACCACTCGATTAAGAAGGACAGCCGACTAACCGAATCGAGCCATGTAATTTCGACATCTAAATCTCCCACCAGCACAACCGGTATTTCATCGCTAGCGGCATAAAGCCTAGCTGTGCGTGCACGCCTCCCATTTTTATACCCGCAAACCATGTACGCATGAACCGGCAACCGCTGATTGCGCACACTTGGGCGTGAAAGACACCGGCAAAAATGTCGCTCGGAAGGCCCTCCAATCTGAAAAAGAAATATGGGCTCAAGCCGGCGTTCCTACTGGGGACGTTTTGTCTTCTACCTGGAAAGATTCGCAGCTACTTGGCGAAGTGAATTTGAGCGGAATCGGCGACGGCGGATTTCAGTCGTTCTAGGGGGCAACCCTTCGGCAGCCGTTACCTGGGCTTCGCGGGAGCGGCGTCTGTTTATGTGTGGTAACCAAGTTAAAACGAAAGAAGAGGAGCGACTAGCGAATGGTGAAGTGGAGTACACACGTGCGGCTACGGCATCATCTCTCTCGCTGCCTTTCCCTCACACATGTCTCATGCGTCACCACCAAGGAGCGCCCTCCCCTGAAACTTTCCCCAGACGCTGTTCCATTCTCCGCTAATCCAAATAACTTGACGTTTGTGCAGTAGGTTTGAACACAATATGCAACAATATGCTTGCTGCTCCCCTGTGCGGGGCTAATCCGAACCACGTGACATTTGCGCGGAAGGTTCAAACACGATTTGCAACATGCTGGCCGGCCGTGGCGGCACACTGCGAGGTAGCAGCACAGTGGCGCACGCTGCCGTACGTTCGCTGATCGCACGAACACTTCCTCAAACGCAGCAGAAATGCGCCGTAACAGAGAAGAGTGCAGCTCACGCTGCGCACAAATTTCATAGAAAAATATCTAAAGACATATAAGCACGTATAAGTTATGAATACGAAAGCATCATTGCCCGACTGAACGCCACTAAGGGCCCGCGCCAGTCTTGGGCTGGGAGTTTTTGTCACTGCGTCGCCTCTGTGCCACGTCAAGAGTGCATATTGAATATCTTTGGAGCACCATGCTCACGGTTTCATGGGAAGTAATCGCTTTCCACATTGGTCTTCGCCCAGGATATGATGGTAGTTAGGAAGTATTTAATTACAAAGCTCACGGGATACTTCGCTTGCACGTGACGGCATCTCCACCCTTTCGGGTGAACCAATTTCAGTGCCCTCGGTGTAAGAGCAGTAGTGAGTGAATAGAGTGAATAGAATGGGGATGACAGCTCTACAGTGCCTAGGGGCAGCCCATGCTGACTAATGACCCCACAATGACTAATGACCTGCTTCTGGGTGTTTTCTTTCCTCTCCATCGATTGGCCCTCTCTGCCGTGACTATTTTTTCCTGCATAGTTTTGATGAGCCTGTCATATTCCCACTCTTCTTCAGGATTTCTTTCTATGTCGTCTTCTATGCTTTTGGCTGTAACCGCCATTTGTTTGCTCTTTAACTTTGTGTACTGGCCCGGTCGACTCATTTTTTCGCACCCCAGTTTCCCAAAACTCAGATTTATGCGCTTGTGGTCACTGCCCAGACTCTGGCCCCCTTCCTCATCTATGCTCATTCCATCCAATCATTCATAAAGCATCCGGTGATGCAATCCACTTTGGAAACGATCAACAATAACCTTCGGCATTTCTTCGGAGTCCTGGACACCGCACAGAATGCCCCCTTCCCTGTAACGATAGAAACGCTGAATAGGCATGGCAACCCCCTTGTCGCGTGGCAGTGGAATTGCCGCCGTTTCTTCCGTAAGCGCCAAAATCTTTAACACCTAATTTCTGCTAAACCCTTACCCCCCGCTGTTATTGCCCTGCAAGAGCCTGGAAGAGAGGGCAAGCTCACGGGGTATCAAGCTTTCCATACTCCTGGTAATAACTCAACGGCGGTTCTGGTACAGCGTAACATTCCCGCTGAGCACCACACATTTGCCGATATTGCGATACCACATGACTTCATCACCCTGTATCCACCAAAACGCTCTGCCTCTTGCCTTCATATACCTAACGTTTATAGTGGCCCTAAAGCGTCTAATCATACTTTTGGCACCCTTCTGATTCGGGCCACAGAAGCGGCAACTGGCCACCCCCTTCTTATACTTGGGGACTTTAACGCTCCTCACACAGCCTGGGGCTACAATCGCGTCACTAAGAAAGGCCGCTTTGGGAAGCAATTCAGACTCGACGTTTAACAGTAGAATCGGACCCCTCTATTCCTACCAGAATAGGCAACAGTGTACAGGCAGACACCTCTCCTCACCTCACACTTTCCTTGCGCGTTACTGACCTGAAATGGCAATGTACTCCCCACAACCTAGGAAGCGATCACTTCATTATTCAGTCCACTTTGCGACTGCATTCTGCATTTACTCCAAACCTGCGGCAGACTCACATCACAAATTGGCCAGCCTTTCGGCTCTCATGTCAAGAACAAGCACCCCCACCGATGATACTCCAGTTCGGGATTGGCTTAAACACCTACTTGAAATTAAGAAGGCCCACGATTCATCCTTAGACCCCGGCATACCTTCGGAAACTGTTGACAATCACCTTCAGCATCTCTGGGCAGCGTATCAGGGCCTTCAGAAACGCTGGCGCCGTCAAAAGCACAATCGTCGTCTTCGACTGCGCATTGCTCATCTCCGCATCACTATTGACAACTATGCCGCTGAACTGGCACGTGCGCAATGGGGACAGTTCTGCGACAGCATGCGTGGCAACCTTAGCATGCGGCGCACCCGGGCCATTCTTCGCCACATGATTGATCCTTCTCATTCGAAATCAACCAGCCGCAATCGTCTTACCACCCTATTAAATAAATTTCCCGGCACAAGCGATCAGCTTCTCGCCCGTCTCAGGGAGCTTTACCTTGCCCAGGGCCCGCAGGAGCCCCTTTCACCATACACCGGCCAGCCCAATGAGACAATGGATCGTCCCATTTCCACAGCTGAAGTTCGCGCAGCCCTTCTTAAAATTCGCCCAAACTCAGTGCCAGGAGAGGATGGAACAACCAACAAGCTCCTTCGAAATCTAGACGATCAGTCCATAGAGGTCCTAACAAAATATTATAACAGTCACTGGGAGTCTGGGGAGCTCCCACCCGAATGGAAGCATGCTAAAGTCTCTTCCATTCCCAAGCCGGGTAAACCGCTCGCTCTTGAACAGCTTAGGCCCATTTCCCTCACATCGTGTGCGGGTAAGGTCCTCGAGATGATCGTACATGCCCATTTGACCCGATATCTGGAGAGTAAGCAACAGTACCCGCACACAATGTTCGGATTTCGAGCCGGCCTTTCCACCCAAGACGTCTTATTGCAGCTCAAGCATGATCTTCTCCTTGCTCCCCCTACTGCCGACTCATCAGCCGTTCTAGCGCTAGACCTTCAAAAGGCCTTTGATCGGGTCTCCTACCACGCCATTCTGCGCCATTTGGCTGCTCTGTCTCCTGGAGCCCGCACCTACAACTACCTGAGGGATTTTCTCGCTAATCGCACGGCCATCATTCAGATTAATGATTTACGCTCTGACGTCATTCCGCTCCCCTCCATAGGCCCCCCACAAGGAGCAGTTCTCTCCCCACTGCTCTTCAACATCGCTATGATAGACCTCCCTCCTCTTCTTGCTAATGTGCCCTCGCTTCGCCACAGTTTGTATGCCGACGACGTCACGCTGTGAGTTCCAGGCGACAGTGACGCACACATTGAAACCACCCTCCAGCAAGGGGCAGATTGTGTTGCTGCCTATGCTCGTGATGTCGGTTTGACTTGTTCGCCCGAGAAGGCAGAGCTGCTGCTTCTCTTGCCCAACAGTCCCAAACGCGCCCGTGCAGCTCCGAACATTACCATCCGGCTGGATGATCACCCCGTTGCCCGAGTGCCCTGCCTTAAAATCCTAGGCCTCAATATCCAACAGAACCGCGCCAATACCACATTCCTCGCCAACCTAACATCCCAAGTCAATCAGACTATCAACCTCCTCCGCCGCATCACCACCCGCCACGAAGGGCTCAAAGAGGCAGAGCGATTGCGGCTGATACAGGCTTTTGTATTAAGTCACATCACTTACTCTCTTCCTTACCTAGCACCGTTCTCTACGGAACTCAAAAAGGTGGATTGCCTCATTCGAAAAGTTTACAAGACGGCGCTGAGGATTCCGCAGAGCGCTGCCACCGCTCGTGTAGAATCGCTTGGTGTATACAACACCGCATCTGAGCTCCTCGAAGCTCATCTTGTGAGCCAGTACGCCCACCTTGCAACAACCTCAACAGGTCAATCTCTCCTCCGGTGACTTGCAATCAACTTCCCTTTCGCTACAGTATCCTATCTTGCCATTCCTAGCACTATCCATGACCTATTCATCGTTCGGCCCATTCCCCGTAACATGCACCTGACGCACAATCGAGCCCGAAGGGAGCAGCGTGCGCGGGCCCTTACGAAGCGACACCCAGTGCATCCGGCAACTGTTTATGTGGACGCGGCTAGCTACAGGCATCATGACGCCTATGCGGTCGCAATCATCAACGCTCCCAACAGTCCCCCTCTTACAAGCCTCACACTTCGCACTTCTTCCCCCGCACTTCTTCCCCTGCTCTTGCATTAACACTGCGGCCTACCCCTGCGATCATAATCTCCGATTAGAAGACGGCCATTCGAAATTTCGCCCGGGGCCGCATTTCTGCCCTGGCACTCAAAATTCTTCTTCAAATTCCCCGATTCGCCCACCGAGCTGGTATGGACCCCAGCCCACACGGGCGTGGGAGGGAACGAGGCAGCACACAGAGCCGCTCGAGAGCTCACCTTCCGAGCGGGTCCTAGCCTTGAACCCTCCCATGGAGCCCTGTCAGCTCGAGATCGGCTCCTTTCCTTTCATGAGATTACGTCTCATTACCGCCTCTCCCGCCGTCTACTGCCCCCTGCACACCCGGCACTCTCTCACACCGAAGAACGCCTATGGCGCTCAGCGCAAACGTACACCCTTCCTTGCCTGTCCCGCCTCCACCACTTGTACCCCAGTCTGTACCCTTCACCCCACTGCCCTGATTGTGGGCTGGTCCAAACCATGGATCACCTCCTCTGGCAATGCCCCCACAACCCATTCCCCCCATATCGATACGGTGAGCACTGGGCGAGGGCGTTGGGCAGCTCGGATTCGGCGGTGCAAGATGCCATCGTCGCCCGGGCTGCCAAAGACACCGGGGACCTTCCTCCCTTGGTCACCACCCCTCCCCAGAATTAGCCCTTGCGGCAATAAAAGTTTTGTCTCTCTCTCTCTATCTCAAATAAGGTTGTAGTCAATACTCGACTATATCCTACCACACTCCCATGTGATTTGACCCCCGCATTTTTGTTCCCTATTTACTACGATCAGTTTTTGTTACGCACAGATATAGCAGTAGATTTCCGCTGAAGTATGTGTACCCGTCTACATCTTCAATGTAGGCCTTCATGTCATCTACCAATAGTACCTCCTGGAGAGTTTCAAATCTTCTATGTCCTTTTTAGACACCCCACCAATTGTTCGTTTGTTCTTTCCTATGCTTACCCGTTCACAGGTACGACACCCCTAAAGCCGTCTCCCTACCCTCAACTATCCCTTTCACCCACAAATTTTCTTAACAGTCTTCTTTCACTCTCTTCCGATTATCCCCCTGCTGTATAATATTACCCACTCCTCCGCCTTTTCTCGATCCAGTCGTCCTGTTACAACCTTCCCATACATACTCCCCGATTACCGATTACCGAAGTGCCGTAGGTGCGTCTAGGTCACAGCGTATAACTGGATATCGCGTCTTCTAGCTGCTTACAAATCTTCATCCTTCTCTCTTTTTCTGCCATCCTGCATGTTTCTGTATGCGACCTTCAGTTTCTCTCCACCCTTCTTTACACACCGTCGTCTTCCATTTCGGTTGCCTGCATTGATCTGCACCGACCCAGCTATCTCCCTTTGCTCCTTGCAATCGTCTACTCCATCTTCGCAAAGGCCTATGGCCCCCTAAAACTCCAACCGTTCGCGCCTCGTGTCGTCGTCCGATGGCTACTCCCACCTGCCAGCTGAAATGAACTGTGTCACACTGGAACGCCCTTTTCCTGCCCATCCATCGGACATCCCTGTTGAAGTCTACCACAGCGACACTCACATATTTGCTCAGCTTCCGTATACGTCTCCGTTTACCTCTACAACTTCCCTTTCCACATGCACCCTTATCCCGATGATCTCGGATAATGTGCTCACGACGACCTGCACATGCGGGCCCAGTACCCGAAGCTCCTTCAACCCCTTTTCTAGTTGCTTGCGCACTCCAGCACTCCATCCCTGCAGGACGTCATTGGTTCCTCCTGTGACAATCACGAGGTTCTGCCCCTGCATGTTTTCTCGCATCTTATCCTTGGCCTTTTCCAACACTACCCTGACCGTGTGCCCCGGGAACACGCCAACCTACACTCTCTCGTCCTCTCTCACCCATCCTCTAATCTCCATCTCTGAGTAGCGCATGTTCGAGTCCCCCGGCACGATCACCATGCGCCTTTCTTCCTTTTTCCGCCTTCCCCTCGGCAAGGCCACCTGTTCCCGCACCAGCTGAGTCGGCGCGAGTCCGGGACCGTTTTGCAGCATGTCATCTTTGTCCTCCTGTTTTGCCTTCTCGGGACCAAGCACTGTCGAAACATGTTGCCTCGAGACCTACGTAATTCTTTCTCGGGATGTCACCCTTCGTCGCCAGTTTGACCTCCATTTGCGCCAACCTTGCTTCGAGTGCCTTCGTGTGCTTTTGTTCATTTTAGGGGCGAAGCTCCTAAAGCCATGGGTCTGTCCTACCCTTGTGTCTTGTGGTACGTGACCGCCGCATGCTTTCGGAGATGTCGCAAAGTGGGCCGCGTTGCACGCGCAAGAACCGGCTGCAACCGGCAGCGCAAACTCGGCACCGGGAGCGCGAGCTTGTCTGTGTTCGCCAACGGAGGCGCGAGCGCACGTGCACTGCGAGGGGGAGATTACGCAAGAGATCACGCCACGAACGCAGGCAGTCGTTCTCGGAGATCCAACGAGACGCAAGGACCATTGCTCGTTTCCTCTCGTCTTGTTCGGGCACAAGTTCACCCTAAATAAAAGTTCTTTCTTTACCGTTGTGTCCCATTCTACGTGACAAATTGTGGTTGAGGTGCGGGGTAGTCCTCGATGGCGCGGGGTCTTTCACCAGGTCTGGGCCTGGGAGCATTGACTCCGACAATAAAAGTTGATTTGTACAATGTACGCACACAGTCTTACGTCTTTCTTAATGATGTAAAGCGCGAACTTTCAAGGGAGAGTTACAGTTACCGATGATCTCCCCCTCTCGAGCTTCGCCCCACTTATCATCATTGATTCAGTGAATATGGCGTGATTTTTTTTCACCTCCTTCTGTAGCTCGCCTACCTGAACCCTGAGCTGATCCTTTTCTTCCTCGAGACGGTCGTGGCGCTACGCTAGCACACACACTCTGCACTTGAAGTCCTGCCCTTCCGCGTCCTCAACCAACTTGAACCTGGTCTCCTACAGCAGTTATTCGTGCTCGCACCGCGTGCACACTACACGCGGATTCTTCTTCGGAGGCATGGTATTGCCCGTCTACGGCGTGCCCAATTCTAAGTTACTTCACTACCACCCTCTTGCGCGCTCCCCTCTAATCAAAAAGTAAAACCCTACGTGCGATTCTTTCCTACAGCATCAACTCTTCTTTCAGGAATTACTAACTAGAATCCCCAACTATCACGCTTTTAAACCGCCACGTGCAACAACCGCCTGACACATCTGATTCGGTCACTTGCCTACGCTAACTCCTAAGAACTACTGCTCCTGTCCACTAACCCGATTGCCTAAAGCTACATCTTCCCTCTCTGAGACCTGGTCACTGTAAAAAAGGAATATTAAATTTCAAACACTTATCCGTTTTTGTCGTCGATGCCTCCGCCAGCGCTCTCTACGTCCGCACTCCATTCAGATGGGGCTGCCGCCTAGGAGAAGTGAAGCGAAGTAGTGCGTCGTGACGCTGATGAGCGCCGATAGTTAGCGTTACTGCTGCAGGTATGATGGCCCCGAGTAGGAACACTGTCACCGGAGGCGACTGGCTAATGCCGCGCTCATCACTCCTTTGGTGCAACGAGATACGCCAGCGGGAAGCGACAGGAGTTCACCCCTTCGGGGTTCAAGCGGCGAACTCTGTCTCTCGCGTTCCAGAAGCTGAGCTTGTCGCAACGAAACCGTCTGTTAAATACTCCCCGGCCGAAGTGGTCGCACCGTCGCCAATGCGACCCGCCAGCAGGTCTTCGGTCTCCAAGAGAGAGAGAGAGAAAGCTCTTTATTAGAGGAGAAAGCCGAGAGTTTTGCCGGAATCGTACCACCGACATGCTACTCGGCGGGGGAATGGGTAGGGGAGGGTAGAAAAGGCCCTATAGATACAGGGCAGAAGAAAGAGAAGAGAGGAAGTAAAAAAAACGGGCATCATGTAGTTTGTGTGAACAGTTCGACGAACGTCATGTTCTCAGTAGTTTAAATCAGTTCAGTGACGCCGATCTCGTCCAGGTATTCAAACAACGCCTTTAGTGCTTTACGTTGTGCTGAAGGAGTGTGCCAGGGGCCAAGTAGCACTTGTAGGCTGATTGTTCCTGGGCGTAGGTGTTCGATCTTCTGCTCCAAACGGCACCTTGCGAGCATGTAAGCGGGGCACTCTAACAGTACGTGTTCCACGGTTTCTGGCGATCCGCCGTTATCGCAGTAAGGATTCGAGGTGGCGCCAAGTCAAAACAGGTAAGTTTTTGTAAGCGCTGCATTGAGTCGTAATCGGTGATACAAAGTTTCTAGTCGGCGCGGAAGTCGCTCTGGCAGCTTAATCCTCAGCTCGGGGTCTATGTATTGCAAGAACGGATAGTGGTGCTCTGGAAGAGACCAGAGACGGTTCCGCTCCATTAAAACAAGTGCCTTCGTCATAGCTGAGGCATCATGTTTGGTGAAGAAGACCTTCCTCATATTATGCATTTGAAGGCCCCTGCGAGCTGCTTGATCTGCCTTTTCATTACCTGGAACACCACAGTGGCCTGGTAGCCACTGAAATGTCACTTGGTGCCCAGTGTCTTTGGCCTGGTGGTGCAAGTAAGTTATTTCACGAGAGGCGTGTTCGTGAATGCTGAAGCAGTCGTTGCGCAGTAGACTTTGGAGGGCTGCCTTGGAATCTGTGAAGATGGTCCATTGCCCCGGCGGTTGGCGGAGAATTTACCGGATGGCTTCCTTGATGGCGTGAAGCTCGGCTGACATAGATGACGTTGCCCGCTCGAGACGATAAGAGAACGTCTGTCCAGTGGACGAGATGAAGATCCCGGAGGAACTGCGGCCAGGCGTACACGACCCGTCTGTAAAAATTTGTTTTGTGCCTGAGTATAGTCGGCAAATGTGGCAGAGTGTCAACTGTAACGAGCCGCTTTGATTCATATTCTTTTTAGAGTCGATTCCCGGGATGTTGCATCTAATATGTAATGGCGATAGGGTCCAGGGCGGGAAATGAGACGGCATTGAATTTGGTGCCTCGGTGGGAATCGAAAGGTGCAACGACTTCAATGCTCGACCGAAACTTGAGTTCCCATTTTCTATCAGTCGGGTTATTGTACGGGTTTTGGCGTGCATCCGATGTCGCAGGTGTATCCGCACGGTTTCTTGGAGCCTAATCACGTCCAAGGGCAGACAGCCAGCTTCAGCGACAGTACCCAAGCACGACGACCCTCTGGGAAGTCCGAGGCAGATACGGAGGCAATTGTTTCTTGCCGCGTCTAGCTGTTTCCTGCTTGTTGGTGACAGATTTTGGAGGACAGGGAGACTGTAGCGCAGTATGCCGTCGACATAGTCTTTACAGAGTAGTATCATGGAGCGGCAGTCACTGCCCCATCGACTACCGGCAAGATACCCGACGATCTTTGACATCGCAGATATTCTCGTACGGAGCCTTTTAACCTCCGGAGCCCACGAAATACTGCGGTCTATTAAGATTCCGAGGAATCTGAGTACGTACATATTGCAGGGTACGGCCTCCGAGGACTAATGGATATTGCTTCATGTTCTCGCGAGTAAAAGCCATCGAAACACTTTTCTCAGAGGATAAATGCAGTCCTATTGGCGAAAGGTATGCTGATATTTTCGCAAGAGCTTTCTGCAGTCTTTGTTGTGTGGTGCGACGTGACCGCACCGCACTCCAAATGCAGACGTCGCCCGCATAGAGTGTGATATGTACGCCACGCGGGAGGACTCGCTTTAGGTGGATGAGTGTCAGGTTGAACAGGAGAGGGTTCAAAACGGCCCCTTGAGGCACTCCTTTTTGTATAGCGTAGTAGGACGTTGGGCCTTCTGGAGTGCACATGAAGAGTTCTCGCCCCTGTAGGTAGTTTGTTATCCACGCATATAGTTTTCCCCCGAAGCCAAGAGCAGCAAGAGATGTTAGGATTGCATCATGGAAAACGGAATCGCATGCCCATTTTATGTCTAAGAATACTGCAATGGGGTTGTATCCGTTATGTAATTC
Source organism: Haemaphysalis longicornis (assembly GCF_048455015.1). Classification (NCBI taxonomy): domain Eukaryota; kingdom Metazoa; phylum Arthropoda; class Arachnida; order Ixodida; family Ixodidae; genus Haemaphysalis; species Haemaphysalis longicornis. The sequence goes on from NW_027526233.1 coordinate 91,528,854, forward strand.
GTCTCCTAGAGACGAAACCAGTGAAATTACGTTGTCCATGGCAGCTCTATTCTCGCGAAAACCGTTCATCTCAGGTGGATAAAGTTTTTTGCTTTCAAGGAACCAGGTCATTCTCCTGTGTATCATTTTTTCCATAATTTTACCGACACAGCTTAGCAAAGCTATCGGTCTGAAAGAATCATACCTCGTGGGTGATTTTCCAGGCTTCAGGATGGCCACGAGCTTTGCTAGTTTCCATTCTGAAGGTACGGTGCCAGTGAGCCAGAGTGAATTGTAGTATTCCAGGAGACGTAATCGAGAGTGGTGATACAGGTGAGATATGGCCTCGTAGGTGATTTCGTCTTGCCCAGGCGAAGAACGTTTGTTGGCACGGGAAATGGCTGCGTTGAGTTCTTGCACGGTAAAGGGGAGGTCGATGGCGGGGCAAGCAGCTGGCGGTACTTCGGAGGAGCCACTTCTAGGGCATGTCGGAGGTACTGATTTTGTGTTCAGGATTCTACAGTACTCTTCAGCCGCCTCTTTTGGGGAAATGCCAATGTGCAACGATAGCGCTCTGAATGGGTATAGCTGCTGAACATTGCTGCGCATTCCCTTAACAACGCGCCAGATGCGTGACAGAGGTTCGTGGAAGTCTAATTTTGAGCATAAATCACGCCACCGCTGCGTTCTCAACTTTTCCAAGTGACGCCTCACCTTCCTCTGTGTTCTTCGAGCCTCTCGTACATCTTCTAATGCCTTAGTGCGTCGTGCCTTTCGTTCTGCTCGCCTGCGAACGGCTCGTAATTTTTCGTAGTCTTGGTCGGTCTTTACATGTAAATGTTTCTTCATGGTTCGGGAGGATTCCTGAAGGCAGTTGGTTAATATTGGTATAAGGTCTTCGTCCGGAGTTGCTGCTGTGATTCTGAGGTCTGCAGACGCCCTGTAGCCTTCCCAATCTGTGCATTTGACCCTCAGTTCACGTCGAAACATAGCTGCACTGGGAGAGGATATAAGGATGGGGTAGTGATCACTCCCTCTTGTTTCGAAGTCTGTGCACCATGCAAATTTTCGGATGAAATGGCTTGAAACGAACGAAATATCAATGCAGCTGGTTACCTTTGGGTTTTTTAAGAACGTCACACTGCCGTCATTGAGCGGTTCAATAGAATATTTTACCATGAGCTCGGCGAGTCTTGCTCCGCGAGAATTCGTAGAAGCACTCCCCCAAAGTTCGTTGTGTGCGTTAAAATCACCGCAGATAATGTGAGGCGCGGGCGTGCTGACGATGATTTTTTCGAGTCTTGAAGCATCAAAGGCAGTCCCTGGCTCCAGGTAAGCACCAATGAGTGTAAATGGTTGTTTTCCGATAACAGTCTTGGCGCAGACGTATTCTTCAGTGTGATGAGGTGGCACGGCCACGGCTGAAGCCGACACGTCGTTGCGGAAACCTATAAACAGCCGGCTTACGCCATTTAAACGTTCCGAATGATAGATGTGGTAGTTTTTTAGACGAAAGAGATCCCCAACACGTGATTCAGATATCACTATGAATGGGAACTGATATAAATGTACGAGTTCACGAAAGTCTGCAAGTTTCGAACGCAGGCCACGGGCGTTCCATTGAAAGATGGTACAGCCTCTGAGGTGGGCGTTTAGAGACACTTTCGGAGATGTCGATGATTGCTGAGTCATCATTGTTGCGATGGGCCGGCACGCTGTTGCACCCTGAAAGTAGATGCTATGAGGGGTTCTAAGGCTAGAACAGCCTCGACTTCAGAGAAGCGCTGAGAGGAGGAGTTGGCACGTAGCAATGCCTTGATCGCCGCAAACAGCATCGGAACAAGCATATTCACAATGTCTGTCTGGCCGGTCTGATTTGCTGATTCATCATGGTCCTTATGGGAGCGCCGTTTCGAGGGGGAAGATGCGTCCTTAGAACCAGCATCAGAAGGGACTTTTGAATTTTTGGTCGACGATTGTTCTAGGACGACTGCCGCATAAGACTTGTTCGGGGGCGCGCTACTCTGAGCAGGTGATTCATGCGACGATTGCAACGCAGTTGTAAAGACGAGGTCTGGGTTATGCGAAGGTTCGTGCCGACTAGGAACTTTGCCCTGAATTTGCTCCACATTGCGAGCAAGAGTTGCGGCCTTTTTCTTCGGGCAAGCTCCAAACGACGCTGGACGTGGGCCATTGCAGTTTCCGCATCGTGGTTGGGCGCGTGAGGTGCAGTCTCTGTATGAGTGAGGCCCAGAGCAAACTTTACATCGTATTGGCCCTCTGCAATTTTTGGCGATATGGCCATGCCTCTGGCATTTGTAACACTGCGTGGCTGCACCAATGTATTCTGTAACAGGAAAGCTATAGAAGCCAAGAAATACTCGCGCAGGAAGTGGTGTGCCCGCCTTGAATTCAAGAATGACTGATCGCCGGCGGGTTTCAGCAACCACACTGTCCTCGTTGCGCGAGTAGGAGACTTGCCTGCGGGCAGATAGGACGCCTTGGTCACGTAGGTAGCTCCCAAGTTCCTCATCCGTGTATTCGAGAGGGACCGCTTGAATCCTTCCGTAGGTAGCCATGTAGGATTGTGGAACCCGAGCTTCAACCGCAATCCCAGCAAGGGTTGACACATGGAGGAGACGATTGGCCGCAGAGAGAGAAGGCACGCTGACAACTAGGCTGCCATCCTTGTTCAAGCGATGAGTTAGAACTTTTTCTTGTGCCGCGGCCACAACCTCTGCTGCGACGACGTTGGGGTTGGCTCCCCAGAGACTGCATCCTGCTTCTGTCGGTTGAAACACTACAGGAATTCCCGTGGTTCGCTTTTTCTTGTACGATACAAGAGTGTATGTCTGATCGATTTCTTCCACGTTGGCATCAGGAGCGTCAGCATCACCTGGAGTTCGGTTGATCGCACGCTTTTTAGTGGCTGGTGGGCTCTCTGTGGTTGATGTCGAGGCAGGTGTGTCGCACGACACAACTGAAGGTGGCTCGTTTGGTCCGGACGGTGCGACCATGATGTGGCCTAGAGAGTCCATCACGGCAGCATAGAGAGCAGGCAACGGCGGCACCCTGCCGAGCAGCAGGGTGCGCTCGCTGGTCTCAGCAAGCCGTTTTACACGGGGTTTTCGTCGCCGGGGCGTCTCCGAGCGATGAGGAGGAGGCAGCCCGAAGGAGAACAGGTGTTGAAGACGGGAAGACACGAAAAGTGAAGAAATTGCAGCGCAGCTAGAGCAACCAGCAAGCCGAACCGACTTCTTCTTCTTCAACCTTCGGTCTCCAAGCACACCCACAGGACAGCTGCAGACCCGTAAATTATGCTTCTTTCGCTCAAGCGGACGGTGACTTCACCAAACGGTTCGCTGTCAACTAGTTCGGTTTCGTTCGCACGGTTTGCGGACACCCTAGGTTTCAGTCAGATTTGGGCAATGCTCCGGCGCGTGTACTCCACTGTCTAAAGTTGATGCGTCTAGGGGTGCCGTACCGATAAAATATAAATAGCGATGTGCCACTTCATATCGATGCACAATAATGATTCAACTGCTCCTGTGAAGGCACATTTGGATTTTGTGTTTTACCGATTACTATGAAAGAGTGATCAACCACAATTTTATGTGTGTTAACGTGCATACAAGTGTACATGTTTCTTTGTGTAAGCATTTTGCTGCTACCGTTGTAAACACCGTACCTGCTTGTCAGAAGTTATTTTCTTCTGTCCTAGCATTTTTTCTCCTAAAGAAGATATTCTGATCAAACCAAATTCAATCCTTGAAGAGAATTAACAGTTTTCATTAATTTCGACAGCATACCTGTGAGCGATACAGGACGGCAGCTTTATTGAGATGCTAGATTACCTTTTTTTCCACCACCTTCCACTCCTGCGGAACCTGTGCAGATACGAGGGACTGCTCGAAAATGAGCGAAAGTATTGCACTGGATATGCGGTTACCGCTTTTAAAGATTTTGTAATTTTTAATTAATTTATGACACCATAACTGAGATTTTGTAACGTCTAATTTTAATGAAGCTCAAGATACGGTTCGTTTCATAAATAAGGCCGGGTATAACTGGGTGACCATAGCACGGCAAGTTATTAATTCTCTATTAGGCTTCTTAACGCCGAGCTAAAGGCTGATATTCTAAGCACCATAAAAAACTGGGGAATATCGTCTATGAAATACAAGATCGTGGATACGCAAAATTTCCGTTCTACGCCGGTGCATCCGCACACGCTTTGTGTTGCCACACAGGCATACACAACTTTTATGGAAACACGCCTCGTTACAGGTATTGGCTACCACAGCAACCCAAGCATTATTAACCAGCGATCTCCAGGCTTATTGTTACACGCCGATGTTGAGGAATGTGTAAAGGTTTATGTTTTGACTTTTCCAGATAATAAAACTTGCACATATTAGCAAAAGCTTGATCTAATTTTTAATCAACTAAAGGGTCGGTTGAAAACTTGTAGCTGCAATTAAGTTCAATAGTATTTTTTACTTTGGATAAGAAAACTGCAGCTAACGAACAATGAAACTGGAACTGCAATTTTAAAATTTAGCATAAATATTAAGCAAAAATTGATGTGATCCAGAAGTGGTAAGAGAAAGCAAAAGTTGTGCCTCGTATTGTTAAGCGTCGCGTCAAGGGTCCCCGACGCCCACTTCCAAAAGCCCTGGTTGAACGTGCTGCAGAGTTAGTGCGTGGCTGCGCCCAGAGAAAACTAGGCGCCCGTCTTGTCATCGTAGCTCGTCCGATGTCACGCTAACTAGCCACCGCAGACAGGCGACGTCACGCACCAAACAGAGGCTTCGAAAAGTTGCCCGCTTGTCCCTCGATTCATTCTTCCAGCCAAAAGGTAGAAAACACTCGAACAAGAAGGTTGTATAAGTAGAACCGTCCGAAACTTCTCGAACCGGAGGCACTTGTCATACTGCTCAATCGTACCACTTAAACCCTGAATAATCAGAATAATACAGGTCATGGCTCTGGCCGTAAAAAGTATTCCTTGCTCTGTAGGGTGTGTAATTTTTAATACTGACTCGCGGACCTTTGCACTTCCTTTGTAAAATCTGAAAACTCTATTCGTCTAAAAACAATACGCCACTTTTTTCCAAAACACATCGTATCTGTACGTGTTGTGTGGGTGCCTGGGCACACAGGTATTCTGCTCCATAGGAGGGCGGACTCATTCACGGGTTTCGCCTTAGGTGGCCCTGTACTAAACGTATGTCGAAATCTCCCAGCTATAACTGTGACACGTCTATGTAGATATTGCTTAGTCAGGGGACAGTGCAACGGCATCCTCGATAAAGCAGAGTATGCTCACCTAAAATTCACATGGAGTTCATCGTTTTGTGTTTCCCGCCAGTCTGAAGTGGCTTTTACAGACATGAGATGCCGTGTTCCAAAATCAAACCTAAATTTGAGTAGGACAAGATTGGCATTAACAGACGCATGATTGTTTTTTTAATCATCCCGACTCATTAGAACACTGTTTGTAAGTATGTTGCCGTTTCACAGAGCAAGAAAAACGTCGTCCTACGATGACATGATGGCTACCAGAAGACTTGTATACTAGCTGAATCGTGCAATCATTTTTTTCTGGCCCCACCCCGAAGTACACGTTTTTTATCCATAATTCATTTCTAAATCTTAAAGAAAACTTTTTGCATCGACAGACCTCTAGCCATGGCGAACCCCCACACTGGGTACGTACAATCACCAAATGGAGAAGAACAAGAAGAGTGGAACGAGCTCCGTCACCCTCTCCCCCTCCCAGACGACCAGCTCCACTCCTACACATTCAACCTGCGACACTTCTTCTATTTCAAGTCGCATCTTTCGAGACACTTCCCAGAGATGGCAAGCTTTCATATAGGAACGGGTAAGTACTAGGTTTCCCTGCTCCAATTGCTTGAAATACTTCAACTGCGCTCTTTCCTTGCTTTCACTCATATTCTCGGGATTTGTTCTTGTTGGAATGGGACGAGTCGAGTGCCATGAATTTCGTCAGGGTGCGATACAAAATAAAAAAGCGATAAAAATTTATGGCTCCTCTCTATCACGCTAACCGAAGCTTCTGTACAGCCTAGTTGGTGAAATTTTGAAATAAATATTTGCCCAACCATGTCTACCAAAGTCTACACGACAGCGCTGCTTCATCGTTGAGTGAGAGGTTTGGTGCGGAGAGGAGCATTCACCTTTTATCTCCAACTGCTAGCCACACTACGGCTTCGTTTATTGTGACCGAAGCGCAAGCCCACCGCCCAAAAAGCATGATCGCTGCCTTTATCGACCATGGTTTCGGGGACGGACAACTTTATTGGCACACACGGGGCATTTTACTCTTTATTTTTAGGCGCAAATGTCGTCCCTAAAATACGTTTTGCAATGCCTGAGTTCGGACGTCGCATGACAGCACTTTTTGAGCGGCTGCCGAATTCCGCCCAGTTTTATGTTGGACGCAATGTGTCCACCGCATGCATCATCAGAAGTGACGGTAAAAATGACTCCTAGGAGCCCCTACTCTTGTCCACACCCCCATCATTGGTGCACCCAATTTCAGCTTCAGGCGAGTTCTAACCTTTGGCTGCCGTGGTCGTTCCGTTGTAGGTGCAAATTCTTTCCGCGGACAATTGATGAGCACAGCTGTTAACCATGGCTGCTCCTGATGGCTAGCGCCCGCAACGAATCGCGCAATGAGGCTAGTAACGCTCACGCGGGAAGCACTCTCACAGTTCTTTTCATGTACATGTCAATGTACCTCCCTTTAATTATGGACATCACGCGTTGCAGTGTCCAGTTTTGGATCGATATTGCTGCAATCCTTTCACAAGATGGCAGAGGTGCTTTAACCATGTTTGAACCGTCCACCGCACGGAAGAGGGTGCATGACGTCGAAGCTCTCGACCAGTCCAACTCGGAGTTGTCTGCCCTCCCCTGTGCATGACTTGCATGGTTCCCGGGAGCGAAAAAACAAGCCAGTGCTCAGAGAAAACTTCAGCCCACAGCGAAACTTTTTCTCGTCTCTCGACTTCTGCTGTTGCATTTTGCCTGTACGTCCAGCGGAACCCAGGCCACCTTCGGGCAATTGTAGGCCTGCTTCTCGTCGCAGGAACCATTATATAATTGCACAACGTCGGTGATTGCGAAAGTTTTTTTCGGGTGTCTCTGAAACCCTCCTCAAATTTCACACAAAAACCAATGAACCTAAAATGAGTGGCAGATTTTCCCATTTTTACTTCCGGATTCTGAAAGGCCGAGGACTGTGTGCCGCATGAAGTCACTAAGTAATTGTAAGCTGCGCTGTGATCACTAGCAATTTGATAATAGCATAGCTCTACAACTCCTGCAGCTGGAGGCACAACCACGACTATAAGAACAATTGGAAGTTGAAAGTAAGAAACCGGCGTTTTATAAGCCCTCATAACAATTAATAGTAACTGCAGCCTAATACTATCAGTCTTTTAGAGTCTTCCTCAGGAAAATTCTCTTCGTTTCTAATTTTACGATGTTATTGCAGTTTACTAGCAGAAATAAATTGGCCGCACACAGGGGTGAGACAGCTGAACCATATCTGGGAGCAGTTTTTGGAGCAGCGAAATCTCTATTTTGGAGCAGAAGAACGTTGATTTGGAGCAGAAGAACGACATTTATTATGTCACCTTAGGAGCATAAAAAATCGCATCTTTAAATCTTTAAACTCGAGGCGAAAAGTGCACTTTTTAATCGGTTTCGAACGTACATAACACTGAAACAGCCTTTCAATAAAGTTTCTTCTACTAGAGTATCACAAGCCACGAAGTGCACTACCTTTTTACACACCATTTGTAAATTCTTGGGCTCTATGCATAGATAACGCGGAGTGCCGTCGAAAATATCGAATTGAAAAACTAAGCAGTTTTAAGGCATTTTTATTATCACGTGAATGCCGAAATTATTATTTTTTGTAATTCCAGACTTCCCGTGATGCACAACTGCAGAGCCACGGCAAAAGTTGCGCAAAGCGAGGTGACAGTCGTCGGACCCCACCAGCCCTCCTATTTCAATCCCCAAGGTGCACGTTCGCTACTATCGTAATTTGAGTAACGTTGGTGTGTTTAGCCCCCTCCCTCTTGGTATTAAATTTCACTTGAGATAGATGAACCATTATTACTAGCGTCCAATAATAGCCCGTCCCGCTATTGGACATTGCTTGAACATTTGGCGGTGATGTACCCTGCGCCGCCACTTCTGCACTGTCCATCGTCCCATTCCCGCAGCTCGCAAGCTCGCAGTAAAAAGCGACAATAGAGAGTTTTAGCAGTCCATCCGTTCCATCACGTACGTTGTTACCGGGTGGACTGGGACATGTCTGGGCACTTGGGCAGTCGTCTCAGTAGGGGGATTAGTCCCGCGGGCCTGCCTTCGCTATGTCTGCGCCTCCTCGCCCTTTCGCGCGCGCAGGCGCAGACGGGTCCCGGTAAACTCGGTAACAACGTACGCGACGGAACGGACGGACTGCTAAAACTCTCTAATAACTCGGCCTTTTATAACGCCACAAAGAGTCCCAAATTTCACTTCAAGCACACACCGCGCCTCACACTCACGGCTGAAACACAGCGAATTCGCGGGCACCGCATTGGTTTTGATGAACTCCTGTCTTTTGAGTCTCGTAACTTCCCGCAACTGGTCAAGCGACTAAATGTAAACCCGGCCACCCCCATAACCAAAACCGTGGTAGAAATCGGCCAAAAGCACTCTGCCTGAACCACAAGAAACTGCTTCGCCCAGCGGTCATGTTTTCCACCAAGATGGCGGCGCCCAGTAATGTGTTTCCGGAGATGCGGCGTTCCAAAAAGTGCCGGTTTAAAATGAACTTGCACAAGTAGTTTGTCGCCTCAGTACACTCTTTGCAAAGGTTTTCGATGGGAAAACTTTCAAAACTCGCAGAATATAACATGTGCAACCCGACATTGTGACTTTCAAAAAAACTACCTCGTGGGCAATTTTATGCGGGTTTTTTTATTGAATGATCAATCAATTAAACCTTTACAAACAGCATCACCTTCAAGGTGCTGGAAAATTATGCCGTCAGTAAGCATTTTTCTCCACTGAAACTGACGGGAGCGTTAAAAGCCTTGGCTCTCATACTGTTTCCGAGCAGTTTGGCGCAATTTTTGCAATTTTCAAGCTTTGGGAGCAGCCTGGCGCAGGAAAATGAATTTGTATCAAAACTGCGCAATATGCGCAGCTGTCTCACTCCTGCGGCACATGTGCTCACCTTGTTTCACATGGCCTTTGAAGACGATAGCCATGTGGCGCCTCTGCCAACTCAATCCAAGTTTACCCCATTCGACTTTTCCACTCTGACGCCCTTCTCTACGCGTGCTCCACGCGCCATCCACTCGAATATTTGTTTACTGTTTAACAACTTGCAAGGCCGCCTGGAGCAATGGTGGCAGGGCCGACAGCAGGCGACAACATGATTTTATTTTCTGCTGTGGGTATAGTGTTCAATTTGCTATCACAAAAATGAAGCATTCGTGTATTTTGAATGCAGAAATACGGCAAATATTACTTATGTATTCATTTTGTCTTTCAGATCTCCGCACTATTTTGTTTGGGTACAATAATGTTGACAGGTAGGAACACTGACATCAGATCTGGGTGCTTATGAATAGTTGTGGATATATAAGCGTCTTGTTCGACGCCCATTTCACTTTGGCAGGGTGGTTGAATAGAGGGAAGAACAGGCAGACACACAGACCAAAATTTCTGCGTTCAAGTAGCCCAAGAAAGACAACCGTCATAAAAAATCGTCTTTGGCAGGCACTGGCGTATTGGGAAAAAAATACTAAACAAACCGCGCGCCCTTTTCACTCCAAGTTCAGGTTACCTTGTTAACCTTCAGAATATATTTGTGTTTTTTTTATGCGATAGCAAAATGACACTAAATGGCCGAAACTAGTTCGCCTGTGTCGATGGATTACAGTGCCGAGAATCTAAAGGCACCATTGTCGCAACTAGCAGTTTAATAAGGAATAAAACGCCGCAAACGTCAAAACTAGGGACGACACCCCTCACACTTTCGGGTACTGCAGTTTGTGATGTCACAAAAGTGGTGAACGGCGAGAGCTCCTTGGAGAAGCAGCCATAGATGTTTTCCTCAAATAAAGTGTTTCTACGTGATTGCGCAAGTGAAATAAACGTAAATCAAAATCGTTCTGTTAGCTTACCATATCTAAAAAATGCTGACTCCAGCTTTCATATTTTGCGAGGCAGGCTGGTTATTTCAATATCCAGTCAGCCACTATGCTTTCAGTTTCATTTCACAAAAAGCATTGGTGTGCAACTACCGAAGTCAATCACCTACGACGGTGAGCGGCCGAGCTTCTGCAAGCAACATACCCGGCCGGAAGCAGCTAAAGTCTCTTCGTTAGAAGCGGCAAAATGCACAAGATGCACGATAGGTGGTTAAATGCCCCGCCTGACCATCTAATCTTCCGTTCACGGCGCGTTGGGAAGGAGTAGTAGGAGAAGGAGTAACACCTTACTTAAAATGCTTCCTTCGGTAGAGCGCACCCGGTGCGAACAAAATGGCCCGTGAAATGAAAAGTTTGCTGTGCGTGGTTATCTCACTGATCCGCCTGTTCGCCTCAAGCCGCCGTTGACAGTTCGTAAAGCGTTCCTCGGTCTGCCCTTGTTATGTTTGGGCAAGGGGGAGCGCGGGAAACGTAGACTCGATAAGACTGCCGTGAAGAGCGTTCATTTCACGCGAGGTTCCATCCGCGCAAGGAAAGACAATATAAGATGACTGTGATTTCTAGATGAGGTGAAGGGAAGTCGGCCTCTTAACTTTGCCAGCCGTGAGCCCGGGACGCCGCGCTTGATATTTCAAACGGTGCTTGTTGCTTCCATGGTGACTTGGACGCCAGCATAGTCGGCCACAACGGCCGGTCGAGCATCTAAACGCGTTGTTCGTCCCGTTGGTGAAAATAAAAGTTCCAGCCAGCCTCCTTGACCAGAGAAATGTTGCCGCAGCTGGGCATGGCTTGGAGATGTAAAAGCTACCGATGCCGGCGTTTAAGCTCTAGACCACACCGGGGCTTCTCTCCTATTTCGTGACGCAATGGCTACGTCACACAAAAAAATGAAATGGAAATGCGTGAGAGGAACGCCAGCTTTTTCACTTATTTTTCAGCAAATAACGCATCGTTGCTTGTCGAACAAAATACGAGAGAGCTACGACACGTAATATCTTTTAGCTAAAAGGAAATGTTATCCAGCCTTAATTATCTCTTCAAGCATCGTTGTAACATCTGACTGGGCTTTCAAACAACTAACCTCCTTTCTAAATATGTGTCCGCATTTTCTGTCTAAGACCCTACTACTCTTAGGTGTATATATACATATTTTACCTTCGACTTGAGGCAGTTGCAGCAAAGAGCCTACGTGAAATTTCGTGTTTAAATTAGAAGCAACCTTCTATATTTGCATTTCTGCCACAGACCATATACTGAAAGTAAAATTATTTCTGCTGCTGAGTGCCTTGAATTGTGCGCGTATCCCACCATCATTTATACCACCAGGGTGATTTAGATCGTTTCGGACAGGTACGTAATTATCCAGAACAATGTACCCCACTAATGACATACAATTCTCACTCAAGGTTGATGGTATGTGCTTGAAATATTTAAAGCACAGACCGGAAACTAAACTTGATCATCAAATTTCAGGTAACCTTCGAAACTTACGCCTTTGCTACGCACCTGATTTCGTCTTCGATTTCTACTGCTGATTTCCTTGAGTGTTGTGGGCATCCGCCCATCAATTGTATCACTCACACCGTTACGTAAGTAATCATCTGTATGCAATGGAGTATCCCATTAAAATGAACTTCACTTACCACCCACCCCTCTCAATCAAACTTTAAGATATTATGGTAACCATCAGAAGGCATTGAGGCGTACATATTGTTTCCATTCGGTGCTCCGAATTGTCGTAGAAGCTGATCCGCAGTTTAGAAAAAACCCACCGTCTTCCCGCAGATACCTCCGCATTTTCTACGCACGAACATACTCGTAAGTACACATTAATATGTATACGTCTTTTATGCTTGAACTTGAAGTACTTGGAACAGACAGACCACGATAAATCCGGTCCTATATTCTTAGTGACCTTTTGCACTACATTTTGGGCGACTGACCATGTCACCTATAAAAAATCGATTTCTACTGTTAATTCGTTTAATGGTGTGCTATCGGCCTATCATTTATATCACCAACGGCGTATCCTTTGGTGGCGCGTGTTTTCTATGTTCTAAATATGTGCTGCACTTTTATTGTTTTTGCTCTTCTTGTACACGCTCTCCTTTCTCCCTACCACTGTAATAGCCCTCCCATTTGGGAACCCTTTGTGAAATTAGATAAATATAAAAACTCGCCCACGTACGCAATTCAGAAAAGAAGACTAAGGAAACAGCAGAGCTGGTGGTCTTTACTAAATTTGACTTGGCTTCTCTTAGCTCTGTCCATTATTCGATAGTTCGGGAACAGAAGCCGCCGAGCCTACGCCATCTCTCCCAACAAAATTCACTGAAACAAGGAAAGATCAGTTCCAGCGCTGCAGGTTCATCGTCTGCTTCACATAGAAATCGCCGCTCGCGCTCGTGAGAACTTTTCTAGAGCTTGCGGTTTCTTTCTTCTTAGAATGTTATTTGAAAATTCCGTGTAATTTACAAACCAAATAAATAACAGGCGGCAAAACAGTATTTTGTGTTTTAACGATATTAACGTCAAGGGCAAGTAATCCGCATTCCCGTGCGCCATAAAGTTACCAATACTTCGTGCGCTCTACTGTTGCCCGCTATTGGATTCTGGGTCACTTCAAATTGTGCGCACTGTTCGGGCGACCGTCCACTTTATAACAAGTTAGTTGTATTTACTGAATGGAGCCAAGTCCCACGACTTTTATCGGGACAGCTTACAAACATGGAATGGTGCGTTGGACGCATGTCAGCGAACTTCTGTGTTGTCATTCACGAATACATCATGGCTACCTGAAGACTTGTATACTAGCTGAATCGTGCAATCATTTTTCCGGCCCCATCCCGAAGTAGCCCCGAAAGAAGCTATGCTGGTCGACGCTGCTCGCCGGGTGTGGGGCGGCGTCAGATTTACTTGGGAACTTAGTATACAGCGCGCCGACATCGTTGTGCCCCGCTCCCCGCCGTGCTACCCTCAGTAGCCCACGCCGCAGCACCAACTCTGGATTCTGCAGCCATAGTGGCGGCAAACACAGCTGAAAATGGCGTCGCAAGGTGACATTGCCAGCTGCTCTGCCTCCCCCCCCCCCCACCACACACACACACAGGCACCAATTGGCTTTGGTTGTATGGCGGACATTGAGACGGGAGCAGCGGCAATCACGGCCACACCCAGCCCGCCAGTGCCTCCCCATGGGCCTTGGAAGCCTAGCATACCTTGTGTTGCTGCTGCCAAGGATGCCCCACACGAAATGGAGCATAAAAGATAAATTCTCTGAGACAAGATATATGAAGCAGAGCATACAACGGACCTGAGGGGCTTCGTACAAACTGTGGTTGATGTGTGCGAAATTCATCTAAAAAAGGATGTAATATTTTTCTCTCCGAGAAACACACCTAAACCCTATAGATCGTACTCAGACAAAAGTTTAGCGGGCGATTTCTTCTATTGGCAACACTGAAAACCTTAGGAGCACCGAAAAGTGGGCAAGTTGGTACGGAGACATAGCGACTGAAAGCGCAGAAAAACGCGGGACAAAGAGAAGAACCGCAAAGGAGGAGCGCTTACTAACAACTGAGTTTTAATGAAACCAACAGCGGAAAAGCTTGACACACACACACACACACACACACGCACACACACACACACACACACACACACACACACCCACACACACGCACGCACACCCACACAAAACTAACGTGTTTAAACAGCAACAATCGTGAAGGAATCAGTAATCACACATGCGCCACAACAGCCAAAGTTCCGCGCCAGTTTTGGGAGATCGACAGCAGCATGACCGCTACACGACCGTATGATAGCACCATCTGCAGTTCCTCCCTTAGTCCTGCGTTTTTCTGCGCTTTGTCACTGTGACACTGAAAACCGCAATGACAGCGCCCCCCATGACTGCGCATGAGTCCGCATCTCGCAGATAAAAACAGGCCCTCGCGCCTTTACCACACGATTCTCCGCCGTGCGGTCAACAGACATTAATTATAGCAGCGGCTTTGTGTGGTGATGCTCTACTTGCCCATGAGAACTGCGCCGGAGAATGCAGCCGCGGTGGCGACAGAAACAGGCACAATTTCCGAAATGCCTACCTGCGGCGCAGGTGCACGCGAACGCCGTATCGACAGAGGTGCGCCCGCACCTTGCGCACGGGAAAATCGTTCAGTGCAAAAGCCCAGTTGGGCTTCTGAAGAAATTGTAAGCGTTCACGCACACGCCGATCGAGATGCGATGGTGGCGTAGCAATGAGTGCCAACAAGTTACGATGATGATGACGATGATTAAAGGCCTCCCCTTTGAAACGGGGTGACTGCATGCGCCATCTTGCCTATCTCAGTAATTTAAATTTAGCTAACCCTCAACTCACATCATTCTGCCCTGCCGCTACCCCTGGCTGGGATGGCACTTTCAACTTCCCTGCTTTTTTTCCACCAATATTCTAGCCGCTGCTGAACAGTTAATGCTTCCATCAACTGCGAAGCCCCGTGCCTCCAGAAGTAGTACTTTCCCCCGAATTCTAGCCGGCTGAATCTTTTGGCACTCTATTACTATGAGGTCGATTGTTTCTTTATCCCTGCCACAAGCTGCGAGACAAGTGACATCTATCGGCCAGTGGCTGAGCGGTCGAAGAAGAAGGTGTTTGCCCGAAGCTGAACAACCTGTCGCCTATACTGAAGCGCAGAAGCTGGCAATCAGCTGATCGGTGTTGGCGACTTCACTCGCGCCTTACGACAGGTAACCTGTAGGACGCTGTGCGAAACTGTACTTGACGTCGACGAAATGCTTCTGAGCTCTGTAGCACACAATAGTAGAGTTCGGTGTGACACAATGTGATGTACACCTGTCTCCACACGTACAAACATTTTGTGGCAGTTGGTTTTTCTAGTCTGACCATAGGCGTGCGCACAGGGGGGGCACCCCCTAATCATCTTAGGGGGGGAGGCGCCAAATTTTCCCCGTACGTATCCTCAATCGAACCTCGTCTGCGTTTTCACGATAATGGCAGCCGAAGAACCACTATGTTACCCTCCAAAAGCTGTTTACTTTCGTCACCGGCAAGGCGAGGACCAAAAGCAGACACGATATCGCTTAATTTTCATTCTTGCATCTATTGCTGAGGTTGTCCTCTTTCAATTTTTCCGCCTAAATAACGTGCGTTATCTACGAGCACAGAGAAACAAAGCCGATTTAAAAGAGTTTCAGAATAGACAATGTTAACTTTATAAATTCTCACGCTTCTGAAAAACTAGCCTTTGCAAGGGGGGGGGGGGGGGGGGGGGGTCCGCCGGTAAGACTCGCCCCCCCCCCTAATCGAGAACCCTGCGCACGCCTATAAGCTTGACGTAAGTGGACAGGGCTTGTGGTTTTAGTTAATTTCATATATTCGAAGTCCAAGATTAAGAGGCCACGCTGCCGCATTGTTATTGCAGTGAAGCTCATATACATTGCAAAAGATGGCCGCAGTGGAAATGAACAACGCGTTACGGGGCAATGATATCAAAGCAATTCAGGCGATCAGACCAATCGACAGCGGTCAGCAGTGCCTGGCCAGGGCACTGGGTTTACCTTGTTTACTCGTCCATGCGACCGCCATTACGCTACCTCCCAGCGGAGGCGATTTTGCGTAGATCATTCATCGTGCTTTACACGTGAATCCCCACGTACTTTTTACCTGTTTGTTTTTCTTCTCCTAGCGACGAAAACAAGTATTTTGACGGCTCCGCAGCTCTTCTGCGCACACAACCAGCGTGTTTCTTGGCGCCACGCTGGGAAACCAGAGAGGCGTGGACCACGAAACAAACCGATTCCTCTTTGCCTGTCTCAGAATCCCATTCTGGTTATTTTCCCCCGTCTTCAAGATCCCTTTTCTCGGAAACAGATGTTCGCAATTTTCCCGCCCGTATCCTCTCGGCCGGCGGCATCTCCCGAGTGAAAACGAAGGTGAGTTCGGAGGAGGACAAGTACAACTTTAATAGTGAATAGGCTTCTCGAACAACGGGGGAGTGCCGGCCGTGCGCTGTGGCGTACAATGCGTGCTCTCCTGTTGCATCACGGGGGAAATGGCGGACGATAAAATTGATTCTACTGAAATGGTCGCGCTGGCCCTCCCTCTAGCTTGACCCTCCGAATATCAACCGCGACAAAGGGGCATTCTCGCGAAGAGTGAGAAATTGGCCGAACAGAATAGAAGTTCATTTTATATTTCTCCCAGAACTTACACAACCGCTGTAAGTATGTCTTAAATGAGCTCTGCGTGAATATATTTGAAAATGCTGCTAAATATTGTCAATTCGCTAATAAAAGCTGAACACTGTACCTGCATCAGGCGCTTACAATACTGTACAGAGCACGTACAACTGCGAAAGAAATCGGCCAATTGGCCCCGAATCTGCTTGCTTCGTTGAAAATGTCGTCGCAAGGCGGGAGTCTTCGGATGACCCTGCTACATAAGTCTGCGTCTCTCCCCCGCGCTCCCGTGATTATCTTCCCCTAGCATTTCCGTCCTGGCATGCAGGCTCGCTTAGCGTCTCTGTCGCTAGCGGCTCACGCGTCGCACGCCTAATCTGTGCTGTGACATCTGAGTGCGCTTAACCTCATGATATTTCGCTACCTGCTCGGCATGTCGCTCGGACGTTTCCTAGGCACGCTTGAGACGACGGGCCTTTGCACGCCGCCGCTTTTCCCCCCGCGATGTCCTCCTTTGTTTTTGCCTTGCGTTTTCTGGACATGTCTTCGAGTTCAGACTTTTCACTTCATAACAACTGGCATGGTCACTGAAAATTGGAAAACCGCGTGATCTTGCGCCGTCCTTTCCAGAGCTATGCGTACTCACACACAATGTACGGACTAATGAACGACTGAATACGATTTCGTCGACACGTACAGTCATGGAGACGCAAACCCCGGAACGGGCCGCCGCACATACTGCTGGCGACACTGGTGGCATCACCTGAGAGGGGCCCCGGGAAACGCACGGCGTGGCCTCTGCGATCGGCTACCGGCGGCGCGCCGTTGCTCCGGCCGTCCCAATCGCCCGGAGAGAGCGTAAGTTGAAAAGGGGGCGTGGCCGCGTTTTTCGCCGCATGGAGCGTTTTTTCACGCGATTCGCGCGCGTCGGCGTTGCGCGTGCGTTTTTTCGACGCCCGCGTCGACGATTCCGCGCCCGCGGCAGCATCTGCCTTGGCTAGATTTTGACGCACGTCGCGCGCGGCAGTGGGAGAAGCCTGGCGACTTGCGCCAATGGGGAGGCGCGTGCCTCATGGCGGCGGTTTCGAAGCGCTCGAGAGGGATGTTTAGGCTTACCACCCCAGCAGATATTGAATGGGCGCTTTCACTAGCGGCGCGGATGATGTTTTATAGTACCGTTTTCACCCACATTATAAGCTCCTTTACCGCACAAGCAACTTCGTTCGTGCCTTGAGCGGCATTTGAGAGAGCGCTTAGAAGCGGTCGCTCGAGCCCAAGTATTCTAGTTCACTATACCCGACATCATTCCGCTGTCGAAGCCGCCGCCGTGTTGCCGCCGCCGGCCGCGGCGGCGCAGCGTGCGGGTGGTTACGCGGCAGCGTCAGCGCGCCTGTGGCGTGCGCGGCGCGTTTTCGCGAGCAGAAAACGCTCCATGCGGTTCACGCTTAAGGTCGTATTCCCTGGCGCAGGCGGGCGCAGAGGACGAAAACTCTGCCTTCGCAGCCTGTGTGCGACGTCTAATAATAAAAAAGTTACCGCACACCAATGCAGGAAAAAGGTAGAAGTAGTTGCTGGTGCCATTAGGGTAGTTACTGGTGCCTTTGAATTTTCGACGTAGACTATGCCCGGGGTGATGCATAAGTAAATTAATTGCAAAGCAATATTCTTTTTTTGTAGTCACGCATGGTTCCAAAACACAACACGTTTTTCGGTTTTATTTCTGAAAATATCGTACATGTTATTTGGAACGCACGGAACGCATACTCCGTGAGTTCCGAGCAAGAACCAAATTATGGGAATTCAACTGAGCGAAATCCAACCATTAGTAAACACAAAAATACCCCCTGTGTCGTTTCCTTTTTTCTCCTTTAAACGTGCCGTCTTTGACAGATAAAGTAGATGACGTGGTACTACTTGAAACGTTTGGCGTAACTTTTACCACAATAATATTAACAGAGACATCGTATACTTCAGCATCTGAAGTGTATACTGTCCAAATGGTTATCGGTATTTCTTCCGCAATAGGCAGGGTAAACATGCTGGTGCCGTTTATTGACATGCATGCTTGCATGTACAAACGTACAGAGAGACTTCCAGTCTACCATAAATGGACGTGGTCTAAGTAATGTTATAAAAATCTTTACCCGAGTTACGATTGGTATAGTTCTCCACTTGATGTGTTTATTCACTAATATCCCGAACAACTTACTTACAGCCGATGTTGTGCATACAGATATTAGTGATCAGCTTAACTGCTGACCGAAAAAAAATAATGTTCTTAATATGTCATGCCAACAAATTATGTGCAGAATATATAACCCCAGCAAATCTAGAAATTCAGAAACAGTCTTTCGAAAAAAATACATATGTAGAGTCGATAGCCATATAAAAGGCATCGCGGAATACCATGACTGTTTCGCTCACGGAAATAATTTGGTAGCGAGATTGCAGTAGGTACTTGAAACCCCTAAGCATATTAAATAAAACGCAAAAAAATGATTGATTCGTACCCGTGGAAGCCTAACAGATTATTTGACTATCGTAGTCGCCTGCCTATAAACAATACAAGAGAGCTTATCGGTATTACGCTGTTTTCGCGCACGTGCACGCACACACACACACGCGCGCGCGCACGCACACACACACACACGCACGCACACACGCCCGCACGCATGCATGCACACACACACACACACACACACACACACACACAACAGATACCCAGAGCGTTCGAAACAACTTAAAAGGCAAAAAAAGCATATTTTCGCGCAGCGATATCGCGCGAAAATGCTGTAACAGCGAAAAGCGAATTCAGCACGCTCGCATTCACTCTGCCCGAGAGGACAGAACCCTGGTCTATGGCATTCGCCTTTCAAGCAAACGACCACTAAAGCTGCGTGCAAAGGCAATCGTTGGTGTTAAACAACGTACGTTAAACAACTTTGTACTTGTAAGATCGAGTCAAAATACATAGACCACATATTGAGAGTTTTCTATCCCGGAGACACGACAACGAAGGCTGATTTACAACTCAAAGCACAGGCAGGGTCGGCCAGACCAGCCTCGCTTCAACCTTAGGCTAACGGCGCCGCCTCGCGGTGTGTGTCGGAGTTAGCAAAATTACACCGCTCCCATTTCTTCCACGCCGAATGGGACGGCCGGACCAACGGCTCGCCGCCAGCAGCAAATCGCGGAGGCCACGCGCACGGACTTGCGCTTCCAGGGCCACTACCAGATGGCGTCACCGTTGGCATTTCTACATTGGCTGCATGAATGGTGGGTAGTTCTTTTGCTATCGCCAAAACGAAGCATTCGTGTGTTTTCTTATTCAAGCCACACTGCAGAATTTCATTTATTTATTGATATTCTGCCTTAGATATGCATTATGCTTTGTTTTTTTTCTCAACGATGCTGACAAGTATCAACATTGCCACCAGATTCAAATGTTTAGAAATGGCTTTGCCAATACAGACATCTGCCTTAACTTCCGCTGGCACTTTCTCTCTCTCTCTCCCCGTGCAAGTAGCCCACGAAAGACTGCCTTTAAAAACACACGACGACACGTTTGTTGGTGTAGTTGTGCTCTACGTGGTGTAGAACAGCTTCGGAAAACGCTGTGTATGCAGGAATACAGCTGCAGTGGTTGGCAATTTTTGGAGACAAACTAATGAAGTCTTGCGCACTCCGTAGGGCGTATGCACCACATTGCTTTATAATGACCACCCGAAGTGGCCTAGTGTGTGAATTTGGCGAATGAATATGCCGAACTTAAGGCTTGATTTTAAAAAAAGTGCATGTGCGCAGGTTCAACACGCAAAGTGTGCGAGGCATTTCGCATTGCTCAATGTCCCAGAGCAAGAGCCCTTTTTCACTCAAGTTGAATGCTTGGCCTCGGGGTGTAAAATTAACCTCACGGCTCCTGCTTTCGAGTAGGCACGAGCCTGTCCACACCTCTGAAAATAACCCACTTTTTTGCGCTGCATTTTTTATGGGCAGGCAGGCAGGCAGGTAGGTTGGTACGACAGTATTTATTGCCACACAGACCGAGCTCGCACAATCGCGGGCGGCGCTCCCACGCGCGTTGCAGCGAAAAAGGCGGCCACCCTCTTTACAACAAGGAGGGCGCTTCCACGGCGGAGGGAAGCGTTACACTTGGGAAGAAAGATGGTGGTATAGGACAGTGGGAGTTTGAGATAAGGTATACGGGACGCGGCAGAGTTGCGACGGAAGAAATGCAACATGGGGAGACGTGGTACACCCCCAGGGAGTAGGGGGACAGATGGAATCAGCGTAGCCGCCGGCGTTCCCGTGTGGTTCCAACGTCTGTAAAGGGAAGTGTGCAGGCCGGCAAGGATGCAAGGGACGTGTGAGCAAAGGAAGTGTGTAGTCTCTTGGAATTCGCGCCATCGACAAGTCGCTGGGGCCACCGGGTGTGAAAATTCTTTCGCGGTAATTCGAAGGGTAGGTTCACACCGATCCGCCACTATCCTGGATCCGACATCTTCTAATCGGTCACCGAAATTCCACGGCCATCAATTTCCGCCCACGGGACCGTGAACGCGTAAGTGATTAACTGATTGATTTTGAGGCTTAACGCGCCGACGCTACAGAGGTGATGAGGCGCGCTGCAGTGGTGGACTCCGGATTAGTTTTGATCACCTGGGTATATTTAACAACGTGCGTAAAATTCTCGAACATACGGGTGTTTTCGCTTTTCGCCTTCATCAGAAAAGCTACCGCTGCAGCCGAGAGTCGAACCCGCGTCCTTGGGCTCACGAGCACAATGCCCTAGCCACCGAGCCATTGCGGCGGGCCCGAACGGGTAACAAGCTACGCGACGAATGCAGATGCGTCGTCATCGATATTTGTTGAGGATTAACTGCCGCTGAGAGTCCTTATAGGGTGCTTTATCGATGCGTAGGTTCGGCGAAGCATTCAATTGTGCTGAGAGTGGTGCATCGGAGGTAGGACCGCCCGCGTTCGTCTGGAGCCCCGAGGGGAGCAGCTGGGAGTGCCTTGGGTGTTCGAGTCTATCAGTTGGAAGGGTGAATAAGTGACGGCCACGCAGAAATCCTGTCGGAAGTTTTCATCAGGGTGCGCTCTGTACCTGTACCTGTAGAGTACATGTAGAGTAAAGGCTTTGTATCGCATCAGCGTTCGAGGTATTCGCTAATAAACCTCTGTCCATGCATGCTACGCCTGGGATAGGCAGTCAGTCACAATGTTGGGTTCTAGAGGCTCCACGTAGAGCCTCTGTTTGGTCCCCTTGTGTGTCTTTTTGTGTGACAGTAAGTGGGTTAGCCGCCTCTAGCGCACTATTAAGTGTCTGCGCTCAAGAGCGCCCATGTTAGCGTACGGCTTGGTGTAATTGTTTCCCGCTCTCATTTTGTTCCATGCCTGCACAACTACTCAGCGGCGCACACTACGGTAAGCTATGTTAACAGTCCGCCGTACAGAGGCAACGCTGATCCGTCGGAAGCGGAATGCGCGTGAGCCGCTGAGATTGCTGGTTGTCGAGTATTTGAAAAGGGGCCTCCTATCCCATGAAACATGCATAGCAATCTACACAAAGAACGTAAAGTTGCTAGAACAAGCTTCCTTCTAAAGAAATTCGGGGATCACGTTACCGCCTACACAGATGCCAGCAGCAGAACCACAAACAGCGGCACCACAGCGGTAGTCGTGCACCTTAAAGGCGAACTGATTCACTCTATTACACTCAAAAACCAAAACATCGATGAAGCTGAAACCAGCCCTCAGATGGCGTGAAAGAATCACAGAGGGCTAAATACCACTGACTCTACAAGGGCCAGTCGGAACATAACAACGGGAGGAATACCGAAAATCTACAAACGTATTTTCCCAAACGAGCTTGCAAAAGTACCTAACATCACATCGTGCCCGGTGTACGAGGGACTGGGAAAATAAAGTGCTGACTCGTATGCGATGAACCTTACCTTCCGCTACGAGTCCGACCATTTGTATGCCTTGCCTCCTTACAAAACCTACAGTGAACACATCCTCCGGAAACGATTAGGAAGAAGGACCATAACTTACCTCACACAAGGCCTCATGTGCACAAGATTCACGAACACTTAGAAAAATTACGACCAGTACCTTCACACAGAAGTCCAGAGTGGCACTTATATCCCCTGAGAAATACAATGGTGAATGCTTTAAACGCAAAGACATAGCCAATCTTTTCCGTACTGCATCAAAGTACCTCATTATTTTTCAGACAACGAACGACGTATACTCCCCTGGCCAGACAAGCTCTACAGGACCAGGTAGAAGTGACCCGTAGAGCCAAGGTCGAAGTTATTCCTACGGGGTACCCACAATTGGCGCCTACGTGTACTATGGCAGGTGCCATATACGCATTTTAGTTTCGGATTTTACAAACTCATCTACACTCTTGCAGGAGAAGAACGGAAACTAGTTACGGCAAGGCAGTGACCGTGGTGCGAAAGTACTGCAAAGCTGTACAGTAGCGCTGGTACCTTGATTGAAATAGCAAAGGGAGGCGGTAGCATTGAAGGTTAAACCACCTGCGAGCAGGCCTTTATTAATGGTGTCCGCATATTACAGACCATGTGGGTCAGACCGTAGCAGTGACTCTTACAACTGGATTACTCGCACCTCTTCTTCACTAAGGTTTAAAGGTCCACTTACCGTTGGTAGTGACTTCAGTGCACGATGCCCTTTAACTACTTGTAGCTACTTGCACTGTGATGCTTCCTTGTCAATGCACCCCAACCCTTGCCCAGCCAACGCCGGAATGAAATCACCGTGTACTTGTTCGAGACCCGTTGCTGCCCAGCACGCTTCAACCGTCCCCCATCGCCCCATCTGTGCAGACCACTGACCTGCTACAGCAAGGCTGCTTTAAGTGGTGTATAGGCAATACCGCGGTTAATCACTGATAATAATCGGTAACCCCTGTACCTAGAATAAGACAACGGCGAAGATTCCACTGCTCCACTGCCATACACTCCCAGTCTCCGACAAAAAGCTGGGTGACTTGCGCAGCCAGAGCGGCTCTCCCATGGTCGACATTTTGTAAATAGATCACATCAACCCCAACCATCGTTCCGTTCCTTTGTCCGCTTGCCAGGTAACAATATTCTTCCCACTGTACCATTTATGAGGTTTCCATTTCTTTGTGCGATCATACAAGAAAAGTATAACTCACCGCCACTTGTGCATAATCCTAGCATCTTGGGCAAACAACACAACCGTAACTTTTTTGCATACCGGGCCCTAAATACGTAATATCCTTCGTAAGCACGCAGTCACACTTGCCATGCCAACAAGAAGGTCACGCGCAAACAAGCGGAATCATCTTACTTGATGTGTAAGCTGTCCTGCCCATGCACTGTGACATGATGACTTGGCGTCAGGGGTAAACGTCAGGCGGGTTAGGCAAAGCCTCATATTTTTCAAGTACATCCCTGCTTATAAAGCTCTGAGTACTGCCTGTCTGCTCTTACTTGCACTGATACTACGCCTTTATATTTGCTCTTTTAATCACACCTGCTTTGTGCAAGTGCCCACCTGTTGCCTAATTAATGTTACGCAGACTATTGCATATGCGGATTGCAGCCTCAAGGCCTCGGTGCAAGATACAGCAACTACTGATTAGATGCAAGTAAAACTACACTCATCCGAAAAAGACATTACTCGCGATTTCAAAACTTTTTTACACTCATCCGAAAAAGACATAACGCGATTTCAAAACTCTTTAAAACGACACAAATAATAATAATAATACTTTTATTACACGGAACAGGAAAACTGTACAAAGTCACAGGCCTGCCAAAGCCACAGTAGGCTTGAAGGGCAGCGCCTGGCAGGCAGCGGAAATCCGTGCACATAGGCGAACATAAAAGTAACAGAATCAACTATTCAAAATGAAACAATATAAACCTTAGTTCGAATACAAAGCATTGTGAACTGTAAAACCATTACAGGCTACACTCTTCCACAGAGTGACGGGAAAACAAGCCAACAGAAGTGGGCATCAGCAGGAGGCAGAGTTCAACTTCACAGCAAAATGCACGAAGCCGATTTTTCAGCTTACAACGACTGCTCACTTCAAAAACACTGGGTGGCAATTTATTTAAGGACGTCGGAACATAGCAGCGCCGCATTCTTTTACCATACCTTGTAAGACACCGTGGTACCCGATACAGGTCTCTTGGTCTAAGGCTACGCGTAGCAATGTATTTTTCTTTGTAAACATTCGTCCAAAAATGTTTTAACACTATTGGTTTCATTAACAGCATAGTAAAATTGGGCAATTGCAACTCTGAAAATATTTGCACTTCCCGGGAGGCATAGATTATAGGCTACATTTTTTAGCAGAGAGCTTAGAATGGAATTCAGCCTCTGCTGCCACCGAGCTGCGCAGTGACCGTACACTGTAATGCCGTAACGAAGAACACTGTAGCCCAGCGCATGCAAAACAATCTTTCGCACTGATAACGGTATAAAGTAACGCAAGTTGTACATAATACACGAAAGCGCGCGCAGCTTTTTACAGACGTATGCTAGGTGAGAGTTCCATGTCAGGTCATTGTCAAAAATTACTCCGAGATATTTTACAGATGAAACATACTTCATCGGTTTACACGTACAAGTTGAACATGAAGACGTATGCCAAAATAACGGGTCATTAAGCACTACATTTTTTAACGGATTGTGGGAACACACAAGCTGCGTTTTAACAGTATTAACCGTAATTAAATTAGCAGCAAACCAGTCCATTGCCTGAGTTGCTGCAGTCTGCAACGATGCGATGGCCTGATGAACGTGTGAAGCGGAGGAAACTATCAAGGTGTCATCGGCGTATTGAAATAGTGGAGTGGAAACTGCATTACAAAGATCATTAACAAAAATATTAAAGAGCAGGGGCTTAGTATCGAACCTTGAGGTACTCCAGATTTGATCGGTGAAAAGCTGCTACAAGTCTCTCCTAGGGACACACATTGACGCCGGCCATGCAAGAAATTTTGAAGCAACTGCAAGAACGGTCCTCTAAATCCAAGCAAGGAAAGTTTACGTAACAGAAGACTGTGGGGTACACTGTCGAAAGCTTTTTTTATATCTAAAAACAGAGCACAGGCAACTTGGTTATGTTCTAAAGCCATATTTAACAAGTCAGAAACGTTTTCAAGCAGAGTTTCAGTGCCTCTTCCTTGAACAAACCCGTATTGGTGAGGTGAGATAACATTGTGAATGTCTAAAAAAATCGCGCCAATCCACCCCGTGAACTTGGTTGGAAAGCAAAGCTGTAAACAGCACCCATAACGATTACCCATGCGACGTCACTTAAATTCACTCACATCGCTCTACAAATAGTACAACCAGATAAAAGTGAAATTCACTTAACCACACCATTTATTACTTCAAAGAGATATTCTTGGTATGGTTAAATCAATGCATGATGCATGAACGGTCTTTGGTTGAGTTGTATTGGTGTAGCCTCAGAGTGGAAACTTTGTTTTATAAAATTAAAGCTCCAACCCGGTGTTAGACGATCTGACTTCTCCGTCTCTGCGCCGCGGATGACGACGACCAGATTTGCGGCAGAGCAGGAGGCGGCGGAGGAAGAAATACTACTGTTCAGATTTCTGAACTGCCCAGAGTGCAGCCCTGGGGAGTGATTTCGTCTTTTGTGGGGCCCATATGCAGTCCGCGCGGCCTGCGTTCTGTCCACCCGCTGAAGCTGGGTAGGTAGAGAGGGCCTGGACAGCAGCATTTCCCATTGCTCTTGTTGGGTAGTTGACGGAAAGAAAAGAGGGTGCTCAGGGCTAAAGTCGCACACCCCGATTATGTGCCAGAGTGTTTATACTTCTGAGCAAAATTTACATTCAGTGTCGTAGCGATTCGGATGCATTAAGTGAGGACGTGTAGGCAGTGGGAAAGAGACCGATTTGTATGAGCCGTAGGGTAGTTGTTCTCTGGAAAGGTCAGGGTAAGGCGAAGGTACGGTCTGTATCAGAAGGCGATAATGCTGGGCGATCTCCCTGAACGTGACAAGTGGGTGACTGTCCTCGTGCAGCGGGACGTAAAAGCGCAGGCTTGTTGGGTAGGCGTATTTGTTGCCCTCCTCCATTGAAGCGTGAGGGGGTGTCCAGATGAGCTGAATGGAACCGTTTTGGGAGTAGTTGTTTTAGCACGCGCAGTGCAGGTCAGGACACCCAACCCGACTGGTAATTCCAGTAGGCTTGCTAGGAATCGGTGACTACCCTCCGAACCCCTGGTTGAGTGAGAGCCAGGGTGATGGTTGCCTCTTCTGCTGCCGTCATTTCTTGGGTCGTAAGCGAGGTACACGCAAGGAGGTTGGTTCTGGAGGTAGCCACGATGATGGCGTATTGCTGCCCTCCATGTTTAGAGGCGTCTGTGTAGATAACTGCCTGATACCCACCGAGGGTGGTGTTTAGCGCTTGAGCCCGTGCTGTTCGGTGACCCTAGGTGATAGACGGCCATCTTTCTAACCAGAAGGTCCGCCTCAGAAATGCTTTGGGTAACCGCATGCTTCACCAGATTGGCTGGGCAGGCCAGAATGTCACTCCACTTGACGTACTCCCAGACTCTTGGCGACTAAAACTAAAGATGCTCACTTTCCTTAGAAATATGAACCCCTCACATGACGAGCTAGCTCTTCCACCGTGTTGTGGAGCCCCGTGCTAAGCAGCCTCTGTGTGGACGCACTCATGAGAAGACCAATGGCCTTCTCGACCGCCTTTCTAATTATTACATAAAGCATCTCTGTCTTCCTTGTTGAGAAGAAGACAGGAGGTTGACGTAAGTGACTCTGGAGATGAGAAAGCTTCAAATTATCGAAAGGTACCGGATTCATTTAGGCCTCTCTTCTTGGTGGCAACTCGCCTGATCATGTCTTTGATTTTATTATTGCTGTTTTTCAGGCGCTGGAAGGATACGTCACTCTTGGTGTTAGCCTCGAGATGTAGGCCCACGATCTTGATGCTGGGCTTGGATTGATGGCCTGGCAAACAAGGAGTATTTGAATGTATTCCTTGATTTGGCGTGAGGGCGGACAATGAGGAGCTGTGATTTTTTACGTGAACACTGGAGGCCGCAGGCTTTAGCAAATTGGCGTACTAGAAGTGAGATGCGATGCATTGGTGTGAGCTTCCTTTAATTTTTGTAACTCTTAGCACATGAGCAATGTGCGCACAGGGCCGCTAGACAGGCGTGAGTGGTCGCGTGACGCTTTCACGTTGCATTCAGCGAGAACGCAGGGGGTAAACCCGTAGATGTGCTTGGTGAGTACACCACCTGTCTTCCCCGTCCTTGCGTGGGCTCGTAGCTAAATCGGTAAGACAACGGGCTCTCGCTTTGTTAGTCTATTAGTTCCAGGTTCGATTCCCGGCGGTGCCAGTGAATTGTTTCATTTGTTCGCTGGAGTTTTCTGGTGACACCAACGGTCGCGAAAGAACCCTTGGGGGGTAGAGGTAGAAACCTTTGCTTTAAAAGTCCGTCAAAATTCGAAACAGGTATTTTTCGAGTATCTTGGCGAGGCATGATAGAATAGATATCGGCCTATAGTTTTCTATTTTGCTACGATCCCCACCTTTGTGAAGAGGAGTAACTATCGCTGCTTTCATACCAGTTGGTATGTTGCCTGTAGCAATAATGTTGTTCAAGAGTGACAGCAGCACATTTTTTATGACGTCGAAATTCCGGCGCAGTTCCGAAATTGAAATTTTATCTATGCCTGGGCGTTTGTTAGGGTGGATGCTAGCTAAAAGTGACTGAAGCTCTTGTTCTGTGATGGAAGGAAGATAAGCAGATTGCAACAAACTGTTCGATAGCGTGCAGCTCTGCGCATCCGGCCTTGCAACAGCAGAAACTCGAGAAAAAAAGTTGTTGAAATCGTCAGCTATGCTTTGAGCGTTACCCGGAAAAGCAGCTAAAATAGATGCAACGTTATTGCCACGTTTTTCTGTTCCTTTAATATTGTTTATTAATGACCACGTTTTCTTGATGTTTGAACGGGCTCCATTGAATTCATTTCGAAGCTCAGTACGTTTAGCAAGCCGGATCATCGCGTTTACTTTGTTCCTGCACATTTTAAATTTGTTTTGCAGCTCAACACAGTTAGGGGAGTGCCTTGCTTGTGCCCAAAGTAAATCCTTTTCTTTAATTGCGGTGAGTATTTTAGCTGACATCCACTTGCTTTCGGGGTTTCGAGGTATAATCTTGTATTTGCGCGTTGCATTTTCTCTGCAAACATCAAAAACCTCAACCAAATTTTCGTAAATCTGGAGAGCAGGCACGGTGCTTAAAAAGTGAGCCCAATCGTACTGACCTACTAGTCTGTGGAACTGCCTGGGATCGGTAACCGAGATAACTTTCCCAGCATGGGCTACCGAAGGTGGTTTAGACAACTGTGTTAAACTACAACAGACGAAGTAATGGTCTGCAAGCTTGGTTTCTACGATAGCTGATTGCGCAACAAGGTCACCTGCCCGGATGTTAATGTGGTCAATGCAGGACGTTACCAGCTGTCCCGATAAAAATTCCTCGCATGCTGGTTTACGAATGAAGTCTTCCATGCCCAACTTAGATAGAATATCAAGATAATCTGCTACTAGCGGCATTGTAGGGCAAAGAGTATCAATATTTATGTCACCTAGCATGCACACGTGTTCATCTAAACAAAAGATGACATTGCTGCATCAAGTTCAGCAAGAAACAGCCGCCCATTACAACATGGAGGTCGGTATACTTATAACAGCACCAACGATTGGTTAGGCCCGCTTATACGCAAGGCGAAAACTTCTGCTTGTGTAAAACAAACGGGCAACTGTGATACAGTCCATGCATCTTTGACAAATACTGCAATACCCCCGCCTTTCTGTCCCTGGCGAGTGTATAAAAAAGTTTGGAAAGCCGGAATGCAGAATCCAAGAAAACTTTCTGATGAAACGTTGATCTCAGTTAATATAAAGGCGTCGAAAAACGAGCGAAGAGAGGACGTTAGAAGTTAGAACACAGAACTGATCCCAGTGTTTCCGAATTCTACGGATGTTGACGTGCGAAAGCCGAATAGAATTTCCCTTTAAAGTGCTGAAAAATGTTTTCACCTCAGGGAAACCACTACAAACCAGCTGCTCTAAATGGTCCATTCTCAATTGATCCTGTCAAGATCAGCAGGCGTGTCAATGCGAATCTGGGACTCGCCCTCGGACTTTCTACACAAAATCCTTCCGTTTCTGGTCCAGGTGAACTTGTAACCGACTTGCCTTGCCCGTAACCTTGCCAAGTGGTACAGTTCACGGTTAGCCCTAGTCAAGTTTTCGTTGAAGTATAGTCGAGGGAAATCTGTCTGAGTAAGAGTGGCCAGCAGTTTGCGGGCACCAAACCACCTGTCTTTGACTGCGACCCTCTTTGTCTGTACCAAGATAGTGGGAATCGAGCCTCTTTTAGCCGGTAAACGGTGAACAGCCAAGATGTCGTCTTTTTCGACGTCCTGTAACTTCAGTTTTAGGGCTAGATCACCCAAAAAGGCCGGCAAGTTCACATTAGCTGTGACCGGGAGACCGTGAATTTCAAAGTTGCACCTTCTGTTATACTGCATTCATTTCTTTGGTTAGTTTGTCAGTTTGTTCATTCTGAGAGATGACGTTTAGTGTAAGATATTCAACTTCATTGCGTAAGGTGGCCAGCTCAGCTTTGTTAGTGGTCACGGTTGAAAAAACTGAGTCGTATTTAGAAGAAAGAGTGCCAATTTTTTCTTTCACCTCCTGGACGTTCAAAGCAACGTCCTCAACTGCCGTTTTGAAATCTACCAGATCTTGAACTGTTCTAACTAGAGCTTCAATAGTTGTTGTTAGCGAGTCAAGTTTACTATTGACAGCGGACAGCTGTGAAGACGAGTCATCTCCTCGGTCAGAGACTGCCTCAGACTCCTTGCCGGAGTCATTTCGGCAAGTGTGACACTTCCAATTTTCCCGCTTTGCAACGTTCATCTTTGAGTAGGCACTTTCCGTAACTGCTGAACAGCTCTTTCCAGGGTGGTAACCCGCTTCACATTTACAACAGGTCAAGAATTTTCCATCCGGCGGCAGACGTTCTGAACATTCGGCACATAAAGAAGACATTGGTGGGGCAGTCAGCGGCAATGCACAAGGGAAAAATGTTGCAACAACCTTGGCTCACCTGCCGGGGTGAAGGAAAGTGCTTAGGGCCCGTGAACGGACAGCCGCTGACTGCAGTGAGGCGTGAGGAGGACGGTGTTTATATAGCTGTTGGTAGGTGCCAGGGGGCTGTTCTTGACATCTCCAGCGTCCGAGGGAGAGGAGGCGATTGCTGATTACGTAGAGAGAGCTGGCCAGCAATTCCCACGCGCTGAACCCTCGCCGATCTTCGTCCAAGATAGCCTTGCGTCGTTCTGCTGCAACCCGGCTGACGTCCACGTCATCTTGCGCGTTGATCCTGCCGAGGTGAAGAAAAGTGTTTAGGGCCCGTGAACGGACAGCCGCTGACTTTAACAAATTGTCGGTGATGTTTCTACCCCATTTGTTTCATCCAGAACAATTCTGAATGGAAGTGACTCCAAGCCCTTGTGTGCTGCCACGGTGACACACCGTATCTCCGGCGGATCTAGGTGGGTCATCTGCAAGTGGGGCGTAGGACAGTGACCAGCATCTCCGGCGGATCTAGGTGGGTCATCTGCAAGGTGCAAGTATGGCCTAGGACCATGATGCTTGCAAACCTTTCCCCTGCAAAGCGGTAAAAGGGTTTTATACTTCACCTAATCAGGGCATGTGTACCAGTCGTGAAATTCTAGGCCCAGCTGACTCTATAGGGAATGTCGTCAAGTGACTTTTTTGGGCACTGATTCTTTGGGCACGGTGTCGATCTCAAAGTGAAAGGCATATTGTCCCTCACACCATGTATCATCCATGGTATCAGTTTAGTACTTTGGTACAGTCAAGCCTACGTAAATGTAAGAGAAAAAAGGTATTGTCTCAAAAGTAAGCACCTTGTTGCCAATATCGCTGTGCGTATGGGACAAAGAAGTTATGACAAACAAGGGTGTTATGTTCTCTTCTATTAAAGGGACACTGAAGACAACCAGTAAGTTTGTATCAAAGGAAAGTCTGACCCTGCCGTAGCCATTTTAGGGTTGATTCATTGCTGAAAGAAGCCGTAATTGCTCAGAAATCATTTAACAAATAACGCGCTTTCCTTTTCGACTTCTCTCGCAGCGATTCCGTGGCGCAAACGGTGGCTGCAGTAGCCGCTGTTTGCTACACGATAAACCGGTTAGTGAGGTAAAGTGGTATAGAAGCAATCAAATACAACGCTACCACGTACCAAGTCGTCCCAACAGTTTCGGTCAAATCAGTTGCTTTTCCGAATTCCGACATCCTTTGCTTCCACAGAACATTAAACAAAGTGCATCTTAGGGCCCGTGAACAATATTGGTGCTGTGTTGAAGAAAAGCATACTGCCTTTTAAAGTCCTCGTGAAGGTTCTCCTCGAATCAACCGCCCATGAGCAGCACGCCTTCTTGCATAGCAGCGTCACCGTAAGTGTCGACGAGCAGTGCCATCCAACGGCAGCAAGGGAAGACATTGCGTACTCCAAACGTTGCGTACGCTCGAAAATTCTGAGCTAAGGCAAAAGAAGCGTTTCCTTGTTTTTAGAGCAACAAACGCGCGCAGAGCGCCATAATAAATGTGGCTATTCATACAGCACTGTACAAAGGCCACACAATTATCTGGCCGAGTATTGCGACAGGCACTGCACACAAACCGAAACGAACTTGGAGTTTGGGGTCTCTGCGTGATATATCGCCTGGGCTCCAATGATATTGTCACGGGACATATAGGTGGGATAAACCCCACAGCGCCATTACAAAGAACAGCGACGACGACGAAGAAGTGCTGGCGGACCCTGCGCTGGCTGTCTGATCGCCGCCATGTAAATACTGTAAATAAATTGTTCACCTTCCTCATTGTTTATCTCATCTGTTCTGCAACCACGTTACATTTGATAGAGATGCTGGGTATCGATCCCAGTACCTCTCACATGCCAAGCATGCCAAGCGCACCCTAGCCCTGGACACCCTCATGCCTAGGTCGGCAGACCAAAACTCAGTGCAATCGGAGTACGACCCGCACGGGGCACCTTGAGTATTCATGGTGACGGTGAGCAGCGACACCGCGGGCCCCGAGCTCCCATACGTAAGCTGTGTCCAGCCGTAGCGAGGTGTTGAAAGGTGAAGGGTAGAAGCCGTAAACGCTGGCAGTCGGAGCCCTGGTCAAGCTCCGGC
This sequence comes from Haemaphysalis longicornis, assembly GCF_048455015.1. Classification (NCBI taxonomy): domain Eukaryota; kingdom Metazoa; phylum Arthropoda; class Arachnida; order Ixodida; family Ixodidae; genus Haemaphysalis; species Haemaphysalis longicornis. The sequence continues at coordinate 91,561,593 of NW_027526233.1, forward strand.
CGATGGGCTCCCTGTCTGTCTACCAGCTCCGGGACCTCATTGACTACCAGGGTAAGATCAATGAAGAAAGAACCCCCGTCCCCTGCTTTATACTATGGCGCATGGTATTCTCAAAACCCCTCTCTTCAAATGATCGGCCCCAAAAGGGCCCCAACCGAAGCAATTTTCAAGCCTATTTTAAGCCTGCTTTTCACCAATCCCGACAACTTTCCACGCTTTCTAATAATGCAGGCAGCTGATAAAGCAACGCCCATTACCCGCAGGTCTGTGTTCTTAGTAGCAAAGTTTATAGAAAGTCTCCTAGGCAAAAACTACAAAGCGAAAAAACTAACCTCTGGAGACGTGCTTATTGCATTGAACAACAAGGACAAATCGAACACCCTACTGAAGCAAACGAAGTTAGCCGACTTTGACATCCCTGTAACTCCCCACCGCACCCTCAACAGCTGCCAAGGAGTCATTTCCGAAGCAGAACTGATAAATGGAGCTGACTCGGACCTCCTTGATGGTTTGCGCGAGCAGGGGGTAACCGCTCTTCGACGCATCACAATGAGACGTGACGGAAAGGAAATAAGGACAAAGCACATCATTTTGACGTTTCATCGTTGCACCTTGCCACAGTCTGTCAACGCTGGCTTTATTCACTGCACGACTGGAGTATATATACCCAATCCGCGCCGTTGCTTTAAGTGCCAACGGTATGGGCATGGAACTAATAGGTGCCGAGGGAAACAAACGTGTGCTAAGTGTGCTAAGTGCGCCGGAAACGACCATTTGGTTGACGAGTGCAAAGCAACACAATTCAAGTGCAGCAACTGTGATGGACCCCACGCAGCATATTCTCGCTCTTGCCAGAAATTCAAACAAGAAAGAGATCATCAACCTCAAAGTGACCTAAAATCTTTCATTCCAAGAAGCGCTTAAACGGCATGCACTGCTCCCTTCAGGGAGCTACGCCGACGCAGCCCGCCGGGTGGTAGGGCGGCGTCTGGTTTCCGCGGGTACTCAGGTCAGCGAAGCTGACCTGGTCCCGCCTCCACCCCCCGAAGCGCTGCCTGTGGCAGCCCAAAACACTGTTGCAACTCCTGCGGCGCCTGCAGGTGTTGAACAAGAACAAAACAACGTTGGAACTGGCGTTTCGGTCGCCACTCCACACACTCCTGCCGCCGAAACACCAGTGGCAATGGATGTGGAAGCGGGAGGCCCCTCTTCAGCAGCCATGCACAACATATCAAAAAAGGTGGTGGCGGGATCTCCTGCCATTCCATCAAACACGTTGTGGGGTGGGCGTCGTAAGACCTCCATCTCGTCAACGTCTCAAAACTCATCAAAACGCCATCTCGGCCTGCATTCCAGTCGTCAAAAGAGCATTGCGGCAGTTTTGGCCGCGGGAAAAAACCCCAAGCTCCCCGAGTCACGGGCCCTGATTCAGGCGCAGTGACGTAGGTAGCATCACCGAGAAAACCCCATACACAGCACCGTAGTCCTCCTAGGCTTCAATGGTAGCCCAAAGTATAATGCAATAGAACTGTAGTGGCCTAAAGAAAAACCTCGATGACATCTATGAAATTCTCCGCAAGTATCAGCCAAATATCATGGGCCTACAAGAAACACACCTGAAACCCACACAAACCAACTTCCTCACTCAATGCACAGTATTCAGGAAAAACAGAGACAGCTGCACTCACTCCTCTGATGGTGTAGCGATTTTCATGCAAAAATATGTCCCCTGTCAATTCCTTTAGTTACTTACTCCTCTCGAAGCAGTGGCTGTGCGGGCAATAATTTTAATAGGCTATTAACAGTCTGCGGCTTATACATTCCGCCTGACTACCACCTATCAAGTTCAGATTTCGAGTCTTTACTAGACGAGCTTCCACCACCTTTTTTGCTAGTAGGCGATCTTAATGCTCATTGTGAACTCTGGGGGTATGAACGTACAGATACCCGGGGGCGCTTGATGGAAAAGTTTCTTTTATCATCCGGAGCTTTCCTATTCAACAAAAAACAGCCAACATACTACAGTCAAACACACCACACATATTCGCACATCGATTTGGCTATTTAGTCTACCATTCTTTTTCCAACTGTTGAATGGGAGGTCGACACTAACCCCTACTGAAGTAACCACTTCCCAGTTACCCTCAAATGTCTAAAAACAGGCCCCTCCAGTTCCATCTCACATAAAAAGTTCAGAGAATCCGGTGCTGACTGGGCAAATTTAAGGAAAAATCAAAACTGTCTTTCTCAACCATCAGTCACTTGGGCATCGATGAATCTTGCAGTTTCCTTACATGTCATATCCTTGAGTCTGCCCGAAGTGCCATTCCCCAGGCATCTTGTGGTAGTTCTAATCTGAGGAGGCCTTGGTGGAATGAGGAATGCAGACTTGCACGACAAACACAAAATAAGGCCTGGGAGGTTCTTCGTAGATGCCCCACTGCCCGGAACCTCATAGCTTTTAAACGCGCCAATGTCATGGGAAAGCGCATCCGCAAAGAAGCCAAAACCAATAGTTGGAGGTCTTTTATATCATCTAATTATTCTTACACTGATACAGCCAAGGTATGTAATCGAATAAGGAAACTCAAAGGACACAAGACAAACAAATTACCCCTTGTCAGCACCACAGGCAACATGCTTGAGCACCAGGCAAACACGCTTGCAAAACACTTTGAACACGTATCAAGTTCGTCACATTACACGAGCACATTTATACAGTATAAAACGTCCGCTGAGCACAAACCCATACGGGACAACAAGCCATCGAAGGGCTCTTACAACTCCCTATACTCGCTCCAGGAGATTCAGGCTGCCCTGGCCGCATGTAAAAATTCAGCACCTGGCCCAGACCAAATCTCATATCAAATGATACGAAACCTCCACGTGGACACAATTGACGCTGTTCTTTCCCTCTTTCATTGGGGGGCGCCACCTGCGCTCGAAGAAAGTAGACATGTGTTCCATAGGCCCCGTCTTCGACCTCTGGTAGTGCCGGACTTGTTGGTGTTATCTCCTTGAGTGTGTGCTCTAAAGTGTCGCCAAGTGACCAGCTTCCCGTTCGTGCTCGTCTCCAGCGGATCTGACCACGCGGTGACGCATTCCTGGCCGATTGAACTGTGCCCGCCAACTAAGGCTCTTGCACGGCAGCGAGGCGGCCGGCTGCGACCGCGCTCCTTCGCACGTGCTCGGACTCCTCGCGCTTGCTCTTCCAGCGTGCTCACGCATGATGTGGGCGGCACCACCGTCTTCCTCAGAGCATTCACAACTTGCAAGATCGGCGCTCCATGCTCCTAGTGACACCTTGCTGGCCCCCGTTCAACTGGTCCTCGCTTCTTCGCCGTTGGCACTCTCGCAAGCTACAGCCTCCACCTCTGCAACTAGTACCCCTGAAGACATGGACGGTCAAGTGATGGAACAAGACGGCAGCAATTCTAATAATGACAGCCCCTGGAAGATCTGGACTCGAGTCAAGCCAAATCGGAAGACCGCAGTAACTCGCCTAGACAGGGTAAGTAGGCCCCGAGCACTTTTCTTGTTGAGACCACTCACAAAAATCAGTGTGTGCGATATACCTAAAAATGCTCTCGCACATGTGTTAGGCACTCTTGCCCCCACCCCCGAAATGGCTGAACTCGCTACGCACCGCTACTATATCGAGGCAAACTGCATTCAGATTACCTTATACCACCATGAGAACTCAAACCGCCTCCTTGCAACTACCAGTCTCTCCTTCCAGGCCGACAACCGTATGGTCAACCTTCCCATAGAGGTCAGACACTCCCTAAATCGTGCCAACACTTCACGTGGAGTCATCAGTGACAGTGGAACATGAAGATTCAAATGAAACAATTTGGAATCGGATCCGCTGCGAGCAAGCGGACGTCTTGGCGGCGCAACGAATAGGCAAAACAAATCGAGCAGTCCTGACTTTCGACTCCCCTACGATACCACAAGTGGTAAAATATTACATGCCTATAGTTAAAGTGTCGCCTTACCAGCCAAAGCGAATGGTCTGCTTCGCATGCCACAGCATTGGGCACATGGCGAGGTACTGCCCCCACCAACCGGTGTGCCGCAAATGTGGGCGTGGTCATGCTGAAGCTGAGCCATGCGAGCGCACACTTTATTGTGTGGCTTGCAAAAAAGAAGGTCATCTGGCGGTGGTCCCTACGTGTCCTGCCCGCACTACCTCACCACCTCGTACCTATTCCAAAGTGCAAGATGGAGTATCCTGGCCGGACCGTGTACGTTCTCACGGCACCTCGAGCACCAGCACTGCCGATGGAGTGCCTCCCCCAGCTAGCGCTACAGCTGGTCCTCAAACCTTCACTTTCGCCAACAGGTGATTCGATTCTGCAAATTGTACTAACCCAGCTTGATAGCCTTCGTTCTGAACTCCACCTGCTTCGTGAAGAGAATGCGCAGCTCAAGGCTGAAATTGCAGCATACCGCCAAGGGTCCCTACCGTGCCCGCCCAAACAGCTGCCACTAGCACAACAGCGCCGGCAACATCAGCTGTCTGTACTCAACCCCTCCCAACTGTATCCCCGACTACACATGCAAAGTGGGCCCTCCGTAACCCTCTACCCTCGATGCCGACGGAAGAGCCGTAGTACTAGCGTCAAGTGTACCGCTACCTCGCAAAGGGGTACTGAAACGAATGATATTATGCAAGTGCTGAAATTCATTCGCGCAGACATCCAGCAAGAACACCGTGCTCGGTTGGCTGATACGGACAGGCTCCGGACCTTCACACAACAGTATGCTCAGCAAACTACGGCCATGATGAATTTCATCAAAACCCTTCCCGGTGTTCCAAATGAAGCAGACCCACCGCCAAGAAAGAATAATCCCCGCAGTACCCTTGGACAATGAAGCGGTCTCTCTGCATGTTGCAGTGGAACTGTCGCAGTTTTAATCAATCGGCTCTCATTCTTTCAAGTCGAGTAGCGCAAATTCTGCCTGTTCTAATCCTTCTTCAAGAAACCAGATCCATGCCAACAATTAGATGCTACACAACTTATTCGGAACCGTCAATAACTCACCAAGGCAAAGTCCCATCTCCCACCCAACCATCAGTGGTGGAACAAGCGGCTGTCTTAATGCGGTCAGACCTTGGTTGCTGCAAGGTGTCCGTCCCGGGCCAATGCTCCAAGGATCACGAAGTGGTCATACTGCAAGTGCGCCTACCTGATGGGAAACCACTACTCGCGGCGTCTGTGTATTACCGCCCAGTCACCGGCTCTCAGAAATCTATTAACTATAATTGGTTACGCCACCTTGTCTTGCAGTATCCCCACACCCCAATTGTCATCGGTGGGGACTTTAATGCGAAAAGCACTACGTGGGGATACGACTCCACGGATGGTCGAGGCTCGTGCCTTGAGGCAGCGATTGACGATTGCCGTCTCTCTTTTGTTAATGACCCTACGTTAGCCACCCGTGTGGGTCTTCATCGACGGCAGAAAAACACTTCGCCTGACCTAACCATTGCCACTACAGGAGTTATCCGCATGTGGAGCCCCTATACCACCACTTGGGGTAGTGATCATTATCCTATTCTTCTCTCTCTGAGGCAAGCGCTTCCGCACTCGACAATATCTTTCGCACATTGATTGGCAAACGTTTCGAACCGCCCTCCGTATTCCTCAGAATGCAACCTTACCGCAGTTCACTGCTGCCATACACTCTGCGAAAGCACACGCTACAGAGGAAATCTTATGTGACTCTGCAACACCCGCACTGGACGCTCATCTTACCAACCTGTGGAAGCGCGTGCAAACCCTCACGACTCGCTATCTAACCAACGGCAAACGTCACCGAGACCTGATTCGGATTCGTCGTCAGTACCAAATCATCCGACAATACCAGCGCTCCCTTTCCAACGAGCATTGGCATAGTCTTTGTGCTAAGCTCGGTAAAGAACGAGGCCTTTCCAAGCTGTGGAGCACGTTTCGGAGCTTGTCGGGCAAGCGCAAGGGAAACCCTACTCTATTCGATTGATTTGATTGATTGTAGGGTTTAACGCGCCGACGCAACGCAGGCGATGAGGCGCGCCGTAGTGGAGGGCTCCGGATTAATTTTGACCACCTGGGGATCTTTAACGTGCGCTGAAATCTCGTACACACGGGCATCTTTAAACCTACTCTATTCGCTTCCCTCACTCTCCGGGACCCACCAGCGGACGTAGAACATCGACTGGTAACGACTTTTTTTCCAACGCGCCTCTCTCAGTCCCCACCCTCCGCTGCCGACCATAATGGTTTTAGACGTCGATAGAAATCTCCATGCCCCATTCACCATGGGGGAGTTTAAAGCGGCTCTTCACCAGGGCAAACCACATTCTGCACCTGGTCATGATGGCGTGACATGGCAGCAGCTGCGTAACTTGGACGATGCTGCACACTCAGTACTGCTAAACATGATTAACACTTACTGGGCTCTGGTGACGTTCCGGACGAACTCAAACTGACATTGGTTCACCCAATACCGAAGCCAAACAAAGACCCTTCTGTGCTGACTAATCTCCGGCCTATTTCTCTTACACCCACCATCTGTAAACTTATTGAACGCCTGATCAACAACCGCCTTCAGTATTATATAGAATATGTACGCCCGTGGTTCCATCCGTCCCAGACTGGCTTCCGTCCTCACCTTGGTACTCACGATTGCCTTTGGCTACTTCGACGCGTTCTGAACCGTACGTCACGAGCTGGTAATCCAGATTATGTCCTCACTTTCGATTTGCGAAAGGACTTTGGCAATGTTAGTCAGGCAGCGATCCTTGAGGAGTTCGCTATAGCCTTTCCAAGCCAAAGGACCCAAAACTGGATTAGGAATTTTTTAGAAAGTCGACCGATTCGGCTCCACAGCACGCATCCAGGATGGAGCCCCTGGACCTTTTATCTAGATAGGGGCGTTCCGCAGGGTTCTGCCCTTGGACCCGTACTTTTCAATTTGGCTATGGCACGCGTCGCCCGCAGCCTAGAACGGGACACTGCAGCTCGTTTTGCAACCTATGCCGACGACCTCACAGTACGGGTTGAGGCCGCCGACTACGACTGCATGGAGGACATGGTAACAGAATTGCACGCGGCGGTGAACAGCCTTACCACTACTCTTCCAACTCTCGGCCTTGAGTTAGCACCAGAGAAGACCGAATTTTTCCTGGTCCACGGTCTGCACCAGCCACCCACTAGTATGCGTCATACAATTTACATCGGCGACACAACAATTTCCTCCCACTGTGGTCATACTCGATTGCTCGGCATACCCCTCGCCAGCCACAACAGCGCTCGACAGTGGATAAGTCAATTGCGGAAAAATTGGAAGCCAATGCTCCACTTAATCTCTCGTCTCTAAAACAAATTTGGCGGTGCTCACCAATCGGCGTGCCTCACGCTCTGTCGGGCGGTAGCGGTCGGTCGCCTCACTTATGGCGCTCCGGCCTACAGCCTATTCTCGACTCATAAGAAACATTTAGTGGTCCTTTATCGGGCCATGCTCCGCACCATCACTGGACTTCTCAGGCATACCCGCATCGATGCTCTTGAATGGGCTGCTCCTATGCCTCCCATGGAAGAGCTCCTTGCGTAAACTCTCGGACAACATGACCTTAGGCGGGCATTAACGCCACAGGGGGCTGCACTCTCCGCCTGGGACCTGCGCATTCTTCCGACGCTTCCCTCGGCCTCACCACTGCCACCCCCTTGGTCACTCCCGCCTGTCACAGTGGCCCATCAGCGAACTTATATCCCCCGTACCCGACCAGTTGCCCGTGAGAAAGTCCTTCAGCGCGTCCTTGCGACAAAATTGCCACATGAAGTGGACATTTACACGGACGCCAGCCTTTCGCCGTCCCATATGGGTCTGGCATGGCGCTGCCCAGCTCGGCCGGACTTGGATGGCTCTGTCATTCGGCCAGGACACCACTCGTCTCCCTTGGAAGCAGAACTTCAGAGCATCCTCTGCGCACTGGATCACCTGACCTACAGTATTGCAACGCCGCCCCCTCCACGTTTTCGGATCCTCACGGACTCCCACCAGGCACTTCAAGAACTCCGCAAGCCCTTCAGTGATCACCCAACTGTTCACGAAATCCAACACGTGATCGTTATTTTGGCTGGCAATGGGACCACTGCCCGATTGGCATGAATGCCGGGTCACGCGGACTCGGATGGGGGCAACCAGGCTGCACACGATGCAGCAAGAGAGTGTCTCACTAGTACCCCTCCCGTGGACGACGACGTGTCGCGCCCCTCTCCTGACCCTCGCCTTCAACTTGACCACGCACGCCATGCTCGGAAGGTACGCCTTGCGTCCGTTACTCCCGCTGGCTACCTGGCTCTGGCTCCTCCGATGCCTCGCTCTGCGGAAATCTTCATCAATAAAACTATTGCTAACGCAGCCCTCACACCTCAGATCATGAGAAAATGGATTCACCCGGCAAAATCTCCGCCTCCTTACTGCCCCTACTGTCAAACGTTAGTGTTCGCCACCCTCAACCACTTAATCTGGCATTGCGCCGCATTTTCTTTGTACCGCCCAATACTCGTCAACGCTTTGCCACGTGATTCCTCTCAAGACGAGCCCCCCTTCGCGAAGACGCTAATTTTCTCTCAGCCCTCAGAGTATTCGGCATAGAGAGTGGTCTCTCGAGATTAGTGTAAACCGGGGCCTACCCCGGTCGTAAAAGTTCACTTGACTGCACTCACATGATCCCAATAACCCTAGCCTGGCTCTGCTGACGGCAGTGATCTTTTCCAAGGCGTTCAAGGACCCACCATTTCTGCTACGCGGCTACTCCTCCCTGCCTCTTCCCCCTCTTTCCTTATTATGGCTGCATAGCCTTCCCTATGGAATAAAGGATTACAACAACAACAACAACCTCTTTCATAACATTTGGTCTCTTGGACGCTTTCCACAGGCGTGAAGAGAGTCAATAGTTGTACCAATTCTGAACGAAGGCAAGGATCTTTCCTCTCCATCTAGTTATCGTCCCATTGCCCTTACCAGCTGTCTAAGCAAGCTGCTTGAAAAGATGATTAATAGACGACTTATGTACTTCTTAGAATATCACGGAATCCTCGATAGCTGCCAGGCAGGATTTCGGTCGGGCAGATGCAAGACTGATCAGTTGGTGGCCTTGGAGTCGTACGTCAAGGATGCATTCATTCACAGGCAGCACTGCATGTCTATTTTCTTTGATTTGGAAAAAGCGTATGACACTGCATGGCGTTACGGTATCCTGCGCGACCTGAAGTCATACGATGTGCCAGGAAACATGCTGAATACACTAGAAAGCTACCTGCCTGAGCGTATCTTCCGAGTAAGCGTTGGTGCAGCACTTTCGGAAATACACACACAAGAAAACGGAGTTCCACAGGGCGGGGTACTCAGCTGTACACTATTTATCATTAAGATGAACACTCTTCATAAGGCACTGCCGCGAACTATTTTTGACTCCGTATATGTGGATGATATACATATCAGTTTTAAATCCTGTAACCTATCCATATATGAGCGGCAGGTCCAACTAGGTGTGAACAGGCTTTCCAAGTGGGCTGATGAGAATGGCTTTAAGGTGAACCCCGAAAAAAGTACGTGTGTTTTGTTCTTGAGGCAGCGTGGTATAAGGCCTGACCCTGATATTAGTCTGAATGGTACGTCCATTCCATTAAAAAAGAAACATACATTTGTTGGTGTTGTGCTAGACGACAAGCTTACGTTTATTCCGCATATTAAACAACAAACAATAAATGCATCAGGGCAATAAACATTCTGAAAATATTTTCCCATCAGCCCTATGGAGCAGATAAAACGTGCCTTGTGCGTCTCTTCAACCGCTTGGTGAGGTCGCGCCTTGACTATGGCAGTGTCGTATATGGATCCGCCACTAAAACAGCCTTAAAAATGTTGGATTCAGTCCTCCACCTAGGGCTCTGGCTTGCGTCCGGTGCCTTTCGGACAAGGCCCATCCAAAGCCTATATGTTGAGTGTGACCAATGGTGCTTAGAGCAGCGGACGTATAGAGCAGTAACGTATGCTCTCAAGATAGCATCGTTGACTAATCATCCATGTAATTCGATCATCACGGACACGTCGGCTAGCGATTTCTTTTCTAACCGTTCATCTATCACCATGCCATTCCCCTTCCGAACGGGAATGCACGCACAGGAACTTGGGGTCTCATTTAATGACTTATACAAGACTGCTCCCACCGACCTAGTTGCCCCTTGGGACCTGCGTCCAGTGTCTTGTGATGTATCCTTTAGACAAATAAGGAAAAGGAACGCACCAAGAGAACTTATTTTACAGCAGTTTTTACACTTGCAACACAAGTACCCCCAACGCTACTTTTTGCACAAATGCTTCGAAGTCCGCTTCTGGTGTCTCATGCGCTGCACATGGCCCCACCTTCACTAGTACAAAGACACTGAACGAAAACTGCAGCATTTTTACAGCAGAAGCATGCGGAATTTTAATTACGGTAGAGTACATCACAGAAACAAACATACAACAGTCTGTTATCTTTACAGATTCTCTCAGTGTCGTGATGGCATTAAATTTGCCCAAACCAAGTAAAAACCCTGTATTAAACCAGCTCTATAGGAAGATAATGTTGGCTTATGCTTCAGATATGTGGGTAGTAGTGTTCTGGGTGCCGGGGCACAGCAGCATTCGGGGGAACGAAATCGCCGACCGGTATGCTGAGGCAGCTGCTCCTCGCACTCGGGTGGGTAAACCTCTGGTTCCATATCTGGACATGAAACCAGCTATACGACGGAGACTTCGTGAAATGTGGCAGCAGGAATGGGACAAATAATCCAACAACAAGTTACACACCGTTAAACCTTACATAGGTAAATATCTCACCGGGAAACAAGATCAATTCACAGTGGTATCCATTTGTAGACTGCGAATGGGCCACCCACAAGCCACACACGCATATCTTTTGAATGGCGCACTCCCACCAGTGTGTGACAAGTGTGGGGAATGGCTCTCCGTTCTACACGTGTTAACTGAGTGTACGTCCATGAATGATACCAGAAAACGACACTTCCTTAAACTCTACACAAACAATATTCCACTACACCCTTGACTATTCTTAGAAGAGGAACCAATGTTCTCTTACAAATGTCTTTTAACTTATCTTGCAGATGTCCATTTCTTAAAACTCATTTCATACAGGGCGTGACTTCAGACCACAGACTCCCTCTTATTCCAGGGAGTTCCTGAAGACTGTTTTGTGCGCACAGGGAGCCTGGCTGCGCAGCATGCTCTGAGGCTCCAGGCGCCCTCATGTATCAACCATTGTTCCTCTAATCCGCCATCATCAGCATTTTTTATGTTTTAGTCTATGGGCCCTCTATAACTCATATATAGTTTTTTAGACAGTGCCATGCCCATGCTCATCTCATACACATTTTAACTACAAACCTGACATAGAAGGACCACCTAACAGAGGTTTGGCGCTCTTTGGTCACAGATACCGTTGCGCCATTAAGCACAACCATAATAATAAATAATCGGAGTACGCCTGGGACACCATTGCTCACGCTGAGCATGCTATGCAGATTGCCCGAAACCGGCTTGTTCCTCCCAAGCTGATCAGAAAACGATTTATGACCATAGACATCGGCTGGCGCACTTCGCTCCGGGATCCCTTGTCGTCCTCTGGAAACCTACCCGCGTATCGCATAGAGTTAATACTACTGACTCTAGAGCAAAAGCTGCCCGGCCAGCCCGTGCATTGAAACCGTGCTACACCCGGGCGCTGACATGATGCCACCCTCACAGCGTTGCCCGCTGCCTTTTTGCCTACTAGAGTTGGCGGCAGTAGTCGGTATTCACCTAGTAACCAACGCATTCCATCATGGCAGCCGCCGTTGCTGTGAGTGCGCCGTGAAAACTGCTGTGCACAAACGTTGTGTGAAGTTTTTCCTGTGGTAGGTAGCGAACTTTTGTGCCATGCTGCCGCGTTAGATGCAGTTTTGCATTCTCCGCAACTGAGAAGGGTAGCGCGTAGATTAGCGGGTACTTCGTACGCTCGGAGAGGTAGCTTTTGCCGGTGCGTCAGGGGAGTTCGGTCGTCGCTTCGGAGTTGAGCGGACGTGTTTTTTCGCGCTCCGGTGCTTCGGAGGGGCTTCATTTCGGCGGCCCGTTGCAAGCGCGGGCCCTTGGACGTCGCCCGGCTTTCGCTCTGCTGGTGTGGGCGGTCAAGTGCCAGCTCCCGCCCCCCCCCCCCCCCCCCCCCTTAGTACCCGTCTCCAAAGCGGTCGGGACCGCCGCAGACTTCGCTCTTCGTCGCACCATGCTCGCCTCCGCGCTTCACTGTTCCCTTCGAGGTTTCTCGTCTCCTAGACGAAGCATTACGCCAGCCAACAGTGTTTGTGGTGTGTTGTGTGCGACGGAATCGACCACAGTGGAACTACTCTTCTCTACTCTTTCCTCACCTTTCTAATCTTTACTTTTCTTTCTCCTATCCTATTTCCCCAACTATTCCCGCTTCCGGACTGTGTTAAATGCAGGTGAGCTCCCATGAGAGCTTAATAATATCCACAGTCCATTTATTTTCCTGCTTCCTTTAAAAAGAAATCACTTCCCCATGATTGCTTTTTTCCCCTGATTTTTTTTCCTGGTGGCTTCCCCTGTATTCGCGCATGCGCTGTTTCTGTATATATCATTTTGTGTGTGCTGATAGAGTTCAGTTGATATGCAGCGCTAGTCCTGTGTAGTCTCTTCTTCGTTGTCCCGTCTGTACAGCGCTATTTTAACATGTTTCACACGCCTCCCCTCCCCCCCCCCCTGTATGCGTCAGCTGATTGTTTTCGCAATCTATTGAGGTGCTCTTTACAACTACTTGCTGTTCTAGCGAATGGAAGTTCAAACTGGACAACGCTTCCAAGAAATGCATGTAAATGGAAATCGTATTTGTGACTGCACTTTATGCTAAACAAACATGCTTTCTGTGCCTGTTCCTGTGCCTGTCTACGAGGCCCCTGCAGCACGTGTGTCAACTTTTTTCTCCAGTTGAAATGCTTTTAGGTAGTGGCCCTTGCATTAGCTTAGATTCAATAACCGTGAAATACCCAAGCCTAATATTGATAAGTTATGTGCATCAAGAAACTCTCTTAAGAGATTTTCCGTTTTTCTAGGTACGCTTAGAAGATTTGTCATTGATTGTATTCTTGGGGACGTCACACAAGGTACATGATTAATGTTGTCAGGTTACATTAGGTCGCAATAATTCTATTTAATAGCAGCTTAAACAAAATCTCGACAAAAGCAAACCAGAGACTAGAAGATATCATGTAGAACGCGCATTTCCATTCTGGGTTTGTGGAACTATAGCTTTCAGTACTTCCAACTACAAAGAAAGTAGTGCAAGTGTTCATTAGTCGCTGCAGGGCTCTTTACCTTTTAAAATTTCATGCCCCCTCTCCCAGAATAAAGAAAGAGGAAAATTGTGTGAGGAACTATTTCCAGCAAAGCTAAGGCAGGTTTAAAGCCAAAAAACAGACAGGGTTAAAAGCCAAAAAACCTTTTTGAAAAAAAAACAATTTCTTGATAAAAAACCTAAGCACTGGAGAAGAGGAAAAGAACGAAATAAACAAATACAAGCAGAGGCAGCATAAAAGAGCAAAAAATGAACAAAGCAAATGCAATTCTACGAGGCAGTTAGTCACGAAAGCTTCCACGAAGGAGCAGACACTTCAGGAGAAATTTAACAAAATTAGAAATTATGTACCCTATTTACATTATGTACACAGAAAATCAGTCATATTTCAGTGGTTTTAGACAAGATGGAGCTAAAGTAGCCAAATCAGTTCTTGCCTTGAAGAAGCAGATTGCAGTGATTAAGAGAGAACAGTTACAGCTGCTGTAGGGGTGTTACCAGTATGCAGCATCCTTCGTTTGCCCATTTTGTCATTTTGCCTGCTTGTTCTATGTCTATCTTTTTTTCGCCCATGGTGCTGTCTTTATACTGGCCATTTCCACGCCATGTTTTTTTTTCTCCCGAATTTTTTTATCCTTTATTTTATGCCAGTCCTTTCCTTTTCTTTCAAGTTTCCTGTTCCCATTTCCACATGTAGCACAGCCAGCTGGACAGTTCTTCTTCTTTTCTTGGTTAACCTCCCTAGCTTTCTTCTACAGTTTCTTCCTTTCTTTAAAGTCGCACATTAGGTCATCTTAGCCTTGCTCTTACCTTCACAAACTTCCCTAGAGGTCTGGTGGTATTACTGGTGGGGAAATAAAATTTGTTGGATAAGAATTGCTTGTACATATGACCCTCTTGCTTTTTCTGTGTTTGTTTTTGCTTATGATACACGGACTGATGGCATTGCGATGGCCCATAATTTTTGATGAAAACAAGAATGCTGATGACCACAATCTGAATGAGCATTAGCCAGAACTTTCATAATCAGCTACAGCATTACTGGAACCCAGCTTCGGTGATGCAACTTCGTGATCATCCTTGTTGCTGTGAGCACGCTGAAGCGTGGAAATTCTACAAGGTCTGGTGTGGCACCTTTGTGGCCACCGGTTTGATGTTGGCATAAATGAGAAGGCTGTGCTACACATATCGAATTCCTTCGTTCTATCGCGTATCGCATTCGCATATCGCATTCCTTCCTTTTATCTAGTGTATACAGCTGAAGAACGTCTCCAGATGGCCCTGACTGAACCGATACGTGCAGATGTAACTGTCGCAAATAATAAAATTGAGAATTCAATTTATTGTCGGCTTTCTTAATGACTGCCATATGCAATGCACATTAAGTGTCTGAATACTCTATATTAGCGATTGATAGTCTCATGCTAGGCAGTCTGATTCACCTGCTATAGTTATGTTTGGCAGCTGTTTCAAAATTAACCACTATGATTGAACTAATGAGCGGCAATAACAATTTATAGGTGCACTCAAATAATTTACTTTTCAAGGGAGATGTATATCCTTCGTCGACTTCGCCTTGCACAAAATACATGACGGTCCCATCGCGACCCAAGAAAGCGCATATGTGTGTTACCTCAACATGCTTCCTAGGCGGTTTCTGTTGACAGAGATTTCCGGCCGAACCCGCAGGCATTTCAGGTAAAACTGCCTGCAGTCGGGGTGGTCCCGATAATTGGGCGTGGACAGAAGTGGCCGTTTCCGTTCATTGGCGAAGGCACCCAGGAAAGGACAGAATAATTTTTCTTAACGCCCCACCACACGGGTGCCCATCTCACATGAACGAAGTTTACTCCTCCCCCACCTCTTCTGTGCAGGTATATACATGGGCCATATGAGAGCAGAGGTGCAAGTATGCGTAATTAAACAACGTCGCTGATCTGCCGAATTTAAGAAATGTGTCATGCAAAGCATCAAATATATTCTCGAAAATTTCAGATTGCGTGTTTCAGCGATCGAAGAAGCATGCACCAATCGCACACACCCATACAGGAGATTTCTGCACCTACATTCGGGATTATATTTCGGCTTCGCCTTGTCCTCCTCTAGAAAACCACCTTATCGTGCAAATAAAGTTACCATTATTATTATTAGTTGGCTGTTGTTTTATCTCTGACTCAAGTAAAACACCGTTCAGTGAAAGTATAACAGCACCCGTAAACAAGAGCCTAGTTATACGGTAGGCATGGTAAAATGGTTCGTACATTTGTTTGTTTTAATTTACGAATCATATACGATTAAAAGGAGCCGATCTGCCCAGACATGTTTCGCGTAACATGATATGACCGGCTGACGGCGAGTTCAAATCGGCAGCAGCCACTACGGACATGTAGAGAAGGTGTCCTTGAAGATAGGCGGCGGCGGCTTTATTCCGTATCGTCGGCAGTCTTCGCAAGCAACGAAGTGACACAGCAGACACTAAGGCGTGTTAGAGTGAACCTTTGTAAATTAGCCCCACACGACTGACGCTCCTCACAATACACCGAAACTAAATTTGGCGCCTCAGCCCGACGTCTTCTTTTTGCTTATAATTTCATTTATTTTTGTTCGTCAAGCATGAATACTTCAAGAAAACTAATAAAGAGCATACAAACTCGTAAAGAAACTCAGTTATTGCCATAAAAGTTGCCTAATTTTAGCATTGGGCCCTAAATTTGTGCCTCATTTTCAAAAAAAATTGTTAGCCATATCTTCAACTACTGATCTGGCAACTACAGCGTGGCATCATGGCGGCATTCATGTTTAGACACATTTTTGAGCCAGCTTTACCCGCCTGGCGTATCGGCCTTTCTGAAAAACTTCTGCCCCGCTACTGTGGTCCATTTCGCGTCTGGCGCCAAGTTACCGACGTGACGTACGAGATCTCCCCTGTTGCGTCGAAAACGTCGAGTCACGCTACTTCTACATACGTTGTACATGTTGTACGATTGAGGCCAGATTTTCCGCTGGACGCAGTAACCCCATAGCGCCGCGACGGCGCTCGTTCCACCGGGGAATAAAGACACGAGGCACCGACAGGCGACTATGTGGTTATGGGGGGATTGGCCACAGGTTAAACGAACGGCGATTGGGCGATCAGTTCTCGTGGAAGAAGAAGACAAGGTGTGATGGTTGCGCATCCCTCAGTGTGTACTAGTGGCACCCAGCCTCTTGCGTCTTGAATATTGCAAATACATTTATCTACGGCCTCCTCGCCTCGTAACAGTATTGTTTCTAGGTTTTTTTTATCTTTTGGCATATAAACATACCACTACAAAAACTTCAATGAGTTTTTATAAAGTTGCGAAGGAGTATTGCTACAATAATTGTCACGCAACTTTAACCACTTCCGGTGTAAGTTGCGCGGTATAGTTAGTGGCGTCAGCACCTTTCTTCTGGTTTTTGCTGGTTTTTTTACTTTTTTTTACAAACGCTACACGTAAGTGTGGTACATTTGTGTTCCCGGTGAGCTAATCTGTCGATCTAGAGCAACTTGTATTTTGAACTCGGTGTCAGAACACAACACAGGAGAGGAATCTGAAAGACGAGTGCTTTCCTTGACCTTCGAATATACATTTTATTGGTAGAAACAGGAATATATACGCATGAAGACTGTATGCACACCTGAGGGAAACAACGAAAACCACATTGGTGCTGCACGCCAAAAGAGCCAAAATTCTACGAGTGACAACAAAAGAAGTGCGTAGCAAGGATATCACCATTTCAGAAACTTCAGTTTTCATGCACCCTACCTGTGTGTGCTTTACAAAAACACCATTTCTTCATCGCTCAAAGCCATGGATGAGTGCCTCATGCATACGTCTCCTTTTCTTGTAATGCAAAATGCCTCTCTTACCTTTCGGGTTAGCAGACCCCAATGCTGTGACAAAATATTGGTGCCCCGAAAAACCAAACAACCTCCACATTGGTTACAATGAGCTGGGAAATGAGCATAATGGTTACAAGAACACAAACAAATAAGATGCGCTGTTTTTTTCATGGTTGGATGCCTGCAAACTTCCCATGCGTTGATACCGCACTCGCTGTTACATGAAGGCACTGTAATGACAGGTATGCAGCACTGATAGGTATATACACCCAGCTCTCCTACTGGCAAAGGATGAGGGTACCCAAGCACATTTGTGGGCCAGCAATGAATGGTCCGTGTGATCGGTGTGGTAGACTAGACTGTCCCACGGAAGGCACACAATATTTATCGAACTGTCACCAGCGAAACTACAATCAGACATCCCAGCAACCGAGACACTGGCAGGGTTTGGCTGGCCTCTGAAAATAAACGCGTTTGCACTTCCGTGTATTTCTTTTTTTTTTCTGTCAACCATGCTCTTTTATTGCAACGGCAAGTCCTCTATAAAATCGTTCTTCCATCAACCATGCGCTTTTATTACAAAGGCAAATCTTGTTTCTCGCTATAGTGCGCTACAATATATATTATATAAAGGCAAGTCCTCTATGAAATTGTTTTTCTATCAACCATGCGCTTTTATTACAATAGCAAGCCTTCTTTCTCGCTATAATGCGCCACAATATATATATAAAGGCAAGTCCTCAATGAAATCGTTCTTCCGTCCACCATGCGCTTTTATTACAAAGGCAAGTCTTTTTTTCGGCAAAATGAGCATGAGCATTGCGTGAAAACGTGGGGGTTCACTGTTAAAGAGGCATTGTCATTGGTCGCACCTCCATGAGCTTGCAGTATTCAAAGCCCAATTCAGCAAGACATAGCCGGTAACGGTGACATACAGTTCCATTTAAAAGGGCCACGAAGAGAAAACCCAAGTTTTGTTCACTAAAAAGACTGCATTCTCCTGTTAACAATACTAAATTCATCACACATTTCAAACAACCCATCTAGATACTAAAGAAAACTGCTAAAGCAGTGGCAGCCCGCACCCGCTTTTTCTTGAAGTCTAGATGATGATGATGATGGTTGGTTCCTTGAAGTCTCCCTGACCTCACAGTTTTTTTTTTATGCAATTGGTGGCCACCAACCAAAGACACCACCAGAAACATGACTGGCCTATTGTGACAAAGCCTCTAGTTCCATTTGTTGATACCACTTATGCTGATGTGCAGCTAGGTACATACTGAAAATTACGTTTTCACTGTTTCCCTCTACTGTCTCTCCAAAGAGGTCGCCTAAAGTGAAATTTGAAAGTTTTTCTTTTTTTCTCATCTTTTTACTAACCCTTTAGGCCCTGGTCTGGTTATTTGACGACACCACACAAAATGGGCTCTAGCGCCCAGAGAACAATGCAAAAAATGCTAGCTTTCTGGGCAAGCGTTCTCCAAGGATGTCTCTTGCGACAGACATCACTATTGTTTGCGCTTTCGCGGGGCTGGATGACATTAAAAAGAAGCTCCAGTAGAGGCAGGAAACCGAAAGCCCGGTTTGTCAAAATGGCTATAAATGTGTAAATACTTGCACTACCAGCTTTATTTCTTCCCTGTATCCTCAGGGTGTTGCAGCTTTTTACACAAAAAGAAATAAAATTTGTTTTTGCCAGTGAAAAATTTTATAGCCTAATGGCCTAAGTGTCATGCCTGCAAATTATTAAATACCTTAACTATCAGCATAATTTTTCATTTCTATGCTTCTGGGGTCAAAAACTGCGAAAATATGCAGAAAAACAATTCGCGCCTGAAATAAAAGAATCCATGGCTAAAAGGCTTAAATAAATGTCTTATGGTGGCTGGAATGGACCTGAGTGAATTGCTAAATGCTAGATTTCGTCTTCAAACTGAACAAGTTGTATTTTGTCTTCATTGCCCCTTTAGGCCGCAAGCACACAAAAAAAAACTGATAGCCAGCAGAATGCACCAATTCACAATTTGTTTTAACTAAAACATATCTTGCAGTGGTTTTCAAATTACATTTTGAGATTCTCAAAAGTCTACATGTAGTAGCCACAACTGAATGGAACTATATCAAAGAATGACTTTCCTAGCTAACAACACGTGGATTCCCGGACTTGCGTTCCACTCTCACTATCGTGCTCAGTAAGATGTTCTCTCCCTCTCTCTTCATAATGTCGAAAGGTAGTGTGAAGCTACTACATGCGGCGTGCACGCCCCTCAACGTAGGCCTGAATTTTGACTTGAGAACTATGCAGACTACCGGTACTCTTTGCCTAAAGGTAAAGAAAAATAAATGAACTGTAGCACAGCACCGCAATTTTGTCTGCTCCCCGATGCATCACAACACCTCGAACCTCAATGAGATTTTGTTGTCTTTTAAGTAGTGCGATCCCTCAATCTCTTTCACTTTCATTTCTTCCCCGAGCCACCTCGCGGTCAATTCCCTCCGAACATAAGGCGCACAAATCCCAGGCCGCTCACTAATACAATCTTGTACAATTGTCACATTCGTATGGTTCCTCTCGGGGTGAAGCAGCGTTATACGCAAATTCTTCTTCATTGGCCATGTAACCAGCTGATCGCACTCCCCTCTACACACTTCGTATCCCAACAGCAGTGACTGCAACAGCGCAACTCCTTTTACTAACGCACAAGGACGGATGTGATATCCATAGAAGTAGCCTCCGTGCGGAGGGTGAACAAATGCCGAGCTTCGCACATGGCTCTCCATTTTTGCTTCTGACCAAGGTTCGATGCTCCACTCCAGAGCTTTGGAGACAAGAAGCCTTCTTTCCAAAGGCAAGTCTGAGACACTTGCTGCTTCAATCCTCAATCTGTCTTGCATTATCTTTTCTATTGTCCCCAGCTTTTCTCTCATTTGCTTACGTTCCCCAGCAACTGCTGTCTCCAGCCTGTCAATGCTGCGCTTGATGTTTGTGCACAGTGCCAAACTCTCACTGCTTTTTTCTTCAAAGGTCTGGTTCAGCGATGCGTTGAGCAGGCCAAATTCATCTTTGATTCCCTGCAACGAACTCGCGACAATGGCTATGTCATTTTGCAGAGTTGCCCGTGCATCATCCAGGGCGCATCTGCAGAGCTGGGCACCCTCTGTCAGCGTGTTCTCCAGGCACTGAACTGATTCCAGAATGGGGGATTCTGCAGTGACTTCTTGTGCCAACATTCGCACACTACCAGAAGCCATACTTTCCAGGTTTTCTTCAATTGATCTCTGGAGCAGAGATACTTTTGCGTCCAGGTTGCTGAGGGCACTGGTGATGCCCATTATTCCCGAATCAACGTTCTCTCCTGCTACAATCTCTGTCCCAGAGGTCGGGCCGCACACACCTGACGCCAGATGGTTCACAATGTCCTTGTGGGCGACACTCCCTCTGCAGCACGGGCAAGTCACTGTGTGATGCTCACAGTCAGTGTTGAAGTGCTGCAGGACCTCAGATACTGGGCCTGTGACGCCACAGCCCAGGGGGGAATTCCAGCACCGGATCTGCAGAGAACATTTGAAAAAGCACCCTGAACTGAATTTGTCGGTGTTAAGACTCACCCCAATCCAACAGCCAACCCTAAACAACAGAACTGGTCCTGCTCACAGGGACTTCACACAGTGCTTTCTGCTAAAAAACAAATGCAAACAGACCTTTAAAGAAGAAATCATCAGACGAGCAGTTTTTGCAGCTGCAACAACTTCCAGTGAAACCATAAAGAGTGATGTCCTCACTAAGCATAAATGACAGGCGATTGGTATCAATGACATGTTGATATTTCAATGCTAGGTTATCTGAAGAGATCTGTAAATACTCTAGATTATTTATTTTCAATGGGATACATTTTCCTGTACCTTAAATCCTCTCCAATATTTAAAAATACGTCTTGCGAAAAATTTGAGCACAACACAAAACCAGTTAAACTATATTATCGACTGGCTGTTTTGTCTACCCAACCTCTATAGTACGAAAAAATTGCCTTCGAAATTCCCGACATGACTGCAAAGCACGCTTATAATGGGCATCAAGGTGCCAATTAAAGAACAAGGTACAAATGATAGAAGATGCCAAATATACCCTAACGTTTATCCTTGCTGGGATTAATCATTCCTGCTACTTTACACAACGTCTATATTTCATGAGCTGCATGAAGACTTGTGTACACTGACAATGGTATTATGGTTTGATTGTGGCATTCAGCACGCCGACGCTTCACAGGCGACGAGGCGCGCCGTATCGGAGGGCTCCGGATTAATAATGACCACCTGGGGATCTTTAACGCGCGCCGAAATCTTGAACACAAGGCCGTTTTCACTTTCCGCTTTCAACAGAAAAGCGGCCGCCGCGGTCGGGAATTGAACCCGCATCAGCGTGCTCAGCAGCACAACACCTTAGCTACTGAGGCACCGCGGCGGGTCTTACAATGGTATTGAAGACTGCCAAAGGTGGGCGCATAGTATAAACGCATGCCTGACCTCATTTGCGCACCCCGCCATGCAACAAAGGGTTGCATGACGTGTTAGAGGAGTGCCGACACCACATTTTAACAGGGGAGCAGTTGTTAGTGGCCGTAAGTTCGCTGTTGTAGAAAACAACGCGACAGGAACACCAAGCGTTTGTGAGCGCGTGTCTCGTGGTGACTGATGAACATTCCCGGCACGTAGAGTGGCTTTCACAAAAAAAAAACTGGCAAAAACTCCGAGGAGCGAGAAAATGCCGAGCGCTTGTGAGTTTGTCCCTAAGTGAATATGACGATGACTACTACTAGAACAATGGGAAGCAACGACAGAACATATACATAGTTTCAAACTTCAACATGCGCGTGATCTGTCCTTCACTGCTCACATAGAAATAAATCACCCAACTTCGCTACGGTTCAAACCTCGCGCCTTCGTGCAAGCTACCCAAGTTTTTTAACTTTTAGGGGCGAAGCCCGTTAAGGGCTGGGACTGTTGGCGTCTCCTGTCGCCGTCGTAATCGTCGTCTCATGTAGTCACGGTACTAAAACACAGGAAAACTTATTTACGCATGGCGCTAGGGAGCTTCCTACTTCTAAGACAAGAGTCTTTTACAGCAAAGCTGCATACCTCTACCCCCCAACGGTTTAATCTCCGTTGACAAAAACGCCAAGGCGCCAAGAATACACTTATACACTGCATGCTTCGCCCCTCCCCAGGTTTCATGTTAGTGGAGATGGCCCGGTATTTTATTTTTTCGTTTTTATGCTCGAAGCAATACCTTTTTGCCCCTGATAATGAAAATCCTGCAGCTTCGCCACGGTTCAAGCCTTGCGCAACTTCGTGCAAGCTTCCCCAGATTTTTTTGGGGGGAAGCTTGCAACTTCGTGCAAGCTTCCCCAGAGCTCTGCCGCGGCAAGCGAGCTCTGCCGCTTGCCGCGGCAGAGCTCGCCGCGGCAAGCCGCGTGATCCGTTGGCACGCCTACGGCGCAGTTGCGGTCAAATGAAGGTCAAATTGGCTGCGACGGCCACACTCGGCTCAACTGGGTTAGTGAAGCTTTGCTTTATAAACAATGAGCACAGATCACTTGGTTTGCAATTCTGAGTCCGTGCTGCCGCCGACCAATTTCGTCTCGTAGCCCGGCGTAGAGCCATGGACAGTTCTCATCGGGGGACATAAATGCTGCCAGAATGCTTCTGCAGGCATTTTGAATGGGTAAGCATTTTTCCCTCCCGCCTGTTCAGCTGGCAAGCCAACAGATAGGCGACGCGCAATACGTTCATACTTCAACTATAGCCCCTGGAAATGTGGCTAGTCCGCCGTCGGAGGCCTCCATCAGCTCCCTTAGGCGATGAGAGCCTCAGGTAGACAGTACACCCATCTACTGCAGTGCCCTCTGAGTGCACTGGCCTTTTTGCTATAGTGACATTTTTTTTTTAACCAGACAGTTGTTTTAATACCTCTGCTGTCAATATGACTTCTTTGCATCCTTTTTCGGGCCTGAATAGATTTAGGAATTTTTAAACTTCGGACAGTATTGTTGCCACCTCTCATCGCCTCTTTTTCCGCAGAGTGCCTGCTTACCACCTGCTTGAAGCTATAGCTACGTCAAGTGTGTTGATTCTGGCCACCAATTCAGGTCCAGCGACTGCAAGCAACATATGAAAATTGCATCAATTTGATAAGTCGTCTCAAACTATCATCGTTTGGTATGAGAGCAGTTTCATTATTCTTGTGTCTAATATGATGTATACGTGCTATCCTGCATTGCGCATAACTTATATAATTTTGCCCTGCTCGTTTTACAGACAGAAGCAGTACTAATGGCTACAAGCATTCGCTATTAGTTTTCGTACGCATGTCCCCAAATGTTGCTACTGCGCACTTTTGTACATTATAAGCAGTAGTAAAGGCTTTTTTTTTATTACGAGAGGTGTGTGATTGGTCAAATAACCTTCCGAATAATCGATTAATATTCTAGCCGCTATTATTTTTTTAATCAGTTAACTGGTTGAAGTTCACGCGTGCCAAGCGCCAACGACGATCTGGGTCCTGAAATCCCTCCTTTCTGGAACTAGCTCCACATTGTAACAATGCACCTGTGCGTCCCACAGATCTCACCGCCATTTTTAATTCCATTTACTTCCTCTCCTTAGCGCGAGCATGTGTTCAGCACAGTCGAGATTACTGTCAACAAGTAAAGAAACTCCGTGTGTTAGAAATTGTCAACGAACTTCTAAGTGCCCGCAACTGCATGAACGAGTTACCATTGATCGCATAAATTGAGTAGAATCGATATTACAAACAACCATTAAAAAAATTGTCCCTTTTTAAGCCATGAGCTCACTCGACCTTGGATATCGCTCGTGTCAATTTAGAGGAACGCCGCTATTGCGAGAGCAACAGGTGTTGATGCGCGTGCTTGTACTACACCGCCCGAGGCTTGTTTCCCCGTTCAATAAAAACGTTCAGTTTTCAGCGCGGGACGTCGTTTTGACCCTCGGACCCAAGGCGGGTGTAAGGCATGGGCGTTCCGTGGTGGCGGGACGGCGTGACAAACGTTTCCTGCCAAACAAACTAGTATTTTTTTTTTGCGGACATTTTCATTTGTGACAAAAGGCGGGGAAGTGGGTGCTTACGTTGCGACCGAGAATGCTGTCGGTGGAGGTGGCCGACCAGAGAACATCGTCGGCCAGGATGGCTTCGCCGTCCAGGCAGCAGCGACTCCCGTTGGACGCGCAGCGGTCGTAGCAAGACTTGCAAAGCAAGTGTCGACACGGCAGCAGGGCGATGTTGGAGGGGACGAGGCCGCACGCACTGCAGACGCGGTTGGACGGGATACCGTTCACGAACACGGTGGGACGCCAGTCCAGGGTGCAGCCGAACCCGAAAACTGTTTGTGCGCTTTCGAGCGCCATGGCTGGCTATGACACGACCCAGCCCTTCAAACGGAAGAAATCGCGCATCCGTGCATGCATCATAGAGAAAGAACGCATACATCTGCGCAACAGCGCGCGCGACAGATCGCCTCCTTTACTACAATGCCTGCGGATGCACCCCAAAGTGTGTCCGCATTTTCCTTTCTCACTGCGTCTGTATTCCGTGTGGTGGCGCCACCCACCGATGCTCCGGCTACCGATCCTCTTTCGCCAGGTCGCATGGCAGCAGACAGGGGTTTCCCCAGGCATCGAATCAAGGGGGGGTGTCTCAATGGCTCTGGGGGGGGGGGGGGGGTCATAAACTAGAAAAAGCTGTTTTTTTGTCCCACTAGTTAAATAATAGACGTCTGTTAACCAAACGCTCATCCCCGTGACGTACGTTTTTCATTGTCTATATATATACATATATATATACACCTGAGAGGCGGTGCTTTCTATTCAATCTAAGAAAAAAACAAATTTAGAGAAATTCATTTTTTACCATGAAAGGTCCGTATTCAGTTTTTTTTTTTTAATTTCTCACCATTTTTCATTGTATAAGGACATTTTCGAACTTGTTACCAGGGCCAGTGACGAAATTTGAGTTCTTGAAACAATGTTTAGGTGGTACACGAATTATGCAGCACTTACAAATCAGGCACCGATTGTACGCTCCCGATTTATTAAAACGCCAGGATTAGCTACCGTAGCGCTTTTCGCTACTCCCTGGCTGGTAGCAATGTGCTCACAGCATGGTCAGCCTCAAACCACTTTGCCCCTTTCCTTTGAAAGCCTTTTTTGTGTGCACATACGAACTTGCCACGAGCTGTCGGAAAAAAGGAAATAAATACGTGCAACGCTAACAGCAAGCTCGGGGGGCGCACTTTTGTTTATTTTGCCCGAGGCTACTGCCAAGAATAGCAGACGGGCAGCCCGCGCATGCGCAGATCGATACTGAAAAAGGTCCATACAAGGACTGACAAGAGTGAAATGTGAAATTTGGGGATTCAAGGGGGGGTGTCCAGAAAATCTAGGGGGGGTCTACACACCCCCTAGGGGGGGTGTAGGGAAATCACTGGCAGCAGACGATCCGCGGGCAAACCGTGCACTGAGCATTCCCGCTTTTTGCCAGTGAACGGCTCTTCGTGTTACATATTTCCAGTCCACTAAACAAGCGACGATGTAAAATTTGAAACCGAGGAACACGATGTTGTTGCCGCCCATTCTTCAGCGTGCGGAAGAAGGATCCGGATGTCTCCTAGCATGCTCGTTCTCAGTGAACGGAGCCCTGAAAGCAGAATGGGTAAAGAACATTTCTAGAAAGAACAGGGGACCCAAGTCAGCGGCAGAGTACTCGATGTTCTGGTGCAGCCTGCACTTTCGGCCGGAAGTCTTTCGGAGTAACAGGAAAAGAAGTAAGATATAAGGAAAGCGGAAATACGCACCGACAAGATCGGGAAGATACCCAACGCAGAAGCTAGGGCGACTGCTACTTGCCTTGATTTAGTTTTCTGACGCGATGCTTCCGGATCGTCGGTCGCCTATGAAGCTCCTCGAAGCATGCTTGAAACACAGCGTTGAGCTCATCCCGTCAATGTCAGTCGTGGTGCGTGAAAATCCCGACGAAGCTATCATTGGCAAGATTGGGGGGAACTCGTATGTAGAAAGTTTATTAGGCCGCTACTGACCAACCGCGCATTTTGATAACACCGACAACAATGCAGGGAGAAGGATATATATATATATATACGCAAAGCGCCTCTCACGGAAAGTTCTGAAGCTTCGAAAGTCATCCTTCCACTCATATGCACTCGCAGTGTAATTAACATACAAGAACTAGAACTTTTGTTCTCACATGCATGCATGCACGCGTGCATACACGCATATGTATACTCGCAGTGTAATGTAACTTAACTCGCATTTTTTTTCACATCTGTTTCGTTTCTGTTCATTTATAATTGTTCTTAAGCTCTTTGATGCCGTTTAATTTGTTTGAATGTGTTTTGTCCATCGCATATCGTTGTCCAATAAGACTGGCAGTTTCACCGCTGCTGTTTCATGCGTGCAAATTAACGCAACTTTTCAGAACATCTGAGGTCAGCAAACTGTGCACAAAAAGGATTTCAGATGGGCGTTGCGTTTGCCTATTAGAAGTAGCCCATATATACGCCAAGTAACACACAAAACCACAATTAAAGCGGGCCGGTAGATTTTACGAGCGAAACAAAATCTGTTCATTTAATGACTGCACAATAAAGCACTCTGGAAAGGAGCAAAGTTACTTGAAATGACAACAAAAACACAGGCAAACGAATTTCATCTTAGAATGTACTTCAGACGAAAGCAAAAACTCCCACCTCCCCTCGCGGGAACCCCTGTGATAGGCGGAGCGGCGAAGGGAACGCGTTTTATAGCGCGCATAACGTTGAAGGGACTGCGTAAGCTGGTCCCAGTCGATGACAACGTTGGCGTACTTGTAAAGCGGCGTGGACTCTAGGTGTTTGAGCCAAGCGTGGATGTTGCTTCGCCGGAGAACGGCACACCGGTTATATGCGCAGCGCGCCCGAAGGAGAGGAAACCGCGGAAGAGAGAGTACTGCGCATGCGCCGGCCACAGCGCGTCTGCCGCGGCTATGACGCAACGTGCCGCGGCTATGACGCAACACAATCCACTTTAATCCAATCCAAGCCAATCCAATCAAATCTAATCCAAAGCCCCTCGCGAGAGAGTGTTCGTTATCGGAGAGGAGAGGGGGTGAGCGGCGGAGAGCGCAGCTCGCGCGGCGAGGAGAATGGCAGAGGGGTGGACAACGCCGACAACAACGACGACGACGCCGGAGGGACAAGGCGAGTGAATCAGATGCTCTGCATCTAAAATCGCACACAAAAACCCGGCATCAGCTGACGCCGCAACCACCGCGGAGGGTCGGTCACTCGCGGAACCGCGCGGTGGGCGAGTCAAATAGGTCGGTGATCTGGCGATGGGAACTGGCGCGACGCCTCAGGCATTGAAGAAGTAAGGAGGCGATCTCACCCCCACTGCTGTGTGCGCATGCGCCCCGTTGTTATAGCAACGGAGGCGCGTCGTCTGCTTCCAGGCCGCCGCAGCCGCGCGCCGCTGCCCCGTCAAACGGGAGGGCGCGGCTCGTCTTTTGCCGCAACGCGCCGTCGGCAGCGAGAAGAAGCGTTGCCGCCGCATATCCGATGCGATTTTAAAAATACCAACGTGGAGCACCAGGCATTCAGCGCATTTGGCTGTCTAAAACCTTTCTAGCCTCTATAGTCTAGCCCTTTCATCCCGGGATTTTTTATTTCAAGCAAAAATTGTTTTCTGTGTGTTTTTGTAGAGCTTTGGAGCTCAGAAGCACGATAAAAAATTACGCTAATATTGCAATTATTTTTAAAACGGGCGTGACAGTTAGGTCATTAGGAAATTAACAGTTTTCGTTCTTGTAAAAACGAATTTTTTCGTTTTATGGTAAAACCTACGACACCCTGATCTTACAGAAAAAATATAAAGCTGATAATCCAAGAATTTACACATTTATAGACAATAGTTGGCAAACCGGAAATTCCGTTTCCTTGCCCGCCCTGTCGTCATACGCGGTGTCCACTAGCTTCTTCTGTTTCCTATCGTCCAGCCACGCGAAAACTCAACAATGGTGATGTCTATCGCAAGAGCCAGGTACCCTTGAACATATCTCGCCCAGAAAACGAGCACTTTTCGTTTTGTTCTTGAGGCGCTAGAGGATATTATGTGTTGTGTCGTCAAATGAGGACGCTAGGCCCGAAAGGGCAAGTGACGAACTGCTTATCTGACGATTCGGGCATTAGGGTCGTATTTCGATACGCCCTTGCTGTGGCTTTGCAAGTCGGCGCTAGCCGGGGCTCTCACAGCGATGGTCGCTTGATACCATTGACGCGCTCGGCTGCGCACCCTATCCTTGCATCACGTGCTTCAGAAACCGACTCCGCTATTGAAGAAGTAGTCATTGTTCCATGATACTCTTTACGGAAATGAGGTACTTTGATGTATTTTGATGTATCCTGTTATGCTTCCTGCTTTGTCGGAAACTACGTAGTCTCGTGTTCCTTGGTCTCTCTTTTTTTGCTGTTTTCGCTTTGTTGCAACTCCTGTCTGGGCCTAAATAGTGACCTGCTGTAGAAATGAATTTAAACAATTAAATAAATACGCAAAAAATCGGAATGACAAAGGAAGACGTATACCCGCTACACCAAGGTTGAAGGCCTTGCGTGCGCCTCTTGCCACGCGCGCTCTTTTTTTTTTTTTTTTTGCCCAGGAAAGATGCTTTTGGAAGCAAAGTAATTTGGTTGTTGGGAAGATACGCTTCATCACGCGGTTGTTATTTTTCGGTTCCTACTTAAACCCCACCATGAAGCATGCGGCACCAATTAATGCAAACGCTCTCGAGCAGACGCGCCCACGCCGCACAACGCGCGCCTACGTCGTAAATTTTAAGTTCCCGAAGAAAACTCCACACTCATAAAAAATAATGTATGTGCTGCTATTGTAAACAAAACAGTGAGCAGTCTCAAGCATTTCTTTTTGGTTCAGAGAGAGAGAGAGTGAACGCCTTTAATGAAAGCTGAAGAGGTCAGCCCCACTAACGGTATGGCTTGCTACTCCAGATGGGGTGAATACAGTGAGGTGACAGCGAGAAATAGAGAGAAAAAGGAAAGGAAAGAAAGAAAGGGGAGTAAGAGGAGAAATGCACACATATACAAATTGTACATGCTCAGAGAGTTCACAGAACCTCTTCTAGCCCTGTTTCCGCAAGAAAAGTAAGCAGTGTTTTTGTACCAGCACGGCTTCCTCACGATTTCGCCAGTGTCCAAGGAAGTGAGAGAGTTCTAGAGGACATCCGCGTCGTAGTCGCACAAGCGCTTTCCACGCTGTTGCCCGCTGACTGGCATATCGCGAGCACTGGCTTACAGTGTGCCGGATGTTGTCTGTAGTAGAGCACACTGTACACAATGGCGACTCTACCCAGTTCAGCTTAAACAAGAAGCTTCGGGTGTATGCAACGTTAAGTCGCAGCCGGTGTAACACACCTTCAGTGCGCTTTGGCAGACCCCGTGGATACGGGAAATCGCACTGAGGGTCTATAGCATGAAGAGGCGCATAACTGATCAGAGGATCTTGCCAAGCCGGCAGCTGGAGTTGCCATCCTAGGTCGATTGCAGCTGCTTTGCTATCCTCGTTTGAAAACGGGATTCCAACGGTGAAGTTGAGGTCGTGGGCTTCTCTGGCGACCGCATCGGAGATCTTGTTGCCCGTTATACCAGAATGACCTGGCATCCACTGAAGGAAAATTTCATGTCCTTCGCGCACCGCACTTGAAAATATTTCGTCCATATCGCAGACAAGTTGATTGCGACAATCAGGCGGCTTATTTAGTAGTTGCAAGGCTGGACGGGAATCGGAAAGAATTACCCACCGCCGAGCGGGTCTTCCGCTTATGTAAAGAAGTGCTGCTCTGACAGCTGCTAGCTCAGTTGCCGTGGAGGATGTTCTGTGGCTGAGCTTTTCTTTAATGGACCGTCCCGCTGACGGAATTCATACGCCGATTGCCGAAGACGCCGAAGCCACGGATCCATCCGTGTACACTTGGATGTGGTCTGGATAACGGGTTTGGATGTGCTCCAAGACGAAATATGTCAAGGCAGATGCTGGCATAGACGACTTTTTGCCTATTCCAGGTACAGTGGTGCACACAGCCCATGCCGCGTACAACCACGGTGGAGTAGCAGGCAGCTTGGGTCGGACGTAATCAGATGGCAGGACGTGCACCACGCGAGATGCTGAAGCGGCAGCCAGTGGATGAGCAAAGCATCGGGAAACATGTCGCAGGCCAGTACGGAGCAATTCTTGTGAACGAAGAGTGGTCGCAGAAAAGCACCTTGCCTCACATAATGTTCATATCGTGGAGGTGCATTTTGGAAGGCCCAGGCATGTTCGCAGTGCTCGAGCTTGCAAGCCTTCCAGAACCTTCAAGTTCGTCCTGGACACAGCATGTAAAGCTGGAAGGCTATATCGCAAGAGGCCTACGAAAAGCGCTTTGTACACTCGCAAGAGTGCTGACACTGAGCAGCCCAAGGTGCTTCCTGTCATCATCCGCAAAACGTGAACGAACGAAAGGAGTCGTTTAGCCGCCTGATATGGGGAGCCCAGGTCAACGAACGGTCAATTGTAATGCCTAGAAATTTGTGATTGCAAACATAGGGTATCTGCACGTAATTTATCTCCAGTGTGTATCGAGATACATCGCGCTTGGCGAATGCCATGGCAGCGCACTTCTCAGGAGACAGAAGCAGCCCGCAGCTGCTGAGGTATTTTTCAGTGGCAAACAGAGCCTTCTGCACTTTTGCTCGTATGTGTCTGCGGTTCCTGCCCGAAGCCCAGATGCTGATGTCGTCAGCATACACCGAGATGTGAATTCCTTGAGGTAGTATCTTTGTGATGCGGATGAGGCATATACTGAACACTGTCGGGCTCAGAACACCACCTTGTGGGACACCTTGCGTGATGGCATGTCCTGTCGTGTCACCATCTTTGGTTCCTATGGAGACATACCGATCATTCAGGTAATCACCGATCCATGCTTGCATTCGGCCTCGAAGTCATACAAACGCCACCTCCTTTCGAATTGCTTCGTGGGAAACACTGTCAAATGCTGCCTTTATATCTAGGAAGACAGCAATGGTGAACCTTTTCGCAGCCTTTTGTGCACGAACATCTGTTACCAAGGCGATCACATTGTCAATGCTGCTCCTTCCTTGCCTGAATCCTGACATTTCTGGCGGGTAGACATTCCTGTTTTCGAGGTCCCAGACAAGCCGCTGTAGTACCATTTTTTCCATTGCCTTACCAATGCAGCTTAATAGAGCAATTGGTCGGTAAGAGTTTGTCTGTGGGGCATTTTTCCGGCTTGAGAACCGGTACCAGTCGGGCAATTTTGCAGCTTGCCTCAACACAGCCAGTCTGCCACGATGCGTTGTATATACTCAGCAACTGCAGAAGAGCCTTGTTGCCGAGATGTCGCAGAGCCGAATAGCTAACTCCATCAGGCCCAGGCGAGGTGGACAAATTAACAGATTTTAACGCTGCAGATAGCTCATTGATGGTAAAGGGCTCATCCATCATCACAGCATTCGTGGTAGGAAGCCACTCGGTCAACTGCGCGGGAATCAGAGAAGGGCTCTGGGGAGCACTGACTTTTATGCAAAATTCTTCTGCGACGTCTACTTCACTGACTCCACGCTTGAGGGCTACTGAAGAAAATGGGTGAATCTGACTGGGTGGGGCTCTCAGGCTGCGGAATACCCGCCATATGCGTGTCAGTGGCTTGCGTGCATCTAATTTAGAACAAAACTGGGCCCAGCGGTTTTTGGCAAGCGTGGCCACGTGCTTCTGAACGCGCTTCTGCGCGCGCCTGGAAGGTCGGATGTCGCCTGGCAGTAGGGTTTTTCTGGCCCGGCGCTCGGCTCTCCGGCGAATAGCGCGATGTTCATAGTCCCCATAAAATGTAGACCATGGCTTGGGGAGTAGACTTTGCCGCGTTGATTCTGATTTGGCCCGACCAATGGCAACTGCGAGTTCCTCGCTTGTTGAGAAGGCTCCAGCATTATCTTCTAATAGGTTTTAGTAGGTGTCCCAGTTCACACAGTATGCCTTCCGCGTAGACGGTCCTCCACAAATCCCTTCAATTATTGTGTATGTGGGCACGTGGTCGCTTCCAAAGCTTTCAATATCGGAATGCCAGGACACGGACGGCAGCAGGGAAGCAGAGGCCATAGTGACATCCAACACACTTGAAGTTTTGCCGCGGAAAAATGTGGGGCATCCAGTGTTTAACACGTCCAGGCCCGCTTCGTTGGCAACACGGAGCAAACTGCTTCCCCTTGATGTAGTCTTTGTGCTGCCCCAAGCTGGGTGGTGTGCATTGAAATCACCTGTGAGCAATTGCGGGGGAGGTGTAGTGGACAAAATGTCTTCCATGAGCTTCGTGTTGAATTTTGCCCTCGGTGGGACATACCCGGTTATTATGGTGAAGGTTGCACGGCCATGCTTTACTGTTGCTGCAATGTATTCGTTGGATGCGTATTGTGCGACAGTGTGAAGCGCAAAGGTCAAGTCCTGACGAATTCCGAGTAGCACTTTGCTCTGGTCGCAGGTCATCGAAGACGGATGCAGTGTGTACCCCGACAGACGAATATCCGATCGGAGGCGGGATTCTGAGATGGCAATGACAGGAAATTCATGCTTGTTTACTAGCTGACGCAGGTCGGACAAGCGGGTGCGCAGACCACAGGCATTCCACTGAAACAGAACTCAAACGATGCATCCAGAACTCAAACGATGCATATTGTGTACGTCTTGATTGCTCTTGAAATGTCAAAGAAGAAACAATGCAGCAAGGAAAAATCTTTCATTAAATTTAATTTATAACAGGAGACAGCGATTTGACCATAGACAATTTTTTTAGACCTTGCATTTCTTTCAGTATTTTATTCGCTAAAAACTTGCGAAACAATATCCAAAGCCAGTTCAGCACCTTGTATTCATCAGGAAAATCTTTATAAAAAAGTGAGGCGTCTATAGCAGGCCAATCTGTCGAAAGATAGGTTCACATTTACGTTAGTACAACGCAGGTACCACCTACACGTATATGACCTCTGCAGAAACACAACCAATGTTTACAATATCCACATGAATAAATAATGGTGCTCACAGCAAGCAAGAAATTTCGAAAAATACCTCACTCCACTAACACAGTTTCGTGTACGTGGATCCAAGCTCACACCACAAACGAACTCTAACATGACATGGTACAAGTAAGATGGAAGCAATACACTATTAAGATATTACAGTGCACAGCTGCTTAAACTGAATCTCTCACCAAAATGCCAATTCACTATATCCAAGGACACGTCGACTTCCTTTGATTACACTGAAAGCCCGCTTGTTCAACCTAGCAGAACTGCCTCTTTTGTGTGACGCCATTTCCTCAGAAACAGGAGCGTTGCACCAAAATTAATGACAGAGTAAACTGCGAAGTGCAAAGCACGGCTGATATTCATTACACGTGACAAATAATACGTTTAGCTGAATATACATATGTGGGATACAATGTGTATGCAAATGTATCACAACAGGAAGCTGCTTCTGTTGATTCACTAGTTATTAAGCCAGAACAGCCACGGGCGTGTGAATTGTCTCCTTTATACTCGGTGACAACTGAAGAACGGCAGCGGAAGTTGCCGCTGTGCCTCATCACCGCGGCCGGATTTTACTCCGCGCGGCGCAAGTAATGCGTTACTGGGAGTATTTTGAACGTGGCAACAGCCGTTTCCATGATTTTCGTACTTAATATGCTTATAAACTGCTGCAGCGACGACAAGCAAACTACGTGAAAAAAGGCAGACGACATCACGCGTTGATAGCAATATCATTTCAAATCGCGCGCGCCCGTTGACATCCGGGTCCGTCGCTTAGGTGGAGTGATACCGTACATGATCTATTGCCGTTCTTAACTTGTTCCCGAGTATAGTAACTCCATGACACTGACCACACCTAAAAAACTGCTTGTTGAGCAACTTACCATAACTCCATTTCCCTTTTACAATACACTTGTAACAGAGTATCTTCATCAAATAAAAGCAGAACAAGTTAAACAAAGCATACAACACTTGCAAATGACAATAATATCGTGCTTGCATTGTGGAGTCGGTTTATAAGGCACACGCTACCACGATACTTCGCTACTTCGAACTCGAAATGTAGTTTTTGCCACCAACCGATTAACCGATCCATTAATTGATCCATGCCTGTCGACTAATCGGATTAATTTTTGATTCCATGCCCAGCCCTAGAAGGCTCATGCTCGCGCCGATTAGCCAGCCACAGCCGGTGCTATCGAACTTTTACACGAATCGTCATATCAGCTGTTCGCCGCTGGACTCGGCTTTATTTACCGCAATCGGACATGCGGCAACGACGCTTCTCGCTGTCGACTGCGCGTTTCGACGTGCGGCAAGCGACACCACCGCACCTTCCCGTTTGAATTTGGCGCCGCGGCGTCCTGAAAGCAGACGACGCGCCTCCGTTGCTATTGCAACGGGGCGCATGCGCAGAGAGCAGTGGGCGTGAGATCAAGTGCAAAAAACCTATGGAGGAAAATCCTCATCGCGAAAACCTCTCCCACGTTCTTTTCGGGCGTCTTTCCGTCTCCAAAGCGCTGCAGTATCAAAACTTCTGGTGACGTCTCAAAAAATACGAAACAATGACTAAATACGCACGAGTCGTTTATGCGTAAAGTAGGCAAAAGTACCGTCAAAAAACGGGAAAAAAATATCGCTGTGCGTGTCAGCAGTTGCATCAAAACATTTCCCGCATAAAGCAAGTAGAGCGGATCAGAGACTTCTATACAACTAAATTACCAGAAAAGCATTTAAGGACTCTGGTGGAAATTTAAAAATCCCGTTGGCCTCTTCATATGCGTGCTAGGACAAAATCCTGAATATTGGTTTTTGGACAGCTATTGGGCAGCATTTCCAAGCAAAAAGTAAGTGGATATGAAAAGGGGCTGTATAGTTATTGAGGAATGCATGCGCATACACAGTTTTCCCTAAATCCTGCATGTCCCTATGGGTGACCGGTAAAAAGCGCAAAGGCTCATGGGTACGTCGACGCTCCCGCTAGTTCCGGTTAGAGATCTCGCCTGGCCTCCCGTACGCGGGGGATTTTCACGCGAGTGTGGGCGTGTTGTTTATTAGTCACAGAGTGCTTATTTTTCAGATGAGCCCCTAGTAGGATTCATCATTTTTATTCAGTGAATGTGCGATGCATGAGCGTTTTTTTTTTTTTTCGGTGGAAACAGATAATCGACAAGCACAGGAGCGCGTGAAAACCGCCGGTCCTCCATGGCCGCCGGCCTGCGGGAGGCCAGGAAAGCACCTGCCCTTCAGGAGAGGAATTAACCAACCTCTTGGGCGGGTGAGGAGCATTGCTAGGCGGATGTGACGTCACGTTTGCTCGCAGCGTTCCCGCGCGGTATGTTTACATTTTTCCGAGTGCTGCCTACACGGCATACGTGCCGTCATGGAGGAAGAAAAAGTTAGGAGACGGCGCCGCCGGAGAAACGTGAAGCCTATACATAAAAAGTGAAATCGAAGTCGGCCCAGGCGTCACTGCACCACGTGACCCCACCGCACCGCCTCTGTATGGGCCGCCGCGCTCTTCAATTTCGTCTGCTCGAAACTGCTCTGCGGCCCGTTGTCGCGAAGCCTGCTATATGTTGGTTTTTTTTTCCCACGGCTTTTGTCTTCCGCACGTACGCGGCACTCCTGCCCGCACACGGGCATGAGATCGCCGAGCAGACAAATGCAGGAAGGACGGGGAACAGCTACCGCCAACGAAACACGAGAGATGCCCCGGAGTCGGAGACCGCCGCCGCCGCCGGCCCACCCGACCTTGGAGGGCCGACTGCGGCGGCTTGAGAAAGGGAAACGGCGGAGGGAGCGGCTTCAACGGACCTGGGCTTGCGAAGGCTAGCTGCGTGACGTCATGCCGTCTCCTAACTTTTTCTTCCTCCATGCGTGCCGTAGCGATTCAAGTAGTCGCGTTCGACTTATGCGGTCGACGCAAGAATTCATAAACTGGCGATGGTTGTCGCCCTGTTAGTCGTCGTTCAACAGCTCCAGCGTCTTCTGGCACTACAGCTTTGCAGTTATCTGTGGGCGTTCAACTGTCCACCATCGGCCGACCAGGTGAGTGTTTTTTGGCGGGTTTGCAATCAGTTCGCATATCTCCTACTGCAAAGCTTGCTTTCTGCTCGCGGCAGTTATATTAGCGACGTTTACGAAATTCTTGACGGCGCGTTCTCCCCGTCTTGCATTATTGTCGCTGTTTATGCTGCTCGTTCGCGTCTGTCGGCGATCGCGAGCTGTTGACAGTTTGTTGCACGGCGCGGAAACTCGCTCGCATTGCAAACCCGTCTCGCCCATGACGTTTCATTGTCTCTTTAATGTGGCGTCATTAACATCACTTGTTTTCCTCGACGCTTTTTCTAGACAACGTGCCTTGTGCTAACCGATCTTAATATTGTAACGAAAATGAACTTGCAGTACGATCTGTTGGTGAAGTTAGGAGCGTGACAGGTCTTTTCGTGTGTGCGTGTGGTTCGTGAGGGCGTTGTAACACGCTACTTTAGCCTGTTGCACTCGTTGCTGCATCCAGCACTTTTGCTGTCAGGAGTGCCTGCCAAGGAATGCTTACGTCGTTATGTGTTTTCATCTCATCAATCGGCGTTCAATAACCGATGGAAATTCAGCGGGAACGACCCGGATAACGCAGGGCGGGCAAGAGCACTGCTTGTGTGGTCTTCGCAAGGAGGTTGTATAAACCTCCTTGGGTCTTCGCCTTCGTTTGCCCTTTTTTTAGTCATCCTAGATTGTTTATTTACTGCTGCCTCAACGGTGCTTCATTCCTCATGTTCCATTTATTTCTCTTGCAGCATCTCCTGACTGCAGTCACGGTGCCCCCCTAGCCTGCCTGCAGCACTCATCCTGCCATTCTAGTGGGAACTGCCATTCTAGTGCAGGCCACTTGTCACAACCAAACGGGTTCCCGACTTTTCCTGGCTTCTATTTGATGGTATACTCCAGTGATGGTATACTCCAGATGGTATACTCCAGATTTGATGGTATACTCCAGATCCAACAGTGCGTTCTCACTCCGTGTACATTTCAAGCGAGGGTTTACAGTAACGCGGTAGTTGATAGCCATGAAGACAGCAGCGTGTGTACTAAAAATCAAGTTTAGTTATTTATGCCAATGTCAAAAAACCAACCTGGTCTATGCATCCATTCCAGCCTGACATTTTCAAATACAAGTCTTTCAGTAGCTAGTGAAACAATGAAGAGGTAGGGATAGCTCATGCACTGCTTAATTACTACCTTCATTTTTTTACTGTTGAAAATTTATGGATGATCGATGCTATATGTACCACCTAGTGAAGTCCCACCAGAAATTGTTATATGCACTACCGATATAGCACAATCTATGAGGTGGGCTGGCGGGCTGGCGTGACTTTCGTGCAAACAGCACCGTACGTGGTTTCCGTCACGACAAAGTTGCACTGTAGTCTTGGGCGTGTAATGGGTTATGGCTGACCGCAGGGCCGTTTACAGTGCTTTCCAGCTTCCAGTGGAGGCAGGAACATAAATTACGTCGTCGGCCAGGGCACAGTACATGGTGTTAGTCAACACCATAGATATACCGTGCCTCGGATGGCCGCGTTATATATATATATATATTTTTTAATTTTACTTTTGAGTTTTGTGTAAGCAAGGATGTATCTAGTGCCCCTATGCTGTCTATCCTTGGTTTTTCTAAACACTAAGTAATATCGCACGGTAGGTTTATTCATCGTAATGAGATTTCTCAGGTGCCAGATTGCTCAGATCTCACATGGTTTCCTACGGCTGCAGGGATGTACAATGTCTTGGGTTCGATTCTTGGCTGCCGGGGCTGCATTGAATTTATAAAGCCAAAAAAAATAACCTTCTGTACACAATGTCTTGGTTTACGCTAAAGATCCTTGAGTGAGAGGTCTACCACACTGCCCTGCGCCTCATAGTGCGAAGTGACCTCAGTTTACTCGATTATGATGCAATTACTTAATGCCTTCTCATGTAAACTCTTGAATGCAAACGGGACAAGGTGCACCTACCTCGCCTTGAGCTGTTAGACTAAGTTGCCTTTTTCGCACGACATCTAAGCTGTGTGAGAAAGCCATACAGGGCTAAGAATGTTGTAAGAAATGCCTCTTACGTGAGGCAACTCATACATAATGTTTAAAAAAAGCGTGTCACATTATTTTGCCGTAAGCTCTTTAAACGTTTTACACCCCTCCTACCGCCCTGCTTTTATTGTTAATAAAGGCACTTTGCATATGTAGACACAGGAAAATGAAGCAGAAAGACATAGATATTTTTTTCAGCTACACAGTGTCGCAGGCTATGCACCTGACGCAATGCTGTTTGTTCATCACGGTTTGCACTGTGCTTTGAAACAGTTTGTTACCAAGGTCCAAAGATTCACTTGGCTATTTCATGTCAGGAATGATACAAAGGGATCATCTGTGGAAGCAATGCCCATCTTATTCTTGTCCTTTTGTAATTTATGAGAGCTGCTGCAGCCAAGCATTCTATGGTATATTTATGAACTAGAAAATACATGGAAAAGGCAGTCTCTAAGCTGGAGGGAAACTACCGAGTAGCATATGCATTTAGTTTAAATAGTGGCGTGTTGCCCAACTGCTGGGCAACCGCATTAAGTTTATGCCGTGCTTGTGATTTGCTCAAGTATGTGAACTAGTCTTAGGCATTTACGTGTTGATAAAAGAATTCCGTGCTATCTTCATTCATTCACTGCAACTCGTTTGTGCTCATGGGGAGCATTCGGAATATGACCCTTAGCATGATAAAAATCAGAATACGCTTTACTCAGTTGGACTCAAGATATACCTGATCAGGACACGTCTACTCCTGAATGCTTAGATACCTGATCACATAAAAATTGGCCAACTTTACAAGCTGCAGGAAAAGAAGCAGCCCCATTCCTTCACCATAAAATAAAAAGAAGACAAGAAGAAACTATTTTACATTTGCAAAAGGTCCAGGCGAGGCTGTTGTTTCTTACGCTTTCAAGAATACATTATTACTGTTGTTGTTTTACAATATAAAGTGAATTTTCCTTACACTACTTAATCGACTTCAGTTGTTTTCCTTTCTGGGTGACCTATGACACCAAAGGTGCAATGTAATTAACAGTATGGTCAGGTTGGTTGTAAACATGATAGAAAAGGAGCACAAAAATATGCATGGCAAAACTCAGGACTTTTGTTGTGTTGTTTTTCATTTATAGTTAATTTTGTTTTGTCCTATGGCACAATGCAATTCTCGAAACCAGCTTTCCTCAGAAACCTATTGAGCACAATTTTTCATACTAGGCAACATTACATGCAATGGCTGCACAGAACTTTCTGCCTGAATATAAATGTGGCTAAAAAATGTCTTAGTTATTTTGAAGCAGGCAGTTTTCATTGCCAGTCAGACAAAATGGGGCCAGATGCCATCTGTGCAAAACCGCATGTGACCGCACCATGGGAGGAGGAGGACAAACATTTTATTGAGCCTTTAAAGGCCCCTTAGGGGACGTGGTGACCGGCGTACCGGTGTCCGCAGCAGCCCTCGCCGTCACCACCCGCTGGGTAGACAGGTCGAAGCTGCCCAGTGCCTCAGCCCAGTGCCCACCGTCTGCTAAGAGAGGATAGGGGTTGTGGGGACAGTTCCAAAGAAGATGGTCCAGTGTTTCCACTGCTCCACAGGCCGTGCAGTTGGTGGAGGGGTAGACGGAAGGATAAATACGGTGCAGGTGGTAGCGACATGGGAGGGTATGGGTTTGCACCAGTCGCCATAGCCATTCTTCCCTGTTGGATAAATCCGGGTGTGCGGGGGGGAGCTGGCGGCGTGAGAGGCGGTAATGTGCCGTAATGTCTTGGAAGGTCAAGAGACTGTCCCAAGCTGATAGGGCTCCGTGAAAGGGTTCGAGGCTAGGGCCTTCTTGGACGGTATGCTCTCGAGCGGCCCTATGTGCTGCCTCATTTCCCCCCACGCCCATGTGGGCCGGAGTCGAGATCAGCTTTATTTGTATGGTAGGAGGATTTTTGAGGAGAATTTTGAGCGCCAGGGGCGAGATCATGCCTCTGGCGTAATTTCGAATGGCCGTTTTCGAATCCGAGATGATAGTGATAGGGGGCGGCCTATGTGTAAGGGCTAGCGCGATAGGTGACCGGTAAAAAGTGCAAAGGCTCATGGGTACGTTGTCTGCTCCAGCCACTTTCGGTTCGAAATCTCGCCTGGCCTCCCGTACGCCGGCGGCTTTCACGCGCGTGTGTGCGTGTTGTTTATTTGTCACAGAGTGCTAACCTTTCAGAGAAGCCCCTAGTAGAATTCATTGTTGTTACACATTGAATGCGCGATGGATGGGCGTTTTTTTTTTCAGTGGAAACAGATAAACAACAAGCACAAGCGCGCGTGAAAGCCGTCAGCATATGGGAGGCCAGGAGAGCTCTCGAACCGGAAGTAACAGAACTCCGCGGGAGCTGACAATGCACCCATGAGCATTTGCACTTTTTACCGATCACCTATTGCCGCCTCTTCCGCCTCAGCGGTCAGTTGGTGCGGTCTGTTAGGGATTTAAGAGGAGGAGTGTTGGGATGGTTGATTACTACTGCGACAGCGTATGCATCCTGCCATCGATAGCAAGCTGCGTCCACGTAAACCGTAGTGGGGTGGACAGGGTATTTCTCTGTAAGTGCTTGTGCTCGTAGTTCCCTAGGCTGCTTGTTGAAAACAGGGTGATATTGCGCGGTAAAGGGTGGATAGTGAGGGAGCCGTGAATGTCGGCTGGTACCGGGAGCCTGTCATCACAGAGGATAGGGGCTTTAAGGTTAAGAGTAACAAGGAGAGTGTGACCGGTGGGGGTGGATGAGAGCCTATTTAGCTGACCGATAAGGTGGGCTTCAATGAGTTCCTCCGCTGTATTGTAAATGCCGAGTTTCTCGAGTCTGGCAGTGGTAGTGCTCTGAGGGATTTGTAGCGCCGTTTTTTAGGTCTTTCGAATGAGGCAGTTGACTTTAGAGAGTTCGGTACGCGAGGGCAAGAGATACGGGAGGGAGTAAGTGAGAAGGCAGAGCCCAAATGCCTGTATCAGCCGGATACGTACGCTCCGTTTCTTTGAGCCCCTTGTTGCGGGCAGCAATCCTGCGGATGAGGGCGATCGTCTGATTCACCTGAGAATTCAGCTGTGCTAGGTACTTAATGTTTGCGAAATTGCGCTGTATGCAGAGCCCAAGTATTTTCAGGACTTCCACTTGGCGAACATCCCTACCATCAATGCGGACCTCAATGGTGGGTGTCTGGGCCGGGTTGCCGGTTGATTTGGCGGGGTGGATTAAAAGCTCAGATTTTTCAGGTGAGCATCCAAGCCCAACTTGCGCGGCGGCGGTAACTAAGTCAGCTCCCTGTTAGAGAACCTCCTCGATTTGAAAGTCGCTGCCTCTGGTGGTCCACAGCGTAATATTATCGGCGTATATGCTGTGGAGTAAGCGAGGGAACGTGGCGAGCTTACTAGGAAGGTGGATTAGGGCAATGTTAAATAGGAGTGGGGATAATACTGCACCTTGAGGCGTGCCAATGGTTGGGAAATGGATAGTGTCGGATTGTAGGTCACCGAGCTGAATAACAGCCGTGCGGTTCGAAAGGAAGTTACGGATATAGTTGTATGTGCGGCGACACGAAGTGAAAGTGGCAACGTTACACAAAATAGCCTGGTGTGATACGCGATCAAAGCTTTCTAAAGATCAAGTGCCAAAATGGCTTAATTATCTACCTTTGAAGGGGCAGCGATAATTCCGTGTTTTAATTGCAGGAGTACATCTTTGGTTTCCGCACCATGGGAAGTGTTGTCCAGTTTTTTGCAAATCGCTTGTTAGCCCTACGGGATCCGCAGCACGTGTAGTGACTGCCATAATCTTTGTCTCAGCCTTATAAATTGACGTGAACCTTTCTCCTCCTTACTTAAAACAGATTTCCTTTTTTGTTGTTTGATCCTGTTTACAGCAAGCCCTTTTTTGTAGAGAAAAGGAACTGCCACCTGAAGAAAACCACCTCTGCTTCAAAAATGCACTGATCAAGATTAGTATCATACTACAATGAGAACATATAAATGTTAAAATGTAAAAAATTAGCCATATACACAAATAACTAATGAAGTGTGCCGCTGCACAAATTGGTTTTCAATACATAAACAAAGGAGTGCTTCAAAGAGAAAGGACAAGAAAAAGGGCAGGGGTGTTTTCTGGTCTGCTTCACTACAACCTAAAATGATGCTTTGGCTCTCGGTAAGATTAAGTACACTATTTATATGGTACTAGGAAGTGTCCAAGCAGCATTTCTGACTCGCCCCGTCTTTCTACGAGCATTACTGACAGTTTCTCTCTTGTTGATCGAAGAAAGGAGTGAAATGCGCTGAAAGCATCAAATCTGCATTCGCACCGTTCAGTTGCATGGTCTGGCTCATTAACAAGGAACCACACGACAAACAGACGTGCTCACACATCAGCTCAGAGTTGCGTATCGAGAAATTCTGCGCGAGCTAAAGAAGCTTGCCAGGTCTTGCACTTAAACATCAGTAAAGCATGCATTATGCGACAAACCAACGACAGAAATAGCTACCTTCATACTGGGCAAGTGTTCGAACCACTGTGGCGTGTTAACGCCGCGATCAGAAAGTTGCCACGCCAGTTTGACAGCCCTGGCGCGAATCGTGTGTGTCAGTCCGGCCCACAATTGAAGACTTCCGCGTTATTACTGTGATTTGTGGCAGCCAGATTGGTGGGATCGACCCATGGATGATCGGTCAGAAGCAGTGACAAGCAGCCATTTTGACCCTCCGAACGCTTGAAAGTACGTGTAAACATATAAAAAAGTGTTGCTGACTGCAGCTAGATAATGCTATATCGGTGGTGGGTATAGCACTTCATAGGTTGTATTCACTGGTGTGGCCCACAAGTGGGCGACCCTGTGTGTGCGTCGCCATGTATGTGCCGCAGCGTCTGTGATACGTCGGACTCCATGAGATTGCG
Organism: Haemaphysalis longicornis; assembly: GCF_048455015.1. Lineage (NCBI taxonomy): Eukaryota > Metazoa > Arthropoda > Arachnida > Ixodida > Ixodidae > Haemaphysalis > Haemaphysalis longicornis. The sequence goes on from NW_027526233.1 coordinate 91,605,018, forward strand.
GTGATGGACCTTTTTCTATTAGCAATCTGCACATGCGCGGGCTGGTAATCCGCCATTCTAGGCAGTCGTCTCGGGCAAAACAAACAAAAGGGTGCCCCCTCCACTTGTTGCTGGGGTAGCAGCTATGCTTTCTAGTGATGCACATTTTTATTTCTTCTTTTTCGACAGCATGTGGTGAGTTGTGCGTGCACACAAAGGATTTCAAAGGGAAGGGGTGAAGACTTGAGGTTGACCACGGTACGAGCACATGGCTACCAGCAAGGGGGTGAGCGGTGCAAGCATGGCACAACTCGGGAGATGGCATCACGTGCACTGGCTTCATTTAATATAAATATAGAATATAACTATAAATTGGCGTGTCACTGTTGGCGTGTCATTGGCGTATCAGCTGAATCACTGTTCCAGAGGAGGCTGGAACAACTGCGCTATTGGCTCCGCTTGTTCCCAGGCTTGGGTTGCGACATCAGTGTCCTGACAGCACCACACCTAGCTTGCTCATCCCAGAGCTTGCAGTCTCCTCCTGATGCATTTTTCTTGCTCTTTGCTCCGCCTCGTTTCCATCTTGAGGTTCGTGCTTAAATACTCTCATCATGTCTTTGCAGCACCTGCTGACTGGGCTCTAGCCTGTGCCTGCTGGTGAAGAGAAGTTTGCTGTGAGACGAGGGTCTTCACGAGCACGTAACTCCTGTTGTTAAAGTGAAGCTGTCAGGACCTCACTGATTGCATTCAATGTGGCTACATAATGCACTGCAGGAAAGCTAACTTTACACAGTGATTTTCACAAAGCGATGAGGATGATAAGCAAAAGCACATGCACCTCAAGAAAAAACGCTTTCCATGGTCATAATGGAACCAGTGTCCCTTGCATTATGAAACCATTGTCTGTCAGACTGCGCCCTTCTGATACGGTCGAAGCAGTTTAGATTTTGGACTTTGACTCAAGTCGCAAGAGAGAGAGCGAGAATAAACTTTAATTAAATGCGCAAAATGCTTCAGAGAGGTGTCCTCATTCCAGGATGCCTTGAGCTCAAGCCGCGTTGACAGTCCTTTTGATCAGGCGCAGCTGACCTTTGAGGCCGGAGCGGGCCAGAAAGCTTCGAGTTAGAAAGGAACATCAGTTTTTGATCAAAAACTTTATTTTTACAGTTATGATGATAAGAATCGGGGGATGCATGTGGTTTTTCATTGAAACTGTAGATATGAAATTTGTTTCTGTGTAATACGACTCTATTCACATTTATTTGGATTTTTATGTTTGATTTTACGACAGCCTTTATAAAAAAACTGCTGGAGGGGCGCAGCTGAATAAAGTACCAGTTAACTGTGCACAAGTCAAGGAGTGCAATAATACTAGCATTATCATTCTATCTGGTCTGTAGCAGAAGTTACAGCCATGTGAAGTTTGGGCCTAGAAAATGGGAAACAGGAAAACTGGTGTTGCCGTCCAGGCCCAAACTTCAAACAGCTGTCACTTCTGCTACAGACCACATATAATGATAATGTTAGTCTTATGGCAGTCAGTCCTTGATTTGTGCACAGTTCACGGGTACCTTGTTCAGCTGCATCCCTCAAGCAGTTTTTTTACAAAGGCTGTCAAAAAATCAAACATAAAAGCCAAATAAAGTTTAATGTAGTTGTTTTACACAGAAACAAACTTCATATCTACAATTTCAATTAAAAACCACATGCATCACCCAATTTTTATCGTCCTAACTGTAAAAACCATGTTTTTTTTTGTTTAAGACCAGGCGCCCACTTAGAAAAAAAGAATTTGAGTTTTTTGGTAGACAGCCCGGTAAAAGACCTCCCAAAAGCAAAGATTGTGGTGTGTTTCCACCATACTACTCTAGGGTGCTTGTGGCAACTGCCCTGGATGAACTGCTTTTAAACTTTATTTCAGGAAATGAGTGAAGATCAATCCCCTTTTACGGTGGGGTGCTACATGAATGGTTCATTTTTAGCCACTAGATTCAAATGTCATGTCTTCATCCTCTCTCTAAGGGGTTTTGGCACCTCCCCTTAAGGGTGATTGACCTTGACTTGTGACAGCCACGCAGCACTTTTTTCATTTGTAACATCATGGCAATTCGCAGTCCCACATCCAGTTTGTTTCCTCCTACTGTGTACTGTGGAGTACAGACTACTGGGTGGTAGTAGTGTCGCCAGCAAGCAGTCCTCTAGCTCCCACGTTGCTGTTCATCTATACCATCCAGCCACACGCCTGGTTGATAAGAAAGTACAGTGGCTACTAAGACTCCCAACCCTTAATTTTGTCCATTTGCCGTATTCTTCGTCTCTGTTCAGCTGCGTGGGAAGGTTCAGCCGCAGCTGCTGTGCTCTTCTATTGCTCAGTCTCCTATCCAGAGAGTTCCTCTCCACAGTTATGTGCAAATCTGTGGTTGTCAGTTTCATCATTGCTCTCTGTTACTTGTTCTGTCATGTGTTCATTAGTTGCTGTAATTAAATGCAAGGAAAAAAACGTGCACGCTTTTGTCTTACGACAATAATGGCTTTTTTTTTAACGTTTCTTGAACTGTTAAAAAAAACCACCCGGGGGCCTCTTGCTAGTGCATCAGACCCCCTTAGAAGTAGCGATTAGTTAAAGTTCACAACGGGTATGGGTGGGAAATAGCAAGGGAAAAATAGTGGGTCGGTATATGAAATGCAGGAGCGTGTCCCACACTGCCTCCGCTAAATTAGGTGGGTAGGAGGGACGCAAGAGATCATTTAAGGAATTTGGTTGTAAGTTAGTGGGAAGGGTGTCTAAGAGAAATTGTCTTTCAGTTTAACTGAGTTTTCTCGCGAGGGATTTCTTGCTAGATTGTCATCTGAGCTTGGACATTGCCTGTTTCAGCTATCACTTACTTGCATGCTGTTTGGACTTTTGATTGCAGTGGCTTTGAAACTTCGCCGCTTGATTTTGCTCGACGAAAGCTTCGCGTTCAAACTGTCGTCGTCATTAGAACGTGAGGTGCACCATTTTTGTCTAATTTTGCATCTCGATGCACCGCTGTCCAGATTCAAACTACTTCGACCATGTTGCAATGGTGTCACGGAATAGATGTTGGTTTCACACCGCGAGGGTCCTGATTTGTTTCTGACTGCAGGAAGCGTTTTTTTTTTCTGCACTTCTTTACCCACGATCATTATCATTGTCAGAGAAAGTTGGCTTTTCTGTAATGCCTTTTTGGCATGGCATATTCCACTGGTGAGACATAGAAAGTTTTGCTTTAAAATCAGGGTCTTCAAGCACTTTTGGTCCAGTGAGTAGCAATCTGCACGTATCTGTAACCATACAATACTGAGTTAGCACCCTTCGATCCTTCCTGTCTTGTGCCAGCAGTCTCGTCATCCAACACATGAAAGTGCCCACGACTTTTGCCCGCACTTTTCACTTATGCCTGAACCAATAACTTTTGTTGATTTCCAGTGTTGCGCATGTCACATTTTCATTCAGGGTCACCTTGGGGCAGATAAGCGCCTGCTTGTATTTTTATCAAGTGGTTTTAGCCACGGCGCATACTTCGCTCTTGTGTGAGCAGCATTATGGTGCCTTGTTGCTTGTCCAGCAAGTGATGTGATGCCATGTCAATAAACATTCTTCAGTGTTTGTGATGACTTTGGTGTTTTCGTGGCTTCACTTTCATATAGTGAGAGTTGCTATCCATCAAGAAGCATACACTTACAAATGCTAGGTATTCTTATTTTTTTCTTAGGAAGACATTTACAAAGTTTCGTTGGCAACACAGCATAACATCAAAACAAATAAAACCAACTAAAATGGCAAATGTGGCATATTTTTAAAATTAATAAACTGGAAAAACAACACAGCACGAGAGAGAGAGCACGAAAAGTGACAGCACTGCCTGTTGGTACCATTCTGTTGTTTTCGTGCTAAATATTTTCAAATAAATAAATATGCAAGGAATGCAGTTGAAGTAGGGTAACTTTTTATTTGAGCTTGTCTCTTGGACATACAAGTACATTTCTTGAATCGAGTGCTGGATGCAATTTTCGATATTAGGCAAGCACTGGATTCTCGAATGGACACAACAGACGTTTGTTCAATTCTTATTTGCAATTGCATTGTGCAGTTTAACCCGTACAAAACATTTCGCCAAAGTCCAAAGCATTGGTTTAGGTAGAACAAAAAAAATGCCTGTGTGCCAAGATTTCGAAGCATGTCAAAGATTTATAGGTGGCCTGACTTAACCTATAGCCCTACACTGCAGTTACCCTTCATAGCTGGCCCAAGTTATGCTGAGCTTTTCCTCGTGAAACCTAAAAAGTTGAATTTTGATGTTTACAGCTACGCTGTGCAATGTATAAGCCTAGCATAATTTACTCTTCAGTATTTTTACTCTATCCAGGTTTTATGTTTATTACACCACAATAAAAGTTTGCAGCCAGTGTTGAATTGACGAGCTTCGACCAATTCAGGTTGAAAGCACAAAATGCTCTAACAGAAATCGCAGTCTTCACATGTGATCAAATACGTAGTTCTTTAACACTAAACAAGGCTACTGCAGAATGCTAGGAGCGTAAAATATACTCGATGAGGTGCAGTTGGCCAGTGTGTAATTTAAGCAGCATTGTTTTAAGACAAACGGGAATTGGTGAAACAGCCATGAGCTTCTGACAGCAGCTATCATCGTGACTGGCCAATTCACCTGAGTGGGGATGTTACGGCTATGTGCTGGCCTAATGAATTGCCGAGAAATTTAAAACTCACTGTATGTCGGGTTGCTTGTACCTGTGGACTTTTTTTCAGTTTAAGGTCATAATGCGCTCCCTGGGTCCACCTTTAGTCAGCTAGACCCACTGAGCTATAGTGGTGTCAAGGATGTGGTGCTGGACTTGCACTAGGGATGTCCTGGGTTTGATTCCCATGTTGTTTGAACTCTTCCCAAAGTTTTGAACTCAATCCACTCTTTGCTCTCTTTGCACTGCCGGCCGGTTTAGGAGCTGTTGTGCTAGTACAGACAGCGGATAGTGGCTTCTTAGTCAATGGGCCACTTATTGCTTTCGCGTTGATAAGGTAGAGTTTTCAAGATTGTGTGTTACGGTCGGTTACACTTGCCACATTTAGGGTGCTCAAATCCGACCATGTGCAAATTGCAGGCCTGTGATAAATGGGTACAGGTGATTATCTAGATGCATAAAACTGCGCCTACTGTCAAGGCATGCCGTGAATTTGTTGGTGGAATGGACATTTACAAACATGTATTCGCATGATTTCCACTGCAGCATAAAAAATTGAGGAAAAAAGGTGCATTGTAATAAAAGGTGCATTGTAATTTTGCAGCTCCAAAGTAGTACACTACATAAGACCAGCACTGCTTCCCCTTGTGGTGCTTTGGATGGCTCACAGCAAAGTCCACTAAGCATCAGAATCAGCTAGTGCTTGATGTAGTTGCTACATCTATTCCCTTTGAAACGCAAGCTGCTGGACACCAGATTTCCCTACACTAATAACATTAGAATTGGGTTAGAAAAGTGAAATGAACTGGAAAGCTGTGGGTGAAAAGTATGATCAACATGACAATTCCAACAGGGACAAGACCACCCTGTTTTGGGAGCTTTACCCCAAAAGACCAAGGCACTTGGCAACGAAAGGAGCCCCAGCTGAAAACAGAGCAAGGCCTCATGGCTTGTGGAGGGTGCTTCTCGTGGTAGAATATAACTGCCTGTCATCATGCGATTTCGACTGCCCAGGAGTCTTCACCACCACTGTGGTGACATTGAAGGAAGGTGACAGGAAAGTGTCCGCAAAGTCGCACATCAAGGCTACTATTCCTGTTGACACTGGACAGATAAGAGCCAAAATTACAACTAAACAAGTTTTCTGCACAAGAAAGAGGTCACTTTCTTGTTTTGCCAAAGCTAATAACATGCCCTTAAATAATCCATGCATGACATATGTTCATCACAGATGGGTTTGGGTGCACCAAATTATTTGTTATACGGAACCTTTTATTTATTTATTTCAAAATACCGCAGGGCAGAATGGCCCTAGCAGGATTTCCCTGCACTGAGCAGTGCGAACTCGCAGGAAGCAGTTTTATTTCGTGTAAGGCATTTCTAAGAGCAACGCAATCACTTTGTTCTCTGTCTACTTTACTCATACTATCAATTCGTAAATTCATACCAGCAAATAGAAAACAAACAGAAAGAAGAATACAATTTAGCGCACGAGATATCCCCAGCTGTCCATTGCTTTGACACTCGCTGAAAGATTTGTAATGGTCAAGCTGGCATAGATCTGTAGATCGTTTGGTTTTGTTTTCACTGGCATTTCCAGTACACACGCTGCTGTCTTCATGGCTATCCACTGCTGTGTTAGTGTAAACACTCGCTTTAAATGTATGCAGAGAGAGAACGCAGCAGTGTATCTGAAGTATACCATCAATTATAAGCCAGGCAAGGGCGGGAACCCGTTAGGTCGTGACAAGTGGCCTGCGAACATCAGTTCCCACTAGAATGGCAGGATGAGTGCTGCACGCAGGCTAGGGGCACCGTGACTGCAGTCAGGAGATGCTGCAAGAGAAAAATGAAACGTGAAGAATCAAACAACGTTCACGCAACAGTAAATAATCTACGACGACTGAAAAGAAGGGCAAACGACAGAGAAGACCACACAAGCACTGCCCCTGCCCTGCGTTGTTATCGGGGTCGTTCCGCCTGCATTTGCATCAGTTATAGAACGCTGAGTGGTTCACTATTAAATATGAAAACACATAACGAAGTAACCATCCCTTGGCAGGCACTCCTGGCAAGCAAGAGTACTAGATGCAGGAAAGAGGTGCAAGAGGCCAAAGCAGCGTGTTACAACGCCCTCACGAACCACACGCGCACACGAAAACCTTGCCAACAGCGTTCTGTCACGCTCAGTTCGCACAGCAAGTTCATTTTCGTTACAACATTAAGATAGGTTAGCCCAAGGATAACAAGCGATGTTAATGACGCCACATTGAAGAAGAGACAAAGAAGCGCCACGGGCGAGACGGGTTCCCGCGCCGTGCAACAAACCGCCAACAGCTTGCGATCGCCGACAGACGCGAACAGAGCAGCATAAACAGCAACAATAATGCAAGACGGTGAGAACGCGCCGTTAACAATTTCGTAAACGTCGCTAATATAACTGCCGCAAGCAGAAAGCACGCTTTGCAGTAGGAGATATGCGAACTGATTGCAAACCCGCCAAAAAACACTCACCTGGTCGGCCGATGGTAACAGATAACTGCAAAGCTGTTGTGCCAGAAGACGCTGGAGCTGTTGAACGACGACTGACAGGGCGACAATCATCGCCAGTTTATGAATTCTTGCGTTGACCGCATAAGTCGAACGCGACTACTTGAATCGCTACGGCACGTACGCCGTGTAGGCAGCACTCGGAAAAATGTAAACATACCGCGCGGGAACGCTGCGAGCAAACGTGACGTCACATCCGCCGAGCGATGCTCCTCACCCGCCCAAGAGGTTGGTTAATTCCTCTCCTGAAGGGCAGGTCAGGAAAGCTCTCGAACCGGAAGTGGCGGGGCTCTGCGGGAGCAGACAATGTACCCATGAGCCTTTGCGCTTTTTACCGGTCGCCGATTAGGTGGGTGTTATAAAAAATATTGCGTTTAGATAAGCGCACAGGTTACCCATATCTACGGAAACCACTTCAATATCTCAACTGGTCTACGATAAAAAAAATAATACCGGGAAAATTATTTCACCCTGGTACAATTTTTAACACGTTAACTAATATTGAGCTCCTACACCTTAACCACAATGTGTTCGTGAACTTTGAAGCCGTTTGGACCTGCACATTAGCTAGGCGTTGGCATCACCAGCCGGCCCTTTCGGCTCATCAAACAAGTCATTTAAAAAAAATTCTTGTCGCCTACTTCGCAGCGTTGCAGGGTAGATAAAATCCTTTAAATTTGTTTTGAAAATTTGTAGAGTAACATTTATTAGCAAAAACCAATTGGATGAATTAATCCATTAAACACGATCCCATTTTCTTCCGAAATGCAGAATTGGCTCAATAGTGTTGGTTAAGGCGAAACCGTAAAACTATTTTTAAAGCGAAGCTTTCTACCTCGACCAGCCAAGGGTCCTGTCGCGACCGTCGGCGCCAACAGAAAACTCCTGTGAACAAATAAAAGAAATTACTGGCACGCGTGGCGATGGGGGCGACAGATGGTGCACTCACTGAGCATATATGCTCAATCAGCGAGAACGCAGTGGGTGTACCCACTGCGTTCTCGCTGAATGCCACTTGACAGCGTCACGCGACCTCTCTCGCCGCCCACAGCACGAGTAGCGGCTCTGTGCGCGCTTAGCGCCTGCGCTAGGAGTTGGTAAAAATTAAAGGAAGCTAGCTCACACCAACACACGGCATCTCACCTTTCCTTCGTCTCTGCCGCCGACCTATGGATTACTTGCATTTGGGATATGCAGTAGACAGATCAACGATCAGAAAGTTTCAATAGTGTTCCTTGCACTCGCAGTATCTTGGCGAAACCGCGAAACTAGTGGTTTGTCCATTGTCCTCGAAGAGTTTGGACTCGTGTGCAAACCTGATACCGAACAACTGGCTACCATCCGCGGAACATGCATTGACTGAACGTTCACTAAGGATATAACTGCGATGAAAACGCAAAGTGTGAGAGTGCATCACACCAATTATAAGGCCGTTCTGAACGCCGTGCTGAAGTGAAATAATAAAGAAAGTGGTACAGGTACAATGTAACGTGTAATTAACGCAAGCGGGCTGTAGTCGCCCGTGGTAGGTGGTGTATAAAGCTTCGCTTCCCAACCACCTCCACTGGGTGGATTGGCCCGCACTTTTTTAGACATTCTTATGAGCGACACATACCAGCAAAAAGCACTTCGATATGTGATCGGGTGAGAGAGATAAGCGCAAATTAGGCAAAACACAATTTCTCCCTCTTTCTTGGCTAGGAGTGCAATTTCCGAAAATCACACCTTAGTGAGCCCCTATGGCATGACACAAATGTGCTCCCAAAATTTAAGTCCTTAGGTCTGGCAGTTTGGGCTCGCATTGATGAGTCAGTCAGTCAGCCGGGCGCTTCTCTTTATACATATATGTATAGATTATTGAAATTAACATTAATTTCCTCGTCCTCTACGGCTGCAATTTTCTCTGCACACGATGCCACCAGAAATGCATAAGTGCGAAGCTTGTATCAATTCTTGACAGGTCAGATTTATTATTCTAGATACTCTCATACATTCACCTAAATTTCGTTGCCACTACTTTACAGTTGCCTGCACTGTGCGACCCCTTTTGTATAGGAAATCTTTGAAGGGGTCCTGAAATACCTTCTGCCGATGCGTGGATGTACATGTAACCAAATAAAGCAATGTATTAGCAATCTCCTCCTGCAAGAATTTTGTTAAAGCGATGAGTATTAGCTGAGAAATCGTAAATCAAAAACCGCGCATTATCGCCGAGCCGCGTGTCCTCGTTTCAACGTACTCTCCGCTGTTGACGGCGCGCGAGGCTTCCCTCCCATGATGCTGCGCTCCTCGGCGGTGACGTACTTCCGCTATAGGGACCGGGCAGCTGGACGGGTGGCGCCACCACTCGGTGCTCCCCTCGTCAGCCGGTGCATTGGACTACACAGCCTCCCGTTGTTTTTGTCGTGTTTCTTTCGGTGCTTTGAATGTTTTGGTGGTGTTGTGAGCGTATATGTGCGGTGAAACAAAGTCTAGACAGACGTGTTGGGTTCTTGGATGCATTAATGACTACGTAAACTTGTCGGACGCTTCTAGAGTTGGGTATCGGCTGCAATGGCATGAGCGCTTTTTGCAGCGATCTGCGGTAGGCTACACCCGTTCTGAGTACGAATAAAACTGTTAGTAGTATTATTTTCTTCTTAAATGCACTAACGGCTACGCAAACTTATTGGATGCTTGTAAGGTTGGGAATGGGCTATATTGACACGAGCGCTTTTTGCAGCGCTCTGCGCCTGGCTCTGCGCGATCTGAGTAGGAATAAAACTATTAGCAATATTATTATTCATTTCTACCACTTTAAATTATCTTCATTAGTTTCAATGACTACGGTTTCCACGCCAACCTTAGCGCTGGGATACCTCGATACGTGTGCTTTAAATAGAAAGGTATCTGCATACGAGATGGATTACCGTGTAGCCGTAGAAATGTTGCTGTAATTTACACTTCCTGTAACCGTGAGCTTTGTGCCTTGGTTTTGGTGAAGGGACAATCTGACAGCATGGGAGCCTGAAAGCCGAAGTTGAAATCCCACATTTGCGGTGGTCATTTTATCAAGAGCCAAAGTTATTCACCAACTCAACAGCCCAAGCTACAAACCATCCACCATCCCTCCTCCCCTTCCCGTTTTATCACCTGCGTAGAATAAATGCTGGCACCAATAGTTAAAAAAATGTGGCAGCGTTAACGTCAGCCGGTGTTTTTCAATGCTTAAGTATTCTTTACAGAGTACCTAAAAATTGTGTAATGCCTGGTTAAGACACCAAAAACGCGCGATTAGTTGCCTCAAATATGGGTGCATCAGCCCGAGTCCTACAGCACAGACACATTTCCGACACGCTGGACAAAGTTTAGATTTGGAGAGGGGGGCATGGAAGTTCAATATTAAACAGCGAAATCATCTAGCCCTCCGTCTATTGATTATGATGGTTGAACGCAAAGCTTTCTTCCTGCGAAATCGAATGGGAAATGTTCAAAGTCAAAGAGGCTGTGATCAAAAGACCAAACTGCGTGCTGGTCAATTTCGACGCTCAACTAGTCAAAGCTTATCCAGAAGGCAACCAAGGAAACCCATACGATAGAGCTTTGCGATAAACCCTCATCGTCGTTAGACGAAGGTGTGCATGATTTTGCAAGCGTAGGTGGCAGCTTGTAAACCGACCGCAGCAATCCGTTGTGAAGCTGTGTACAGGTTTCGGACACCCTCCTGTCTTGCGTCCTTCAGCCACAAAGGAATTGGTTTTTGAAAAACCATTTACCAACTAGCCAGCAACCATTGCAATTCTTGTAAAGCAATACTTCTCCACGACAAGCAATAACGTTCTAATATCATGCGGTATTTATTCCATCAACGATTCCCGATTACTGTAGTAAGAGAATTTGTGTGAAATTAAACACGTTTCAGCCGTAGGTAATGAAGTTACGGAAGCGTCGTCCATCACAATTTCTGTTTTGAGGTAAATCTTAGAAGACACCCCCAACTTTGTATTTCGTTTGTGCACAACGTCGACGCCGTTTCGTTATAAACTGCCCAAGGCCAGCGCCGCAGCATTCCTAGATCGGTTGCACACACCGGCTTTGTGGGAGAATTTAGCTGCAGTATACTCCTGGATACGCGAAACTACATGAAGGCATCAAAAAATTGCATGAAGCAACGAACTTTCACTTCCAGTTTGACTTCCAGCTTGGCGCACTGAGCGTCGTCTGCTCTTTGTAAATACTGAGTATGGGCGTAAATCACACACATGGCAGCCTCGTAAACGTCACATCCACGCTCAAGGTTTACCGACCTGAAAAATGCCCGTGGGGTTACGTACGCTTGGCAAGCCGCACCGCATAAAAACGACAGAAAGCCATGCACAGTTACGCTGCGCTGACCGCCACCGGCATTCCACTGACGAGCGATTCGCCACAGGCGGCGCTGTTCGCTGAAGCGACGGTGGTGCCATACAACGGCCGCCCGGTCCCTATTGCGCTGCTCACACTGCATGCCGTCTGCTACGGGCAAGCTTTTGTTGACACCATGAATCCCGCACTACGCTAAAGGCTGGAAAAGCGAACGAAAAATCCGGCCGCATGTGTGCGGCGGCCTGGCCTTGCCCTTTCGCGGTGTACGTTGCTGCAGAACTTTGCTATCGGCGGCGAACTCGCAGCCGCACGGGGGGATCGTGCGCTCGCTCCCTTGGATGCACAGCGCACTGTTTATCCAAAAAGCGCCGTATCAGATGTGGCCCCGCTGGTGCCGGGTCTTATTTTGTGGCGGCGGTAATTCCTGACGGCGGCATGTGAAAAAGACATTTTAAACCGATACAGAACCCGTGCACAAAACGCCAGTTCAGCTTGGGGCGACGCGTGGTGGAGAGCGGCAACGTTGGCAAAACATGCTCTGCCGCGGCTCTGAGCTTTTTAGCGCTGGAGCGAGCGCCATTTCTTTGACAATATCAAACATCGGTTGCCCTGGCAACAAGGCACAAACCGCTCTAGAAGTCAGTTACGGTTGCGTGATCCCGGTTCAGCTTGGGGCACCACCTCGCGACATATGGGCACTGCAGGCATACTACTCACTCTCATTTGGAAGTGCGAGATGCGTTTGGCATTACAGGAGGCGATGGTGTGTGTGTTGTGGACGCCTTTGTTTCGCGATGAAATGCGACGTTGTGCTTCTGCGGGTGGATAGTGCTTCCCATGGTTTGGATTATCTTTCTCGAGCGGCGTACGACTCAACCTCGCATGTAGTATGTGCAGTGTGCGTGGCTAAAAGCCATCTCGGCTTGCGCGCCAGAGTTAAGTGACTTGCTGTTCGTCCCCGCAAACCGCGCGCGAGGTGAGTGCCGAATTTACGACGGGCAGGAGGAGGCAACCTATCGTCTGTCAATCGCGGTTCAGACTTGCAACGCATGTTGTGTTCGTTCGAAACACATCTCTGGATTTTTTTGAAGTGGAATAAAATGTATCCGTCAAACCCGGGCATTCGGCTCAGGGCGTTCTCTGCGATTGCACGAAAGAAGTGCCACGGGGCTTCAAAGCTTTCTTTACGGAACGTACTCAGGTAAGAGAATATCCATGTCGTGTTATGGCCGTGTTGCATTCAATACGAACGGTTAAGCGTTTGTTTACACTTGTTTCGTTTGTCGTAAAATGTCCAAGCACTCCGGCACTCCGCTGGCAGATCAGCCGGCGAGCCGACGCTGAGCAGACGACTCATCTCTTTGCCGGAAGTGCGTGAAAAAGCCGCCCAATAGCAGGATGTCTAGCTCATGACGAACATCTGGGAATCGATGATGTAGACATGTGAAGATGGCGGCGTCCAAAAACACGAAGGAAAGGGTGAAAAAAAAGCGACAAACTTTGCAACGAAAGTGTGAGCTTTCCGCTGCGCGTAAAAGAGTAATACTTGGCCCAGATGACCTTGACGACCAAATCTAACGAATGCGCTACTTCATTTAGTGTGCTCAAAATGCCTTTCAGGGCCCCTTTAACACATGCTCTTTGTTAACACAGCGCGGCTAAGCACCACGTACTTTGGTAGCTCTTATTTCATATCAACTGCCTCCTTTCACACTTCTAGCCTGTGCGGCCTTCGTCAAAATGCAGTGTCGCCTGTCCAGAGTGCCACAACGAACTATAAAAACATGCCAACTCTGCACAACGTAGGCTCACATGCTACAAGATATGCATGCATGCCGTGGCCATATCAGGCCACTTTTATTGAATTTTTCACCCCCTGGAGAAAAGAAGGTAAAGGGAAGCTTCATGCTATTTTAGATGCGACGCTGAGAGCATCTCTTGTCGGCGGCCCTGTCCTTCCTGCGTGCGTCCGTCGTCGGCGTCCGCACTCTCCTCCACTCACCCCCTCTCCTCTCCGATAGCGAACACTCTCTCGCGAGGGGCATTGGATTGGATTGTGTTGAGTCATAGCCGCGGCAGACGCCCTGGCGCGTGCCCAGGTGAGAGCGAACACTCTCTCTCAACATCTGCGGGTGTGCGGCCCAGCGCACTCTCACTCCGCCGGTGGGCGGCGCTGCGCGCGGTGCTGCGCATGTGCAGTACTCTCTCTCTCTCTCCGCGGTCTCCTCTCCTTCGGGCGCGCTGCGCATATAACCGATGTGCCGCTCTCCGGCGGCCTTTCGGTCGACGATTGCTCTCCGCTTGCGCTTGAACCCGCCTCAGCGTCGCATCACAACAAAGTTCCCGCGAGGGGAGGTGTGCGTAATTTTTTAGTTCCCCAGTCACGTCAGCAATGAAACAACAGCAATATAACAACCATTTGACGGTGGCGTGACGTTAATGCGTCCTCGGGCTTCCCACAGATCACAACCTGCTGGCATGCAAACGGAACAGTACTTACCGTTGGACATTTCCCGCCAATGCAAAATACATTCATGCAGCCGCAGAAACGGTTGCCTTGCTCCTCGGAGTGGTTTTCATACCTTCAACAGTCCCTCATCTCACTGACAATACAAGCAAAAGTTGCATTTGTCCTGTTCAACAGTTCTCAATTTTACTTTCTGGCAAAATATACTCTCATAACCTGTGTATATTTACCTGTATGTATGTTTGTGTTTATTGGCGCAAGGGTAACAAGGACCAAAGAGCGCCAAAACTATGTTAAGTGGTCCGTCAATAGTCAGGTTTGAGCTTAAAATATGTATGAAATGAGTATGATATATCCTAAAATACTGTATATATGGGTGTAGAGGGCCCGTAGACTAAAAAATGGAGATGTTCATAATGGCGGATGAAAGGGATTGTGAATGGGTATGTTTACCTGAGGCATCATAGTATGTATAGGTGTGCGAAACGTTGCCTCGAGCCAACCTGCAGTAGTTGGTCCCAAGTTTAGCAGAGCCTTCATTCAAGGAATCACGTAGCCTACAATGGTGCTGCGAGATATCACAGTAAAGGGCATTTGCCTCCGACTGCACGCTCTGTTTTATTATGTGTCACCCTTTGGGTGTCGCAAATGGAGGCCGAAAGTAACTTCACTGCTTGAAGCAAACAATGAATGCAATTACATACAGTGAAAGAACAAGGAGAGTTGAAATAAATAGAGTAGTGAATATCAAATTTATTGGCCCCTTAAACAGCAAGATTGCTTCGCAATATATCAGACTCGCGTACAGGGATGGCTGCAGCGGCAGCAAGTTGAAAGCGTTCAAACCTGCAGCTCTCAGGAATATAAACAGTGAGCTGTCTAAAGGAAGAAACCTTGTGTCGAAATTCCGCATGCAAATTAAATGCCTGCCCCCAAGCGTCATTCATTCAATAATTCGGCCTACCTTCGTCACACAGTGAACAAGAACATCACAATCCCACACACTTTAGGCACGTCAAAAATGTCTTCCCACTGTTAATATCTATTATAGACAAGAACACTTCACAATGAATTCGAGAACTTGTGGTAGGTAGTGTCACATCTGTACAAAAGTCACAGGAGTGCACTCAATATCCCACCCAGGGAGTTTTCTTTACTGGCAATTATGTGCACAGCACAAAATACGAGAATCCCATCCAACAATGTCCGACATCGCAAATCACTTTCAAACAGCTCTACGAGGGGAGCAATGCAGCAACATCAGCCAATAAAACACTGGTACACTAGTTTCAGACCTTCAGGGTGCACCCCGAAACAAATTCTTCTTGTTCATTCACACCAAAAGGTACACGAAGGATATATGCTGACAATGCAAGTGAGCTGGTAGCATTGGAATGCAGAGACGCTGTTGTTTTGTTACCATTCGGAGTTCGTGAAGGACCCCGCGCCACTCAATGTGAAAACAGCTTGGGCATTTTGCATGACATGATGGCCTGACACAACGCTCCCTTCCTGTGCGTTTTGTGACGTTCTCGGTACAATATGCGGAGAATGGAATTTTCGTCTGATGCGTAGTTCGGTGGCTGACCACATTGCCTTGCCGTCTCCTCAACTGCGACATGCAGGTCAGCTTAGGTGTGTCAGTACCTGTTTTTATTTATTTACATACCTTAATTAAAAGGGCCATGCAGACAAAATACAAGTTTGTTTTAGTCGAAAGACTTCGTGTTTTATAGTGCCCCCAGCGCTTGTCGAGAAGCAAACGATGCTTTATTCACTGAGAAATTAATAAACTGCAGTTAAAATTTTGATCTCCCGCCAAATCGTGTGTTTTCGCAACGTCTGCAGTTCTGCAGACGTTGCGAACGTTTTCAACCAATTCTAACGAAACCTCACGGGCTTGTTGAGTTTTTTAGCTGATTTCAAATATCTAATTAGTTTTGATGTGAGATAACTAGTTTCCGAGATAATTAAAAAAATTCCTTGATTGCTATTGAGAACAACAGGAAAAAACTACTCAACAAAAGATCATCAGCAAGTCATGAATAGATACCAGAGGTTGTGTAGAAGGAAATATGGGAAGCAGTTTTTTTTTTGTTTTGCAATTACATACACGTTTACATCAATTCTAACTTCTAAGTTTGGACTACTCAATCTAACCAATAAAAATAATTCTAATTGAACAACTACTGCAACACAAAATGCAAAATTTGCTTCCCATATCGCATGGTTTAAACATTCAGCTTCACAGTGCATGCACAATTTTCCTAGCTGCACTACATGCTGGGATGTACCTCGAGAATTTTGTATCACTGCCATACCACTCGTGGCGAATTATGGGAAATTATGGGAATTATTGTGGGGAATTATGGGAAAACAATTATTTCTTTGTTGAAATCGGGCCTCTATGGCTTTTATAAGTACCTGTTACTGTTCCACGTATGGAATTTTCGGAGGAAACACTGTGCAAATCAAGAGAAAAGTGATACTGAAAAAAATGCTTTTTGGGCAATATTTTGGTCCCAAAGACCCAGGTGCCCCCTTAAAACAGAAAATAATCGTTTCGCGAAACATGGAGTTCGCTCGAAAAATATGGTCACGTAAGACGACGTCACTTACGCCAATCGGCCAGTGTCGTCCGAGACAACCCCAAAAGGCCAGAGTGCTGTGCAGCTAAAACAAGGAAAGTGCGCGCAGTACCAACAGTAGTATGCATCGGTACTTTCATAACTCCTACTGTTTACCCCACCATTCTTACTGCTATAAAAAGAATGTGCCCTAAATTTCAGCGCAAATAGCTCGTTCGGGAAGCTTGTAAGCCCTCTCTAATTTGTGTTTGCTCTTGCCGGCCTCAGCCAATCGCACAACTACCGCATATGACATCATGGGTTCTGTTGCGGGAAATGATCAAGCGGGTCGCATGGTCATTCCTTTTTTTCCTTATTGTATTGCTTACTTGAGCCAGGTTTATGTTAAAAGTGGTGTCAGTAGGATTCTGATGAGGCAATCTTTCGAATAAACCAAACTTGTGTTTTCTCTTTATGGCCAAATGGCACAACATAAGGGGGTGACACACAGTAATCAGTAACAACAATTTTTTTCACAAAGCAAGTATGCAGGAGATAGACAGTCGGATATTAACAATGCAGGGTGACGACCACCACAAAGATAAAGAAAGATAAGCACATTGAAAACGGCGTTTATACAGCAGAACAGATTGACAAGGGACAAAATTTTTTGCGGGTATCCAGGAAAACAAGTAATGCTGTTCAATGCTGTATTTCTGTAACAATGCTGGGGGCACTTCGCTCTTTTATCAACAAAACAAGGGGAGAACATTGGTGCTTCTTTGTACGAGAAAATGTAGGTCCTAACCACACGAAAAACACCCCCTAAAGTGCAGCCCCATACTATCGTGTCTTCACATTTCTCTAGTTGCAAATCATTGATTGCACCAAACACTTGCACAAACTTGTGTTCCTCACCAAGCGAACAGTGCCAATGAACCACCCTTCCATCGAATTGACTTCAAACCTGTTTGCGGTGGGCGGCTATGCACATCACAGAATAACACCTCTCTGGTCGGACACAAGCGCTGAAGCAGGACGCTTTTGTCGGAACATTGACTAAAGCAATCAGGGCACTATGCGTCAAATCAGGGTTCGTACAGGCTTCAAAAGCAAAAATTCAAGGGTTTTCAAGGACTTTCAAGGACCAGAAAACCCATTTTCAAGGTTCCCATCTAATGTTTTATCTGGGATTATTTATAACCTTTCCAACACAATGCAAGAGTTTTTTATTGCACAATACCCAAGCACATTAGTGCCCATTTAGATACGTGCTAACGGGTTCGTGAATGGTCCCCCAGCTTTATTTTTTTTATTTCATGGCTGGTATTTACAGGTTTTTCTTTTCTTCTCTGTGTTTTTCTGATGCTGTTTGATTTCTAAACTTGGTTCATGTTGCCTGCATCTCCTGTTTTGTCAGCAAGAGCATCAGCTGGAGCAAGTGTTGCTTCAACGCAGGATGAACTATGTGCACGTCCACCATTTGCACGTAAAAGCAAACGTAGATGGAGCGTATGAGGCACAGACTAGATGGAAGATGCAAGATAGAGAACAGAAGCTGGCTTTCACTGGATTGTATCGTGATATGGATTGGATGACAAGTGCCTGCTCCCAATGTTGCCTTGTAATAATGAAAATCCACCAAACGTGTAATTTCACGCAATACACTGAACTTGATTGTTACAATGTTTCTTTACATTTGGTAACACCTAAATTCCACGACAAACACTTTAAATTCTTGTGAAAAGGCAGGGCCATTGATTCTCTCCGGAAAATTCAAGGGTATTCAAGGACCATTTAAAAATTCCAGGAATTTCCAGGCCTTGAAATTGACACTTCTAAATTCAAGGGTTTTCAAGGTTTTCAAGGACCTGTGCGAACCCTGGGACAGATGCAGAGAGCATTACCGCGACCTACACCAGAACCTGCAGTTTGTGGCAACAAAGTATGCCAAGACGACCTCTCTGCAAAAGCTGAAGCCTAAGCATATGCGGACAAAAGATGCCACGCCAAGCAATATGCCATCAGGCAAGAAGATACGCCACTGTGCAAGCAGCCCAGGCAGAATAAGCTCTTGCTATACTTTGACACTGGCCCATACACCATCACAAGGCGCAAATATCTAAAGCCACTGCAGTCAGGCAGTGGAGAGAAATGGCACGCGACGCCAGCTTCTTCAACAACGTTAGTGTGAATGCAAGCCTTATGAAGCAGACGACGAAGATCAGGATCCCTCGCTCCCAAAAAATGCTGTGGTGTCGCCCCATCACAAACTGGCCATAGTATAAGGCAAGGAGGGGAAGCGCGACTACAGAACATCGCTTCACATGGCGAAGACGATAACACCCAAGAACAACAAAGTCAAGCACAATTCCCCATCAGAACATCAAGACGTCTTGAGCCACAACGTTAAAAACCTTGAGTTGAAGTTGTCACCTTCTGTGCCATTACTGAGCGGGGACGAGAGTATCGCCGCTTTCGTTCGATCGCGCTTGGAAGCCTCGATCGCGCTCGAAAACAGGATTGAGTTCGAGTGGGGTCGAACTCGATCGCGATTGAAACCGCTGTGCAGTAGCGCCCGATCCGGATTGAGCTCGATACGGATCGACTCAATCGTGATTGAAAGTGCCTGCGTGACAGGTGTAGACTTGCTACTCTTGTCTTTTGCAGAGTACACACCAACTTATGATGGTGGGAAGCGGCCGAGACAACGCGAGCCTGGCTACGTGCTGCAACATTTTCCAGATGTCAGCTGCAGCATGAACACCGCACTCAGTGTGGAGCTCCAAGGAGAGAGCGAGTGTGCTGTGCACGACGTTCTACAAAATTTGTGCGCACAGGCAGCTTTCAATGCCGATTTGTGTTCGGTAAAAGAAGTGTTACTTCGGGACGACATTTTGTCTCTCTATGAAACACACCTAGGAAGCCAGATTTGCCCAAGCACAGGCAGCCAAGCGTTGAGTGCAAAGGAAAAGCAGTTTTTTGTAAACATAGGTGGCATGCAGCCAGGTGCAAGCAGAAGTGATTGCTGCAGAAACCGTAACTCAAGGAAAATGTGCTCGGTTCGTAACAAAGAACATAAAACTGTTTCTGTCATTTAATACATGATCACATGCTTATCGTTGCTGCGAAAATACATCTCTTGTGGGCATTTTGTTTGCAGATGGCACAAGGAGAGGTCGTTGCACATAACGAGCTCGACTGCACACTGCATCATATCGAGGAAGCGGTCGTTCGATACTCTGGCACAACAACTTCGAAACTCTAAAGTGCCTAGGGTTGACTCCACTGTATACGGTAAGAACTCTTACTTTAGTGCAAAAATTAACTTACCTCTAATATAAGACAATGCTGTGTGCACTGGTGGCGACAGTTTTTCACGACTATTTGTATAAGCAAAAGACTTGATTAAATTGCTTGCAACAGAAATTCATGTTTGAAAATACAAATGGTGCGGCCCCTAAATGGAGTCGTTTGGCGACAGGCTTCTCATTTAATCACTCCCCCTCTCTCTCTCTTTCCAAGGTGAGGCCAGTTTCAAAAAGTCGGTCTCGAAACATAGCGCCGAGTTCTCGAAATCATGGGGCCAGTCAATTTGAGAGGGCATCCTGGACTAGGAATGCCCCGTACAGGGCAAGTGCCCCAACACCAGCCCGAAGGATTGTCCAACAAAAATTGTACCTTTGCCTTTTGGTTTGTTTCAGGATCAGAAATGGAAGCACAGGCCCGGATGGACTTCGAAAAAAAAACGTTGGCACCAGTGTGACCCAGGTATTTTGCTGTTATACGTCTAGTATCACAGTTCCTAATGCACCTGAAGGTATTGCTAAACATTTTCGTTCATATTTAGCTAAAATACAACAGTCTGCCTTTATTGTGAACCCATTGACTACACTGGGGCAATACCTGGTTGCTGCATAGTGAAGTGCTGGTTTTGTAATCAAGTAGCAGAAAGCTAGCATCAATCACCATCGATACAACACAGTCGCCCAAGAGCTTGCTGTCTGCCCTTAGCATGTACAGGGGTTGCTAGTGAAAACTAAAGTTGTGCAGGTCGGCCTTGTCGTTCACTCTCAGCAGCCGTGGCTTTCGGCCAGCCGGACGGGCTCGTCAAGACCACCAAAGGGGTGACACTGCTCGAAATCGAGTGCCCCTTTACTCGAAAGGATGCGGACATGGTTGATGCCGAGCTGTGTCACAGCTTCGTCGACTACATCTATGAAGATGGATGTCTCAAACTGTGCAAGAATCATGCGTATTACTGCCACGTGCAGGTGGCCATGTATGTGACCAACACCAAAGACTGCTTTTTCTTTGTGTACAGTACAAAACAAAGCGTCGCCGTCGTCGTTGAGACAGACGAGGCATTTTTGGCAGTGACCACTCCTCGACTGCAACAGTTCTACTGTCTTTACCACCTGAAGCAGCTGGTGCACTGCTTTTTTGTTTTTTTGGTATCGTGAGACAAGCTGGAGTGCAGAACGAACACCCCACATTTCCCACGTTCCTTCAGGTATACTGCATGCTGAGCCTGTATTCCTTTCTGAAGCCACCGCAGTTCGGCAACTACACAACTACAGGAGACAGGCAAGCTTTTGCTGTTACCTCGGCGGATTTAAGAAATATTTACAGTGATTCATCCTCACAACGCCCTGCCAAATCAGATCAACCGAAAGAAAAACTTGACGGCCTGAATGAAGAAGGAAGCTGGCAGTGCGACGATCTCTTCGACTTCAACGACTCAGACTCAACTGTAGTTGACTGCGTCGTCTACTACATCACAGGATTCGTATCCCGGAAGGTTGGCAGCTGCACATCCTGCACCAGTCGCAAAGAAGCTCTGGCGGGAAAAAAGGTCATTGTAAATGTCCTTGAAGCCGACCTAGTGAACTGCAAAACAAAGGGCTGGCTGACACACCCAAATGTGCATCTCCTCGATCTTTTCAAATGCACCGAAGAGCATTTTGCAAAACATGCTAGTGACCGAGATGTACCTATACGACAAAACCATTGATGCTGTGCTGGAGAATCATGACTTTATGTTCCCATGCAGCGCTCACAAAGAAGAAATGCTGGCAAAGCAGTTGCATTATTACGTGTGCCTGCGCATGCGGCAGTACTGGAGGCAGTTGAAAAAGAACGAACGAAACAAAAAGCCATGACTTGGGAAAAATGTCAAAGCTTGTTTGACACTGAATGTCGGGACACCGAATGTCGGATCCTTCATTCACGTATAAGTGTAGGTGTGCTCAGTTTCTGGGTTTCGCTCCCATTGTTTTGAGAAACGCTGTCATCATTTAAATAAATGGTGAAGAAACAAGCAAACATGTGTTGAATCATTGTACAAGGGCTAGTTTAGAGGATAGAAAAATGTTGGTGGTGTTTTTTCATTGTGGTTTCAGGTAGGGTTCTTCGTAAAAGCCGACAGGAGTGTCGTGTCTGACAGCCTTACGACTACTAAAAGATCGTGGTTCGAACCTCAACAAATCGATTATTCTCTAACGTGTTGTTCGTGCCGTGCTGTCTATTCAATATTTTTGCGACTTCTCTTAAAAGAATTTAAAAAAAAAAGTAACAGTAGTTGTCTCCAGGATACGATGAAACTTGTGCAACCGCGCCGCACGCTGACACCTACTCAATCGCAGTGCGTCAGAGCTGGGCGGGTAGATGCAGAAGATATCAGGGAGTGCAAGACAAAACATTCGCTTGATTCACAGATGAACTCCCAATGGTCGCTCACTCGAACGATACATTTTTTATTCATCGCGCCGGGGCTGCTTTTGCACCAGCGTGCACGCGCAGCGTAGCCGGTTGAGCGGGCCGCAGTCACTGTCGCCATCTGTCGGCCCGCCCCCGAAGGAGAACTTTACGTCGACGCGCTGGGCGGCGGTGCTCTCTCACCTAAGCACCACAGGGAGGAGCAAATGACGACACAGTGTAGCAAGTGGAATAGCAGCATGCACCAAGGGTACAAGGAGCTTGGTCCCCAAGTGGAATTTGCTGCCACTGCATGGGCCCTGGACAACCAGCCGTACGAGAAGCGATATCCTCGGCGCACGGCAAAGGTGCTGGGTCACCGTTTGGGAAGGAGGCCGAGAGCTCTTTTAGGCACTTCGTCGGAGGGCACTCCAACGCACGCACAAAGACAGAAGTGGCAACCATGGAATAATCCGCAGACAGCACTACCACTTGCTGAGGCTTTGGGCCAGGCCCTCCTCCCACAGGGGATGTTGCCAGGGAGAAGTGTGACAGGACGCCCAAAGTGGAAGGAAGAGTGAAGGAACAGGCGGACAGAGAGCGAGGAGGGTGTGCTAGGAGGTTCAGGGTCACACCGCACACTGGGACACAGCAGAGCACACACACGAGGCGCATTCCCTACTGCAATGCAAGGCAGCAGAGACCAGCCAAGAGGAGTAGGCCACAGCGCAACACCTGCAGCTAGGCAGCCGACTCTCTTCTACCTGAACATGAATGGTGGGTGGCTGGAGAGGAAATGGGAGGAGCTGTTCGAGGTTCTAGACTGTCGGGAGCGCACTCGCGCCCTGCCCCCTCTCCCACTTCGAGCGCACGCCGGCGGCTATGGCCAAGTCGGCTGACGCGGCCGGCACGGGGGCAACCTTCTCGCAGCAAATGCGCTGTGCTGTACATTGCCAACCACCCCGGTAACAACCCGTTTCGGGTCTCGGTTCCCGTTTCCTCCGCGACGCCTCGGAGGGCGCGCTCGTAGCTCCGGGAGGAGGTTGGGGAAAAACCGACCCTCGGCAAGAGCCGAGGTCGGAGGTTGCGAGCGAGGGCCTGCTCTCTTTCGACGCATCGACCTCCTGGGATAAGGACCTTCCCTGCCCCGACCCCGTAATCCGCCCGCCCCCGCGACCTTCACTGCGTAAGCCAAACCCTTTGTCTTCCCTTGCGAGAACGCTGCAGTAGGACAGGACTACCCTCCCTGCTGTGGCTGCTGGTCTGTTTGCACGCGCAACGATATTAGCTATAATAAACCTGTTTATTGTTTGTTGCGAGTCCGTGGTGTCCTTTTTCGCCCGAACCCTGAGCCAGGCGCGACTGGTCGCTCGGCGGCCACGGGCCATCACGGATGTGCCGCCACTTGAGCAACGCTAGCTTGGGTTGGCTGGTGCGATTCTTCCCAGAGCTACCTGCCAGCAGACATCAGCGGGCGACGACCGGGCCTGCTGGCACACTACCAGCGGTGGCATTGGACGAGTGGAAGCCGGCGTAGGCAACACGATGCAGTGACTAACGATTTAATCGACGAACGAACTTTTCGTTGCCTCTAGCCCTGTAGTCAGCTCTCACCGGCGTACACAAGGGATTTAGGAGGGAGAGATGTGGGGATCGCGACTTTCACGCGAACCCCTTTCTGGCTAGCTTCCCATTGCGGCCGGCATGCACACACGCCTTGCTCACGCGACGGGAACCATACGGGAGGGCGCCAGTGACCGGACGGTTTGTTGTCGCCCTGGTGGAGCCGTTGACCCTTTTCCCCTCTGCCTTACCCGAGAACCAGTCAAGGAAGACCTCGACACTAGCGCCACCAAAAGGCGAGGTGTGGTGGGTTGTCGTCGGATGACGTGAGGACGCTCTCTTGTCTTGGGGATCCGGTAGCGCGCGGACGCTTGGGCGCGCTGGTCCAGACCTGGGGAACGCGCCACCAAGGACGCGTCCGGGCGAGCTGGGAGACTGCAACCGCGCTCGCACTGCGCAGCTCTCCGCTACTCCGGTATGCCATGGGTGAGTCGAACAATCTCGATCTCTAGCGTTGTTTAATGCCTCACTCCCAGTGTTACCGTTATGGCCTACGATTAGTCTGTATGCAGTGTATTTGATTTGAACTTTGCAATAAATGCTGCCATTGATGTTTTGCCCTCGCCACCTCCTGCCTTTGTCTGTCTCCGCAAACAACGGACCTGTCCGCAGCTGGTGCTCGCAAGGCATGTTTGCCGAGCGCGGATGGCTGCGGATTGGGAAATCACTAGTGTGTGAAATGCAGAATCCCACAAGACAAGGAGAATGTGGTTGCGGCGGGTTTTGTTAAAACCCACCTGAGAAGTGTCGAAACTCCCCCAGTGGGCACACAGGGGTTGTGTCTGGGAAGGCCTCAACCGCCAAGCAATGAAGGGGAATGGAGTGCCTCACTAAATTGGGCTCCCATTGGGAGAGACGCTGCCCCAACTGCTCCACGCATACGTGGCTAACAGGGCGCATTGGTCGACTGCATGTTCACCTAGGCCTAGTGTATCTCTCGACGGGAGTCACCCCAGCACAACACTCAGACACTGGAGAAAAGACCTGCAGACTTTAGGCCTCCCTGCAGTCACTGTGGGCGACTTCAACACACACATGGGGTCCCTGGAACAGGTGACGGACGGTGGTGGCCAACTCCTGCTTGAACGGGCAGACAAGATCGGGCTGACAATAGTAAACACAACAGAGAAGTGCGATGGCAGGGTCACCTGGGCTGCTCGTGACAAGTCCTCTTGCATAGATTACTGCCTGGTCTGCCCTGTTTTGTTCCCCCAGCTGAGTAGCATGGTCATTGATGCTGGTGGCGAAGAGAGCGCTGGCAGTGACCACAACAGCGTCAAGCTCACCTTCGGGTCTTGCAGCCCTCCTCCGCCACCAGCAAGGCCCATATCCCACCAGGGAACCATGACTGATAGCAATATCGAAAAGGTCACCGACGTGCTGGAGGAGGAAGCTGGAGTGATCCACTTGAAGGACTAAGAAGGACTTGTAACGTGCAGTGTTCTGCAAGGCTCGTCCGGAAGTTGGCTTGGACGCGGAAAAAGTAATGGAAGGCTGGGACCCAGCGGAGAAAAAAATGTTCTGCCTTGGTGCTCGTGCATTCCATCTTGCCTGTGCGAAAGCAGTGCTCCGGAAGCTCCCTCTCACAAACAAAGTGATCATGCACGCAAGGTTTCTTGTCCTAAGATGTGATAACGCTGAGCAGGAGGTGCGGTCCTTGCATTAAGTTGCCGGGCAGCTGCAGCCTCAGGTCATGCGTGAGGATCAAGTGTCGTCAGTTTAAGTGTGGTGGGGACAGAGGCACCCTTCACTTGGAAACCAGGTTAGATGATTACTGGGTCAAGGTGCTTTGCCTGAAGGACATCACGGGCGCTGTGAAGTATCCCTTGCTCTCTAAGGTTATCAAAGTGCTTCTGTCTCCGACACATGGCAATGCTGACGCAGAAAGAGGGTTCAGTGAGAACACACACCTCCTAGACGGGAGGAGCTCACTGAACATTGCCAGCATAAATGGAATGCGCCACGCGAAGAGCTTGCTTCAGCGCTACGACGGAGACGCAACAAAGGTTGCCCTTAACCCCGATCTGCTGAAGAGTGTGAGGCAGGCTCGTGCTAAGTATGCACACAGGTTGAGCCTCGAGGAAAGCTCGAGCAAGCGCAAAGCAGCAGAAGACACTGCCGGGAGCAGCCCACTCACACAACAGAAAAGGCAGCTTTAGAGGACCAAGTTGCAGCCAGCAAGGCATTGCTCACGAGTGCAGAGGAAATCATCAACGTGGGTTGTTACGTGAGGAATAACAGATGGCGCCACGCAGTCAAGCCAAGAGTATAGACAGCGGGACCCAACCCATGGTGTAGGAAAGCCGCCTGCGGGAACAGCCCCCAACACGGGGCCCCATGAGTTTGATTCCTCTCTACCTCCCTGCAGCGGAGCGCGGTGAACCTTGAGCAGAAGACGGCATCGAGTTACGCCAGCGGCCTGTCCACCACTTCACTTTCTCTTCTGTGCTGCAGCCATGTAGCCGCTTGAATACGCTTATTTTCCTACTTTATATTAAACCCAGTTAAATCAATATAACCAAAGTCCAGTGTTCCGTATCAGAACCCACAACAAAACATGGTGTCAGAGTTATGAAGAATCTGTACCGCAAACAAAGAAATGGATAAGCTTCCAGCACCACCGAAATTTGACTCGGAGGGCAACGCAGCAAAACAATGGCGCCTCTTCAAGCAAGCCTTCATGCTGTATCTGAAAGCAACGGACACAGCCAGCGCCTCAGCAGAACGCCAAGTAGGTCTTCTCTTGACCGTCGAAGGACCAGCATTGCTTGATGTATACAACACTTTGGACTTTGGTGTACCTTCCCATGCAAGACCGCAACCAGAATTTGACTTCGCTCAAGTCATTAACCTCCTTGATGCGCACTTCCTACACAAGCACAACGAACTCAATTCGCGTTACGCTTTCCGTTGCCGCATGCAGCAGCCAGAGGAACAATGCGACAGTTTTTTGACGGACTTGAAACTGAAAGCGCGTGATTGCAGATTTGGAGCCCAAAGGGACAGCTTGTTCCGTGACCAAATCGCAAGTGGAGTACATGACGAAAAAGCGCGTGCGGACATACTCAAGCTCCAAAACCCAACTCTAGAGAAAGTTGTCGAGGTTTGGTTTGCTCATGAAGCAACAAAGTTCCAACTGAGAGCATTTAAAGAGGGAGCGACGAGTGATAGTCAAGTGCATGCAGTGAAAATGAATACCCATCGAGCAATTTGCAATGGCAGCCAGAACACCACTAAATCAAGGAAGTCACAGAAGCCTACTGTGCAGAAATGCAAGTACTGCGGCGGCAGCCATGAACGCAATAAAGAAGACTGCCCTGCATGGAAGCACGTATGTAGCAAATGCAGAAAGCAGAACCCTTTTGCGGTCCTATGCAAAAGTCACAAAGTAGTAGGTGTGTTATAGATCGAAAGTGGTGAAGAAGATGACATTCTTGTCGTCAACAGCAAAAAAACGAGCGCAGTCTACACTTCACTGGAAGTCAACAGAAAGTAAGTAACCGTCCAAGTGGACAACGGAGCAGCTGTTGATGTCATCACTAGCAAGCATGTCGCTCAGGAGCAAGTGGAACCGTGCGCAACAACTCTGCAAACATGGAATGGCGACGCGGTCAAGGCAACAGAGAAAGCGGAACTCGAAACGACAGCAAAGAATGAGACCAAGCACAAGGTAGAATTTGTAGTTGTTAAGGAAGAACTCACACCGCTGATTGGCAGAAAGACAGCAGAGAAGATGGGCCTCATAACAACAGACTACAACCTTGTGGCTGGTCATGCAAAAAGACATCGACAAAGTTGCAAGTGGCCATATGCTGCTGGCAAAAGGAAATGCCACCCTTGAGCAGGCGCTTAAAAGGCTTGGAGAACTTGAAGAAAAGATTTCGAAGAAGAGAAAGCAGTGATGTGTCAGTGATTTCTGACAAGTCAAGTAGAGTGATGTTTGGACTAGAGAAGTTCAGCCATGTCCGGACTAGTCAAGTTATGTGGTGTCCGGACAAGTCAAGTTGGGACTCTTTATAAGTCTCTATTAGTCTAGTTGAATGAGCTTCTTGCCATATGCAAGAACACTTCGTTTTGTCTTAGTGTCTAGTGAAGCCAGCTGCTGAGGTGGAAGTGCCATTTGGTGTACTTGTGTTTGGGCCAGTCACGTTCTTGGCCAGTCATTTGCTGTTCAGTGATATCCGAGAGCACTTTGGAGTACAAAAAAATGCTTGCAGGTATACTATTCTTTCTTATTATCTGTTTCTTTGCGTGAAACAATGTGCTTTGCAGGTTTGTACAAATTTACCACGCCTTGCAGTTTCCTGCGAGAATTCTTTGGTCACTATCGCCCGACCTAGTCACCGACACTAAAGCACGGTTTTGCTGATGTTGCATGTCTTGCATTCCTTGTTTTGTGCTATAGAAGTAATTTGTTTTGTTAAACTGCTCCAACTTAAGAATTTAGCGCTCCAAAATGAAGGTATTTTTTTGCGTAACCTGCTTCCAAATTTGTGTTTTTCTGCTCCAAAAGCCAGATTTTTCTGCTCCGAAAATTGCTCCATTTATATTTTGGCTGTTTTTCTGCTCCAAAAGCCAGATTTCCGTGCTCGAAAAATTGCTGCGATTCCTATTTTGGCTGTTGCACCCCTGGCATGCCAGCGACAGGGGGCGCTGCATCGTGTCTCAGATGCCTGTTGCAAAGCTCTAAGGCGTCTTGTCGGCGAAAACAGCACTCGTTCAGAGGCAGGCGTTCGTTCATTCCCCTTTCCATGGTGCGTTCCCTGCTTTTGGAGCTGCATGGAGCTGTGTATTCTGTAAACGCTGACGTTGCGACGACGTGAGTGATGGCCGAACTTGCGGCTAAACCTCCGAAGCGTCAAACACATTGCTTGGCACAAGGCTGTACGTCGGGTTATGTTTCCGCACGCAAAAAAGGCGCCAAAGCGTCGACTTTCGTTGCACCGGACGATGAAGAAATGCTTCCTACGTGGCAACAGGCAACTCCGAGTGCAGAAAAGCAGGTGGACAGATCATCAGTGCTTTGCAAACTGCACTTCGAAGAGCGCTTTATCGTGCGGCACTACACTCACACAGTGAATGGGCAAGAAGAGGTGGAGATTGAACGCAGCCGGCTACGCTTAAGCGACGACGCAGTACCGTTGTTCTTTCCTAACACGCCGGCCTACCAGTCCAGAAAGCTGCCACAACAGAGACAGTCAAGGACTTCTAGAGGAGATATACTTGGAAAGAGAAGCAAAAAGAACGACGGCGAAGCTGCTTCATCTTAAAATGCCATTCCGAACGACGAAGCACCAAACCACGAAGAGGCTCGCAACATCTGCACACTGGAAAAGCTCGCTCACATTCAAGGGGAGTCCCTTCCCAGTGAATGCTGGTTTTAGAACATTGTTGTTGCAGCGCCCAAGTCTGTCGCCGTGTTTAGTGTTTGTGCACAAGCTGGTGACAGTGTGTGCCTCAGAAAAGTTGTGCTTTGTTCTGCGGAGAGCACGCATTTTCACTATTTGTTTGTTTGTCCCAGGTGTTTCAATAAAAAAAGTTGGCGTGCTGGACGCTCAAGAAGTCAAGAACCTCCTCCACGCTGTCGACCGAATGAATGTGCACTCTGGCATCAAAAAACTTCTGCTGCAGCAAAAAAAAAATCAGCCGCAGCAACAACACGTTGAAACACAGAATGCATGGGAACATGGTGCGTAGCAACACCTGCCCTGCGGTGTCCCAAGATGAAAGGCCCTGCATCCAGTGTCGATACTTCAGCAAGCTTCTTCCGAACCAAGCATGCGACAAAAGGAGACAAGCAAGAATGGCCTTTGCTGCACGCACAAAGCAAGTGATAAGGCGTAGCACTCAACTACGCCGAGAAAAAGCCAAAGTGAAAAAATCGAACGAGAAGCTTGCGCAAATGAAAGACGACAACGCAGCCATCTCTACATCAAACCTCGAACAACGCCTCTGTGGATCGCCACAAAAACCGCGTCACCAAGTTGAAACATGCCTCAAAGCATCAAAGCAGAAGGGCACCCAAGGGATGGCAGACCACCACGAGTGGGTCCTTGAGTGCATTTTGATGAGAATTAAAAGTCCAAAGCTTTATGAACACACCAGAAAGCAGAAAATAATGGTGCTTCCAAGCAAAACTTGCCTTCAGAAATATGTAAAAGATTATAAGAGCAGCTTTAGCTTGAATGAGAATGTCTTCGCTTCTATACAGTGAAGACAAAAAACATAGATGAGCTTGGAAGGCACGGAGGGATACTCAAAGATGAAATGAAGCTTTCTGAGAACCTCAAAGTCACGAGCATTGGCTTTATTGAAGCATACCTGCCAGGTTCTCCGAGATGGCATTAGGAAGCTCTGACAAGGGAAGGGGGGGGGGAGGCTAAGGGTTCAAAAAATTAGTAGCAGCAGAGTGCAATTATTTACACTGCTTCGTCCAAACAACTAATGAGCTATGCATAGGGTTGTTCGTTTTCGGGTAAAACCCGATTTTACCCGATTCTTGCACCCCGAACAAGTTTCAGGAGAATCGGGTTAAACCCGATTTCTCCCCGAATAAACCTCCCTGTAGCGATCTGCACAATCGTGAGTTGCTGCTAACTCGTGTTGATGCTCTTCCCCTTCTCTTCTCACCACTACCTGTCTCCTTTGTCACCCCTTTCTCCTCTCTAATCTTTACATCCCCTACTCCTCCTCCTCCCCCTCCCCCCCCCCCCCCCGCACTGGGTTGTATGCAGGTGAGCCCACATTTGGGCTCAATAATATCCCCAGTGCACTTCCTTTCCTTTTCACCCGAACCACTTTCTCTCTCTTGACGGTCTGCCGTTCTCTCCTGGCGCCCCGCTCACAAACAAACGGGTGCATTTCACCCTGCTGCTTGGAGAGTAGCGCTGCAGTTTTTATCCACGCTTTCTAGACAGGTCGCCGTGAGGGCGTACATGCACCCCCCCCCCCTAAAAAAATGCTTGCAGAAGAAAGTGGGAAACACGTTTGAGGCCGGCCACGCTTCGAGTACATTGTGAACAAATTTAGGGTGAAAGAAAAGCAAAGAAATCTGCCCCTTTGCCCACTGCAGATTAGTCTCGGGTATGTGCACCTGCTTCCAAGAATTTCACGCGGAAGGGACGGGTGACCAGTCGGCGGGGGAGAGATTGAGCGACGAAGACGTTTTGTGTACAGGTTTTTTTACCAGCGTGGGTTCCAACCCGCATTACTATCGCTATTCTTCAGCCAGCCTCCGTCACGGTGACTTAGACGCGCTCGTCGGTCGGCCCTGCTGAGAGCCGTGCGTGGTGTCCTTCCTCCCCCGCGCATCACGCAGCTGGTGATATCTCCTTTCGAATGGCCACAAAAGCAGGGAAAGAAGACTGCCCTGGAGGAAGCAAGGGAGCAGCGGCGCCAACAACCGAACACGCCGCGCATCTCCGGCGACGAGGAGAAAGGCGTCCCCGCTCCGACCCCTCAGGCGATGCAACGCGCGGACGTCACGTGCCCCAATGCAAGCCGCATTCCTTCCCTCTCTACTGCGACGGCGAACAACGAAGAAGCCAGCCATACCCTCCCCCAGCGTCCAACCCCGCGCGAACGCCCCTCACTCTCTCGCGCGACACCCTCCTCTCACCGCCAAGCCCCCGCCGCCGCCGAGCCGACGCAGCGGGCAGCCAAGCCCCATACTCCCCCACCCCCTCCCCGGGCCTGATAAGGTGTCGGCACCTCACGCCAGACAGTTTCGGGCCCTTTTCTCTCCTTCTCCCCCCCCCCCCCCCCCCCCCCCCCCCCTCAAAAACCTCGAAAGAAAGAAGAAAGAAAGAAGCCACTGCACTCAAAATCCTGTTTTGACAGGAGCAGCAAAATTCTGGAAATTGTGGTATTGCTCTTTTTCGAAGAACTTCTAAAAAGGGTCACGTTTTTTAGTGGGTGGGGATAAAGACGAACCAGAAGAGAATGTGAACAAAACGCGATCCAAGGTTGGTCTCTTAGGTTTTCTTCCAGTTTTTCTGTGACGAAGTGAATCAGGCTTCTGATTGGTGCGAACTCTAACCAACGAGACGCATATCGCCATCCTCACTTAGCATTACCAGGCGCGTCTTGTGAGCGCAAAGCCACCGTCGCGGACATAAGGCGGCACCGGAAACTTCAGCGTGGAGATGGGAAGAAAACGAAAGACACTGGATGACTGGTGTAAAGAACATGAAGATCTCCAAATCGCAACGAAAGACAGTGAAGGCACCCGCACGTTAGTGTGCAAATATTGCAACACCGAGATGGTCACCGATCCAGCGAAGAAGCCCTACGACCGAATTCGTGAGCATCTAATGTCATCTCGTCATAAGAAGTTCAAGACGGCTTCCAAGGAAGCTGAGACTACGGGAACGTCTCAGTAGACGCTTTTTGATATGTCCTGTAGACAGCGTGCGAAAGAAACTGAAGCGGACGGCGTTATCCATGACTTTGTTCGTGCCCTAGCGTACAGCGGAATAAGCATGCACCAGGCGGACGGACCGCTGGGAGACTTCGCACGCAAATACTGCAAGGCCGCGAAGACCCTGCCAACAGGACAAAGACTTCGGCTGAAATACCTGAAAGAAGCTTTTGACAAGGACATGGAGAAAATCCGCGATGATATGCGAGATGTGAAAGTGAGCGTCATCGTCGATGAATCCCCAGACATCACTGGTGTGCCTACCATCAACACTCTCCTGTGCTACTATAGCCAGAAAAACGTGAAGAAGCACGTTGTTCTGGTCGACGTCGACAAGGTAAATGCATCGAACAGTTACACGGTGGCCAGCGCAGTTAGCAAGGCGCTCCTGACGGTTGGCAAGACGTGGAAAGACGTTGTGGCAGTAGCCACAGACTCAGCGGAGTACATGCGAAAGATGGTTCGAGAAATCTGTCAGGCTGAAGGGATCCAAATCTTGCATGTGAAAGATATAGCACACCTTATTCATGTGAGTGTTGACCATGCCATTTCTTTACCATGCATGTCTGATGTTTGATCCGTAGTGATCAAGTTTGGAGCGTTATTTAAGCACGCTAACAAGCTTTACCAAAAGTACACTGAAATTTGTTCTTCTAATGGCCTCTTTGGACCTGACATTAAGAAGCCACCTTCTGTTGTCCCGAATCGATGGCAAAGCTTCTACAAGGCACTTGTGGTAGTCGTAGAAATGTGGAGCTCGTTAACAGAACTTGCTGAAAGCTCGCATGATAGCAGCAAAGCGGAAGCTATTCGAGGGATACTTTCTGAAAAAGAAGTTGTTTATGCGAAGGCAATCTTGATGAGAGATGCACTCGGCCCACTTTTGGAAGCCCAGAAAACGCTTGAAAGTGGGAAGCTTTTGATGCCCAGCTTTGATCACCTGGTAAACGTGAAGCTGCAGCAGATTGTCGGGGAGCTTTCGGCGATGATCGGTAAAAGCGATCAGGCCAAAGCTGTTTTGTCTATGTTACCCAAGCGCAGCGCTAATTTAGTAAAAACATGTTCTGAAGAGTTCTGCACGAAACTCGCCACAAAATGGCGCTGCACTCTTGGACGGAACGTCTCAGAAAAAGAGGAAAACCAGCTAACTTTGTGGAAGTTGGGAGCCGTCCTTGATCCGTTTCAGAAGCGTCTGCTGGGGCAGTCATTTGAGGACTACCGACCTCTGTTCATGTCCGTAACCGACAATGTAGATTCCCTTAATGACGAGTTCAACCAGTATTTGCTGGAAGCGAGCCCCACAAACCCAGCTGTCGAACTAATCGAGTATTGGCATGACTCTACTTCTCGCTACCCAAGGCTTGCAAAAGCTGCACTGACATTGTTGTGCCTAGCTAATGGTAGCTGTGATGTGGAGAGAACTTTCTCCCAGCTGAGATGTGTTCAACGACCGGACAGATCTCGAATGGAGACTGACATGTTGCGCATGCAGATGATAATGTATGTCAACAAGGACGTGTAAAAAATCGATGACCAGATTTTCGAGAATAAAATGTATAATTTCTAAGAGTCAATGTTTACTGATTCATTCATTTTCAAACACCACTGATTCATTTTCAAACAAACACAAAATTTCGGGTAGTATATTGTATTTGCTATAATACTCTGGTGTCTGTCCCAATTACCAGCTTGAAACACCAAATTTAACGTGTTATACTTAAAAAGCCCGTGATACGTTTTGATAAGCTCAGTGTAAGTTCTGATAAGTACAACCGTATATTTAACCCGAAAAAACCCGAAGTAAGGAATGGTTTCGCAAAAAAAAACGATTTTTCCCCGAATATCAGTTTGAAAAATACCGCCCGATTTTTACCCCCCGAATTTGAAAAAATATAAAACCCGAAAACGAACAACCCTAGGTATGCACCACTGGTCAGATGCTAAATCTTTGGCGGGGCCGACGCCACCTTTTTCAGGAAGTCCTGGTAATACTGTAGAGCGTAACAATGTTCGTATCTGTGACTCCTCGCCAAAAGAACGTGGCTGAGGGTTGTGTTAGACATGATGATGATGAAAAAACGTTCATTGCGCAGAGTGGAACGTGTTATGGCCGCTCGCCGGTAGGATGGGTGCTCGGAACTGGGTGCAATTTTTCTTTAACAATACTGAACTGCCTCTCACATTTCGCGTTTCTGTGTTACTAAGCAGCTTAACTTGCACGCATGGCCGACTACGCTTTTTAACCTCCTCACTTATCATGATGTCAATCGCTGTAGGATTGTTTCAGACTGTCGGGTACCTCTGGCGCAATGTGTCCAAACTGGGAGAAAGGTTTGGCCTGACACGGGTGTGTATTCGGGAGATCTTCGTTTCGGCCGTACAATCGTACAAAACCATCAAAATTCGGGAGTATCCCGGACAATTCGGGAAACCTGGCAGGTATGTTGAAGGCTTTGTAGACCTGGGCCCCTACACTGCCGCAGGCCAATGTGGGCAGACATGCGACCATGGCCTGATAGTTTTGTTTCAGTCCTTTTCGGGGAATTTCTAACAAATACTAGGTGTGTTTGGCTACCGTAGCAATGTCAAAGCCAATATCCTTTCAAAGATAGTGGTGGACGCTACGCTGGCCGCCGAGAAGTCTGGCCTCTTTGTGGATTTTGTTACAACAGATGCTGCAATCGTGGACTAAAAGCATGTGGAAAATATTTGGCATCAAAGCAACATCTGCAAGAACAGTTTGCAAAGTTCAGCACCCTGTGGATGGCACCAGAAGCTTACAATTTTTGCCAGATTTCCCCCACCTGGTAAAGTGCGTGCGCAATGCTGTCGTGTCGACAGGACTTGCGACCCCAGAGTCCGGATTGATGTAGCGGAGGAAGCGTGGGACTTTGGCAGCAAGGACACTGTCAGGCTGAAAGCAATGCCCCACATAACAAGACCAGCTGTCGCGCCAAATGGTTTTGAAACAATGAAAGTTGTTGTTGTGTTCACTCTCTTCAGTGACGAAGTACTCAGCGGCTTCTTGTACACCTACAAACATGACGTTGAAGCACTGTGTGGTCCTGGCTCTACTTCCCCGATGGTAGGCTTCTTTGTAAAGCGCATGTCCCGACTGATTGCTCCAATGACGTCCCACTGCAGTTGTGGCGCAATGCGACCCAATTCCCAATTCTTGAGTGATGTGAAAGGCTTCATTCGCTACCTAAGCCCCTGGGAGGCAGCAGTACGCAAACTAGGCTTCCTCACTCCCGGTGCGGCAGAAGGGCTTCGAGTAACCCTGGCCAGCACTGTGTCATTGTTCGAATATTTGACAATAAGGCTTGGGTACAAATATATGCTGACCTCACACCCGTGTCAACACCCACTGGAGAATGTTTTCGGCACCCTGAGACAAATGACGGGCAGCAATGATCATCACCCAACTCCGACACAGTTCTTGCTTTCGGCCTGTCTGCTTGGCCTTCTGCCGTCTGGAAAAGGCACCTGCTAACGGGAACGTCACACCGTCTCTTCTGAGCAGCCTTGTGTCAAAAAGTGCTGGGCGGCCCAAGGAGATCCAGAGCAAGCTTGACCAGCGTATGGAAATGGGATGCCTCATAGGTAGATACATGATGTGTTGCGTTCCGGTGACGCACTGCCTGATCATGATACAACTGCTGGTCTCCTCGATTTGGCTACACGTTCTGCACCAGTTGAGGCAGTGCAGAACTCTCGCACTCGATTTGCCAGTGCAGCTAGCGCCACCTGCACTTTGGTCCTCAATTTGACACTGTGCTGCCGTGGCCTCCGCGATCGGCTGCCGGCGGCGCGCCGTTGCTCCGGCCGTCCCATTCGGCGTGAAAGCAAGGGAAGCGGTGTAATTTTGGTAACTGCGACACACGCCGCGAGGCGGCGCCGTTAGCCTAAGGTTGAATCGAGGCTCATCTGACCGACACTGCCTGCGATTTTAGGTGTTCGTCAGTCTTCGTTGTTGAGTTTTCAGTGCAGACAAACCTTGAGTATGCGCTCGATGTGTTTTCACTCGTTCCTGCAAGCAATACAAAGTTAAGGTACGTACGTTGTTTAAAAGGCACGTGTTCATTTTGCATGCAGCCGGTTTGGTTACGTGTAAGTCGAATGAGGCAGCCCAAACTCCTTTCGCATTTCGTGCAGATTGAATGCCAGTGTGCTGAATTCTTTTGTCACTTTTGCGGCCTTTTCACGAGCTATCACGGCGCTTTACCTTTTTATGCCTTGCAGGCTGTTTTGAAAGTACTTGGCCACAGTGCGCGCGTGTTGTTTCACGGCGCGTGTGCTTGCGTGTGCGTCCGCGTGCATGTTACGTGTGTGTGTGCATGGGGTTCGTGCGCGTGTGTGGCGTGCGGGTGTGTGCATGCATGTGTGGGTGGGTTCGCGGCGCGTGTTTGTGTGTGTGTGTGTAGGTAGGTTCGCACGTGCACACGCGTGTGTGCATGCGTGTGTGTGTGCCTGCGTTTCTGGGTGTGTTTGCGGCGCGTGTCAATGTGTGTGTGTGTGTAGGTTCGCACGTGCGCGCGCGTGTGCGTGCATATGTGGGTGTGTTCGCGGTGCGTGTGTGTAGGTTCGCACGTGCGTGCGTGCGCGTGCGTATGTGGGTGGGTTCGCGGCGCGTGTTCATGTGTGTGTGTGCGCGTGCGTGCACGTGTATGTGAGACAGAGAGAGAGAGAGAGCAGCGTAGTACCGATAAGCGCTCGAGTTTTGTTTATAGGCAGATGATTGCAGTAGTCGAGAGCTCTAAGCTAGTCTTCCGCGTGAACAAAGCGACAATTTTTTCTTGAGTCTTGGTTTACTTTTACTATGACGTAGATGTTCCAGGTGTGCTTAGTGGTCTTACGTAGCTACCGCAATACCGCTGCCTCATTATTTGCTGTGAGTTAAAATTACAAGTTTTTCGGGCGTGCATTACACACCGCTATCCACTCTGTTTCTGTATTTTTTCAGAAGAATGTATTGCAGCGTGCCTTTGTGCAAGTCGGACAGGAAAAGAAAGCTTGGAATAAGTTTTCATGAATTTCCTGCGAACGATGACCGTCGACAAGCGTGGCTGAAGGCGATATCAAGAAAAGATTTTGTCCCAAATGACAAATCATCGAGCAGTGTCGTCTGCAGCCATCATTTTGCGGATTCAGACTACACTTTGGGGTCCACAAAGCTTCACCGCCTCAAACAGGATGCTGTTCCGAGCATATTTTCGGGATACCCAACCTACATGCTCCCACAAAAGCCACCACGCCTTATCTTTTTAAATATGCGTGACCACAAAAATAAAAATTACTGATGTGCAATGAATTCACTTACGCTTCACAGCGGCCCTAGTCCACGTCAAAAATTAAACGGCTAATAATTAATGGCACCTGTAACTACTTCTATCTACTGTATTGGGGAGCGGTTCTAATTTTCTATTATACATCTCACACAGGCTGCGAAGGCCGAGTTTTCCTCCTGTGCGCCCACCCGCGCCACGGAAAGCGACCTTAGGCTACGCGCGCCACGGTGCGGCGAAAAACGCGGCCACGCCCCCTTTCCAAATTACGCTCTCTCTGGGCGATTGGGACGGCCGGAGCAACAGCGCGCCGCCGGCAGCCGATCGCGGAGGCCACGGTGCTGCACAAGTTCTTCTACACTTCTGCGCTAGCCTCTGTGCAAGTTCTCGTCCCGTGCAGGTGCAAGTGCGGTCTTTTTTTTTGCCAACCTTCGTCACGGATGCTGAACTGGCGAAAGCCTTGGAACCTTATGGGAAAGTCGTGCACATAGACTCGAACTGTTTTCGCAACAAGCCGTACCTTAAGACAGGACTGCGGTACGTCAAGATGGAAATGCGCATGGACAACCCAGTAGCGAACTTCTTGAGAGTCGGCGGCCAAAGGGCCACGTTTGACTACCGAGGTGTGCGGACGGTGTGTCGGCGGTTCGGCATGGAAGGACATATCAAGGCCCAGTGCGCCACTCCGCGGTGCGACAGGTGCGTAGTGTTCTGGCACCTGTCTGGCACCTCTCTGGCAACGGAAGTTTGTGTGCGAAATCGCTCGCCGTGCGGCGGGACGCACGCCCCAGCAGACTGTACCGCGCGCGAGTTGTACTCGATGGCGACGGCCGGAGGGTTTTTGGCGGCCTTTCCCCCGCTGCAGGAACTGCGAGAAAACGGCGACTGAGACCGAGGTCGGCCAATGGAGGTGAACGAGGACGAAGAAACGACCCCTGAAACCACCGACGACACCAGGAGCGAAAAAACGCAGTCCCACAGCACACAGGTAGCTCACAGCAACAGCAACGAGGAGGAGACGGAAGAAAACGAAGAAACGCAACGTCAAACGGCGAAAACGGTGGACGCCGAGGGCGCAAGAAGCGAAGACGGATTTCTCGAGCGGGTTGTGTACGCTCCGAGGCTAGGAGAGTTAGACGGAGCTGAGAAGCTCGAGTGATTTGTACGCACTTGGAGCTAGCGTCCAGCTGAAGTTCGAAGTTTTTCCTTTTATTACTCACGTACCCAGTTACCCTAAATACTGTAAATAGCTGTATATGAACTCTTCGTTTCCCTTCATCAACTCCAAACGCCTCGACTTCGTCAATTCGACCGCCATCTCCGAGAACTTCAACACTGCCAGCCTCCTGCCAAATCAACCGGAGCCCAGGCGGTTGGGTTCCTGATCGCTACCGGACTTCGGGGAAACAAACCACAAAAATCCTTACTGGCGCAGCCGGCAGGATTTGGCAGAAGAGAACACCAGGCCATAGCCAAGGGCAGCAAGCGGACGCAAGCCCGTCTTCATCGGCACCATCCGGGCTCCGCGCGGAGTGAAGCGGCAGAGCCAAGCCAGCGCACGGGGCAACGACGCGGCATCCGACCACCGAAGGCGCGGGTGAGTGGGATTTCTTGCGCTTCGTTGTGGCGGTGTAGGCTAAGTCCGGGGTCGCATGGTAGTCACCCGCAGCATGCTGGCGAGCATGGCGGAAGGAGACGGAAATGGTCAGACACATGAGGCGCCACCTCAAGGAGGAACGGCGGCAGGAGGGGTGGCCCAAGCGGAGTCTGAAACAATAATTCTTAGACAAATGGAGTTAGAGTTTCAAAAACGGAAGCTCGATGCCGAGGAAAGAGCGCGCGAAGTGAGAGAGAAAAGAAGCACGCCAAGCGGAGGAGCGGGAAAGAAGAGAGGCGCGAGAATCGGAAGAACACATACAAAACTGAAGCTCGAAACCGATGAGCGGTTGCGAAGGTTGGAGCTGGAGACGAGAGCTGGCACGCAAACTACTACGTGCTCGGACTCAAACGAAGGTAAGCGGTCGGGCTTTGACCCGGTGTCACTCAGTGCGCAAAGGTCCTGAAGGGGCTTAATAAGCTGCCGTGTGATGCGGACACTCCGTTGTGGTTCGACGACGTTGAAAGGTTGTTTGTAACGCACGGTGTACCAGAGTCGAGTCGGGTTCATTTAGTTGTACCGGCGTTGTCGGAATGGGTGAGGTACATGTTACGTGGACTCGGGGACAGTGAGTGTAATGATTACGAGGTGGTAAAAAGGATACAGAGATCGTTGCTATTAAAACAGCATTTTCCAGCTCGCCAGCAGTTCAGGTGTGCGAATTCCATGCCGTGAAGGCATTCCGAAGCGCAGCAGGACAGGTCGCCAAGTCAGCAGATGAGCGAGAACAGCTGTTGCACTGTTTCAGAAAAATGCTGCATGCAGCTACGCCAAGGAAGTATGAAGAGGCCAAGGCGGAATTGGAACAAATCGGAAATGCTGAAGCGAATGAGTACTTCGCAAAAGGAACTGGGGCAGCATTCCAGAAATGTGGGTCTGACATCTGTGCAACCGAGAGTTTAACGGCGGAAACAACGCCACAAACCGTGTTGAGTCAATCAATGGAAAAATCGAGAACGTCCTTTCATCGTCGTCAAAGGTTCATGAAGCCCTGCGTGAAATCTTGAAGATGTCATGCAGCATGCATCAAGAGGCAAGCCACAAAGCCTTTTTTCTAAGTACTCGTGAATTTTATTCGCAGCAAGCATCTGAAGATGTGGGAAAGCAGTGTGCGCAGCTGCTTACGCCGTATGCCTGCACATTAGAAAGTGAGGAGCTGAGAAAAATTCGTGATGATCCCCCAGAGGTGCGTGTTATATCTCCGGAAACCTGTCACGTTGCGTCCAGCTGTACAGATACATGGCATGAAGTGTCGCTGGAGAACCAGTCATTCATGCAGCTGCAAAACATACTCGGGCATGAAACTGCTTTGCCGCCATTTCCTCGCTGTATGCGTGAAGGTTGCCAAGCAACCAGTTCTGGAAAAAGCTGTGGCAAGGCGGTGGTTTAAGGCACACCAGATACAGTTCTTGAGCACCAGCAACGAAGACTACATTAAAGCCGGTTGTTCTCAAAACCCAGAGATACTATCTTCAATGCCAGGGCCCTCTTTCGAGAGGATGAACCGAAAGCAGAGGTACAATTACGCTATAAGGACTCGGAAGACTGCAAGGCAGATGTGTTTGGAGCACGCCTCGCCCTTTTGGAGTCTCTGAATGCCTCGTGGTCGAAAAGAGAGGACGTGTCACAGCGTGACAGCGTGACCGAAGACGCGCCTGCTGTTGAAAGTGCTGAAGTGCAAGACCACCAAGAGATCTGTTCAGTGAGCACACTGACACTGTGGATTAATTCTCAAGACTGTGAGCAGCTGAGTGGCACCAGCCAACAGCCCAGCACCTCTTCATGCTTCGATATCAGGCTCCC
Source organism: Haemaphysalis longicornis (assembly GCF_048455015.1). Classification (NCBI taxonomy): domain Eukaryota; kingdom Metazoa; phylum Arthropoda; class Arachnida; order Ixodida; family Ixodidae; genus Haemaphysalis; species Haemaphysalis longicornis. The sequence goes on from NW_027526233.1 coordinate 91,646,131, forward strand.
GGAGGTCAAGACACGAGGGCGTCCCCCCGAAAAGGATTCTACAAAGGCACCAAAAGCGGCCACGGGAACTAGGTGAGGGCACTCCTGTGCCGTTCAAGAATCTACCTGAAAAAGCCCAAGCAAGCCGTAAGATGCATGACGAGTCACGATATTGGGCCTGTTCCAATTCGGTGTTTTTTTTTTTCTCTTTCTTTTCAGTGCTACTTTGCGGAGTAGTTGACAAAAGCCTTTGCGAGCGCATGCTGGGTGGAGAATGCCTCATTGAAGAGAGCGACGTGGAAGTTCGCCCAGAGCTCCTGCCAAGTGCTCTGCTGGACTGCAGGGTGTGTCTGCTGAAGTTAAAGAATTACTTCACAGGCGATGCGTGGATGCTGTTCACTTCCTCAGGTATGCAGAGTCATTACTTTTTTCCAAACGGGTAATTGTAGGTTGACTAAGTTTTACCTTTTTGACTAAAGTTGCTACAAAGAAGACCATGAAACTGTGGATGTGCAGGCTATGCAAAAAACCGGATGATGGAGAACTGAAGATGGTGTGCTGTGACCTGCAGTGCTTGGAATGGTTCCACTGGTAAGGGAATGCTTGTAACTTGAATGGATTTATCTCTGACCTACCCTGCAGTGCTTTGTATGCAGTCCGCAAGTGATGTTTTACAAGTACTTTGCTTTCATTTTTTCAAATGAAAAGAGCATGAGTAGCATGTGCACATCATATTTAATTGCCTCAATGTAATAAGTCGCATATCTGAATTGGCATAATGAGCTAATTGCCGTGGTATGCTTAGAAGGACCACGAGAACAGAAATAAAGTTTCAGTTCGTGGTGGTTCTGGTTACCGAAAGAGGAAAAGGAAAGGTTTATTCAACGTTCCTTCGTCTCAAGAGAAATGCTGTAAAGTTTAATGCAAACATTCTTCAACTACGCCAAATGATGAAACGAAGCCGTTGGCAACCCTTTTTGCCGCTGGGACCTAAGAGGAACTTGCTTGTGTGATTGCCAGCTTCCAACAAAAGCCACTGCCAAGATACGTGACTGCGCAAATGTAGTTCGGTTTGATTGTGCCACTTGTATGCCAGGATGATTTTAATAGCACACCGTGTTTTTATAAGTTCCCGTCTTTGTGTGCTCTTCCCTTGTCTAAGTTTTAATACAGCGTGGTTTAAGAACATGGTTAACCAACTAGCCCCCGTTTTAGCCTTGCTGTGCTTCCCTTATTACGTCGACGTCATTACTGATGTGGAGAACGAAAGTTAAAGGTTTTTCAGTTACGCTCACCCATATTTTTATCCCGCCATATTTCTGGAACAGACTGCAGTAGAGCAGTTAAGCTACCAGAAGGAAGTTATTTCATATCAGACAGCGTTGCGTGTTTCCTTCAAGATGCTGCAAACTACTTTGCTGTTCTACCGTACAGAGCTTAGATAACCGTGCTCCTGAGTTGGTTCACTCAAGTTCAGGCTGTGTAGAAGTGGCCATAGTTTCTGATGAAGGGAAAAAACCGGAGATTTTGGCAAAATCTCGACATGCAAAATCAATCCAGAGCCCTCTACTATGGTGTGCATCATAGCCTAGATGTAGCTTTGGAACGTAAAACATCTGTAAATTAAATTTCGAAATGGCTGCTGAAGTAGCAATCTGTCGATCCATTCCAGTTCATGCGCATCTTTGCACTGAAAAACACATGCAGGATGCCCTGTTGTCTTTTTGCAGGCTTCTTCTTCTAGCCTCCCGAAACGCAACCAATTGAGAAGTGCCAAGGCCTTGGTCTTACGAAATTTCACCTGTGACTTCCTGAAAATCTTGCCGGTATATCTTCGGGCACTTTGTCTGGAACTGAGAAAGGGGAGTACTCGACCCACCTTCCTCGTCTGCTAGCAGAAGAAAAAAAACCGCCCTGTTAACAGTGAGTGACCAAGGCCAGCGCTGCAACCCCTGCTAGCCTTGTGGCGTCCAGGCCGAGTTGTCCAAGGCAACCCACATTGTTGGGTTGCGGGTGTGCTTCCTATTACGGAGATTTAATGCTGCAAATGCAGTGCGAGCATCATCGATGAAATAAGTTTGATAAATTCGTCATTTTCCAGGACGTAAAATGTGTCAGCGGTTTATTACATCCGGTAATAATTTATTTTGTTAATTTTATCTTTGTCAGGTTTCACCGGTGGACATCGCTGGCCCGCGCACTGTGTGGGGTGATGTGAAGCAACTAGTCTGCGGCAAAGAGGCCGGAGAGATCATCAAACTACACCCAAAAACACCGCTAGAAAAAGCGCTGGGGCTGTGTCTGTGCGTATATTATGTGAAGGACATCATGTATCCGTCGGCTTTCGGCCAGTTGTTACGCTTTGTGGAAGTTGTTTTTCGACGAGCCGGAATAGGAGAAATTCCACGGGCTCCGAAATGGCTCAGGGATTTGCTTACGAAACGGCATTTCGTTTGAGTGACGTTCATTGCCAAGTTCGCGTGCGGCTTTAAAGCACCATCACAAGCTCAGGTGGAGCCCATCCTATATTTCTTGTGTTCTCAATCTTGGGTTGTTGTTCTATATATGGAAACATTTTTTAAAATTTGTGTGAATAAAAAGTTTTACTCAAACTTAAAATTTGTGAAAATTTCTTGTTCTATTTCGTTCTCCGATTTATTTCGAAACGTACAGCATCGTAGCAATTGTCACAGAAAAGATGGCCTATAAAAGTTTTTCTTGCACTGCCGTCAACATTGCTTGGATTTATTACAACCAAAGTTTGAGAGGTAATCGAGAATGTTTTCAAGCTGTTAACACTATTCAGTTTAGAGCCACCTGGCTCAATATATAATGCTGCAATCACCATGTGAGGCTTGTGAATGTATGACTGGCGATCTTCGTAAGGCTTAGTGAAGGTAAGAGAGAGAATTTTTACTTACTCGATGCGGAATTCTCCTGCCCTGTACGATGCATTTCTGACCGCCAGAAATTAAAGCTGACAGAGCGTAATATTTATGGGTTTGGTGGCTGCTTGGACAATTCTTACTTATGTCCGCAAATAAATAGGTAATTACTAAACTCAACTTTTATTTTTTGCTTACTACCTATTTACTACTACTACTACCTATTTACTACTACTACCTATTTACTACCACTATTTACTACTTACTATTTGATGGCGGGCATCTGCATAAATTCTCCAAACTGCCACCAAGCACAAAAATATGGCACAGAAAATATTAACCTCCTTCAGCGATCTTTTTCAGTGACATCTGATGTCCAGAAGGGCGTTTTGGAGAGCAGGAGAATGTCGCACGAAGTAAGTAAAAACACTCTCTTTCATCTTCTCTAAGCGTTAAGAAGGTTGTAAGTCACGGGTAGCAAGCGCGAGCGCTTAGCATGAAAGCGCGCTACGCCTAAAACAAGCGTGCAAAAAATATCCTTCACTCACGCTTAGCAAGCGTTACGGATCCCGCGAATAATGCTTAGCAAGCATGATTTTTTAGCGTGAAAGCACATCACGCTTGGAACAAGCGTGCAAAAAATTGACGAGACTCACGCTTGCTAGGCGTGGAAGTTCTCGGTCGCCGTGCACTCGCTGAAAGGGTGCCGGAATAGTGCAGCATGGCGTTTTTTGCCACCCAACGCTGAGCAGACGACGCTGCGCGTCACTATTGACGGCATGGAGGAGGACGTGTACCTCCTTCACAACCCGGACAGGTCACCCGTGCAGGACGGCAGTGGCTGCTAACTGTACGAGACGTCCGGTAAGCTTTGTTGCATGCCGGCGAAAAACACGTGTAGCTTTCAAGAGCGGTTTTATTTTTGGCCGTAGCCATGTCGGACTCGTCGCGTTGCTTTGGGCCGCAGTTTGCGGTTTCTCTAAGGCTGAGCCTACTTTATACATGCCGGTGTGTACTTTTGTACGCAACGTTTCACGGCAGCGGGCGATGAGAATTTGCCCCCTCCAGCGCAACCGCCCATCTCCACCTGCAGTGATGGCGATGATGGGACACACACTTTTGCGGCCACACTGGCTGAAGATGAGGCAGAACTGTGGAGCGCCCGGAGGACGAAGTTTTTCATCGCCCAGTACCCCGCGCTCAAGGATTTGGTGTGCAAGAGCAGAACACTGCGGTGTGTTATCCTTTGTGTGCAGAACTACATGCAGGACGCCACAATTTCCCCCGCGCTGAGTGAACGCAGTAGCTGCAAATGAACTGTACAGGGGCGCTGGCACTGTCGCTCGGATTTCTAGTTTCAAGCAACTTAGAACTCCTCGCAGAATGCTCAAGTTCACACATCATTTCCTCCTGCTTTGAGTGCTTCAAATATGTGACAGTCGAAATACAAACATTCTGATGGAAAAGAACTTAATAGTGGTGCATTTCTAGTAAGGAAGTTATAAATAAAATGCTGCACACCCCGAGCATGCAACTCGTATCGGTCAAGTGTTACTTTACTTTACCCATACATTACTTCAACAGTGCTTTACTTTCGTGTTGAGGACAAGAAAGCAGCTCTGGATTAAAATAACCGAGCTCATTAACAACGAGTTCCTATGCAATATGACGGCCACCCAAGTGGAAAATAAGTGGAAGAGTTTGGACCGATCATATAAGAAGGCAAAAAAAAAATAATAATAACACTTCCACTGCCCGTGCCCCCACAAGTGTCGCACACGAGGAGCACAATGGAGTAGAGCGGCACAATGGCACAATAACGCAGTCTCTACGTGCATACTGCAATGACCACAGAAGCTGGGACCTCCACATCCCTGAAATTGCCTTTGCCATGCGCACTGCTGTGAGCGCGGCCACTGGCTACACACCGGCTCTCCTGTGCTATGGGAGGGAGCTGAAGACCCTGTGGCAGCCAGCGGAAGAGAAGCATGATGTCGAGCCGGCCGCATCAGCCCCTCATACCTTCGCCGCAGAACTCCAGAACCACTTGGCACAGGTTTTGGCTGCTGCACGGCAGCATCAACAACGCGCCTGGGACACCCAGCAGTGCTATTATAACCAATGGCGCCGGGCCACTACCTTGAAAGGCGGCGACCTCGTGCTGCGCGACGTCCACATCCTCAGCGATGCTGCCAGGGGAGTCTCGTCCAAGCTCGCGCCGAGACGTACAGGTCCGTTTCAGATCCACCAGCGTCTCGGCGCAGGCACGTTCAAGCTGGTCCATCCAAGCACAGACAGAGCCTGTGGCACTGCTCACGTGGACCAGCTACTCAAGTACCACCCCCCGTGGTCAGCGGCTGCTTCACAGTTCAAAGGGGGGTGTAGGACTGCTGCCGCCTTTGGGCACAGCGGAGGAAGGGAGATTGAGAGATAAGACGCGCGGGCCGCGGGGCCGCGCGCATTGCCGCTCCCACTTCTCTTAATGGCCGCCGCCATAATTTGTTTTTCTTGGGGGGAAAGCGGCTTCCCTTTTTGGACGCCTCTGAATGACGCGCCCTTGAGTGCTTCCGAGGTCACCGTGTCACTTTCACGGTGCCTATGCCGGGACGACGTCTTATGTAAACGCCACCCCTGCTTCTCTTTGTGGCCGCCGGACTAGTTCGGAAGAGACTGGCTCCATCTTCAGATGCGCCGAAAGGGCGCGGCCAATTAGGGCTGTAAAACGCCGCTTTGGGGTTGCGTGCCTCGGGGCCACCGTGCTACGCTTAGAGTGCGTAAGCCCGGGCAGCGGCGTTTGAAAGGGCCGCGGCGCCTAATAGCCACCCTGGCCGTGTCAAAGCGGCCCCGTACACGTGTACGCGTCCCCCGTCCTGGGAGAGGAGGGAAGTGCACGAAGTTGGGAAGGCGGCGTTTGGCCCGACGATTGGTGGAATTCGAGGTGTCGCGCTGACCAATCAGGTGTGCTGCCCGGCTCACAATAGAAACGAGGGATTATAATCCCGGGCATAACGGTCAGCGGGAGACTTGGCTGTAATCTTTGAGGTCATCAAGGACCAGCGAGCCTCCGTGCTTAGTCGCTAAGGTCTGATACCTAGGGCGCAACTCGAAGGGTCGATCGCTAAGACAGCCATGTTTAATTAATTTTGTAACCAACTATTTTGTAACCAACTATTTTGTAACCAACTATTTTGTAACCAACTTCTGTAAATAACCGTAAATACAGTTTTCTTCGTTTTGCTCATCGAGTCTGCCGTCGCCGTCCCCTTGTCTCATCCCTGGCCACCACCGCCGCCGAGCACCCGCAGCGAAGGGCTCCTTCGCCGCCGTCAACGAACCACAAACCCTGAAGGAGGGGTTTCTACTGGGGGGGGGGGGGGGGCAGGCTGTGAGGACATCCATTCATGAGGGATGGTGGAGTAGGTGGCGCCCTCTGGGTGCGGTGCGGGTGTGCACGCGGGGGAACTTGGGACTCAGCGGGGAGTCGTGGAGTGGTCGAGGAAGTGAGCGGTTGTATAGTGTGTGTGTGAATAAACCCTGACAGTGATCATCCGTGCCACCCCAGAAGTGACCCAGTGGGGGTGTGGGAGAAACAAGGGCCAGGATAGTGCTGATGGATGCCCAACTGAAGAGGATGTGCAAACCAAGACGAATCCGCTCTGTGGACCCGACGATAAACATCTACGCAAACCACTTCAACGTTGACGGGGTTAGCTACAGTGAAGAGGGCATTGGAAAGTGGCGGGGAAGCTAACGACCCGAATCCCGCATATTTTAGGCTGGGGGGGGGGCTGGCACCTGTCCGAGGGGTTCCCGGGTTGGTAATGAGAGCAGAAGAAGCGATCGACATGAACACGCCGCAGGGGTCTCGTGAGTGCCCACGGAGGGGAGCGAATGCACTGCGGCTACCAACCGGTGCGGCGACTGTCACATGTGCGTAGCACGAAAACGCAATCACAAGCTGTACCTGAGGGAGCACAGCTACGCAGACCCCGGCCTCAAACAGGTGGGCGAGGTGGCGAAGATGCCCAACGAGGAGCGCAATGGTGCCCCCAGATTTCCTGACATGAGGGACCCTGAGGCTCTGTTTTAGGAGTGGATGAGCTGGCCGCGGGCACTGCCATAACACCAAGCACGCCCGCCAGGTCATGGGAGGCCGCACGAACAACGGGATCAACCGGACGTGCTGTACGAACTTGGCCGAACGGGGTAACAGAGGAGGTGCACTTAACCTGGTCACCCCCGAGGACATTGGTCACGCAGCCAACCCTGCCCGAGACCATCCTGAGATTCAAGAAGCGAAGACGTAGGAAGAGTGACACAACGTCGGTGACCGGGGAGGTTTTGAAGTCGGTTTCTCAAACAAGCAAGGGGGCTGAAGAGAGCAGAATGGGGGGAACTGTTTCGTGAGTTCCAGAAGGAAAGTTTTGGTATATATGTTTTGTGTTGTGGGGACCCACCTCCATGATGAAGAACAACCTCCGCGGGGTGACGGAGTTGCGTGGGAAGGGCTCAACAGAAAGGCAGGGAATGAGGGGGCGCTGGAGTTGGTGTGCTGTGGAGGGCAGACAGTCAATGGGCTCAGGTGCGGGCGGACTTAAGCAGCACATGTGGATGGCAGGAAAAGTGGGGCATGGGGTGCAGGGCTCTGGCAGTGGCTATTGTCTACATGGGTACAGGTTCGGCCACGAGCACAAATGCAGAGCTCTACGAATGCCTACAAAAAGGCATCACAGTACTGGAAGGTGACCAGGAGATCCTGATATTGGGCAACTTTAACGCCCACTTAGAGGAGCTCGATGGACACAATGGCAGCAAAGAACGCAGACTCCTGCAACTGACACAAGCCAAGCACCTGGTCATCGCGAACCTGTCCAAAGAGCGTACGGGATGGGTGACATGGACTACATGGAATCCTTCAACAAATATAGATTACGGCCTTGTCTCCATGCGGTGCTAGAGGAGTTGAGTGAAATGAAAGTCAACGAGGATGGTGCGGGGGGACTGGGTAGTGATCACAACAGACAGGGTCTCGGCGGGACGAAATACCAATGCATTGGTCTGACAGCGAGTTGCAAATTACTGCGCACCACCTGGAGGAAAGCTACTGTTGTATTTTATTGCAAGCACCAGCAGCCAACTTCAAGACATGGGAAGAGGGGAGCGTCGGCACGAAACGTAAACGAAGTTCACGTCAGCTTGCCTGCCTTCAATGAATTCCGTAAAGCGCATGAATCGCGTCACCTGACACCTAGTAGGATTTCCATAGGTGCTTTCGGAGCAGTCTTCGGGATTCGGTGAGGCCCGTCTGACGAGCGTCTGTTGCCCCGAGGACACCAGTGCATGAGTGTTATATAGGTGCTGCAACCTGCAGGGTCATTGCGCGTGGGTTGTGCACGGATTGCTTCCGTGGATGCTACAAAATGAACACGATGCTCCCTTGCCACCGCTCCGAATAGACGCTTGTGTTGCAGTGGATGCCTGCCGCAACCCTCCCCATTCTATCCACAGTCTGAAAACGGAACCCAAAGTCGACGCATCTTCTGTTTTAGGCTCCTGCACGCGTGGCTTCGCCACCTCTAACAATACGTCCAGTAGAGCGGTAACTTGTGAGGGGGCAGGGAGCCCATCGGCAGATCGGCAGCGGCATCGCGATCAAGCGGAGGGAACCCACCGGAGATCGGAGTGGCATGGACATCAAGGGTGAAGATGGCGGAAGCAAGAGAGCGGTGCGGACGGGTGCTGTGAGTGCGGAGTCGACGGGACAGGGTCGTTGGAAGTGCGGTGCCGCGGGAACTGTGATGCGGAAACTGGGTTTTTGGACTGTGAAGTGCTAGCTCTAAACGGCGGACCGAACAATAAACCATTTTACAACAAACTTGTATGAGAAAAGATTATGCCTCTAAACAAGCTATTATCTGCGAGTTCGTACAAAAGAGCTACAGAAGAACAACGACAGCTACCAGGGCAAAGGTCGCTACGATGCAGTTGCTTCAGCCATTACGGAACAGGTGAAAAAGTGCCCGCCTCGGCCAAAAGCAAGTGGCCCTAAGCCTTGGTGGAGCAAGGAAGTACAGTTCGCCATCCGGAAACGCCAGGCAGCAAGCCGAGTCATAAAGGTGTCGTAAAGAACAGTGACCCCCAGGTCATGCGAACGGCCTGGGAGGTCTACCATCAGTGAAAAACCGAGGCAGAAAAACCGGTGTGAGACTGTATCCCCAATTTTGACCATAGCTTGAGGCGCAACTGCAAGCAGCGGGATGGGATGCTCCACTTCACTTTTGACACAAGGCAAAGAGGACCCAGGAAGGAACACGTAGTGTTCAACCTCCACAGCCAGCCCCTGGACAGTAGGAGGTTAAGGGTAAAGACTGCATCCTGTTACTAATGGAATGGACCTGGAATGACCAAATACCATGCGTGGAACTGGAAGCCAGGCCAGAACTACCCCCAGGTACGCCGGTGGGAGGGAGTGGAGGTCCGATGCAGGGGTCGCCGGACTTGCACCAGCTTACCACCGCGGAGGAGTTGCAGTGGGCCATCAAGCAAATAGACAGCACGACAGCGATGGTTTACCGTGCAGACGCTGCAGCTGCTGGGCTCCAAAATGTTGGGACTGTTGGCGGAGGCCCTGTCGGCCATTCGAGAAAACGGAAGCATTCCCCACCCAGCTGGCGTTTCGGTAGCAAGAAACCACTGTACAAAAGGGGCAGGGGACAACCGGGACCCTGCTAACTACAGGCCCATCGGCATTACGCCGGCACTGTACAGGGCGACTACGCAGATTCTAGGGCGCATACTACAACTTTGCGCAGAAACGGAGGGCATGCTATGGTGCCTCTAAAATGGCTTTAGGAGGGACTGGATGATAGAAGACAACCTGTTTGTGCTGACACGATGCTTGGAAATTGCGCTACAAAAAGGGAGACCTTTACTAGTGGCATTTCTGGTCCTACTTAAGGCGTATGACAGCGTGGACAGGCAATTCTTCGGCGGCGCCTACGAAATCCCGGCCTGGCGCAAACCAACGTGGGTCTTATTGAGGCCCTGTTGAGAAACCTCGAAATGGTAGTGGAGTGTAAAAAGGTAATAGGGCCGTTCTTCTTTTTTTTTTTTTTTTAACGGCACTGTCACAGCCGATTTGTACCTGAACCCCCTCAAAGGAGACTTTTTTCCCGAACTGGTTCAATACCACATGCAGAAAGAGGTTTGCGTTTTGCAGCAAGATGGAGCGCCCGCCCACTTTGCCGCGAAAGTCCGCCGTTGGCTTGAGTCGCCAACTCTCCCAACCGCTGGATGGGGCGGGGTTCGGCCTCGATGCCCTGGCCTGCGCGCTCTCCCGACCTCACACCCTGCGACTTTTTTGTGCGGGGTTACGTTAAATCCCTAGTGTATCGCAGTGGCCCAGTGGCAAATCTTGCGACCCTCGCAAGACGCATCCAGGCCGCCTCCACCGCCATCGACGACAAGATGAGGGGAGCAGTATTTGACGCCTATGTTGATAGGCTGCAGAAGTGCATCGACGCTCACGGCGGTCACTTCGAGAAATGAGGACTCGAGCACTTCGTTTTTTTCTTCTTGTATACTTTGACAACTACGTGAACCGTTGAAATGAGAACATTGTTTTTTTTTTCATCGGACGACGGCGTGAATTGCCGGAAAAAAGGTCATTGTTAGGGCCAACAAATGCTGCGTAGCGAAAGCATCTGAACTTATTCGCCCCTTAATGCCCTCTCACTAATTCTTAACGTAGCAAACTTTAAAGAAAGACCAGCGTAACTGAAAAATTATAACTGACACCCTGATCTAAACATTTTTTATGCGATGTAACAGTAGGTGAGGGAACAAATCCAACATTTATTGGCACCGATGAACCGTGGGAATATTTTATTGGTATCATCGTAAACTAGGGACGAAAGAGCTAGATTTTCTGATCGTCTGCTGCACCATTTGGCTCCTTCCTACCGTGAATCCGAAACGTGGTTTCACTCTGCATACCCCAGGTGGCGCCGTCGTTCCAAGATCAACTTGCGCTGGCTCGCACGTCCAAATCAGCCGCCATTTTCCCATAGGCGAAAATCGTTTTTATTTATTTTCAGGATAACCAGGTATGTACCGTCGTTGTTCCCGGTGTCAAACACAACAGACCACGAAATGCTACCTTCGTGTCTAGTTTGAGCGCGAACGGAGCGGCGGTTTGCTCAGGAAAAAATTTTATTGTGTTCCAATTATCGTCGCACCACCCTGTATTTTACGCCAGGTGGTAGAGTTGGAAGTGAGTACGTCAGAGAGGCACGGGAATATGCCACTGCCAACATAGCGACACTTCTTAGCACAAAGCAACATGTGACAACAAGCGTCTTCCAGCCAAATGGATTCGAAAAAATGAGTTAATCTGGCGTTCAGACTCTTCAGCAACACGGTGTGGGGGGAGCCTCTACATTTGCAAAAACATGAAGTGGTGACCTGCTGTGGTCCCCGCAGCACCGAGCCAACTGTTTCACTTGTTGCGCTGATGAGAGACCTGACAGATGCCATGACATCCAGACACTGCCAAAAAGCTTTGAGAGCAGATTCTGCACAAGTCTACAACAATTCTTGACATTTCTTCACCACTGGGAAGCTGCATTTGAGCAGAGATTCCTGAGACAAGGTACAGCCGAAGGCCTTTGTGTATTGCTACACAACACTCTCTCGCTCCTGAAGTATTTGACAGAGAGTACCGACCTTCAAGTATGTATATGATGAGTTCCCCATTATGCCAAGATGCAATGGAAAATCTTTTCGGCATTCTAAGTCAGATGTCAGGCTGCAATGATCATCCGACGCCAATGCGGTTTTTAATTCCCATAAATTGCTCGAGCTTCTACAGCCTGGCAAGGGCTCCTTCCGGCAGCAGCATCACCCAAGAAGTTTTCCTCAGCAACCTTCTCAATCACTGTGCCAGCATTGATGCTACAGACATGCAAAAGAAGCTGGATGTGCTCTTGGATGTCGGGCACTTGAACGCAGTGCACGTGATGGTGAAAGCATCTTTCAGACTGTGTCAGCGGGTACGTGGCTCGAAAAATGCCAAAGAAAACAAAGTGAACAAAGTGCAGCAAGTGCTCTTGGATGAACAAAGTGCAGCAAGTGCTCTTGGATGTTCCTTCGAGACAAGGACTCTGATTTTCCGAAAGAATCCTGCCTCGTAAGCCACGAGGGAGGATTACCCTACCTTTCTCAGCAACTTAGAGATCTGCTTTCTGCTGTGGAAGATACCTTCACGCACTGCTCCAGCTTCAGGTCTGACAGCATCATGGACCCGATTTCCTGCCTGTCCGTTCACAAACGGAAAAAAGGTTGGCTGCACACGGCACATCGCAGAAGTGACGAAACAAGTCGTCCGGTTATTTTTTCGCACTCACAAGACTGCACTTCCTCGTTCGCAGGGGAAAATGCATACAGGTTAAAAAAAAAAAAGAGAGAGAAAATATGAAGTAGCTTCAGTCGACCACAAAACTGGCTTGATGCGACTTTTCGAACACAATGGATTGGACGGTGTGGCCCAGTAAATTGGCCGGCTAGGTCACCCGATCTCCCTCCACTGGATTTCTTTCCGAGACAAAGACGTCAGATGAGCTCAAAGCAAGGACAACGGATGTCTGCGGTACAATTCCTCCGTCCATTATCAAGAAAGCCACTGAAGATGTGATAAGTGGGCTCAGTACTGAGTAGCTGCAGAAGGTGACCTATTCGAACACACCCTCTAGGCGGCAGCTAATGAGCAACAGTGCTTACGAATTCACCAGTTATTTAGGAACACTAGAATGTGATGTTTTGCTTTGTTTCATGCAGGCTTCCCTATGGCCGAATCGGCACATTTTTCAGTGGTATGCATTAAATTTATCGAACACATTGGTTTTGCCTTTGCTGTACACGTGGGTCGATTCCCCGTGCATTTATTTTGTTTTATTTTTGTCGCGAATGCGTTCTACAGCACGTAGTCCCATAACATAACGGCCTCACTATAACTTGGATTCGGTCTGAAGCAAGTTTCTGCCACGAAATATTGCCACGCGTGCACTCTTTCGACGTGGTGCGAGCAGAGCTGGGATAAATATTGTATGTCGAGTTTATTGTATTTTGCGTTTTGCCTTTGGTTACAGCGGCGCGTCAGTAGCTTTAGTGAGGGGCCTTTTTATCACGAGGATCTCGGCCGTAAGAAAGAGCCCACAAGTGCCTCATTGACACTTTAGTGATTAGGACAGTATTTCTTGAGTCAGATAATTAATTACAATTATATAAATCTCATTAACGAAAAAATTACTGCCCGCTAGTCCACTGTACTGAAAGCATGATGTGCTAGGTTTTCTTCGAGTAAGGCCACTGCTCTTGTTTAGAATCTTGGTGCACGATAGCTGGGACACCCTGTTTAAGAAGCCGCCGAAATTTGACGTTGGTTATAAATTGATGGCAAACATTGGGTTGCTGGCCAAAAAAGTACGAAAGGTGCAGTGGAATGTGTTGTCTAGAATATAGTTCAGGAAAATGTTTGCGTCGTGTGGTTTGGAGTGCCTCGCATGTAATTTACATGTGAACTACTGATAGGGCCTCTCCGCACCTGCTATACACGAGTCTTGAAGATCCCGTGAGCAGATAACAGTGGTAAAATTGGCTCTCACCTTCATTCCCCAGATGGTGCCACACATACTAGATGACTGCGGCAACCAACCAATCAATCAATCAATCAATCAAGGGCAGTTTAAAAGGCAGTGAAGGAAGCAGAGACGCTTGTGTGGGTGCAAAGGACGGAAAAGAAGGGATCACTGGGAACCTGTAAAGCAGGCAAGCAAGAGATCCAGAAAGAGAACTTTTATAACAACAATAAAGGCAGTGCGTTGGATCTTTGAGGCTCGGGCTGGCTGCTTGAGAGCTAGAACACACTGAGAGCACAGGATGAGATATAGGTACATGTGGGATATGGTAGGGATAAAGAAGCAATAAACCACGTAGTAATAGAATGCCGAAAGATCCAGAACTGGGGGGGAAGTTTTCATTCCTAAGGCACTGGGTTTCTTAGCTGATAGAAGCATTAACTGGCATCAGCAGTGGAGGTCAATAAACAGCGATTGCAGTATTGGTGGGAAAAAGCAGGGAGGGAGTCAGTCAGGGGTCATCGCCATAAGAGATAGCAGCAGGGCAGAAGTAAAGAGAAAGGCGAGCTGTAGGTTAACGAAATTTAATTAAACGACTAACGCAGGCGAGATGGCGCAACCTGCCGCCCCGGTTCAAAGTGTGGGCCATTAATCATCATCATCATCATCACTTAGCCACATCCAGTGGGGGCGTTACGCAACGCACATAGCACCATTTTAAGTGCACCGACGATGCTGCACAAAGCCAGAGACTTTGCATTCTTGCTGGGTTTGCCCGACTTCTTTCAGGCGACGGCTGACTTTATCGATTCAAGGTGCGGCCTGGCATTATTTTCAAATCGACTGTTGGCGAGGCGACTTCAGCAAGCGACCGAGACATTGGAACTAGGCTTGAAACAAACAAAGCGACAATTGCAAGCTATGTAGAGCAGGGCGTGTACAACGCAGATGAAACTGCGTGTTAATCAAATGTTGTCGGACACCATCCACGCCATAAAAGGCTACACATGCGGTGGCGGGAAACACCGTGAAGTGCGCGTCGCAGCGCTTCTGTGCACTAACATGGTTGGCAGCAACCAGCACGTGCCCTTCGTAATCTGCAAATCAAAGAATCCGCGTTGCTTTCAAGCTAAGTGTCCGTGCTCTACAGGCACACTGCTAAGGCGTGGATGACACGCCTTAGCAGAGGCAAGGCGTGTCATCTCAAACCGATCTCGGGCAAGTTGCTCAGTAAGATCGACCGGGTCGTCACACTACATGTTCGAAATTAGCACCGGCTTCCTCGTGACGTCCCAATCGCGTTCTTTCACGCCCCAAACAAAGATGGAGGTCTGGGCATACCCTCACTGCGTACGGCCATACCGTGGAATGCGCCTGGACCGATTCGAAAAACTGGAAAAGTCCACGCACAAAACTTGCGTTGAAGCTGCTAAAGAAACCCTTTGTGGTAAACTTCTTGGAGCAAACCAAGAAACTCCGGATGTACAAAGACACCAGACTTGACTCGAGCAAGTCGTGCGTCAAATTCCGGAAGAGCGAGCTCCGTGGGAGTGTTGGCGGAAAAAGGTCTCCGAGAAGCAAGTTTGACCCCAGGAGCACGCTCGTGGCCGATTGACGGGACTCACTTTCTTACTGGACGGGAATACATCAACATTTGCAAGTTGCACATCAATTGTTTGCGAGAACAAAGAGAGAAAGAGACGTGGCACAGAACTGTCGAGCCGGTTGGCCCTCTCCGGAAAACTTAGGCCACATATTGCAGATGCGCCCAAGGACTCATCATACCCGTATCACTCGGCATAACACAATACCAGCTCACGTGGCCAAAAGACTTAGGGAGCAAGAGTGCTGGAAGAGCCGCACTATCGAGTGCCTGGAGGAGCACTAGTGCCCGACCTGGTTGCCACAAGGGGCAATTAGACTGTGGCCCTAGACGCACAAGTTGCGATCACCTCGCACCCTCTGTCCCAGCTCCACGCAACGAAGACTGCCAAATACATGAATCGGGGCTTCCCGAACCAGCTTGAAAATGAGCGCCCCATGGTCTCAACGATCACTCTCAACTACAGAGGGGTCTGGGCGGCGGAAAGCGTGAAAACCTTACGCAACTTGCGCCTCGAACGTCGCGACTTCAAGACTAACAATCCGGTGCCTGCGAGGGGGCTAATACGGCCCTGTTGCCCACCAACTGTCCCGGCTGCTGCCTATCTAACCCGGGAACCAGTTTTCCCGCTCTTTGAAGCAAAGTGGGAATCTCCCTCTCCCAAAGGATGGAGGGTGGAAAAAAAAAAATATCAGCAGAGGCAAGGCGTGGCAAGGCGCCCCACATGCAAGCCTGTTTGACAGCGGTGACGACCCTGCCTCTGCTGCCACCGAATATGAATTCACGAGTGCAGCCGCTTGATTTGGGCACAGACGTGCATTGTGGAGTGCATGCTCTTGGCTGTGGACTGGCCGCTCCGGGCTTCACTCAATTCAGCCGTCGAGATGGTGAAGCCTGCCTGGGCGGAGGTGATGGCCGCTTGGGCGTGCAGTTGTTGATGATGATGAAGTTGAGGTTTAATGGCGCAGCAACCTTTCGGTTAGAATGCACCAAACACAAGGTAAGAAGATATCAATGTAAATTAAAAGTTTTGCTCAAAGTATCGTAAATATAGAAATGATTATTTTTAGAAACAGTTCCGTGAGATGAAGTAGCTAAAACTGGTGCAAAAAGCCAGTGTGTGAAAAATTCAAAAACTTTAGTCAAAGGTACCATTGGTTCATCACCAAGTAAAAGCATTGGGTGTAAGGGTACCTATACAAAAGGTGTATAAAGCTCTAAAATGTCTAATGCGGGCCTCTTTTAGGTATGGACAACTTATTAGGATATGTAGTACAGTAAGAGGTTCTCCACAGTGCTTGCAAATAGGTTCCTGTTCCTTTTTCAACAGGAAGCCATGTGTCAGCACGGTGTGACCTACACGCAGCCGGCACAAAATAACCTGGAAGAAACGATCTCGGTGTCTACAACTTTTCCATCCAGATACGTAAGGTTTGACTAGGTGTAGTTTATTTCGGCGTGCAGTTGTATTTGCAACGCTGGCTTCATTCACATGGAACCTGAAGCCGAGCCTGATGCTGCCAGAGATCAGTCTGGTGGCAATTTGGGATAGCGAATCGCTGACTCGGACATGGGGCATCACCTGGAACCATTTCATTTGTACCGATGAAGAAGCTGGCACTGCAGAACCGGGCGTGGACGAAGGGATCGCCAACAAAGTGTGCGAAAAGGTCGATGAAAAAAAAAATAGGAAGACGACGAAACGCTTGAGCCTGCAGCCATAAGTGTGCCTGCAGCAATGGGCTACGTAGAACACCTCAGACAACTTGTTTATGCCAAGGGCCTGGGTTGTTCTGAGGAAACATGAGATTGCCCATATCACGTCTGCAATGGAGAAACCAACAGCCACCATGGAATTTTCGCGAGAATATAAATTTCGTGCGCCGACTACGTTTCTTCTGCTGCGGTCCACTTGTCGTATTCGCATGAATATAAACGCAAATTTTTTTCCCCCCACAATTTGTGCCTCCAAAACATGCCTGGTGTTATATTGGGGTCAAACATAGCGCAAGCTTCTTTTCACGCCTTTTTTTTTCTTCTTCAAATACCTTTGCGCCTGGCACTATTATTCCTGGAACGTGAGCCACGTACCCGCTGCTCTACCCTCACAATTTCGCCGTAAAGAGCTTGCTGCTCTCAGCGGTAACTTCAGCGGCGGCTTCTCCCGATAACGCCATTGGCTACGCCGGTACTGGACACATGACCAGGCAGTATCGTGCACGCCATGCAGAATTGGCTTCTTATTGTGCTTTGTTTCGTACCGACTTGCTTCTGCCATCTGAGCCGCTGCAATGAACAGGTGAAACGAGTATACCGCTGCATTTAAGCAACGGGCGATCGCGCTGTCCCAAGAACAGGGGAATTTAAGTGCGGCGCAGCGTGTCAGACTAAGCGAGTCAACCATTTGAGGTTGGAGGAAGTGCCCTGGTCGCGTCTTTCAAGCCGCATCAATTCACAAAGCTTCCCGTGGACCCATGAATGGCCGCTACTCCGACTCGAGGATGACCTGGCAGAATTCGTTCGCCATTGTCGTGGCCAGTTTTTGCCTGTAAACGCTGAGTTTGTGCAACTCAAAGCCAGATAACTAGCACGTGAGGCTGGTGAGCCTCATGAGAACTTCAAGGCAAACTTGAACTTTTGCAAACTTGAACTTGAACTTGAACTTTGCATGAACTTTTTGCACCCTCCTGGGTACAAAAGTTGATGTGTCGCGTGGGATTCTCGCTTCACCAAAGGATGTTAATCTGAAGGCAAAAAACAGCGCAAAGAAACGGCACGGAAGACGAGTAAGAGACAAAAAGTGAACCAGCGCTGTTTTTTTGCCTTCAGTATGAACCAACTAGCCCGTCCTCACACTCTAATACGTTAATCTCCCGGAGGCTCCCGGGTGAGTACAAAGCAAAACTGGTTGAGTTTCAGCGCTACGCTCAGAAGGGAATGCAGCTATCCCATAGGCCAGACTGCAAATGACGATGAGACTCGAATCTTTCTCGACATTCCGCCTGGGTACGTCGTGGATGAACGCGGTACCAAAGAGGTATGCGTTCGCACAACTGGCAATGAAAACACCAGGGTCACGGTGAATCTCAGGGTTCGTACAGGCTTCAAAAGCAAAAATTCAAGGGTTTACAAGGACTTTCAAGGACCAGAAAACAAATTTTCAAGGTCCCCGTCTAATGTTTTATCAGGGATTATTTTATAACTTTTTCAACACAATGCAAACGTTTTTTATTGCACAACACCTAAGCACATTAGTGCACATTTAGATAGGCGCTAACGGGTTCGTGAATGCTCCCCTAGCTCTATTTTTTATTTCATGGCTGGTAGTTAAAGGTTTTTCTTTTTTCTTGGTGTTTTGCTCAGGCTGTTTGATGTCAAAAGTTCATTAATGTTGCCTGCATCTCCTGCTTTGTCAGCAAAGTATCAGTTGAAATTAAATCCACAAGTGTTGCTTTTGCTGCAGGGCAGGATGAACAATGTGCACGTCCACGATTTGCACGTAAAAGCAAATGCAGAATGGAGCGTATAAGGCACAGCAAACATGCAAGGTGCGAGCGTCCAGATGGAAGATGCAAGATAGGGAACAGAAGCTGGCTTTCACTGGATTGTATCATGATATGGATTTGATTGACAAGTGCCTGCTCCCAATGTTGCCTGGTAATAAAAAAATTCAACAAACTTGTCATTTCACGCAATACACTTAATCTTCATTGTTACAATGTTTCTTTACATTTGTTAGCACCTAAAATCCACGACAAACACTTTAAATTCTTGTGAAAAGGCAGGGCCATTGGTTATCTCCAGAAAAATCAAGGGTTTTCAAGGACCCTTTAAAAATTCCAGGACTTTCCAGGCCTTGAAATTGACACTTCTAAATTCAAGGGTTTTCAAGGTTTTCAAGGACCTGTGCGAACCCTGGGTGATGCTGCAATGCACGGCGGACGGGCGTAACCTGCCACCTTTCCTTATATTTAAGAGAAAGACGCCCCCCAAGGACGAAGTTTTCCCACCTTGGATGTACATAAGGTGCGATTAACGTAGTACATAATGTACATAAGGATGTAATTAAGGTGTGATGTACATAAGGTGCAATGACAGAGGATGGATGGATGGTACCATGATGAAGGAGTGGCTCCGCGTTATGGGGGGCAAAACATCCAGGTGCGCCCCTCAACACACCCGCAATGCTCGTGCTGGATGTGGTCAAAGGGCACCTCAGCGATGAGGTGAAGGACGCACTCGCTAAGGCCCACACCGACCTCGCTGTCATTCCTGGAGGAGTGACATCCCAGCTCCAGCCCTTGGACGTCTGTGTTAACAATACCTTGAAGGAGATCGTACGAAGGGAATACGAGCAGTGCATAGAGGATGACAATCGCTAAGTGAAGCCGTCAGGTCGCATGAACTCGTCACTCGGGAGAGGTTGCACGATGGTTGCCGTATTTTTCCGCGTGTAACCCGCCCCTCCAAATAACCCACAACCCCCCTTGTTGACGAATAAAAAAGAAATGTATCCCCGCACACTGCCCGCTTATTTTATACATAAAGGGATGGACCAAAGCTACTACCCCAGCAACATTACACATTTGTTTATGCAAAAGAACTTGGCTAGCTGACTATGTAACTAGATGACTTGCCGCATACGTTTTTGGGGGTTGGTATATCGTTGAGCTGCGTGTGCAGAATAAGCACCGCCAATGGGATAACAGCGGCTTGGTCGCTACTACTGCTGTAGGGGCATCACGGCCCAACGCGCATTACGGTGAAGCTGCACCAAAGGAACTACCTTGCATACAATCTACACATTACTTCACCCCCGAAATTTCCGCATTTTTGGTACGGGTTATACGCGCAAAATCACGGTAAACAACGTCTCGGAGGCCCTGCTATCCGCAGTAGTGTCACAGGAAATCCTGAAGTACTGCTTCTCCAACAGTATGGACGGCACTGACAAAGACGCGGTTTTGTCGACAGGAACAAGGACATGAGCAGCGATCACGAATGACTGGCCATGCACGCATTTTTTTACTGTTATTTTGCAGCAGCACCGACGATAAATAAATCCCTGCCAGCAACCACCTTTTGATTGCTTTGTTTTCACTTGCATTGCTTCGCGTTTTAATCGTAATATGTATTTTTTTCTTTTTCGTAGGGACCAAAACTGCCCCACTTGCGTTATATTCGACGTCGTGCGATTTATGTGCAAATACAGTACTACAAAGATTGCGATATACCAAACACAGGCTGCGTGACACTCAGGATTGTTATAAACGGGCCCAAAACTGTAACAGATGCAGTATCCAACAGCCAAGCTACCAAGGCGTTCAGATGTCCGTGAAAATGTCACCCGACCAAAAGAAGCAACAAAGCTAATTTGTAGCTGGTGCCCAGGCACCGTTCGAGCGATTCCAATAGGTCTCAGAGCTACATCGGCATCCAGTGCACACCCTTGCTTCAACGCAGTCAAGGAACACCCACTGTCGTAAGCCTCCAAGAAAGTGCTTCTGCGCGCAATACTAATTTACACTACAACACACATGGACAATGAATGACAAGGCTCAGAACAGTGTGGACACTTTAGTACACGAGCATTCTGCACCCCCTCCTCCTTAACCCAACCCCCTTTTTCGTTTTTTGGAAAGAAATTTCCCCACCCTCAATCGGCTCCATCAGCCTCTCATGAACAGACATAATTTACCATCACTATTGCCAGGAGAGCCCCCACCCCCCCAATTGTACATTACATCTCAGCCACCCCTTATTTGCTACAACTATGCCGTCTGTCATGCACGAAACACCACCTATCACCTCATGCGCGAGTGCAATAAACATCCCAACACCCTCTTGGCATCACCCCCCATAGGAGCAGTGGGAGCATGCCGTATTTACCCGAATCCAGGCCGGTACTCTTTCTTAAAAAGCCATTCATAAAAAATGGCAAAAAAAGTTGTTTACGAAAGTTGGGGTTCTGCTTAGATTCGAGGGTGCGGTTCTCCTGTCACCGCTAGGCCCTCAACGGCATCATGCCACGACGAGCTCTGCAAGTGCAACAAAGAGCATCTTCTGGTCCCACCAGTCCAGTGCTTTTTTTCCTTCGGCTTACATTTGAGGTAAGCTATATTTCGTTTTGTGACTTCCGAACGAGGCCGGCCTAGATTCGAGTAAACACGGTAGGCCAACCATCTCGTAGCTGGAGGATCAGGGGTACACCGGACCTCCTGGGTGTCAACTGTGGTGGGGCGTGATGGCAGTCCGGACTAAGGCCGCCTCCACCCACCCTCCTTTCCCGTCCCCTTTACCCTTGAAAAAATCATAACACTGTTCACCCTCTGAGGAGAGGACTACAAAAAAAACAAGTTTCCAGACCCTGCTTGTAGCTCGGCTGAGTGCACCAACACAGAGGCATAGACCTTTCTGAGTTTCAACAGCCGCAGCTGCCTTGGCAGGGCTGGTCCAGCACCTCTGCGCTGTCGATGCAGCCCTTGCGGTTGAAAAGTACCGCTGGGCTGCTGTCTCTGCACCTCACGTGCTGTCCCCAGGAGAAGAACACCAGCGCGGGCGAGATGTCCACTGGTACGGTGGTCGCTCATGGCGCCGTACAGGTCCAGTCATGTGTTGCAGGGTGCCCCACACAGTCCAGAAGAGCTTCCAGGGGCACGCCTCCCTGCAAGCTAGCTCCAGATAAAAAGAGGAAGGGAGAAAGGCAGTGTTCCGCTACACCAGAGATACTGTGAAATCACTCACAACGGAAGAGCCCTTGTAAGATTACAAAACTGATAAAAAGAGAAAGTGTGCTTCGTGTCGGCAGAGATAATGGGACACTGCACTCGGCAGTAGCCGCGACTTGTGTACTTGAGAACTAATCCACTAGAAAAATTTAGGCCGTTCCACTCAATGTGAAAGCTGTCGGAAGTACAGCGCCATTATCCGCTCACTGCTATCACATGATGCAATTCAAATTTCCCGCCTTCGCAGTGCTCGCATGCCCCCCTGCCTGAAACTGCGGCAGCGGTAGTTATGTTCTTTTCGTGCTTGCTTTTCCTCCCACACATGCCGGCGTTGCAGTGCCAATTTTTTTTTCGCTTACTATCATAAAAAACCAACCCATTGAGCGTTCCTAACTAAATGAAGGTGGGCGCTGTCGGTTAATTACATATAGTTTACCTCAAATGTACCTACAGTTTTCTTTGTGCAAAACAACGGGGAGATGTATGACAAGCACCAGAGGTTCACGAGTTTCAAACGCTTATGACTATATAAACCGCTTGGCTTTTGAAGCATCTGGGTAACGCTGCGATGACAGCGGCTACGACAGAACGCCGTGTGGCTCTACTTGGCTCCAGCGAGTGAGCTGCGGTGACAAGGCGAGCCCCTAAAGTGCTCTGCACCCATAAGGCAGAGTTACTTGATGTAGGAGTTGCGAAACTCCCCATAGGCCCCATGCATCAAGAAGTGGCCCTAGGATTGGTCCATTGTTTTGGATCTTGTTTTACAGTGGCGCCATCTGTTGGTGACAAAATAAACTATACAACTTGCTTCGCCGCTCGACAACCTGGGCGAAAAATGGTATTTGAGTGCTTACGTAAATTTGCTATACCAAAGGAACCCAATGTGTTCAACTACGCAAGTGTTTTATATACATACGTAGGAAGAGTAGCAAAAAGAAATGCAACCGTGGGGTAAACCGTCGCTTGCGCACTGTCGTCTGCTGCGCGTCGTCTTCGGCTTTCTGGTGGCAAAAAATAAATCAGAAGTCGCCTCTACGGCTTTATGGCAGCTGAAAATGATTATTTAGAGCCGCTTGATTGGCTACTAGATTAGTTTTGGCATACAATGTGCTGTAGGCCAAACGATAACTGCCAATTTAGTACTTCAGGTCGGACCTATGTTGTGCCGGAGTGCCCGCACAAGCGCATATTGGTCGAGGCAGTTGCTCAAATGCAGAAACAATCGCAACCTAAGAAATGAGAGTTAAGATAGCAATAAATAACTAACGAAGCACAAAAATAAAGAATTATGCACTTTAAAACAAAATTTAACGTTAAATTTTCAGTTTGAATAATTCGCTTGTTTTTTGGATAGTGCGTGCTGCTGCCGCAGTGGCGCCACCGTACGCACGATCCAAAGAAGGGGGGGTCCAGGTGAGGGCCGCTTTTTGAGGCGGAGTTTCGCAACTGCCTACATCGAAGAGCTCTGCCCATAAGGCACTATGATTCAGGACGGTGGTTTTCGGCCATGGGCGTGCTGGGGACTCCTTTCGAGCTTACACAAGTGATGGGCAACACCACGGTGAAACATGTTGGTCAATGTCATACTCTT
The DNA here is from genome assembly GCF_048455015.1 of Haemaphysalis longicornis. Taxonomy (NCBI): domain Eukaryota; kingdom Metazoa; phylum Arthropoda; class Arachnida; order Ixodida; family Ixodidae; genus Haemaphysalis; species Haemaphysalis longicornis. The sequence goes on from NW_027526233.1 coordinate 91,669,551, forward strand.
GAACAAACAACATTTTTTGTTACCCGTACCCTTTTTTAAATGCCTACCATTTTGTCCGACTTCCACGTTGATCAGCATCACATCAAACAAACTGACACTTGCGTCTTGCTTTCCCACACAGCTGGCGTGTTAGGCAAAAAGTGCACTTTAAAGCTCCAGCTAGGCAAAGAGCAAAGCCTCCTGAATGCCTACCCGGACAGCTTTGGCAAAGAAAATTTATGGGGGCGGGAGGGGTATCGTTTCGGCGAGGATTTTGACAAAATTCCCTCGCAAACCACTGAACTAGGCGTTTCGAAAGGAGGTGACCTCGTAAAAAAGACACCCGTCGTGGCTGGAAGGGAAATCGGTGAGTCACCACAGGCTCATTCTTCTGGACTAAGATGTCCGTGGTCCCTTCTGTCATCAGCCAATTCACTGATTGTGAGGTCTAACATGTCGAAGCATCACCGGGGCTAAGAGGCGCGGCGTGTGTGGAGGCCTTTTACGCATTAACACTTTGACCACCTGGGGATCTTTAGTGCACGCTGAAATCGCAAGCACACGGGCGTTGTCGCTCTTTCCCTTCTCCATCAGAAAAGCCACCACTGTGGCCAGAATAAAACCCGCGACGTCCTTGGGCTCACCAGCACAACGCCCTACCCACTGAGCCATTGCAGTGGAGTATCGTCAACAAACACACCTTTTCACTGAACCCGCTCTATTGAAAAAATTCCTGCTCTGTGCCTTCTCGGTGGCAGTCGACTAAGAGGCACTGCTGGTTGTGCAGTCAGCAGCAACCAGATGCTACCGTATAAACCGGAATATAGGTAGAGTTTTTTTCCAAAAAAATCCGCACAAAAGTCACCCCTCGTCTTATATAGCGGTCATTGGCAGAATGTAAATCATTGTCTGGCAACAATGTGCAAGCGTAGTCCGTCGCCATCGCCATTCGTGTCGGACTGCTCTCTCGCACTATCAGGCCTTTATTTGCTTTCGCGTTTCTTTAGTTTTTCGTCTTTTACTCGTCTATTGTACGTGCGCACGTACATTTCTGTACGTCCCTGTTCTGAGATGAGTGGCGCCAGTCGACGCCAGTTCACCGCAGCGTTTAAGCTGGCAGCGATTGAGTCATCGAGCAGAATGGGAATATGGCGGCGCAACGCCAGTTAGGCGTTTCGGAGAAAAGTGTGCGGTACTGGCGGAGCCAGAAACCTCAGCTGTGCGCGTGCAACCCCCGAAACTGATCGTTCCGTGGACGACAAGCGGTCCACCCCGAGTTGGAGAACAAAGTGGCGGACTTCGTCCGGGAACTTCGCTCACGATTGCTCCGGAGGCCATCTGTGGACCGACTCCACGAACTGTACAGTGAGTAGATAGCCGGCGACAGCAAAAAGACCCATACGGGCCGGCTGCGACTGTGTCAAGCTGGGTGTCCTTCTCTGGCAGTCGCTGCCCGACGACATGGTTACACGAGCGTTCAGGAAGTGCTCCATCAGCAACGCGCCTGATGGCATGGAAGATGACAGTGCGAACAGGGGTGGAAGCAGGGTCTAGCTTTTTGGAGCAGGCACGGGAGCAGCAAAAGTCTTATTTTGGAGCAGCTTTGGAGCAGCAAAAATCCCATTTTGGAGCAGGTTTGGAGCAGTTCAGGGGCTATTTTGGAGCACTTTTGGAGCACACTGACGGCTTTAAATAATGCGGCTGAGCGCACTTTTAAGAGCAACTAATCCAAAAACTGCATGAAAAATAGAACTGGCCAGAATTATTTAGCAGGAGCGCAATAAATCAGATAGGAGCTGGCACCTTGATTTTACCCTTTACTCGGGACTGAAACCTGCTTTTTGCCAATTCCTTTAAATGTAGCGACTTTTTGGCTTTTATTTGTATAATAATCAACACTATTTATTAAAACTTTTTTTTTCACTTTTACCTAGCACAGGAGGTCCCCATACAGTCTTCGACTATGGGACCTCCTTCTGCATATTTTGCCCGTGTTATGTATTTTTTGTAATAATAAACTGACTGATTGATTGACTATGTTACTAACGGTGGCTGCTCCTTTTAATTTTTTGGTAAAGTAGTTTCGAGCTAAAACAATCGCGTGCAGTGCGCCGCCCCGCTGCCGCCGTCGCCGCAACCGTGAAATCAGGCGTCATGAACGTGCCCTACCCGCGCGGCACTCGCCGAGCGCGCATCGTCTCCCATCGATAGGCCCGAACACGAAGACGGGCGCCGTACAATATGATGCCGTATTCCCAGAAAGCTGCCGCCGCCGCGTCGACCGAGAAGGCAGGCATCATAGGCAGGCAAAGGCAGGCAGCAAACGAAGACGGCGATTTCACGACGCCTCGTTTCGTGGTAGACGCGAAGGCGAAAGCGGACACGGCATCCCATCAAGACGCCCGTTTTCGCGGCAGAGTCGGGCCTCGTCGGCGCGCGAACGAGTACGGCGGCTGTGTGGCGCGCTGCACGGAACTGTTTTAGCTCCACACCACTTCTTTCATTAAAGCAGCGCGAAAAATTCGGCTTCAAATGAACTTCTGATGCAACTTCGGAGCTGTACGTGGTTACTGGCCGTAAGTTCGGGGTTCGTGCGCGCCGAAAACTCCCACCGAGGAACGCTAACGCGCACATGTCCCGCAGCTCTCCACTTGACTCGACGACTCGACAGCGGAAAGGAAATTGATAGCGGCCGCCGCAACACTAGAGGAGCGAGCCCTTCGCGCGGAACCTCGCGTAGTCGTGCGCATGCGCTCAGTATCGTACAATAGCCCACGCGCGCAGCGGCTTCGCAGTTCTCGGTTCGTGCAGGTCCCGAAAAATTAGACTTCAATCACCACAAACTACTGATGCGAAGGATGTGTGAAGGGGTCGTTCGTCTTACTTCGAGTAGCTGCAAATTCCAGAGGCCATGCCTCAAGTTATAACACTAGATAACTGTTCAAAGTGCTTTTACTCATGCTGGTGACGGCCTTCCGGGAAAGCCGCGGCGATAACAACGTTGCGATAAACTCCACGAGGAAACCACGAGTGCACTGAACTGCCGTGGCTATGGATGCGGCGTGGATGCGGCTGCGTCTATTATGATAGATAGACAGATATGATACATATACTGTTGCCGTTCCCTTTTAAACGGGTGATCGACGGGAAATCCGGCGCTCCGGAAAGCCAGCGCTCAGTGTTGCCCGGACGACGACAAGACTCGGCTAAATTTGGCGTTGTATGCTCTCAATGGACAATAATCGCGCAAATTGCCGTTTCTGCGCAGCTTGGCGCAGCAGGGCAAATTGGCGCAAAATGGCGCAATTGGCGCAGCAGTTCCACCCCTGTGCGAAGCAGTCATCCTCGGACGACTCTGAGAGCTCGGACGAGTGACTTCAGCAGGCATAGTGAGTGGCAGCGACGGACGGGCGTCGAAAATAAATATAGACATTGTGTGTGCGCTTCTGTGCCGAATTATTTTTTTTGTCAACTTTTCCCACCTCAAGGTAGGGGGTCGAACTATATACCAGGTCGACCTATAATCCGGTTTATACGGTAAGTGCCAAGCAGTGCTAAGGAACCACCAGGGACTCCAATTCACCGCAGCATATTGCCCACCGTTTCTTCGTTTGGCACATTACTTTGCACTTGGAGCGTGCGAATATTTGAAGCCTTCCAGTGCGGAGGCGAATAACACGAAATTCAATCTGGCTTATTAAAATCGATTAGCACTATTAGAAAATTTTACGTAAATTTTCAATGCGCAGTTGGCTCGCGATAATTCAAATTCGAAGGGACTTTAGGGTTTTGTTGGAATTATCGGAAGTTGTCATAAATATGACTCGGGGCGACATACCAACTTGTGTTGTGATTAAACATTCGCATAAACTTAATAATACAATATTCGCACAGAGTACTGAAGCGCTAATCGCACACTGATATAGAAATCACGGATGGATCACGCACCCGCAACCGCCTGCCGTCTTGTTTTTTTTTCCCTTCCTGAATTCACACGCAATTGTTGGAGCTTGAATGTTTGATTTGACACGATGATGGATGACAACATTAAAAAAACTGGTGTGTCTGCAAAGGCTGTTAAGTAGTCTGCATATTGCGTTCCTGTAATTAAAGCCTAACCAATTTTTTTAGCAGGAAAGAAACCTTTTCTTGGACCCCTAAAAATAGGTCAGTTTTCCTGCTGTCACAAAAGAGGTACATGTTACCGGCTCACCATTCCCTTGCATGTCTGGTAAGAGCATCAACAACTTTACACAAATAACTCTGCCCAGGCGCAAAACTCACTCGCTATTTCAACAACTGCCAGAACCCAATCTAGTTTTTTTTTTTTTTTTTTTTGCTTTCACCTACGCCTAACTAAAAACTGCTCTTGAATTCCTATCTTGTTTTCTGCAATCCGATACCCAACAACACGTGCACTGGATTCTCACACACATACCTGTTTGCTCAGTCGTCGATTGCTAAGCTCCGAAGGCACGGGGGGTGTAGAAACAAACATGTGGGAAACTTCACATTGCAGCCAGGTGAATCCCAGAAGCCATCGCCACACCACTCGACAGAGTCAATCCTCAGGAACTCCGAGAGTCTCTGCTGCTTTCCATTCTGATGAACCTACGAACAACAAAACGCTGTTTACTCAAAAACCTCATGGTTTCAGGAAGCCGTACATTTATTACTCAAAAGAACTGACATTTGGTCAAGTTTGTACTGCTTCAACATCTTCAAAGGCAGCGTAGTAGATGAATAGACAAGCGTCATCCTCTTGCCTTCTTTTTCTCATTTGTTCATTTACTAAGCTGCTCTTGAAGACATCAAACCTTGATTATTGACCTGTTTTCAACAGAGAAACGTTTTGGCCTCGTGAGTAGGTATGCAGACCATAAGTGACAAACAGCGACTGGATAACATTCTCTAGGGCAAAGATTCAGTCAGTATGGAACGTCCTTGCTCTAAATGGCTCGTTGCTGCCGGTTTGTAAATACGGTATGAAAAAAACGAAACAATGGAAAAATGCAAACTGCAGTTCATTATTTACGGGAGAAGCTATCTCTTGCTGCCGCTGCAAGATTAACAGAAAAAAAAAGAAAATTACTTTCGGTTGTTTTAAACCAAATCGTGCTTTCATTACATACGCGCCACTTCAAAGACGCCACAGGAATCGTCGTTGCTGGCCTTCTTGTGTGAGGAACACTGAGGCAAAGCTGTACAGTAGTAACACAACTTCGGCGAGAAAGCAGAACTTTATTTTTTTTGTGTCCGCTGTCACTTTCTACGCTGCTGCAAGCACTGCAGCGTATGTTTTTTTTTTGTTTTTTTTTTACAAACTGATAGCTCCAGTATTAACACTCTGCACTGGCCTGCGCTCTGATCTGCCCCACTCCAGGTTTCAAAAAAATGTCTCTGGTGTTAACTCGGCTACGAGAGAGCCCACAAATTGGCCGGCCACTCAGAAGAGAAAAAAGAGGCAGGTCAGAGAATGCCGGACTGAAGCCAAATTTTTGAATGGAGCTCCTGTGCAGAAACGATTTAAGTTAAAAAAAAAAAAGCAAAGACAGAAAAAAGAAAATTTGTGTAATTTGCATCTGGGTGGGAAACGAATCGAGAGTTGTGAATGTCAGATGAACTGGCGGCATCTTAACACCACTAGAGATTTCATATTCCAGCTATGTATAGGAAAATTTAGTAATGGCGTTGCGGCCTTAGAGTTGGGAACGTGCGCGCTTACGCACCGAGGCCGACATCAGTAACCTGAGCAGGGTAAATGACGATGTAATAAACAGAGAAGTTGCGACGCAGGCCTCCTCTAGATGACTTCTCTGTTTGGCAATACCAACACCCGTATGTGCTGAGTCCCAGCGATGGAGGTGAGAAGAAAAAGATGAAGATAACGATGCGAGCAGACGTTCGGCCATTGAACGCTAAGGCTTTTGCAATTCTTACAGCCTTGAGAGCCTAAACCGTAGTGCTAACAGCGTAAACGTTTGACATATCCGGTGAAGTTGGAGTGACACCAGAACTGAAACATGCTGAGAGTGTGGCTACCAAACGCTCATAATGACGCAACAATTACGTGCCGATTGGAGGAGATTCCACTAGTTTCGTTCCCGTCTGCACAATGCAAAACATTCACAGAGCCTGTAGCAACAAGTTGGCATCAACTCAGGTGTACAGCTGAGAGCTGAAGCATTTTAGGGAGAAATGCGCCGAGCAAAGCTCACCTGTGCCAAACCCACTTGCTATGTAAATAACCCTTTCGCGAAGCTGCCACAGTGGTGCGCACTGCTGGTAGTTTTAAGAGGAGACAAAAATGTGCGTGCCTATCGAATGCTCAGAAGGGAGCAGGTGTGTCTTAGTGTCACGAAGTAAAGTTTGGTGTCTTTACTCAGGGTTCGTACAGGCTTCAAAAGCAAAAAGTCAAGGGTTTTCAAGGACTTTCAAGGACCAGAGAACATATTTTCAAGGTCCCCATCTAATGTTTTATCTGGGATTATTTAGAACTTTTCTAACACAATGCAAAAGTTTTTTATTGCACAATACCTAAGCTCATTAGTGCACATCTAGATAGGTGCTAACGGGTTCGTAAATGCTCCCCCAGCTTCATTTTTTTTATTTCATGGCTGGTATTTACAGGTTTTTCTTTTTTCTTTGTGTTTTTCTGAGGCTGTTTGATTTCAAAACTCAGCTAATGCTGCCTGCATCTCCTGCTTTGTCAGCAAGAGCATCAGCTGGAATTAAATCGAGCAAATGTTGCTTCAAGGCAGGATGAACTATGTACACGTCCACCATTTGCACGTAAAAGCAAACGTAGATGGAGCGTGTGAGGCACAGTAACCATGCAATGAGCAAGCGTTCACAGACTAGATGCAAGATAGAGAACAGAAGCTAGCTTTCACTGGATTGTATCGTGGTATGGATTGGATTGACAAGTGCCTGCTCCCAATGTTGCCTTGTAATAATGAAAATCCACCAAACTTGTAATTTCACGCAATACACTGAAACTTGATCGTTACAATGTTTCTTTACATTTGTTAACACCTAAAATCCATGACAAACACTTTAAATTCTTGTGAAAAGACAGGGCCATTGATTTTCTCCGTAAAATTCAAGGGTATTCAAGGACCATTTAAAAATTCCAGGAATTTCCAGGCCTTGAAATTGACACTTCTAAATTCAAGGGTACTCAAGGTTTTCAAGGGCCTGTGTGAACCCTACTACTGTGCGTCCTGATAGTTTGGGAATGATTTCTGGGTGTGCAAATAACCGACACGCCAAATACTTCCCAAACAGCGTTTCCCTATTGATTCGCGGTGCTGTCTTGAATACTTGAAATTTCCAAATGAAAAAGAAATGCAACTTGGCCTGATGTAAGCTCCACTGGCCACCCTGCCACTTCCGTGTCAGCTTTTCGCACCACACCACAGCCATGCAGGAAAGCCGCATGCACATAAGACTGCTGTGTGTGAGATAAAGGGGAACGCCACTTGCGTGATATATGTACAAGCAGAAAAAATTCACCCCACCTCCCCGAAGGGAATCGTGAGGAAATGCGAATGCATTTCTTTTGCGCGAGAGTGCGCGGAATTTATAATTAATGAGGAGATGGTGATTTGTAGCGTAACCATTTATTTAACACCTGTTTGTGTTGTCGTTGTACTTGACGGCCACGATCACTGCCTTGTGGTCGGTAAAGTGCACAGTCAAAGGGTCCTTGAGAAGCACGCGGGCGTGGGAGAGTGGGGCGAGCGTTGAGAGGAGAAGCACCGAAGCACCGCGCCTACCCTCGCCTACACTCTCCCACACACGCGGGAGCTCCGGCGAGCTCCCGCGATGCGAGCGTCCTCACACGCCCGAGCGCGCTCCTCCTCTCCACTCACTCGCCGCTGATCCGCCCGCACCACCTGCTCCGGTTGCTAGGGGAGAGGGGGTGAGAGCGGAGAGATAACACCTGCGGGCGCGTGGACGCCGCACGGCGGCTGACATGGCTCGACTAAGAAATGCATTCGCATTTAAAAAAAGTTTCCTGCTAATATAATAGCGTGAGTGAGAAGCCAAGAGTTGTGGTCGGCTTGCAGAAAGGTCACACCAGCCATCAGAATGCCTGGCCTTTTTTGAATGACTAGAGGGACCGGTCAAATACACTTCCCGGGAAACCACATTTCCTCATCAGAACGTGTGCAAAGTGCTTCGTGCCACTGCTTTGGAAAGTGGCCCTTTTTTTAATCTTCTGCATCGCTTTGTCATAAAGCCCTGTGCCTAAAATAAACACCGACATGTTTTTACACTGGCATGTACAGCGAAGATATCTTGTGCTATGTTCCGACCAAAACTGCACGCATCTATAGGTACGGTTGAGTCGGCAAAGAACCGCACGCGCTCACTTTTGAGCTAGCACAAAATGCTCTGTAGCTCTCAACATAACGCAAGCATTTCAAAAACAACTGTACTGAAATTGGCTGCCGAGACAACACTATCATTCGACAGTGTCATTCCCCTGCCATCGTTATTTAGTTCACAGTGCAGTTAAAAATGTTAGAATCCTCATCTGCGGTCAATGCGTGGCCAGCCACCAAGAAACTATGGTTACATAACTTTACTTTAACTGCTGTTTTATTGAAACTATCCAAAAGCAAATTATTCTACAGTTAAACCTCGATGTAACGAAGTCGGTAAAATTCGTAATTTACTTCGTTACATTGAAATTTCGCTACATTGAAATTCGCGGTTTTAATGAAGTGTTCATCCCGTGAAGCATTTCCTGCAAAAGAAAACGTAGCGCGCATACACGGCTGGCGCACTCTTTCTGTTTCTATCGAAGCTTAATCGTCTATGCGGGCATCAGAGTGAACCGCATGGAGCGTTTTCTCCCCGCAAAAGCACGCCCCGCAAGCCACAGGCGCGCTGACGCAGCCGCGGAGACAACCCGCGTGATGTGAGTAGCTCCAGCGACCGCTTCCGCTCGCTGAAACGCAACCCGAGTGGCAAACGAGAGGGGCATGCAAGAATAAAAGCGGATAACGTGGGCGAAATTTTCACTTTGTAAAGCGTCATACGCGCAGCTTACGAAAGCGCCCATCAAATATCTTCGGCATGCCCGAGCACTTCGAAGCTCCCGCCATAGGGTGCGCGCCTCCCCATTGGCGAAACTGGTCAGGCTCCTCCCACTGCCGCGTGCAGCGCGAGTCACTTCCTGGCGCAGAAGCCGCCGCCGGCGCAAAATCGCGGACGCGGTCCGAAAAAAACGTGCGCACAAATGCTTGCTGCAGCGATGAAACCCAACAAGCATGAGCGAACGAAGGGCAAAACGGCGGCATGCAGCGGCGGCGGCCCCGCAAGAGGCGATTAGGCTTACCACCGCGGAGGATGTTTGATGGGCGCTTTCGTAAGCGGCGCGCATGACGTTTTACCAGTTTTACTGTGAAAATTTCGCCAACGTTATCCGCTTTTTTTTTTCTCTCGCGTGCCCCTCTCATTTGCCCCTCGAGTTGCGTTTCAGCGAGCGGTTGGAAGCGGTCGCTGTAGCTACTCGCATCGCGCGGGTTGTCTCCGTGGCTGCATCAGCGCGCCTGTGGCTTGCGGGACGCGTTTTGAGTTTTTGCAGGGAGAAAACGCTTCGTGCGGTTCACGCTGATGTCCGCGTAGGCCCGCAAAGACAATTAAGCTCCGACAGAAAGAGAAACAGTGCGCCAGGCGTGTATGCACGCCACGCAGTTTGTAGGCAAGGGGCTCGCTGCATCCGCGGCATTGGCCGGCCCGTGTTGCCGTTCGCGTTTTATTGAGACCCATTTCGGCGCTTGCGTCTCCCAAAATATACCTCTACAACGTAAATTTCGTGCCTAGTTCTCCATGAAACTTCGTTACATTGAAATTCCCGCAAACGGGACTTCGTTACACAGAGGGTGAAAATACATGGTGTGCATACACTTGAAGTTATGAAAAATTCCGTGGTTCGTTACATCGAGGTTTTCGTTACATTGAAGTTCGTTACATCGAGGTTTAACTGTATTTCATTTCATTTATGGAAGTGTTAAAGACCTTCGATGCATAACGTTATAATTTAGAATTACTCTTACAAGGATTACCGTAAAATATTGATCAAGTGCCCCCACCCATGCAATCCCCCTCCCCACACACACACACATTTTCAGGGTATTCTGCATTTCTGTACACGACTGTGCAAGTGGCCCGTCCCACTTCTGACTTATCCGAAAGCGTTTTTTTTTTCTTCTGGCTTTTAGATACCACAGTGTTGAAAGCCAATGTGAATGTCCGAATGCATGTTTTTAGCATTGACTAGTTGAAGTGTCATAAACAAGCATCTTCGGTAATGCAGGCTACAGTGCTCTTCTCACAATCGCCGCCATTTTTGCTCCCATCTTGAATTTGAGGCCCGATCCGAATAACGGCCATTTTCTATCTCTCGATCAATTATCGACAAGTTTTGGGGGGGGGGAGGGTACTTGCTCGATATTTTATGGTACGTCTATGTCCCTTTTTTCTATGAACAGAGCATGCCGGCATACGTAGCTCAATACTACAGTCCTCCACCAATACACCTTCGCCGGTCTTCCATCACTCCCCAGTAGTGGAAGGGCTGTGAATTTTTCCTTTGTTGATACATTCCAGAATCGCTACGCTGCGCGTACTGAAGCAAACACTGAGAGACATTGACTTCGCAGCGAGTCTTCCCTATTCCTATTCAGTGTGCAGTCCCAAATTCGGTGTTCACATACCTCCACACAAGACCCATCAGCCATAGAGTTTCAAACAAATAACTAGAGGGGAAACTGGCGCTGCAATCGCACGCCTCAATGGGCGTGATGGGTAGTTGTGGATTCGGATTGGCGCTCAATGGCTTGCGGAAGTTGCTATGGATTGCAGGCAGTTTCGTTTTCGTTTTGGATTTACATGACCGCACTTGCCTATGCGATGTGTTGGAAGAAGCTATCGAAAATACGTTTCTGCTTGAACTGCATGCTGCGCGCGCACTGAGGCCACCCTGAGTAGAAAGTTTTATAACTAGAGTTGCGAATTGGGTGGGTTATCAACTCGTTGCCGGCACAGCGAGCATGAAAACACAAACGACGGCGCTCTGTGCAGCGAAGTTGTCTGCGAATAAGGAGTTGCGGCGCTGCTTATCCGGCAGAGCAATGTATTGTCGAAGCTAACGACGGTTGCGAATCGCTAGGAACAGCCACAGCTTCCGTGCGAACGCCGGCTCCTACAACGTAGACCAGCAGTATCGGTGGTTGATAGGAACGCAGCTTGATGAATGTCACTAATTCAGGCAAGAATAACTTCTCCAAAGGTAATCGGTTTCTTTTTTTTTTATGAGCACAAAACTTTTCACTTCCTATTACAAACCACCAGCGCCTAAACTTTTTACAAGTAGTTTTTAAAGAAGTCCGCGTCCTGCTGTGGTTGGTGGCAAATGGCAAACCTGCTCCGCAAACCTCCGCGACTCCGCATCTGCTTTTTATTTAACACGGCGTTTTATTTCATACAAAACCAGTTTTTTCTCACCAACTTTCTTGTTCGCCATGTAATTTGTAAACGGAGAACCGGACAACAAGAGTTTTTTTGTCAAAAAACACAATTTGCGCAGCCAGAAGCTTGTTTCGATCCTACGCAATCCGGTTCCACAACTACCCATCATTCCCATTGAAGCGTAAGCGCCGCTGCCATGTTCGCGTTGACACTAGCGCCAGTTTCCCCTCTAGTTATTATTGTATGAAACTCTATGCCATCAGCTGGCACCAGCAAAAAGAAAGAGTGGCCTGGAAAATAAGGCCCCCTGGTTTCGCATTCCCGACCCTAGTACCTGTCTTGTCCATTTGCGTTCACACCGGATGTCACTCAGGCACACAGTCTGTAGTCTTTTAGGCAGTCGTGAAGCGTGGGGTAATGGGTCCTGGTAGTTGTCCGCACTGTCCCTGGCAGACAACAGTAACCGTGAGCATCCGAGAGCCCTCAATCCTGCCACGTGCCTCTTCCACGTGTTCGTCTACAAACATGGGAGACCGTTAAGTTGTTTGCGATTGCTGTCTGTGCATTTACTTCGTCAGCGTTAAAAAATGCCGCGCCGTGCAGACAAAATACCAGCTCAGTTCAATAAGAGAACTTCACTGCTTGTATAATAACTGTTCCAATGTCATCACAAACTCTTCACAAATAACAGACACATCAAGGAAGATGTATGAAGCACTGCTGATTTCCGGCCACTGACTGGCAACTTCACCATGACATCACAGAAACTTGTTTGCGCGATTGGCGGCAACTGACCTCGCCATGACACATGACTGGGTGGCTGTACTGAGGCCCCTAGTTTCACTTGACTGTATCGCTTGAATGCTAACACTCAGTTTACGTTTTCAGTGTCGGCCCACATGACGTGATACTCCTCATGCCCATACTACACCACCATGATGCGAAATCTGAAATTTTTTCAATATTATTAGGATTTTTCGGTTGGGAGAACCCCTTTCATCCCTGAAATGGAACAGTCAGTTACCAAAGGCTTTTTTTTTTTTTTTGAAACTGAACCAGTCCGCTTTTGGTCCTCGTGGCCTATTGGATGGAAACAGCGGTAGCTTCTGCTTGACAAGATCGCTAATACTTGTTGCAAGTATGGCTCCTTCAGCTCATAAACAGCTGCTAGAGTGAGAGAAAGGATTGCTGTTATGGTAAAGCCTCGTTACAAAAGACCCTGTTACAAGAGACATGTGAATTAAGACTGCTTGGTTAGTTTTCCAATGTTTACCATGTTAGCAACAATGCATACAAGACGTCTTGGTTACTAGAGACATGTTTCCCAGTCCCTTGAGTGTCTCTTGTAACGAGGTTTTACAGTACATGACATCATCCTAAAGTTAAAAAAAAAAAAAAATGGTAGAAGCTCACACTAACGATCAAGATGTGAAAGTTACGAAGCTGTATGCAACTTGCACATCCATTACGAACGTAAAGTCGACGATTGCGGCCGATTTGCTTCTTCCTTGCTGCCTGAATGACCTATACTCCATCATTGTTGCTATAAGTATGGGCTTCCTTCATTTCTTTGGAAGTGATAATCACTGAACGTCACGTTGGATGGATGTATGCTATGACGTGTTTTTTTGGTTCCGGGCAAATGTTGCCGCGATTACAGCGAACGCTGGATTTCTGGCCAATATTGGCCAATCTCCTTAAAGGAGCCATGAAGACAAAATACAAGTTGGGTTTATTAGAAAGACTGCTTAGTCCCGATAACAATGATACCAATACCATCGCAATCTTCTAACAAATAACGGAGATGTGAAAGAAAACGTGTGAAGCAGTCGCGACCCCCTAGCCAATTTCCCGCAACTTTTCTATGACGTCACGGAATCTTGTTTGTGCGATTGGCGGCCGCCTAACTGAGCTGTCGCGACGACACATGACTGGATGTCTGTAAAGGGGCCTCTAGTTCCACTTGACCGCATCACTTGAATGCTATACTCGGATACAACTCAAGAAAAGTGCGGCTTTTCCTCATCAAAGGACCCCCTTCCAGCCAATGGTGTCGCCGTATCAACGTGACGTCGCGGTAGACCGCCTCCACGCCGCGCTCACGGAAGAAATCACAAAACATGTTCTTCCGCGCTTCCGGACTTCTACCAAAATGGCCGCCTCCGCTGTTCGCGTCAAACCGTCGGCGTCGTCGGGCTCTCTGAGGACGATTTTTAGTGCCGTCCAGTCGTATTCATTGTTTGCGTGTTGTGTGCAGTGTTCTTAACATGCTCGGTAATGACAATCGCTACGGTGTTTTTTCTTCTGCTTTGTGAGCGCTCGCGTTGCCGGTAAGCAGCCGCCGCTGCAGTTACTGCAGTACGCTGTATGATACGAAGCTGTCGTCGTCATCCTGTGCGGGCGTTTGGCCTTGAGCGTGAAGTACCGTTCTACCGTTTAGTCCCTCCTGTGTCTGTGCTACCCACGTTATCGCACCAGTGTCTGCGACAGGGGGCGATAACTCCTTGTTTATTTCTCGTAGATTACGCCAGCAAGTTATTAACGCCATGGACAGTACGCACGGGGCGAAACGCAAGCCACGCGACGGCGCGCGCTGCATTTCGTTAAAGCATATATGTCGAGCCGTGTGTCCCAAGTCCATGTCGGGCGCAAGCGTATTCGCCCAAATTGTGATCAAGTTGCCAAATACAAGCAGAATTTTCGCACTTTTTGACCGTGAATGCGTACGAGCTGTAGCTTAGCTACGTGATGGGATTTAATATGCCACCTTTTCTATTTTTTTTCTCGGTTACGCTGAGTTACCATTGTTAAATGTGTTAATTGCCACAAGTATGTTTTTGTCGCCTGTTTTTTGTTGGAGTGCCTTAAGTTGTTGTTTCGGACAAAAACCTTTGTGAATTAAATACGAATAGGCATCTGCTTTGAGTTTGCATTGTCTATGATAATTAAGATTCCACAGGAGTGTTACCACTGTAAGTTCAATTTCATTGTCCCGTTTATGCTTTGTGAATGAGCTGTGGTTCGCGATAGTGACATTGCATTAGCTAGATTTCACCGGTATGACCAGCTGCAACAATGCATGTGAAGACATTAAACGCAGCACTGAAATCAAATAAACCACCTTTCAGCTTTTTCTACACATGCGCATGCATATTGTTCACCAAATCAAATTCTTGCATGAGATGTGCATTATTGAAGCTATATAGACACTGCCCGCCTTGTGTTTGTCTCTTAAGAAGCTGCTGCTGCAATGGTCATCTGCATGCACGTGCTCTAAATTCAAAATAGAGCATTCAGGGTGGAAAACAGCTCAGCATTTCATCCATTCTCACTGTTGCGTCACAAGTGGCCGCTGGAGTGAGAAGCTCGCTGCTCCAAGTCAAATAGCAAGCTGCTGCTTGCCACAGGACTGTTCGCAACTCAACTCGTGCAATGTCTACACATATATTAGGAGTGTAAATCACAATGACAGAACATGAATTGATGCCCACTTCATAACACAGGCAATGAAGTCTGTTTGAAGGGTTACGTAGTGATCTGCACTGATTGATGACATGTCGGTTGAGTTGATGCATGGAACCACACATATGGTACACATCGCTGCACTGAAACTGGTCAATGCATATCATACTTTTCTTGCTACGCAAAGGCAAAATCGGATCATATGTTCAGGAGGAAATTTATAATCTCGCCAAATATGCACTACATGAAATGATTCCCATACATGGGAGGATCGATTGAAACCAACCTTGTTTCCCCTTCCCAAAGCTTTGGGGATTGTTTTTAACATTGTGATTCTGCATTTTATCCAGTGGAGTAGGCAACAGATAAAACCTATTTATCCTAAGTCGTGCGTAAGACAGCAGATAGCTAAATAGAATCAAATTAGAAATAAAACACCGAAGCAACGTTTCTTGTCCTCACTGCTGTATCCTGTCAGATTTGGCTCAGACAGCTAAACAGACGCACTGCTGAATTATGCATAGCAAATGAAACAAGCAATAAGACACTTAAACAGATTTATTTGTTCTCAATGTTCTACAAGAAGACAACTTGGCTCAGCCAGCCACACGGACACACAATGTTCAGTTACATGCTTTCACGTAGGCATTTAATTTGCAACTTTGTTTCTGCATCCAATACACGCATAAGTGTCCAAACAATGTAAAAAACGTGGGGTGAAAACTCGAGCTAGCGTCTTTTCCTGTAGGTGAAACTTGCCTTTATAGCCATTTATATAGTGTCGCACAAGGAGCCGTAGAGCCACACACTGCAGATGATTGAAGTGAATTTGCGAACTCGCTTGACTCTGCTTGCACACACCTCATGCTACACATGCAAATAGCCATCCTCCCTGTGCAGCGAAAACTATCGCATAGTGCAAGCGTGGCCCTGCTTCCAGAAAATAGTTTGGAACAGTGTGGGTTTCCTCTAGCTCGAGATGTACAATTTTCTTTTATGGATACGTCTGCCACGCAGTGTCTTGTCAGGACTGCATTCATTCGGCCTAATTCCTGCACCACACTTGCAACAAATGCAATCAGAAACCAAGCACTGCAACAGCCTTTTCTGATTCTCATAGCTACATATCAAGGCAACCAGTCCTGAGCCAGCACCACACAATACACCGCTCGGTTCACTACAGCAAATGATATCATGCATCGATTGTTGAAATAACTTGTCACCCTCACTGTCATACTGGAAAATCCCTGTCGACTCTACAACACAGCATACAACATTCAGTAATCGCAAATGAAATAAAAACCAAACACTGCAATTCCATCTTCTGATTCTCATAGCTACATATCAAAGCAATCAACCATGAACAAGTTACGCAGCACACACAGGCAGCTCAGTTAACTCCAGAAATAAGTCTTAATAACGCACACAAACAGCATGTCTGGTCTTCTCTGCTGTCTGATGGAGTTTCTTGCTCCTGCAGCTATGGAAACACACCTACTTAAGCTAAATTGCGCACTCCACACTAACTGAAAGGGGCAAAGGCGGCACTGGCGAATAGCTGGCCGCCTTACACATCTTCAAAGGACTCGATACCAGATAGGTCACTGTCGGAGTCCATGTCATCTTCATCCAGATGGATTATGATAGGTTGAACATGCGCACTTGCTCCACCGTCTCCCCTGAACTTTGTTTCAATGCTGATCACATGCTGAACTGCGTTTGCCCAGTGTTGAGCTGTTACCTTGGCAGCTTCTTCCCTCAGGAGCACCTCTACATCTGCCAGCTTAAATGTGGCATTTCTGGCTGCGACACCTCGTTTCATCTGCGCCCATATGAGCTCAATGGGATTGAGCTCACAATGGTAGGGTGGGAGCCTAAGCACAATACATCCTGCCCTTTCAGCTGCACCGTCAACACGATATTTGATGTACCGTGTCTTTACAGAGGTCACAAGGCTGAGGAGCTCCTTTTTAAGCATTTTTTCATCCCAAGCAAGTCCTTTGGACGTCAGCCAGTCCTGAACGACCTGTTTGCACGAAGACGTCGTAGGCACTGCTTCTTCCAGCCGCGAGTGGTACGAGGCATTGTCCATGACAATTACACTACCTTGTGGCAGTTGCGGCAAAACGGCGCCAAACCACCTTTCAAAGCGGGTGCCGTCCATCTCCTCGTGGTAGTCGCCGGTCTTCGTACCCCGAAAGATATCCAGGCAACCACTGACGAAGCCGTCCTCGCTGCCGATGTGCGTTACAATCAGGCGCTGTCCTTTCCCTGACGGCTGCTTCAAACCTGTCGTCAGACCACGCATGAAGGCGTCGTGGTGGGAAGCAACCGTCGTGTCCGTCCAAACAGTCGATAGCGTGTGTCCCGCATTCACCCAGGTTTCATCAAGGTAGAAGATTTTTCGACCTTCCATCCTGTACCTGGCGACGTCGTAGAGGTACTTCTGCTGCCACGCGACAATGTCGTCCCGCTCGATCAGCAGCGAGTTCCGGCCCCTCTTCTCATACCTGAACCCGATGTCATTCAGCAGGCGGCGCACAGTCCATGGCTTGAGAGGAGTAACATCGCCGCTAGCGTTGAAATCCGCAGCAATTGCCTTCACTGTCGGAATCTCATTGCTGCGAAAAAAACGATGCACGGACGACCGCAATGCGCACTTCGTGAAGTCGTCGTACACTTCTGTGCGTCGTCTCTTTCCGGCGCTTCGCGGGCGCTTTCGGGAGGGCGTCGCAACATTTCCGTCGTTATTTTTCATCTCCTTCTTCATGTCCATCACCAAGCTCACGCTGACTCCAAGAAGATCGCTCACGGTCGCGGCCGTTTCTTCAACGCTGCGCTCTGGGTGAAGATGCCGCAAACGAACGTACGCGTTCCGGATCATCTCCCGTCCGCAGCTGCAGATGACACGGCCGCTTTTGTTTTTCTTGTACCATCGGCGTGGCGTAGATGGCAACGCACCACAATTCTCAGTCGAGAACGATGAAGCACATTCAGATGCGACTTAATCGGGATCCATGGCGGGAAATGGGGCCGGCAATGCATAAAACCAGAAGCTGCCAGAAGCAAGCGGCTGAGGGAAAACCCGGAAGAGCAGAAATTCACCATCAGGAATATAATTGAAACTCGCTACTGCAGCTGACGATAAATTCTTTCACGCATTGCATTAAAACGGGCACATAAAAAATTTTAGCTAAGGTTTTTATCTCCGCTCAAAGTGAAGGCGCCCTTACGAACTACTTTTCGGCACGGACGCATTAAGGAAAGCGTGGCTCCGAGTGCTGCCCGCAGGTGCAATGCGGTCGGCCACGACGTCACCTTGATAGAGCGACACTATTGGCTGGAAGGGGGTGGTGGAAGTGGGGGATTAGGCGACGCCCCTTTTTTCTTGACTTGTATCCGAGTATAGTGCAGTTAACGCATTGAAAATTATGTTCTATTGTTGGCCCGTATGACGTCATTTTTGCTCATAACACGTCACTGCGGCGAAAAATTTAAAAGTTTTTTTAAATACTTCTCGCTTTTTTTTCGTTAAAAAAGACATCTTTTGTGGCTCTAATGGAGCTGAGTGAGATACTGAATCCTACTTCTTTCAAATTAAACCAAGTTGTATTTTCTCTTCATGGCTCCTTTAAGTGGGTATGCCTGACTTGGCGAACGCGCGCAGGGGATGCTGGGCGGTTGTCACGAGGCACGCACACACGAGCACTAGGCATTTTCTTTGTTTTTTGACTGCCGGGCAGTCGCCGCAATCTTGGCCAATCTCCCTAGCTGAGTATGCTTGGCTTGACTCCAAACGCATTTATTTATTTATTCATTTATTTTAGTTCACAGACCCTCATGTTTTCGTTCATTCATATGGCGTAGCATGATAAGTGATATTGCTCGGCTAATCGCGCTTTTACCATTAAATGCATTCTCTCTCCCTCTCTCAAACCATAGTGTAAAAATGTCAACTTCAAAAGTCTCGATAAAAGAACAGCGCAAGATAAGACCACACGGGCATCAAAGCCTATTTCTGATGGTCCCTTGCATATCTAACAAGGCTGCCTGGCATTCTCAGCCAGTTTCCAACAGCTTGGGTTTCGTTTCTGCATTGCGAAATTCAGATTTGGCGCTACTACGCAGTTACCCAACTACCGTATAAACCGGAATATAGGTCGAGTTTTTTTCCAAAAAAATCCGCACAAAAGTCACCCCTCGTCTTATATAGCGGTCATTGGCAGAATGTAAATTGTTGTCTGGCAACAATGTGCAAGCGTAGTCTGTCGCCATTGCCCTTTGTGTCGGACTGCCCTCTCGCACTGTCAGGCCTTTAATTGCTTTTCGCTTTTCTCTAGTTTTTCGTCTTTTACTCGTCTATTGTGTGTGTGTGTGTGTGTGCGTACACCCGGCGTCAGAATAAGCCGGGGCACGCGAGCGCGTGGCAAAATGCATTGCCGCGACATCTGACGTTGCACTTCTGGTGTCGAGACATCGATGTGCGTGTGCGCGTCCAATCCCGCTCACCAGCCTGTCTTTTACTTCGCTTCAAACGGTAGCGCTGATCACATTCAGAGCTTAGCGCCAGGGGTCACTTTATTTGCTCAACATGTCTTGCTCGTACACGCTTCAGCGGCCGAGGGTGAGAGTGAAGATTCGTTGCTCGCCCTGCCCTGCCATGACAAATAACTAATCTTGCCCGTCCCGCGGTGACAAAATTGTGTCCCACATATGCTCTCCCACTTCGGTATTTCTAACAGCGACGCTGCTCTTGGGCTGGGCTTGACTACAGTCTGTCCTTGTATTGTTTTACGCTCCCTCCGGAGTTCCCAGCAAAGCGTTTGTGTTTACAGGTAAAGCCGACTTTATGAATATCGGCGAAAGCTTGGTCTTTGTAAGCTGGCCTTCCGACACTGCCTGTTGCGCAGCGAAGCATGGAAATCTACTAATGGAGTATCCTATATATATATATATATGATTAAAGAAAACGGCTTTAACTCATGTCTTATTAAATGTATCCAAAAACAAGTTCTATGAAACTATGCTGATAGAACGATTATACCGCTATGCCGAGTTTCGTTTACTTGTCGTAATTAGGTAGTGAATTTGTAAGCGTTCGAGAATTAGTTTGTTGTCATTATAACACAATCTACGGAGAGAGATTGCCATGTATTGAAGAAAAGGGTCGTAACTGCGGCTCCGCGCTGTTTCAGTAGATATCAATCACAATCGGCGGAACGAGTTTAATATTTTTTTTTTTTTTCGCAAAACATGCAATTGGTTGTTAACTAAGAATGATCACACAAACAGAATACGCACTGAAGCGAGAAATAATCTATTTTATAAAGGCGTGATCAGACTTCACCTCGCACACGTTCTGAAACAATTAAAAGGGGGAAACGGGAGAAGAGTTCGGCGTGGTCCTGGGTTTGACAAAAAATTAACAAAAAATTCAGTGCCCTTCCACTCTGTGAACAAGGATGACCATCAAAGGTGCGGTGCCGAGCCTCAACGTGAGCTTTGACTGGGTCCAAATGGTGCACGAAGCAAAACACGTTTCTATGTAATTTGCGATTCAGCGTAGTTCCTGGTTAATTGACTGAATAACTTTTGATGAACTAGAGTTTTCTTCCGGTGGACAAACATGGGGCTGTCCGTTTCCCTCCCGTAGAATCCCATATGTACTGACAGCGGACGAGAATTACACAATATTTACAATTTCACTGCGAATCATGCAATTTTGAAAAATATAAAACCCGGCTTTGTGTTAGATTCGTCTTGGCGGCTAATTGTCATATAATTTGTTTCGGTATAGTTTCAATGAAACAAGCGCTAGAGCCAGTTTATGTGATGGTATTCCCTCCGAAGATTGACTTGATTCAATGTTCAACAGTCGACGTGGGAAAGCCATTTTACAAAAACCACGCTTACAGCGACCCCCGTAATGTCTGCTTCACCTCCTAACACAAATGAATTGCTGGGAAGGCATTTTAGGGGACAGCCCTTTGGCGCCCTTCTCTGGACTCAGCCGCGTCGGCGTCGTCGTGACCGAGCGAACGTTGGGAAGACCGACGAGTGAAGGAAAGCAAAGGAGGAAAATGTCGCGAAATTGGGAGGGGAGTAGGTTCGCCGTGGTAGGGAAGGTGCGGGAGGGGAAGGGAAGGGGCAGTATGCTGTGCCCGCACGAGGAGCTCGACGCTTGGAGAAAACGTGAGGGGGGCGTTCACGCGAGAATGATGTGCGTTCGCTTAATTCTATGTTCAGACTAAATACGTAACAGCCGTATCGTGTGCTAGGGACGTAAAAAAACGGCGTTTTACACAGTTCAGTGGGCTGAGATGTTATTACTTAAAGATATTACGACAATTGCGACAACACTCTGAACACGGCCTAATACGCAGTTATTGTCTACATCTTGTCTACATTCTTGTCTACATTGCGCTATTACCGGAGACGATCTGCTGGATCCTAGCCATAGACAGCTTTCCTGTAAAAAAAGAATGCAGTATTTAAAATAAGATAGCAGACCCGTTTCCATGTATCATTTGTCAGAGCAGCGCAGAGCGAGAAACGCATCTTCACCCTCGCCCTGGGCCGCTGAAGCGTGTGCGAGCAAGAGGGGTTGCCCAAAGAAAGTGGCCCCTGGCGCCAAGCGCTGAATGTGACAAGCGTTGCCGTTTGAAGCGAGTGAAAAGACAGGCTAGCGAGCGTGGTTGGACGCGCACGCGCACATCGGTGTCTCTACACCAGATGTGCAACGTCAGATGTCGCGGCGATGCATTTTGCCACGCGCTCGCGTGCCCCGGCTTATTTTGACGCCGGGTGTACATTTCTGTACGTGTCTGTTCCAAGATGAGTTGCGGCAGTCGACGCCAGTTCACCG
The DNA here is from genome assembly GCF_048455015.1 of Haemaphysalis longicornis. Classification (NCBI taxonomy): domain Eukaryota; kingdom Metazoa; phylum Arthropoda; class Arachnida; order Ixodida; family Ixodidae; genus Haemaphysalis; species Haemaphysalis longicornis. Next base: position 91,691,341 of record NW_027526233.1, read on the forward strand.
CGGCTGAAGGCGATTGAGTCGCCGAGCAGAATGCGAATATGGCAGCGCAACGCCAGTTTGGCGTTTCGGAAAGAAGCGGCGGTACTGGCGGAGCCAGAAAGCTAAGCTGTGCGCGTGCAACCCCCGGAACAGATCATTCGTGGACATCAAGCGGTGCACCCCGAGTTGGAGAACAAAGTGGCGGACTTCGTCCGGGAACTTCGCTCACGATCGCGCCCGGTTACAGCGGAGGCCATCCGTGGACCAGCTCCGCGAACTGGACAATGAGTGGATAGCCGGCGACAACGAAAAGATCCATACAAGCCGGCTGCGAAGACCATCCCTCGTGACCGTGTCAAGCTGGGTGTCCTCCTCTTGGCAGTCGCTACCCGAAAACATGGTTGCACGAGCGTTTAGGAAGTGCTCCATCAGCAACGCGCCTGATGGCACAGAAGATGACAATGAGAAGCAGTCGTCCTCGAACGACTCTGAGAGCTCGGACGAGTGACTTCGGCAGGCATAGTGAGTGGCAGTGACTGACAGGCGTCGAAAATAAATATAGACGTGTGTGCGTTCTGTGCCGAATTATTTTTTTTGTCAACTTTTCCCACCTCAAGGTAGGGGGTCGACCTATATTCCCACTCGACCTATAATCCGGTTTATACGGTACAAGCTCTTTTGCCGTGGTGCCTCCGTTTCCCGCTACTGTTCCTCGAAACAAGCATGCCACTGGTGCTTCCACTTTATCTATGCCTTACTCCTGCGATAACAGCTTCTGCTGAAAGTCAAAAGATCACACCAAGTCGTCGGGTATTAGTTCAGACGAGGAGAACGCTTCCAGTTGGCCTTGAACATCACCAGCTGTTCACCGGCCAGTTTCAGTTTCATACGAGGGTATTTCCGGAGGTCTAGTTTCGCTGCTTAGTAGAACTGCCTATTCTGACAGTCTCCAACAGCTTTGTATTTCTTTCTTTTCGAAATTGTTAGGTGGCGCTGCAATGTAGTAGGCCTGTAGTGCTGAACTCACTTCATAGCGCAACGGCGGCTTGGTGAAGGTTTGCTGGGCACGATTCTAGCGCATCGTACCTTATTCCTGCAAGCAGGGCTACCATAGCGAGTCAGAAAATGATAATAAACCGCAAATGAAAGTCCTGACTGATAAGTGATCAGAACGTCGACAAGCATCCACTAAAGAGTTTGGTTTTCAACTCCAAGAAGATTTTTTCGCATTGCTTGCTTATCTACAGTATTGTGCCGGTCATAACCATTGACAAGGTGTTTCACATCATGTGGAGGCTAATTGGGGCCTTTAATAATGTCAAACCACCAGATTTCTTCCAGAGAACCATCCAAAATAGCAAAATTCGAAATAGTGATTGGGCTTCACTGCAAGGCATGGGCACCACGCAGAACAACATTTTCTTTTATATCTGACAAATTGTACCGTGCAACTCAATTTTTGTTCTACGACAACTTTTTGAAATGCTTACCTACAAAATGTATATTCTAAATTTTTTCTACTACTGGTGGTTTAGTACACACAACTTACTTTTTCTTTATTTTCTTCGACCCCTGGGCAAAAATTTCGAATTAGATCATTTTTTTGCAATCATTACTTATGAAAACATAATTACAGGGACGGACAACCGATTTTTGTCGCGTATATGTTCTAGTCTAGCTCATACGAAAGCCAAAGTTTCATTAGCCCGGTAACCACAAGCAATTTATAAAAAAAAAATTGGCAGAAATAATTTTCATTTGGCAGCAAACCTTCTGAAATCGGAAGGGTGGCGGTTCGTAGTGCAGAAACTTGACCCAACAATATGTGTCCCCGTCACGTGACCTGCAAACCTAACAGCCACTGTAACTGCTGAAACGTTTATTCACTTATTGAAAACCTTTGAACACAAGTAGGTATTTGTATAATTTTCAATTGTATATGAATTTTTAAACATTATTTCACAAATTTTTAGGACACGCCGCCCGCCGCTGCTGGGTTGCTCTCAGTGTGGCTAACTAGCCCCCATGCCCACAATCAATGGAAGCGTTCTGTAAACAGACCCAGTGAATGGGCTTTGACGATTCTGCCTGACTCACGGGCATTTGTTATGCCAAAATATTCGATTTCAGTTTCCAAATACGGCAACGGCAGCTTAAAAAAAAAAGAACAGGACGTGCCCGGGGAGAATCGAACTGCCAACGTCCACAACGTGAAGCCACATTCTACCTATCGTCCATGCCAACAGATGGCCCCTTCGCGCAAAATAGACTAGGGAATTAAAAAAAACACACAAAGGAATAAGAAAGCCTGCGATTCACACATTTTTTTCGCTGGGGACAAGTCTTTAAATATCACTTTTCATTTCGCATACAGACAAAAGTATGTATGTTGCCGAGCTACTCTATGTCATGGTTGCCAGCATTATTTTTTGGAGGACACATACGGCTCGTAGATGTGAAAATCTCGCTTTAAAATGTTCTAGGGCGTTATAAGCAAAACCATTCCTTGTCAAGGGGCTTTAAGTGATGCCCTTTCATTTGGGATAGAGAATACATACTCGGCGAAAATCGGTTGTCTGTCCCTTTAAAACTGGTGTCGTTGGAAAGCGTGTGGAAACATCTGCATTTAACTCTTTCGCTACCGCGCCTATCAAAATCGATCAATTTGATCGATACTTTTGGGAGCGCCTTTTCATAGCCTTCCAGGCGTTTCTCGAACAAGTAAAGCTGTTCGGAGTTAGATCAGAAAATGGCCTTTCAAAATCAGTTTTGTTTTCATTTTTGCAACGGAAACGTGATTTTTGACACGCTTTTGAATCACCTGGTTGTGGAAAAGGGGCGTGGTCATCGCGCCTCAAGGCTACCAACGAGGAATGCGTGCAACTCGTAATTACTCTGCACCAGCGCTTGTTTTTTGCTATCAGGGCGTGAATGGGGAACTAGCAAACGATTTTCAATCGTCAGGTTCACGCTCTGACAGTAATAATCCCAGAAATCGGCTGAAAATGTCAAGCAGTGCCTGGTTGCAAAGCTACTTTATGATTTTAGGCAGTTTTATTGCCTTTGCGCAAGTTGTCATAAGTACTCTGGTAGTTCTACTTACCCCAGGACCATTCCCAAACAGTTTACAACAGTTTCGGTTTCGTTTCTGCATCGCGAAATTCATATTTAGCGCAACTACGCAGTTACCCAACTTCAAGGCTAACTGCCATGGCGCCTGAAGCGTCCGCGACTGATCCTCGAACAAAGCACGCCGCTCCTCATTTCCCCCCACCCTAACCCGATTTCTGCGATAAGAACTTCAGATGCAAGTCAAAAGGTCACACCCAGTCGCCAGATATCTGTTCCGCCGAGGACAGCGCTTCAAACCGGCCTTACACTGCCAGCTGTTCGCCTTCCAGTTTCGTTTTCATGCGAGGTGTCTAAATCTGGGTGTCTAATGTTGCTGCTTAGTTGAACTGTCTATTCGGACGGAGTCTCTGATAAGTTTTTGTACTGTTTCATTTGAAAAATGTTAGGTGGCGCTGCAATAGAGGAGGCTCGTTGTGCTGATCTTTTTTAGCGCGCGACTGCTACTCGGCCAAAGATCGCAGGGGACGATTCTAGCTCATCGTACCTCATTTTTGCGAGCAAGGCTACAATTGCGAGTAAGAAGATGATAATAAAGCTCAGCTTTATGTTTTGAGAGATAACTGACCGTGAACGACAACAAACATCAGCCACGGCGTTCCGTTTTCAACTTCATGCATGTTTTTTTCTGCATCGCGTGCTTGTCCCAAATATTGTGCTCGCTGTAAATGCAAAGTCAGCCATTGACAAGATGTTTTTACGTTATGTGGGGGCAAATTGGTGCCTCTGATAACGTCAAACCGCCAGATTTATTCCAAGGAACCACCCAAAATTGCACAGTTTGAATTAGAGGTTGGGCTTCACCGCATGACACGAGCACCGTGCGTGCTAACATTTTTTTTTTATATCTGAAAAACTGTTCCGCGCAAGTCGACATTTTTTTTAGGGTGTGTTTTTGAAATGTTTCCCTGCAAAATGTATATTCTAATTTTTTTCTACTACCGGTGGTTTGATATACACAACTCCTTTTTTATCATTTTTTTCGACAACTTGACAAAACTTTTGATTTTGATATTTTTTTCACAACTATGATATATGAAAACCTTTAAAAAACTGGTGTTATTGGAAAGGCCGTTAAATAATCTGCATTTTGTGCTCCTGCAATTAGTGCCTAAATAATTTTTTAGCAGAAAAAAAAAATGTTTTCTTGGACCCCCCAAAATTGGTCAATTTTCTGCGGTAGCGAAAGAGTTAATATCCCTGCAGTGTGTGCCTAACCAATGTGTATAGCACAGAAAAAATGTTTTGTTAGACCCCTCAAAATTGGTCAATTTCCAGCGGTAATGAAGGAGTTAAGTAACAGTGCGATGTGCAGCCACCTCGCTTCTGGCATTATTTCACTTCATGTACATCAATTATTACCATTCGTGTGACCAGTCCTAATATCAAGCGCACATGCCCCGCCACCCCTCGCAGGGATGCAGTGTGCGCCGCACCCTAATTCTAAAGTGTTTGATTCCCGAGGCTAGCGAGCATGCTGTCGAACGAAGCAGTAACTGACCGTCTTATAACACCGCAAGAAGTGCAAAGGTTCACTTCATGAACCCCATGAACAGCATTTTACACTCAAGTACAAGCCACGGCGAAGTTGACCCCACATTGTTTTCAAATGGACTCCTTTCGAGCCGTGCAACTTCCCGTGATCTGGCACACGTTCTCAACATTATCCCCGCCTTAGCGTCACTGTTCAGTACCACAACAGTTAAAATTACCCAATGAGAACCCAACTGACACCTTAACCTGAACCAGAGAAAAGATTGGTGAAGCACACAGAACGCTTGAACTACGCCAAGGCCGCTTCACCCAGCAGCCATGATTTTTGTTGCTATTGCAATACCCAACAACGAAGGCCATTCCGGCGAATGCAGCCGAAGAGCGAATCACGCTTTGGAAGTTACAGTTTGCTTCGTTACGCAGTCTTTCTTTTTCAGTCTTTTGTCTTCGCGAGCGAGCGACGATACTACAGGTGACCGGAAGGCCTAAGACGGGGGTTCAGCTGACCTAGTGATAATCAAGATGAGCAAGCACCTCATCCTTTCAAAAAAAAAAACAGCACCACTTGGGCTGCTTGGAAAACCATGTCATCAACTCGGCCTTTTGCCCCACAGAAACTGGCACAAGTGTCAAAATCCTTGCCTCTCCAGTTGTTTCGAAGCAGTTTGGCGCAATTTTCACATTTTTGGGAAAGCCTGGTGCAGTTGTATCAAAACTGCACAATATGCACAGCTGTCTCACCCCTCAATGCAATGTGATGAAAGCGCTCTCACCATCACACCAGTGCTCCTCCCACAGGGATGAACTTGTGCCAACACTGCCTTGTCGTGGCCAACACCGGATCTGCTGTACTGCTGGGTTGTAGTGCGGAACTTCTGTCGCTGCCGTGCAGGCATGGGTGGAAGCGGCCAGTAAAAAAAGACAAGAAGAAATTCCAGACAGCTGATGGTTGGTGTCTATCGTTACACAAAGAGAAAATACTCATCGAATTGGGCACACGTACCTTTGGCAACAGGTTGGGATCCCGGACTTTCATTTCGACGTCAGCCTGGAATTCAAGGAAGCGTTGAGGTGTCACAACAACAAGAAGACATTTCTCACTTGAAAAGAATAAACATCACACGAAAAGAAACACAAGATAGAGAATACAAATGAACACAGCACTGTCCGTTTCTACTCATTTGCTTTGGCTTTGCTACTCCTGTGCCATTTACTTTGCTCATTCCGATTTTGCGTGTTCAATGCAACGAAGCTAACCTGGGCTAAGACGTGCACCGCAGTGGCGGGCTCCACGGTTAACTCGATGTGCACCCAAATCTCAACACACGGGCGCTTTCGCTTTTCGCCTCCATTAGAAAATCAGCCGCTGCAGCCAGAAATCAAAACCATGTCCTTAGGCTCACCACCAGCCCATGCCTTAGCCACGGAGCCATCACACCGGGTAACTCGCCCAATCCTCAGAATTGGCTAGTTCTCACTGAGTTTGGGCCATTGTCCTTTGCAGATACGTACCTTGGTGGGCCGCTCAACCGCCAGGCTGGGTTCCTGTCTTGCCATTTAAACTCCAGCCTGCAAATGAGGGTGAGGGCCCTTTTACAGCGCAGTAACTTCAAAACAAGTTCTCACAGTGCATGTCCACTGATTGAAACTATGGGTACAAAGTACCATTACCATTCCGCCGTTCGCTTCTTGGTCAGTAGCTTGCAGGTTAGACAGAATGCCTTTGTGACTTCAAACAAAAACAGCGCTCAAGACGGGACACAAAGAAGGAGGCTACACACACATAGCGCTATGTGTGTGTGTATACTCTTTTTTTTGTGCTCCCGTGTTTGAAGTATGAACCAACAAGACCGAACACTTCGATTGCTTTATGACTCAAACTATGAATACAAAATACCATTACCCTGTTGCCATTCGCTTCTTTGGTCAGTAGCTTGCAGGTTAGACAGAATGCCTTTATGATTGAAACTATAGATATAATGTGGGCATCTTATGTACCAAGCTTGATTTCCCAGAGTACATATAACGAGGCACTGAATGAAACACCAATAGCAGCAGCTCATGTCCCTGAACATTTTTCCCCAAGCAATGGCTACCTACACGCTCTCCCACTGGACAAACGCGTCAACCAAAGAATAGTAGGCCTTACAAGTGACTGATTCCACTTTCATTTCCTCACATTACCGCTTTCTAGTCAAACACGAACAAGAATTGAAGCAATGCTTAAATGTAACTAGTATTTTTCTTGCCCCTAATGCAGTGGCTCGGAGCCACAGAGCGGGATTGGCGACGGCTCGATAATGAGTAGTTAAGGCAGCGATGAAACATACGAGTAAATGTACAGAAAAAATGACCAAATACACTCCGCAAACGCGGGGAGACGTGATGAAAAAATGGTTTTAACAAAGGAATCTTTCGTTGGCCGAGATAAAATCACGAAGCGAAGGCTCTTGGCACTGAATAAAACACGCAGCAGTTTTCAGCCGAGGCTCAGGAGTTAACACTTTCGTGACCGTGCCTATTTCCATTGAAAGTATGCTATCGATGAATACAAATTCAAATTTTGGTGCTCTCCGAGTGCTTCTGCACCGCTAACGCCATTCGAATGGTAAAAGAGAAAATATTTTATCAGTTTCGCTTGCAAGTTTCGTTTTTGCGCAGCGAGGGGAATTTTTAAATGTCCTTCGCCGGCGGGCAGACGTGCTCACGTGGTTTCAACTACGGCGTCGCCGCCGCTGGCCGATGCTTTGCGCGAACGGCGGTAACTGAGCTTGAATCTGTGCATGATGGTAGCAGCACAGACACGTAAGACGACTTCGATTCGTCAGACTTTAGTACGGACAGTGAAAGGACGTGAAGTCGTCCCGGACCATCACCAGGTTTCACTTTCTTCTCTGGTCGCCGTATCGCGGGGGCGTGCTGTTGAAACAGATCCAGCCCTGTTATAAAGGCCCCAGCTCTCATCTGCACCGTGTCAACGACGTTCGGGCGAGACCATTTGGTGCTGGCTGCACAGAGAGCAAAGTTCTTTCCACGAAGACGTCCTGTTATTGACCTTGGTGTGGCGCTCCGGAGAAGCACGTCGCTGTTTGTAGATATTTTTGCATGTAAATAACTTTAGTACTTAAAGACCTCTTTTTTTGCAGTATTATTTTATAACAGTCTTATGTTCAAAGTGTATATTTCAAATTGTTTATATGCCTAAGCATTGAGGTTATCATCAATTTTTTTCTTTTTGTTACCTTTTTTGTTGTCACAATTTTTTGATAAATTCGTAATACATCTGCTGTTTCAAATTATTACTGTTGGAAAGCCCCATTCTTCCTCTATCATTTCGTAACAAACTTTAGCATCCATCATTTCCTGTGGCAAGGAAAGAAAATATTTCTTGGACTACCCAAGAACAACCGGTAGGCACCAATGTTTATAAAATTGTATGCATGTAAATAACTTTTGTACTTACAGAGCTCATTTTCGCAGTATTACTTTGTAAGGGTCTTATGCTCACATTGAATATTTCAAATGTATTTAATGCGCACCCTGTGCAAAGTGGCATTGATGTTTCTGTCATTTTTTTATGCTTTTTCTTCTTTTGATAATTTTCTTTAAATGTGTATTAAATATGTTTTTTGATATTATTACCATTAGAAAGCCCTATTCTTTCTCTATCGTTTCGTATCTCACACTTCAGCACCACTCATTTCCTGTGGCAAGAAAAAAATATTTCCTGGAACACCGAAAAACACCCGATTTTTTTCGTGGTCACGGAAGTGTTAAAATGGTACGGCTAGAGAACTTTTTCTCTGTTGAGAGAAGCGGTGAAACTCTAAAAAATAATGCTCTTGGGGTTCCCATTGATTCCAAATAATGTCAATTCACTCGCGACACTTATTTAGAAAGCACACCTTTTTTTTTTTTTTTTTGCCCACCGCGGTGGCTCAGTGGCTAAGGCATTGTGCTGCTGAGCACGAGGTCGCGGGTTCGATTCCCGGCCGCTTTTCTGATGGAGGCGAAAAGCAAAAACGCCCGTGTGCACAAGACTTCGGCGCACATTAAAGATCCTCAGGTGGTCAAAGTTAATCCGGAGTCCTCCACAACGGCGCACCTCATCGCCTGCGTTGCGTCGCCGCGTTAAACCCTGCAATCAATCAATCAATCAATCAATCAATTCTTTTTTTGTGTGTGGAATTGAGAGCACTCACGTGCCGCACTGGTGCTGTCCAACAATCCAGGATGTTTGTGGGGTGTCATGGACGGAACGGCGGTGAGAGAGAGCTTGGGGCGCATGTAGGGAACCCCGAAGGCCTGGCTCAACGTAGGGTCGCGCTGGTAGTCGCTGGGCGCAAAGTGGCGGGAACACACCTTCACCGTCTGCATATCATTTCTCAGGGACAAGGCGTTCAGCCACAGCGCACGGCGAGATTCTTCAGCCGGCAAGTTGTGATAGAAGACTGGCAGGACGTCCTCGCTGACCGACGTCATACGCCGTCCTCTCCGTCCATTCGGGCAGTCTACAACAGTGCACCGTTTTGGCAGCGGAGTTGAACGTGGCTTTGACATGCTGACGGCGCTACGAAGTTGGTGGCTGCAGCCCGTCTGCACCGATGTGGAACTGCGGTTATAAAATTCATTGTGTTCATTGCGAGCATGAACAACGTGAGCATGAACAACGAGCATGAACAACATGTTCACTGCAAGCATGAACAACGCAAAACACAAGGGCAAGGAAACAGAAAGGTCTCTCTCGTTCCCCTAGGACAAGACCTGTGACTAGAGCAGCAAAGCTACTGAGCTACACCCCACAACGCGCGTCACATTGACGAACTGCGCATGCGGAGAGCCTCCTATATACGCAAGGGCCAGCCATGGAGGTGAAAAGAAGCTCGCTTTCTTTCTTCTGTGGAGGCATAGAGTTCCATTATAAGAGGCTCTATTGGGGCCCTAGCATCGCCAAAGCGAAAATGAATAGAGGGGAAACAAAGCAGACGAGACAGGCTTTCTCACACGGGCGACAAGGTGCGTTATATCTCTGGAGAACAATATTTAGCTATTTTTCCGATTTAAGGAGTGCTTTTGAGTATCCTACGTTGATGTTAAAGAATTACTTCAAGTGTACACACTGCCCCAGACGATTTTGCTGCCTATTTAACAGCGTTTTGTCCGAACCAAAACGCCACTTACCTGACATTCCGCCGTCCCTGTACGAGAGCAGCCGTGCTCAGCAATTCTTACCGTTACTATGACACAACTGCTGCATGAGAAACTTACTAGAATAAGAACGCCAACAACAAAGCCACCAACATTGTTTAGTTTTCTAATTAAATTCCTGTCTGATCCAGTTCGGTAAGAAACTGCCATCACGTCCGTGCATGGTTTGCATGCTGGTGCAAAACTTGGTCACCCGCAACCAGGTCGCACCCAGTAGGCGCTAAAGTGGCAGGGCTAAGATACCATCACAGGCTTTTGCAGGCGATATATGCCCCAGTACGCGCGACACTAACCACATCCGCATGAAAAGAGGCTTCGCCAAGTTTGCTGATCGCGTGCGGCTATAGGAGCCACCAAACTGGCCTACCGGCTCTCTCTCTGCCCGCAATTCCTCCACGTGCTGTCGGTCAGGAGAGGGAAACAAAAAATTACCCCACCTTCCCGTGAGGGGAACCCTGTGGAGATGCGACGCATCTTGGGGGTTCACTTGGTGTTTCCGTTGGGTTGATTCTCTAATTGTGTGAAACACGCGGCGTAACATTAATGATGACGGCCTTGTGGTCGCTGAAGTGTACGGGTAATGGATGGTGAAGTAACGGGACCACCGTGCAATTTGCAGCGAAGATCAAGTCTATGCACGTGCCCGAAATCGGAACGCCGGTGCTGGAACGACCACGGCTATGACGCAACACAATCCAACACAATCCACTTTAATCCAATCCAATCCAATCCAATCTAATCCAATGCCCCTCGCGAGAGAGTGTTCGCTATCGGAGAGGAGAGGGGGTGAGCAGCGGCGAGCGCAGCGAGCGCGGCGAGGAGAATGGGGGAGGGGTGTGGACAGACAATAACAACGCCGTATGGAGGGACAAGGCAAGTGAATGAGATGCAGTCGCATCTAAAAGAACCGCGACCTCCAAGATATTTGTGTGTTTGTATTGATTCCGACCGTCAAATAAGCGCAGAGTGCTGGGGAAGGAAAAAAGGGCGGGGCAGCTGGCTTCCCCCTGCCAATCGTTCCCTGCCTCAGAGTCAATTTCTCTTTCTTTGTAGGCATTTTTTTTTAAGTCAGAGCCACGGGTCGCGCGATCGTCTACACTAATGACCGTTGGTGTCGCCATGACTGCTTATGTTCAAAACGTACTGGTTTTTCTCTTGGCATGCTAAGGCTGCGCGGAAGGCGTGCGCTTATCGCCGGTTGAGTTAGCTGGTGTGCAGGGTGCCCATCTCGTCGTTTGTCTTCAATTCCTTGCACTTAGTCCATCATCCATTGAGTTTCTTAGTAAGTCTACGTCATCGCCGAACACGCATCAACTCACCCGTCTTATACGCACTGCTGTCTCTCCCTTTGACGACATCTAATGGCCACTGGATACCGAGTCACACAGCAGAGTGTGTGATACGTGCAGCGCTGCCCATTTTGTGCACACTAAGGCCCATCCACGTGCCGGACTGTGCTCGCAGTCCAATCAGTCATGTGATTCGACGTCACAGTCTGCCGCGGTCACATCTTTCCGTCCAGACCTGTGTGCTGCCATTACCTGTTTTCATGACGCCAATGCCGAAGTCCTTAGTGCGCAAGCCCTCCCACCTTCCCCCCCCCCCCCCCCGCCCCCTTCGCACAAAAATGGCAACCGGCACTGCTGCATTTTTCTTCGAGGGTTGGAGGCTAAAGGGGGATTCTTCAAAGAAACAGGGAATACGAAAGAAAAACCCGTCGCCCCTTTGTAAGCTGTCTCCTTTCTCCCTCTGCTTGAAATGACTCCCTCACTCTCTCAAAGGCGGTATTCACCGTGAAACAGCAGAAACATACTGGTCACTTTTTCCTTGCGCAATTAGTCCTGCGCGCTTTGCCAGAGCACCGCACCCTCACTCTAGTGACGTCAGTGCGGCAACGCTTCTGACTGCGGGCCCCTAGCAGCCCGCCAAGTAGCCTCACAAGATGCAACGTGCACGCAGCTTGTTGGTCTCATCACACAGCCACGTGAACGGTCACCCCTGTGCACTCACTTTTCGGCCCTTCGTGTCAAGCTTGCCTAACGCGCGGTGACCGCTAGTCCTCACGGCTGTGGCAAATGCTGATCCAGACATCGAAGCAATGATCGCTCCTCCTGGAGCTAAGCCTGCTTTTAAAGGCCTAGGAGCCTAATTTAAAGGCCTAGGAGCCCATACCCCGAAACCTAATTCGCCAAGCAAGCTCATTTTGCAACACCATGTGGAGCGGTTCCTTTTAAAGGCCAACTGCACTCAAAATTTCGACCTCTTGAAATTCACCGTATTTTCGTATACAGTCGAATCCCGCTACAACGAAATTGACAGGACGTGCGAAAAATTTCGTTAAAGCGAAAATTCGTTGAGGCGAAATCTGCCGCAACACACCACGGAAAGGCCAGAAAAATAGCGCCGTATGCTTCCACATCATTGGCAGCATAATACAATGTTTAGAAAAAGGAGTGACGCGCAATAACGTCATGTTTATTCGGATAACAAACATACCAATGGTTATCTGTTCTTTCACTGCACGCGAAGAACGCGTTGCGGAGTGGGGTGAAGAAATGCAGGCGCAAAACGTATTGCTGTACAACAAGGCATGTCCACCGAGCTGATTACTTGCAGATAGCTGCTAGGCGTCGGAAGCCCCCCTCTCACTTGTAGCAGGAGCAGTGCCGTTATCTTATCATCTGACACGGCGCGGCAGCTACTGACCTTGGCAGGTTAGACGCGCGCGCTTGCATTTAACACAACTGCGTGCTCATGACTAAGATAGGATGACTTGGCTTCAAGACCAAACACGCAAACATGATTTTTGCTTTTGGCTGTTAAGAATGGTAGAAGGACAGCTGCTCACAACGCATACATGACGGCGCCGCGCCAGCAGCGGAGCACATTTGTGCGATTTCAACCAACTGGATACGGATTGGCTGTAGCTCCGACTTGGCGAACCGGGCCTGCGCCTCATGTAAAGACGGCCAGCCACATCGTTATCACCATCAAACAATGGCGTCCGCCTATGTTTTTTTTTGTTTTTGTTTTTTTTTTTTTTTTTTTTTTTTTTGTGGCGGTGTGGCCGCACCGCGCATGTTTTCGGTGAAACTAAGCGTCCTGAATGTATAAAAAGTTACAGATAGCTGGCGCTATGCTTATTTTATTGTAAAATAATTGTTCAAACCCAGCCCAAATCATCGAAAATTTCGTTGAAGCGAAAGCAAGCCTGACAAATGGTTCGTTGTGGCGAGGACTTTGTTGCATGGACTTCTATGGCTGGCTGACGGGGAATTGGAAATATTTCGTTGAAGCGGAAATTTCGTTGAAGCGGCGTTCGTTGCAGCGTTCGACTGTAGTCTGCTTAAAAAGAAAGCAAAATGCACAATATAACAGCTGAAATACGCGCGTGGACGCCGCTGAGAACCCCATCGTTGAGAACCCCAAACGTCTCCTCATGGGAGTGTGGGAGCATGCACACTAGGCGTGCCCCTGCCATCAGAGGTGTCGTCCCCCCGTTGACAACGCTGGGCTGCTAGGCCTAACGGCACTCCCAAGCACGGCACTGAAGCCTTACAAGTGGGGTGCACTCACTCGTCACCCGGCGTGTCATTCCGTGTCCCCGGTGTGTCGTTTGGTGCGTGGGCGGCGACCGATTTGTCGACTTTCTGGTGGACGGGTGAGCCCTTGGACAACAGCACGTACACGTTGACGATCTCCCACCTCGGCTGTTCCTCTGGCACACGCGGCGGTGGGGCGGCGTCCTCAACACCGGTCTGCACTGCACTGTGGCACTTCTCCCTCGGGGTGACGTCCACCTGCAGGCCTGCGGGACACCATGAATAGCAACAACCGCTTCCTAGGAGGCAGAAGAATCGCAACACCATTTTTTATGACCACGTCACCGTCGGAGGAATATCACAGAGCAGATCTGCCGTAGCACTGTCGAATCCGCATCGCCAGCAGTTTCTGCGAATGCCCCCCCGTACTGATCTCGTGAGCCGCTTAATTAAAAGGTGACCGTGGACGTGACGCAGGCGCTGCGAGTGCAAATGCTACCGCAGCTAAAGAACGACGCGCGACAGGGGGCGGCAAGACGTACGCTGGGAGCAGCCGGTCGGTCTGCCTACAGGTCTGCCTACAGATGTGTTCAGCTTAGCACTGTGGCGGATATTCGATTGCCACTCTCGTAAGCGGTGCAAATGCAACCCGCCATCGCATCATTATCTCCTTTCTTATATAAGCTGCCATGGTTGGGACTTGGGTACAATTTCGTGCAGCGGTAACAAGCTATCACTCGAGCTACCTGCGCCGGCCTGCGCCACTTCGCGGCCGTGGCCACCGCCTGCACAGCGACCGTGCGGCTTGCTCAGTGGGCTTTTCGTGTCTCCGGCGCGTTTTCGCGTCCCATGTAAATAAAAAGTAATAAAAACAGTGCCTGGAATCGCTGTAGAACTTTGGTCGCGGCCAGCTGCCCGATGAGCCGACGAAATCACAGCCAACGATCAGGTCGTTCGTTCTCAAGAGCAGAAGCTCCGCCCTCCGATTAGAGCGGCAAGTCGGCAAAAAACGCCAGCAGAATGGAAGCAGCAAACACAAACTCGTGACGTGTTCGGACGTTGTTTATTTACAAAATATCCACAGGATGTCGATTGCGCGTGGTCCTCTGCTGGCTGGTCGGTTGCGTTTCGCACACTTTAAAAATTTTAAATATGTTCTAGGCTGTATTCGCCGCTGATATTTTGCACATGATGTATGTGTGTTCACACCAATCTACCTCCGAAGTTATCTCGCTTTCAAAATTTTGTGTCAGTACCCCTTTAAGGATAAAGCAAGCAGACGACAGCGCAGATGGACAAAGCATACTTTTCATGTGTGGACCGTCTGCACGCGGCGAAAAGGGCAACAGGTTCGAGCGGTTGAGGGTGATGGCAAAGATGGACGCCGACCGAAAGTGTCATTGCGCAAATATGGCCAGAGCGTTGGCTGCATGAATGAGCCACGTAAAATCACGTATGTACTGGGTGCAGGGTTCGTACAGACTTCAAAAGCAAAAATTCAAGGGTTTTCAAGGACTTTCAAGGACCAGAAAACACATTTTCAAGGTCCCCATCTAATGTTTTATCTGGGATTATTTATAACTTTGCCAACACAATGCAACAGTTTTTTATTGCACAATACCTAAGCATATTAGTGCACATTTAGATAGGTGCTAACGGGTTCGTATATGGTCCCCCAGCTTTATTTTTTTTTATTTCATGGCTGGTATTTGGAGGTTTTTCTTTTTTCTTTGTGTTTTGCTGAGGCTGTTCGATTTCTAAACTTAGTTAATGTTGCCTGCATCTCCTGCTTTGTCAGCAAGAGTATCAGCTGAAATTAAATCGAGCAAGTGTTGCTTCAAAGTAAGATGAACTATGTACATGTCCACCATTTGCACGTAAAAGCAAACGTAGATAGAGCGTATGAGGCACAGCAAACATGCAATGAGCAAGCATCCACAGACTAGACGGAAGATGCATGATAAAGAACAGAAGCTGGCTTTCACTGGATTGTATCGCAATATAGATTAGATTGAGAAGTACCTGCTCCCAATGTTGCCTTGTAAATAATGAAAATCCACCAAACTTGTAATTTCACGCAATACACTAAAACTTGATTGTTACAATGTTTCTTTACATAAGACCTAAAATCCATGACAAACACTTTAAACTCTTGTGAAAAGACAGGGCCATTGAATCTGTCCGGAAAAAATCAAGGGTTTTCAAGGACCATTTAAAAATTCCAGGACATTCAAGGCCTTGAAATTGACACTTCTAAATTCAAGGGTTTTCAAGGTTTTCAAGGACCTCTGCGAACCCTGTGAGTGAGAACGCATACATGCAGGAAAGTAGCGCCCACGCTTTCTTGTTCTGCATTTCATAACTCCTGCTTTCTTTGCAGTCACTTCATGCGCTCTACCTTTCTTGGCTTTCCGACGTAGTTCCGGACGTTGTTGCGGGCTAGCATCGCTTCTCCTTTTGGTATCACCTCTCCCAGCTTTGCCTTCTTGGCATGCATCTCCAAGCCAACAGGAACAGCACAGCCACTATAAATCTCTTGTGCACTCACACCATCCAATGTATCGCATCTAGGAGACATAGACTAACGGAATTAGAATGGCTGCGACTTGTGCCGTGCTTCCTGGTGAGCCGTTTTTGCTATCCCCTCCCGTACGCACAGCTCACCCCCTCTCAACGCACCTCCCTCAATGCCTTACTTCAAAGAGCCTATCACTCCGTGCTGCTACTGCCGCCACACGCACCCACCCAATGACTCCTCGCGCTTGGTATACATAATACCATAGACGAACTAATCGAAGCCCATCGCCTGGCCCAGCTCACTCGCCTTTCCCAGACCCCAACTGGTCGGCCAATCCTCGATAGAATTAGTGCCAATCCCCCGCTTCTACTAGATGCTCCAGCTCGCATCCCCCGCCTTCTCCGCGCACGTCTCCACATTAAGCCGATCCCGCAAAATATGCATCCAGCCTACCACCGCGGACGCCGTCTAGCCCGAGCCCAAGCACATCTCCCCCGCTACCCTCCCTCTGAGCACACGCTCTATGTAGACGCAGCGGCCTACTCCACCCGTCCTGCCTTCGCACTCGCTGTAGTAGGCGCTTCTCCAGCAATCCTTCGGGTTTCAGTTACAGTCGCCACCACCACCTCGGTAACTGTGGAAGAAGAGGCAGCGCTTGCCCTTGCCCTTAATCAATTACCCACTCCCCAGATCATTTTATCTGACTCCCAAACTGCCCTACGAAATTACACAAAGGGCGTCATTTCCGTAGCTGCCCTCGAAATTCTTCGTCAGAATCCCCCTACCCACCCCGTGATGCTGCTGTGGACTCCGGCCCACACCGGCGTAGGTTGTAATGAGACGGCACACCAACACGCCCAGGCTTTGATATCCCGGGCTCCCGTTTCTTTTACGCCTACACACGGCATCCCCGAAGTGTCCCACGCGTACCTACTTACGTACAGGGACATAACTCAACATTACCGCCCCCTCCGCAGGAACCTACCTCCCCCGCACCCTTCATTTACTCCGCCGGCAGCGCACATGTGGCGGATCTTACAAACTTACACTTTCCCACGCAGCACTCTCCTTGTGCACACTCACCCACACCAATTCACCTCCCCTAACTGCCCCTCATGTGGCACGCTGGACACTCTCTTCCACTCCCTCTGTGAGTGTCCGCGCGACCCCTTTCCCCTCCTCTTCTTCTCACTGGGAGCAGGCTCTGGGGAGCTCTGACCACACAGCACAAGAAACCGTCACGGACACAGCCCTGGACGTCACGGGGGCCCATTGGGCCTCCGCCACCCCACTACCCTGAACCCAATGCAAAATAAAGTGGCACTACTACTACTACTACCGCTGGGCAGGCAGCTGGAAAACACTGCGATCAGTGTGTCGCCCACTCATGTTTGCGTCTGACAAGTCAAATGCCCATGGCACAAAAGCCCTGTACCACCGTGTAACCGTGCCAAAACAAGCACGCATCTCGCGGGAAACTTCCCAAGAGCATAAAAATGTCGATAAATAGAGGCGTAGTGGCGATCTCGATATGCCCGCTGCTCCGAGCAGAGAGGCATGGTTGCTAGACTAGGCAGCCTTCCGCGCGACAAAGTGCACTATTTTGCTGTCTTCCCCCGCCAAAATAGCAAACGGCAATGAAGCCTTCCGTTGTCAGCCTGCATCGTCCGCGGTTCGTTTGTTACGGTCACCAGTCAATGACGTATCACGTGGTACACATACCGCTGTCCGAATCAGTGATTTTGTTCTAGCAAGCAAATGTGTAAACTAAACATTCGCACGAGATGCACATGCGCCAATCAATGAGCAAGATTTTCAAACAAAATCCCAACAGGCGTAAGTTGAATAAGCTGAACTGCTGACAGGGGAAACATGCGCTCAATTGTTCAGCCTTTCTTTCCAAACAAAACCTTGGAGGAGATGTGACATAAGTGCTCCCCATCTCACCAATGCTCCTGCCACTGGGACTAACTCCGGCCTGCACTGCCTTGTCGTGGCCAACACCGGATCTGGACGGCTGCACTGCTGGCTTGTTGTGGGGCACTTCTGTCGCTGCCATGCAGGCGTGAGGAGACGCGGCCTGTAAAGAAAAAAAAAAAGAAATTCCAGACAGCTGATGGTTGGCGTCTATCGCTACACGGAGAGAAAATACCACATTGAATTGTGAGCACGTACCCTTGGCAACAGGTTGGGATTCCAGACCTTTAAATGCAGAGCATTTCAGTAACTCACGATGTCACCCGCGTTGACATCTGTACTCCGCATCGCACCCCTCCCTACAATATAAAAAAAAATTCTATCCAGCGCCCGCTTTCGATCCCTCGACCCTGCGGGCGGAACGCAATGTACATGGTGCTCTGCCCACTGCGCCACAAAGCCGACACAGAATGGGACGCTAGAAACACGCCTTATATCGTTGACTCATTCAAATTACTGCTGACGAGCGCTCTCTTGTCAGCAGTTGCCACAAGTGCAACAACATTAACGTAACGCAAACTACTTAACGTCGTGCGCCCCCGGAAATGCTCTGCATTTGATCGTGCCCCTCGCAAGGGGGATGTTTCACTGCGTCTTCTCTCGGTCGCGGGACCCGTGGCGCCATCTTTATTTCAACGTCAGCCTTGAATTCAAGGAAGCATTTTTCGGGGTGTCACAATGACCAGAACACATTACCAGAGCATAAAAGAATGACCTGCATATGAACAAGGAAACCCAAGCCGTCACTTGGGTTTCGAAACAGCGATAGGAAAATAAATACCCGGCACACTTGATTTCGTCGTGTGTCTGCGGTTGTAGGAGACCAGCGCTGTCCGGAATTTCAGAGCAAAACAATGGTAGCTACTTGTTATGACAAGGCATTCGCAAACCCATGAATCACACAGAAAAAAAACACCATCCACATGAACGTCCTTGAGGGCAAGCTGAGGGCCACGCCGCAAACTACATTTCGTGTCGGGAAACGTGCTGCCTGCGCAACGAAGTGCAACCAGCCGTATGGCCCCGTCACCACTGTACGGTCCAGGGCCCAGTGCCATTCATTTTCTTTTAGAAGTACCAACTTGCTCAATCTGATTTTGGGTTTTTAACGCAACGAAGGTAAACGTGTGGCATAGTGGAGGGCTCCGGGGCTAACTCGGACCACCTGGGGATCTTTGATGTGCGCTGAAATCTCGAATAAATGGGCGTTCTTTTTTTTTTTCCGCCTCCACCAAAAACGCAGCTGCGGCCGCCGGAAATCGAACCCATGTTCTCGGGCTCAGCAAGCCATGCCCAAGTGTCGGGCATTTCGACACACTAACTGGTGCGGTCCCTGGGAAGAGCATCGCAGAAATGAAACACACGTGCCGCGCGGCGCCTTGAAACGCCGCGCATTCTGAGAAAGGCCGTGCCTGCTCGCACCGGATGTACTAACGGCCACCACATGGGGATGGACCCCGATGAAGGACTCGCTTTTCCCCCTTCCCCGGCCCCCAGCGGCAGGATGAGGGGAAGATGAACACAAGGAGAGGAGGTCTGAGCGTGGGGGCTCTCGGGCTGTCGTCTGTGGGCTCCGCTCGAGCTCTCTTTCTTAGCCGCCCACTGGGCTGTAAATAAATGTACAGTTTTTGTATCGGAAGCTGAGTTTGTCAGTTGAAGATACCCGGGGTCAGATCCTCAGCGCTGTGGCGGCTTGGAGGAGAAGCCCCGGGGAAAAGAACATCGCGAAGATAACTCCAAGCCAAACCCGCCGCGGTGGCCCAGTGGCTAAGGCATTGTGCTTCTGAGCTTCAAGGAGCACTGACACGAACATTTTATGTTACACTTTTATTGCTTTTATCGATGCTTAATGGCCTGGCGAACCTGGAACAGCACTTCAAATACTTTAGCACGCGATAGTTAATTACATTGAACGGCCTGAAAATCGTTCGTTTCAAACTCCCGCGCTTTCATCCCAAACGGCGCATATGACAGACCCCTGCCTGACCTCACCGCTTTGTGCGGACGTCACCAGCACCCACTTGAGAGGGTGTTGTGCCCGCCCGCCGCGCGCATGAAGTGACGTCACGAGCTTTTGACGAGCACTGCCGCGTCACTTCTTTTGGCTCTCCCCGGATGATGTCACGCTGATGTCCATTTGCTGAGTGGCTGCTCCGTCGGCGCGATAAATGAGATCCAATTAAACTAAGTTCTCCGCGTCGCAGGCCGCTCATATTTCAGCCAGGGTATTCTGTTGAGTGAAGGAAGCAAACTGTGCAATAACATTAACGCCGAAAGTTGGTGTCAGTGCTCCTTTAAGGATGCGGGTTGGATTCTCGGCTGTGGCAGCCACTTTTCTGATGGAGGCGAAAAGCGAAAACAGCCGTGTGGTTGAGATTTCAGCACACATTAAAGATCCCCAGGTGGTCAAAATTAATCTGGAGGACTCCACTAAGGTGCGCCTCATCGCCTGCGTTGTGTCGGCGCGTCAATAAAGCCCCCAATAGTCGTCATGACATGCCATAGCCACTGAGACATCACACCGGTCAACTCACCCAATCTTCAGTATTGGCGAGTTAAATTTCTCACTTTGGGCAACTGTCAACTACACATGCATACCTTGGTGGGCCTGTCAACCGCCAGGCTGGGTTCCTGTACTGCCATTTCAGCACCAGCCTGCAAGTGAGAGTGGGGGTCTTTTTACGGCACAATAACTAACTTCAGCATGTTCTCACAGTGCATGTTCACTTATCGAGACTATGGATACAAACTGCCATTACCACGCCACCCCTCGCTTTTTGGTCAGCAAGTTGCAAGTTAGATGGTATGCCTTTATGATTGAAACTATGGCTAAAATGTGGCCATCTTACCAAGCTTGACCTGCCATAGTACAGGGGGGATTAAAATAAACGCGAACAACGGAGCACACAGCCTCCGACGCATGCTGCACCATCTGACTGCAAAGCCAGTAAAATGCGCGCATGCACACTTCTTCGAGAGCGTTTGAGAGTGTGGCCTACATTTGTGTGAAATGCTAGATCAAGAAGCGATGCCCGTTGTTTATTTTGAGCCGCCTTTTCATGCTGCGTCACCACTGAGCAGGATGATCATTGAAGGGCATGATGCTAGCTGCAATCAGCCTGCTGCGCACTGGGCTCCCGAATGTAGTAGATAACAAGACGCTCAGTGGCGACACAGCATAACAAGACGCCTAAAAATAAATGACCGGCGTCGCTCCTTTGCCAAGCATTTCGCCTAACAGTAGGCCACACTTTCAAACACTTTCGAAGAAGTACGCATGCGTGCAGTTTACTGACAGTGCAGCCAGACAGTGCAACATGCGTTGGAGGCTGTGTGCTTCATTCATATTTCTTTTAATATAACATATAACAAGGCACTTAATGAAACATCAATAGCAGCTCAAGGCACTTGGCATTTTTCCACAAGCAATGACTATCTACACGTTCTCCCATTGGACAAACGCGTCAAAGAAACAGTAGGCCTTACAAGTGACCGATTTCACCTTCATTTCCTCACGTTACAGCTTTTCAGTCAAACACGTGCAAGAATTGAAACAATGCTTAATGTAACTTTTATTTTTCTTACCTCCAATATAGTGGCTCAGACCCAACGTTCGCTCAGACCCACAGAGGGGGGATTGGCCAGGGCTTGACAATGACTAGTTAATGCAGTGATAAACATACGAGTAAATGTACAGACAAAATGCCCACATACAATCCGCAAAGATCGTTTTAACAAATGAGTCTCTAGTTGGCCGAGATAAAATCGAGAAACGAAGAGTAAATTTCCTTTTGTAGAGTGTGTGTGTGTCTCCAAGGCTGCTGCCGCTGAATGAAACACGTACAGTAGTTTACAGCTCGAGAGTTTAGAACTTTTCCTCTGTTTAGAGAAGCGGCGGAACCCTAAAAAACAATGCCCTCGAGGTTCCCGTTGATTCCAAATGATGCAATTCACTCGCGACACTTGTCTAGAAAGCATTTTTCATCTCTTGTTTGTGGAATTGAGAGCACTCACGTACCGCACTGGTGCTGTCCAACAATCCAGGACGCTGCTGTGGTGTCATCGACGGAACGGCGGTGACAGAGAGCTTGGGACGCCTGTAGGGAACCCCGAAGGCCTCGCTCAACGTAGGGTCGCGCTCGTAGTCGCTGGGCGCAAAGTGGCGGGAACACACCTTCATCTGCCCAAGCTTCGCTTTTCTCAGGGGCACGGCGTTCAGCCACAGAACACGGCGAGATTCTTCCGCCGGCAGCTTGTGATAGAAAACTGGCAAGACGTCGTCGCTGACCGACGTCGCGGGCAGCACTCCCCGGCCGTTCGGGCAGTCTACGACGGTGCACAGTTTTGGCAGCGGAGTTGACCGTGGCCGTGACATGCTGACGGCGCTACGAAGCGCGCAGCGGTGTCGGCGGCTGAAGCACGTCCGCACTGACACGGAACCACGGAACTGCGGTTACAAAATTCACGAGCGTGAACAAGGCGAACATGAAGGGCAAGGAAAAAGAAAAGTTCGTTTCTCGAGACCTGCGAGCCGCACTGTCACTGTTCTGTGACGGGGTGTCCTCCCTATTCGCACGTCACGTGGGAACAATTTTTATTTTTACTTCGCACGCCGCGTGGGAACCCTTTTTTTTTTTTTAGTTCGCACGCCGCGTGCCAACAATTTTTATTTCTAACTGCATTCTAGTTCACACGCAACTGAAATGGAAAGGAGAAATGCACGTCTATAAATAGCCATCGTCTTGTGTTGTGGGCACCGTGTTCGGACTGCTACATGGAGAAAAAAAAATGCGCTCCAATCCATTCTGCGAATGTGCTTGCAAAGCGAAGCACCCACAACGATTACCCATTACACGTAGTGAAACCAGAGACAAGTGAAATGCACTTAACCACACCCTTTATTACTTCAAAGAGATATGCATGATGCATGAACGGTGGTTGGTTGAGTTGCATTGGTGTAGCACATGAATGGCAACTCTTGTTATATATATATATATATATATATATATATATATATATATATATATATATATATATATATATATATATATATATATATATATATATATATATATATATATAATAAATCAAGGAAGCTCAGACCCGCTGTATTGGCGGTGAGATCTTTGAGTGGCGCCCCCTGGCTCTGACGTCGGCTTAGGGATTCGCGCCGCTGTCGTCTGCTACACTCCGCTTGTGAGGGGCAACAGTGCCTGGGCTAGAAATCGCCTGCTTCGTTGCTGTAGTGCGTTAAAAAGCGTATTTCTAGCGACTCAGTTGTTTTGCCAGCTTCTGACGCATCTGAATCATTTGAAGCTGTATCCCCCACAAGTTTGCAACACACGAAGAGATAGAGAACAACTTTCTTCAGAGTATCGGTCAGAAGATCGTGTGTAACTCGTCCTTTCTTGCTTATTCGCGAGGATCAGCGATCAGAGCTTCTCGATAAGTATTCAAAATGCGTAGGCTTCCCTGCAGTATTTTTGAGATGCTCCTATGAAGACTCAACAGTCTAATACTACGTACCAAGCAGCGGCCTCTACACGCTCATCGCACAGCAGGAAATAAAGCGGCTTTCTTCTGTTTCTTTCGTTGTTGTCTTGTATCGGATTAATGTTTCTTGCTTTTTTTTCTTCTGCCCAACGCATTATTTTTCTGCGCCGTCACCAACTTCTTATTAAGAGGTTTCGGGATGTTTGGGAGCCTCGCAAAGGTATTTCCTTCATTTTGTATGGCATACATTCCCTCCCCAAATTGGCTTTCATTACGGCTGCGTGCAAGAAGGTGCATATCCGCAGCGTGCTTTGTTTATTCACATGCAAATACAATGAGAAGGTTTGTGCTACGCCACCGCGATCGCGCCCTAAACAACGTGGTCCACAGTACTCGAAGGCGGCTTTTGTGCTCCGAATTTCTATCGTAATTATATCGTTATCATAACGAACTGACTCTCAACTCGAACAATGATGACATGATTACGGTGTTGAAGGCATGATATGCTCGCTAACTAACGTAATAAATAGTATACCTGCATATATTACAAGACTCGAAACCGAAGAAGAATTCCAAGTAGCTCTTTATTGCTTTTCAACCCTTCCAGACGCGAAGAACAAATCCTATTCTACTCGGGATGGCATTCCATGATTTGAAGAAAATTACTTTTAATCTCTTGTCCTGGACTGAGGACCCGGCCCACTAACCAGATCGATTTAATAATTGTTAAACAATGTTTTCCCCTCCTCCCCTTACTCCTCCTCCTCCTCTTGAGTGCAGTTTTCCCATAACGCATATCCGAATATCGGGAAGATATGGCTGTGCGAAATGTTCCGAAATATCCCTCCAGGTCTTAACAAACATATATGTGTTACTATAAATTTAACGAAGACGTTACTCGTTTTGCTCAATAAACCTCCATACTGGTTAGATGCCTGGTATAGAATCAGCACGCGCGTATATTTGGAACTCAACCTACAGTTTTTGCAGTCTATAGTGCATGTCGGCAAACTTTCATGCCTTGACAACGTAAAGTGATGTAATAAAACGCGTTCGAGCGTTCGGCAAGGTTGCAAAAACTGTTTTACCTGACATATAATTACCGGGAATCGTGATGCCTTCTGCCAAAGCCGACAGGCCTGAAGGCCTAGAATTTGTTTTGGTCTTCCATTTTCGCTGATGTCGGTTATTAGCAGCTGACTGTTCCTTTTGTTCGAATGCTTAAATGAGAAGCTGACGCCTAGCTCCGATTCTTCGCGCTCCGCACAGGACCGGCTTCGCAATGGGGTGACGCCGGCAATAAGTTTCCACCGTAGCAGTATCCAAAAATATACTTTAATTGACACCATGAGCTAGTGTATGCGATTTTAAGCGTATTATTGTGATAAAAAGTTACCCACACGCCAATTCTGCTGCGGACAAGCATCAGACGTTGACCGAGCGCAAAGAAACAGCAGGGAGAGCGATCCTGAGTGAAGCAGATGACAAATGCGAGAATCCCTAAGCTGACGTCACGGAGGCGCGCTTCGCAGCGCCGCCTGTGTTCGCGCTCACCGCCAATTGGCTGTATCCCTTCTCCGTCTCCGCCGCCGCAGAGAAAGGCGACGAAATCGGCGAGAGATGGAGGGGGAGGAAAAGCAAATACTTTCATTCAGATTTCTGAAGGGCCCAGAGCGGCCCAGGGGAGTGGTTTCTTCGTCAGTGGAGCCCATATGCATCCCGCGCTGCCTGTGCTCTGTCCACCAGACCAGCTGAAGCTGGGTAGGCAGAGAGCTGGACAGCAGCATCTCCCATTGCTGTTGTTAACGGGAAGAGAGGTGGGTGCTCAGGGACGAATTAAGTAGCACACCTCGATTATGTTGCGGAGTGTTTCTACGTACTTCTGAGCTAAATTCATTCAGCGTCGTAGCGATTCAGGTGCATTGCGTGAAGACGCGTCGGATATGGTACCATGAGCCGTAGGGTAGTTGTTCCGGGGAAGTTCAGGGTGCAATGAGGGTAGGGTCTGTCTCGATCTGAAGGCGCTAATGCCGGGTTATGTCCCTGAACGTGACAAGCGGGTGACTGTACTCGGGCAGGACCGGGGGGGGGGGGGGGTGTAAAAGCGCAGGCCTGTTGGTGGGCCCTCCATGGAAGTGTGAGCAGGCGTCTAGATGAGCTGAATGTAACCGGTTGGGCAGTGTTTTTTTTAGCACACGCAGTGCAGCTGGGGCGCTCACCCTGACTGGTATTTCTGCTAGGCTTGTGAGAATCGGTGACTCCCTCGATACCCATCCTTGAGCGAGAGACAAAGCGAGGGCTACCTGTTCTGCTGCCGTCATGTCTTGGGTCTTGAGTGAGGCACACGCAAGGAGGTTGCTTCTGGTGGTAACCACGATGATGGCGTATTGCTGCCCTCGAGGCGTCTCTGTAGATATATATTTTATAACTGCATGATCCACGAGGTGGTTCTGAGCGCTTGAGCCCGTGCTTGTCGGCGACCCTCGTGGTGTGAGGGGTTCATATTTCTAGGCAGGGCCGTACCCAGAGGGGGGGTTTGGGGGTTCGAACCCCTCCCGAAATCTTTCCCAGCTAGGCAGCACGTAAACAATACTTACTGTTGCTTTCAGCAAAACTAACCCCCCACCCCCGAAAAAAATTTCTGGGTACGGCCCTGTTTCTAGGTAAAGGGGGAGCATCTTAATTCTTGTCGCCAAGAGTCCGGGAGTACATCACGCGGGTGACATTTTGTTCTGCCCAGCCAATCTGGTGAAGGATATGCGGCGACCCAGTACAGTTCTGCTCAATCGCAGCTTCTGGCCCACTATCAGCTCTTCCATCGTGTAGTGGAGCCTCATTCTAAGCAGCCTTTCTGTGGACCACGCACTCATGGGGAGACCAATGGCCCGTTTAACCGCATTTATAATCAATATCAAGCATCTTTATGTCCTCATCGTCGAGAAGAAGATAGGGGTTGACGCATTGAAATACATCAGCGGCTGACCCATAAACAGCCAGTAAAAAAGGTGGGTGAATGAAGAATAATAAAAACTCGAAATACTACAGGGAATAAAATTAAATGTGGTATCCAAAGTACATTACACGAAAAATTAGCCCCCTCCAAACCCAATCTCTGGGACTACTACTGCCTGCAATTTCGTGCAAACAAAATTGGATGTCAGATGTTTACAGTTTTTTTGCCTGGTTCAAAGAGACTGGTATACAAAATTTTGAGAAAGCTGGGGTTGGGCATGTTTTTATTTGTATTAAAGTTTTTTGTGGAAATGTGCCATTTTATTATTAATTTTATAAATTTATTAACTTCTACAGGAGCGTTAAATTGTAGAAGTTTCATGTATTTGGTGTTCTATATGTTTATTTATTCAAGATACTCTTATGGGCCCCACAAGCATTAGTGAGGGGTGTGGTGCCTGAGTAGATTGAATGAAGAATAATAACATCAGAGAATTCTGCCAAGTGTGTACAAGAAAAAAAAAACAAAAAATACAGCAGAAACGTGATTGTCCATACACACTAAAAAACGTACATGCAAGGAACACAATAATAGTATACTGTGTTTAAGCTATTTGGTTATTTGAATTTCCATTGGGAGGCTCCTAAGGAAATATATGTAGTGCTTGACCAGTTTTCAAAATGGTATTTCTTTTTTACTTTTCAGTGACAGAGGTCCCAACGAGCATCTGGATGCACCTACAACGTTTGGTACCTCTGATATCTGTCGCCTTCTATGGCTGTGGAGCTGGGAATGAATAAAACTAAAAACTGTCTCCTTCATTTGGTATATTACGTTGAACGTAATACGTGGAACGAGTAACGTGGAAATAGTGGAAAATAATGTGGAGGACAATACACGAGCACTTACTTGCACGTCATCGTCCCCTGCAGTCTCTTATCTGGTATTTATGCTGCAGTTTAAACAACGAACTGCCAGGTACCCAACATTCACAGCCATTTCAAGTTGTATCTCTCAAGCTGAAAAGTTATAATTTATTTGTCCGAGGAAGGTTTTAAAGGTCTTCACAAGAGCAAATACTTACAGATTGAAATGCTACACTGCAGGCTCACTTACAACAGCAGGTTCTAAATATTTTGCATATTCACATCTGCTCTTGAAGCCTGTAAATTGGCAGCAATCTAATTCTTGCTCTACATCGGTTACTATACAAACGGCTAGTGCCATAAAAATCAAGCATCTTGCAATAACACAAACTTGTTTAGACTGAGAGCCACTAAATAAGCTACGCTACCATCTATCGCCAATAAATGTGCATTTTGGAATGACCAGATCTGGAAACTGATTTGAAGGAACAATATCTCATCCTGCATTTTTTTTTAGTTTAAAAGTGGCACACTGCACGGCCGCTACGCGCGCGCGCTTCTAGGAAATCACGCAGCTCTTTCCGGAATTTTTATTTTATTTTCTCATCGTTCTTTAAAGAAGCAAGAAACTTAAACGCAGAGGTAATTCATTGTCGGAGAAATAATGAAGAAGACGTCCTCCAAGTGGATAATTGGCTGGGGCGGCGCAGCAGTAATATTAGGGCCACACAGAGGAGAAAGAAATGTTACAGTTTTTAAGAATAAAGGAACCAGCGCAGGACAAACTCGGGGCGATACCATGGACACGGTTAGGCAGGCACGTTCCGCACTCGTAAAAAAATATCGTCAAGCAAGCCACCCGTTAAAATTGAAAGGACGCGTCATGCAGTTCCAGCCGTTTCTTGCGTCGTCTGCTGCTAGACGCCGGCACTCACCTTCTTACAGAAAATTCCCTAGGAGGCAACGCGCGAGGCCACAACAAGCCTGCTTGCTGCAGCAACAAATTCCCTGAATGTCCCTAAGTTTTGTCCCCAACTGACAGTGGTTTCAGGAGCCAATCAAAACGTGGAATAATTTCCTCCTTTTAACCGCATGCGTGGTTCGGAAGCAGGCGAAGGTTTGAACAACGTTACTAGATTATTTGTTTGAACAACGTTACTAGATATGTTGGTTTAAAGGCGTGCGAATAATTTTTATTTTTTTTGTTGGCACGCGGCGTGCGAACTAAAAAAACTTTGTTTTAACGTGACGTGTGAACAAAAAATAAAAATTGTTTCCACGTGACGTGCGAATAGGGATACCCCACTTTCTGCATGAGTTCAAGTGGCGGCGCTTAGCGGTGGGGCCATCTTTCCTCCATGTGACAGGCACTAAAAGAAAGGCACTGGCGCAACAGGCATTAGAGTAGCAAAGGTGGTGAATACGGCAGAGCGGCAGTTGGTGCGCTTTGTGAGTGCTGCCGCGCCGCATCATAGTCACATAATCAGCGGCTATGGCGCTAGAGATTGCGCAAAGAGCGTTCGGGTTCGGCTGCGGCCTCGACTGGCGCCCCACCGTTTTCGTGAACGGTATCCCGTCCAACCGCGTCTGCAGTGCGTGCGGCCTCGTCCCCTCCAACATCGCCCTGCTCCCGTGTCGACACTTGCTTTGCCAGTCTTGCTACGACCGCTGCGCGTCCAACGGGAGTCGCTGCTGCCTGGACGGCGAAGCCATCCTGGCCGACGATGTTCTCTGGTCGGCCACCTCCGCCGACAGCATCCTCGCACGCAAGGTATGCACCCGCTCCCGGCGTGTTGTCGAAGCGTGTGTTGAGCAGAAAACGGCTGTCATATCTTGTCACCATCCAACGTCTCTCATTTGCATTCGCCAAGAGCACGAGGGTCTAAACATTACCTCCACACTTGAAAGGCCAAGTTGTACGTACTGAACGGTGAGACGAATCTCGCGCGCCGTGGAGCAAACACGGGCGCCAGCATGTTATTTGGCTCAGAACTAAAATTTACTCGCGCTTCACACATGCACGACGGAGCCGTCCGATGCTGTGCACGACTGGTCGAAAATAATAATAAATTATTTGTACTCGTGGTGGGTGGAACCAGGCGTACAGGGCCGCAAAAGGCAGAATTGCCCATACCAGTCAGGGTTGCGTATGGGCAATTGCCCAATAAAACAACCACGACCGGCTTTATACGCCTCGAGATTCGCGATCGCTGCGCCGCCTGCCGCCGCTTCTCCGCGGCGTTTGCGGGATTAGCGCTGCGTGGCTGATAGGTGGTCATGCAGTGTTTTGGTTCTCTTTCGCTTCTCTTTGCCTTTCCGCGCACTAAACAACTTGTTGGTGACGTCTGTAAGCTAACTGCACGTTTAGGGCACTTAAAAAAAATCGCTGCGTCTTGGTAGAGCGCTCTAACGCCAACAAGAGCTGCCCGGGGAGGCGGTTCTGCGCGCTTCTTGGCCGCTCTTGCGGGCGTCGGCGACGGCAGCAGCATATCACCGCTGTCACCTTCGAACACGTCAGCACAAGTGAATTCTATTTATTGTCGCCTCGTTTAGACCTGATATTGGCACTGTAAGAGGTTGGTTTGTTTTGCAGCGCAGACAACAAATGCGGCTTTGCTTCGAATATGTACGTCGTAGAAAAATATGTTTCGGGGATGTGATAACCCAATAGCTGACAAAAACTTGTGCCTTTTATGGGAGTATAAGCCACGCGAAAATGTTAAGTACACTCAAAGGCTGTGCATTGTCACATATGTGCCCACTTATGCCTTATAGTAAGAACCAAGGTGTATGTTAATGAAACCACGGGAAAATGAGTGGTCTGCAAGTCAGGAATAAATAGAATAGTCGTACGGGAATGAAAAAAAAACCGAGTGCAGCCTCTGAAATGATAAAGACGTTTGTTTGAGCAAGGTAGTATTCACCAGACCAACTAGATCCGAAATGCACTATTTCGCTAGACAAGGAAGGAAGGGGGGGGGGGGGGGGGGTTCAGGAGGAGGACGCTCAACTATCGTTGTTTACAAATGCGGAGCGAAATCAACGAATGGACGTTTTAATAATCACACACACAAGCTGCGTGTTCACTTTTCGACTTTTCGTTTGTTTTTCGCCTTCAACGAACGGCTGATCACTCGGCGGACGCATTTTTTGAAGAATACAGGGTAGGCAGTTCACAAGCGATACGAGGTGTCGTTGGAAGAGTTGATTGATTGATTGCAGGGTTTAATGCGCCGATGAAACGGAGGCCATGAGGCACGCCGTATAGTGGAGGGCTCCGGATTAATTTTGACCACCTGGAGATCCTTAACGTGCGCCGAAATCTCGTACACACGGGATCGTTGGAAGATGGTCGTATCTGATAAGGGTCTCTGATTTTGGTTTATGCTAGATTCTGCAGTCTCCCTGTGTCATATGACGATGTTTCGAAGAAGAGTTTGGTCACGGACGGGATTACTCTATAAGCCCAGCTTTGCGCTTCTGTGGAGGATAAATGTATCAGATGAACCTTTGCGAGCGCTCACCTCGGGACAAGACGACACAGCATTAAATTTGTCATCGTGTGCTGACTCAGTAGTGTAATTTTGCATTATCCATGGTACTTCTTTGGTACAATGTTTGTGAAATTTATGCCGCATTGGCTTGTTCGTGGTCCTGATCAATATCTGATATGGGATACTGGAAGGCATAACTTGCGTGCTGTCAGGTATGAGTGCTCCGCTGGATTTTCTAAGTGCACAAAGTCGATTTACATCATAGTGTGTATGGCCGCTACATGACCATCGGAGGAAACACTGCTTACGGAGACACTGCCACTAAATTTCAGGGCAGCGGAATTGCAATCAGCTGCATGCAAATGCTGGCTTCAAGAAGCCGGCCTGTGACACGCCCGACGCTCATATACATCTCACTAAGATCGCGTCATTAACGTTTATACTCTCGTGAACACACGACGCTTGCAAACTGAGTGCCTGCTCCACGTCATTCGGTATTTAGAACGCGGACAAACGGTAAATCGCTGTCTTGAACGAGCCCCAAAAGCAACGGCGACAGGGGGGAGCGGGTCGGGGATTTCAGTGGCGCCTCTACAGGCCGCGCTCGAGGCGTATATGCCTCAAGCTTCGCGATCGCTGCGCCGCCCGCCGCCGCTTCTCCGCGGCGTTTACGGGATTTGCGCAGCGTGGCTTGATAGGGGCTCGTGCAGTGTTTTGGTTCTGTTTCGCTTCTTTTTGCATTTCCGCGCCCTATAAAACTTGTTATGGTTGCCATAACAATAACCATAACGTCTGTAAGCAAAGAGTACGGTTAGGTCCCTTAAAAAGCAGCTGCGTCGTCGTGGAGTACTCGAACGTCAACAAGAGCTACCCGAGGACTCAGTTCTGCGCGCTTCGTCGCCGCTCTTCCGGGCGTCGGCAGGCAGCGGCACATCACTACTGTAACCTCCGAATATGTCAGGCGCAAGTGAATTTTGCTGTCGCCTCGTTTAGACCTGATACTGGCACAGTCAGAGGTAGGTTTCATTGTGCAGCGCGGACATCGAATGCGGCTTTTTCTCGAATATATACGTCGCAGAAAAATATGTTTCCGGGATGTGATTACCCAATACCGGACAATAACGAATACCTTTTGCAAGAATATAAGCCATGCAAAAATATTAAGTGTATTACAAGGCTGTGCTCCGTTAAAAATGTGCCCACTCACACCTAGCTTACAGCAAGAACCAAGGAAAATTAATGAAATTACGGAAAAATAAACGCTGTGCAAGTCCGGGAGAAACATAATAGCTCTAACGGGAATGAAAAAAAAAACCAGTGCATCTTCTGATACGCTAAAGCCGATCGTCGAAACTTGATCTTGGTAGGGTGCACCATACTAACTAGATGCAAAATGCAGTGATATTTCGCGAGGCATGGGCGGGGGGGAGGGGCAGGGGACGCTGTGTGCAAACGCGGATTGAAATCAAGCTATGAACGTTTTAGTAATCGCACACACACACTTTCCTTTTAAAGACGATAGTCTTTCTTGGGCTACTTAAACCCAGAAATTTTCGTCTGTCTAACTCGATTCAGCCACCCGGCCAAAGTAAAATGCTTACTACGCAATAGTCTTATATACCCACAGCCAAATGTAAATGTCTAAGCTTGGTTTATATGTTCATACTTGTCAACTTTGTTGAACAAGAACAAGACATTACGCAAATATAAGACAGGAAATTAGTACACAAGGGATATTTACAGTGTTCCTTTATTTAAAAATTCATGAATGCTTGGTTTTCCGATAGCAAATGATATTCTACATCTACTGCAGAAAACCGCCGCGTCCTGGCGGCATACAAAAAAATCACGCGGAAACAGCAACGAAAGGTTCCACTAGCTAGGTTCCACGTTCTGCTTGGAACGCACGTGGAGCACGGCCACGCGGTTCTATAAACCTTGTAGTCGGCCGCCTCCATTCACACGCGCCTCCGCCGTACTGCAGCGCTGGCATCGAGGAACCTGGCTTGTAGCAGTGGAACGCGGTAAATTCAAATCGCCTTGCGCAAACCTTTAGTGTGTTTACCTTGGAAGGAGCGCGACGGTACAGGAACAGCATGAGAGGTGAGCGGGAAAGCAAAGGGTAGCATTTCCTTGGCAAATGTCTACAAAGACTATCGTCTTTTGACGACATTTGCAATGAAAGGAGCAGATACGCGGCCAATTTTTGTTTTTCGACTTCAACAAACAGCTTATCGTCAGGCGGACGCATATTTGGAAGTATGCAGGGTAGGCAGTTCACGAGCGATGAAAGGTGTCGTTGAAAGAGTGTGTTATCTGATAAGGCCCTCTGATTTCAGTTTGTGCATGATTCTGCAGGCTCCCGTGCCATATGACGATGTTTTGGAAAAGCGTTTAGTCATGGACGCGGGTTATATTCTACGCCCATCTCTGCGCTGTTTGCGGAGGATATATGTAGCAGACGAATGTTTACGGGTGTGTTTACGAGAGTGCAAATGTTTCTGACGCGATCTTCGAGCGGTACATTACATTTGGCCTACATAAGCGTTCGGTGTGTGTCACAGGCCGGCGTCGCGAAACCGGCATAGCTGATTGTAGTTCCACTGCCCTGAAATTTACTTTGTGTCTCTGTGAGCAGCGTTAGCTCAGATGGTCATGCTACGTCTATACACCACGGTGGAAATCGGTTTTGTGCGCTTACATAATCTAGCGCAGCACTCATACTTGACACCATGCCAATTACGCTTGCCAGTATCATGCCTCGGATATTGATCACTACCCTTGACAAGATATAGTGCGGCATAAATTTCACAAACATTCTGCGAAGGAAGTACGATGGATAATGCAGTATTATACTTGTGGATCCGCACACGACAAAAATTTAATGCTGGGTCGTCTTGTCATGAGGTGAGTGTCGACACACATTCATCTGCTACATATATCTACCACAAAAATAGCGGAGACTGGCTTCTAGAGCAATCCGTGTCTGCGACTAAAGGTTTATTCGAAGCATCGTCATACGGCACATGGAGCCTGCAGAATCTAGCGCAAACTGAAATCAGGGGGCCTTATTAGATAGCCACTCTTCTAATGGCACCTTTTATCACTTGTGAACTTCCTACCCTGTATACTTGAAAAAATTCGCCCGCCGAGTGATCAGGTATTCGTTGAAGTTGCAAACAAAAGTAAAGTGAACGCGTAGCTTGTGTGTGTGATTACTAAAACGTTCATTCTTTGATTGCGCTCCGCATTCGTACACAACACTAGTTAACTATCCCCCCCCCATGTCTCGCGAAAGAGTAGTGCATTTGGCATCTAGTTTGTCTTAAAGGAGCACTGACACCAATTTTCGGCCGTAATATTATTGCACAGTTCACTTCCTTCACTCAACAGAATACCCTGGCTGAAATATGAGCGGCCTGCGACGCGAAGAACATAGTTCAATTGGACCTCATTTATCGCGCCGACACAGCAGTGCGCGGAGCGGCACTCAGCAAATGGACATCAGCGTGACATAACCCCGTGAAGCCAAAAGAAGTGACGCGAGAGTGCTCGTCAAAAACTCGTGACGTAATTTAGGTGCGCGGCCCCACGAGTGGCGAGCAGGCGCAACACCCTCTCAAGCGGGCCCCGGTGACGTCCGCACAAAGTGGTGAGGTCAGGCCAGGATTCTGTCATATGCGCCGTTCGGGATGAAAGCGCGTGAATTTGAAACAAACGATTTTCAGGCCGTTCAACGTAATTAACTATCGCGCGCTGAAGTATTTGAAAGCTGTTTGCTGTTTCAGGTTCGCCAGACCATTAAGCATCGATAAAAGCAATAAAAGTGTAACATAAAATTTTTGTGTCAGTGCTCTTCTAAGTTTAGACGAACGTCTTTAGAATTTCAGAAGCTGCGCTGGGTTTTTTTATTGCTGTACGAGCCATTGTGTTTTTTCCGGGCTTGCAGACCATTTATTTTTCCATGGTTTCATTAACTCATTTTGGTTTTGCTATAAGGCACGAGTGTGCACCTATTTCATGACGCAGAGCTTTGGAATATACTTAACATTATTGCGTGGCTTCAATTCCCATAAAAGGCACAATATTGTCGGGTATGGATAACCGCTTTCCCGAAGCATATTTTTCTACGATGTGTGGCAACTGTGCATAAAAAGGATGAGAAAGAAGGCAATTGGGGACACGCGCAGCATGTGCACGGGGAATGAGACCAGGGGGGATGGT
Source organism: Haemaphysalis longicornis (assembly GCF_048455015.1). NCBI lineage: Eukaryota > Metazoa > Arthropoda > Arachnida > Ixodida > Ixodidae > Haemaphysalis > Haemaphysalis longicornis. The sequence goes on from NW_027526233.1 coordinate 91,726,218, forward strand.
AGTAGTGCGTGCCTAGGCTTCGGAGAAATCGGACGTGTGGAGCCGGGCTTGGGTCTCACTATCCGCACCTGCATGAAGCGGTCGGTCAAGAAGACTCGAATGAAGCGGAGTAGGTGTCCTGTCACCCCCATTTCTTGCAGATGACTCAAAATAGCACTTGGCAAGACAGAGTCGTATGCCTTAGCCACATCAAGAAACACCGCAGCGGTGGACAAGCCATAAGCTCTATTATGTTCCAAGTGGCTGACCAAATCCAATACACTGTCTTGGGCGCTCAGCCGCTGGCGGAAGCCAGTCATGCAGGCAGGAAGCTTTTTCCGATGCTCTAGCCACCACATCAGTCTGGCACAGACTAGCTTTTCCATAAGCTTTGAGACACAAGAAGTAAGCGACACCGGCCTGTATGATGAGAGATCTGCTATATCTTTGTTAGGTTTAGGCACCGGTACCACCCAGGCCAGCTTCCACGATGACGGAATGTCGCCTGTCGTCCAAATATGGTTAAAAAATTCTAGGAGACTATGCTGGATGTTTTTAGTTCAAAAAGAACTGTAGTACGAGGCGTACCACAGGGCAGTGTTCTGTCGCCCATTCTCTTCAATGTAGCCATGTCTGCCCTGCCTTCTACGCTGAAGAGTCATCGGTCAAAAGCTCGTCTGTCAATATATGCGGATGACATCTGCATCTGGCTCACCGGATACCAGACAAAGCGATTGCGTGTATAGCACAATATGCTGTTTCATCTGTTCAAGCGCATCTTTCAACAGTACACTCTAAGAAGACGAGGAGTGCTGGGCACTCTGTCTAGGAGTAAAAACTTTTGTCCCATATTTCACTCCCTTTGGCAGCATTGGGCGACTCTTCCGAGGAGTAGCGCGTGGCGGCCAAACGAGAGGCGAAACACTCCTCGTGGGATTTACTTGCTGCTGTCGAAGCGGAGTACTTGAACCCTGTGTGGGAATTGCTATGCCATGTACAAGGTAGCGTTCCGTCACTCCCTTTAGGCGTGAATAAGCTCTAGTGGTTTCGGCGTTCCCGGATACTGCAGACGGGCACTACTACTCTCTCTTGTAAAGCATCTCGTTACGCCTCAAGAGCGTTCTGCTATTCCCCGCGAGACAGCGTGTTTTCGCTCCGCCTGCTACTAGCCCTCCCCCCCCCCCATCCCCACGATGGTACTATAGGCAGTTACAAGCAAACAAAACAGGACAAGCCATTTTGAAACATGGAAAAGAAAAAACAAGGTCAGACTTTATTTTTCAAAAAAATACAACAATCGGTTCATTCTGCAATTTCACACAAAAAGCAATTTATTTTGAATTAAAATATCACAGCATAAAAACGGTTCTTACTCCACATGCACACAGGAGACGTAACGCCTATTGAGGATACATCCAAGAAAAATTCACAAATAAAAATGCAGCAAAGCAATTGATAACACTGAAATACAAACATTAAATTAAGTCAATAAAAATGACATTAACACCCACAAATAAAAAGGTACTGGCATTAGCACGAAAACGTCAGTAGAAATACAGCAGTGGGAAAATAGTTAACAGCATTAACATAAAACAAAGTGGCCTTAGTACATCAGTGTGCTTCACATGGACTGGAAAGCCAGCTCTTATTTAGGACACATCAAAAACATTTACAAATAAATTTTGCGAAACAAAAATCTTGGACTTATTCAGCGTGGATTACTATTAGCGCATTACAAGGTGCAATCAACACAAAGATACAAAGCCACTGACACGGAAACTTTGCAACAGATATATGTTGGTGGGACAATAGGAAACCACCGGAAACATTCCCACTGGGTTTTTTAGGCGGGTGGTTCTCAAATGAGGATGCGCTAGTAAGATTTAAAAAAAGGCATAACTTGCTATTAAAAACAAACACGTTCTAGCTGAATGCGTCATAATGTTGGTGGCGGCCTTCAGAACAGCACCGACCAGGGCACCGTGCTTGAGCCGAAGTAACGTCTACAGAAGCAAGGTGCGCTTCCCCTTTGAAAACAGACAGCAGCAATGGGAACTCATCCACGATGTCCAAGGATGTGAGCAGAAGTGTCTTGAATGCGACGGCCACTCCTGCTGACGCCTCGGGGATCTCGTTCCCTCTCAGGAAAAAAAAAATCTTCGGGCAAGTACCGTCTTCCCGTGGTTCCTGCATAGGAAGAAAGAGGGGGACAGCAAAGATAAGTTCTACAATGAAAAAAAATTGACGAGTTTGACGACGTGATAGATTAGTTTTTGCGCCGAGAGAACGCATTGAACCCGTATTGGAATGCAATACTGCTTGGCGCAGTCATGCGAATGTGCGGTGACCTTGGATGCAGCCACGCTCATTGTGCCTCTTGGCCAATGTCATGTCAGCCAGCGCGCCCTACAGCTGTCTGCCTACGCAATGCGCCCCAAACCCATTAGTGCTTACGTGTCCGCAGCTTCTATTGTTTACCCCGCTATCGTTCCCGGTATAAAAACATTTAACAAAATTTAAGTAAAGAGAACTCTTTTTGTAACGTTATAATCCCTGATTAATTTGCATAGGATTTTGCCCTCAGCCGACTGCAACGTACGGCCCATTATACGTTCACAAGTACAGCGTGTAAAAGTTGCTATGGGGCATATAGCTACTGTTTTCTTCATTCTCGAGTACGCTTCGTTGCATGCACGCTGCAGATCGCAACACCTGATGAGAACCAATAGGCTCGTTATTGAACGATAAGAACGCTCGAACATTAAACCACACGCAGCGACGGCGACAACCGACGCGAAAAAAGTACCGTAATGGGTTCAACAAACACTATGGGCGACAGCGACAAACGAAAAAAAAAATAATGCATTGCTGCCAATGCCATTCGTCGTCGTTGCTGCCGCTCGCTCGTGGGCTGCTTCTGGCCGGTATAAGCCGGCGATGGCGACGGCCCGTCGCCTGCCGCAGTTGCCGCCGTCAGCGGCCTGTGTAAAAAATTTTTGTCTGTGTCGCCCACAATACCTGTTTGCCGTACCCAATGAGTGAGTTTTCTCGCGTCGCTCATCGGCTTAGACGCATGTAGTTACCCCTTAACAGTCCCATCTCCGGCCAGCCTGCCCTCAAAACGCAAAAAAACTAAAGCCTGTCAGGACAGCATTTCAGTCTGCTGCTGTACGCGCGGCGGTCACTAAAATTATTGTAATTTTAGTGACTGCCACGCGCTAGACGCGCTCCTATCACTCAGCCTATTGGACGAAATTTTTTGGAGCCGCGCAGGCCACAGCTACTGCACGGCAGCCACTCTAACCCTAGCCGCCGAGCTAAGAGTACAAATCAAAACGCAAAAAAACCTGTCTGGACAGGATTTCAGTCTGCTGCAGCACGCGCGGCGGTAACTAAAATCATTGCAACTTTAGTGACTTCTACGCGCTAGACGCGCTCCTATCACTCAGCCTATTGTACGAAATTCTTTGGAGCCGCGCAGGTAGCCACAGCTACTGCACGGCAGCCACTCTAACCCTAGCCGCCGAGTTAAGAATACAGGGTAGCGCTGCGACTACTCGCGCGACCGTGCTTCTTACCTGCGAAAACATTCGGCTAGGATACCAACACTTCACGAATCAAAGGGATTGAAACGGTGCAAGACTCGACGCTGTTTGCACACGGGTACAAAAGCCGCCCTTCAAATCTAAGCAACGGTCAAAATGAGTGACGAAAACATTAGGGTTAGCCGCTTCCGCGGACCGAAGCTAGAGAGCAACTCTCCTTCGCTAAATACACAAGATAAGAATACCAGGTTAACTAATGGCTTACCTCCACTTCCAGCCAGCATTTCTTCGTCCGGTAGATAAATCCATGGTCGTCATCCCAAGATCCCAAGCTTAAGGCGCGAAGCCTGCAAAGGTAGCGACTGCACACCGGCTGGTCCGGCGGCTTGCGCGCGCATTGCTACACAGTGCATATAGTTCCGGTATCGGCCTGTGCGCCGCCGCAGCTGTGATGTCCGTCCGAAATAAAAACTAGTTCCACGCATGCACGCACGCACGAACGAACTAATATACGGCTTGCTTACGTGTTCGTGATCTAACGCTGACGCACAGGCATGCAAGCAGTTAGCGAGCACACGTCACACTGCGTTCAAGCAAGTATGACGATAAGGGCAGGTCAAACTTCCCATGTTGAGCAAGCCGTCTCCGAAGCTTCGGATAATTCTCGCGCCGAGAATGCTGGCGCCGAGAAGGCGAAAACGAAAACAGACACCGGCAGCCTGCCGAGGGGCCAAACCCGGAGCACGGAACACCTGAAACCGCCACCGTCGCAGCGAACGCGGTCGGATGTTTATACCAACGAGTGAGAGCTTTGGAGTCTTGCCTGGGGCGTGTCACGTGTGTGTGCTGTTCGCCGAGGAGAGTCGCCCCACGCCTGCGCACTGCGTGAGACGTTGTCTCCCCGTGCTCTTCTGTCCTGATCCACTGTAACCTCAGTTTTCTCAATAATTATACCTTTAATTCTCAAAACCTAGTTTCTCCTATTCGATGCGAGCACGCGTCGTAGTGTGTTCAAGCTAGCATGACGATAAGGGCAGGTCGAACTTCCCATGTTGGATGAAGCGTCTGTTTGAAAGTCCACTTCGTGCGTAGCACATGGTTTACAAAGCGCAGCCCTGTGTTCCGCGCTGGCGGGACATCACGGTCTGGCGCGATCAGTCGTCGCTCGCCCGGTTCTTGCGGGTGCACCGCCTGTGTCGGTTTTCACCGTAGACGCGAGATCGCGTGGCGGAAAATCCGCCGTGGTAGTACGCCGTATATTCGTCGGGCTGAGCTACGGAGACGCGGCGTCCACCGCCGCGCCGCCGCCGCTGGGATGCCCTCGGTGTAATCGGCGTAATCGCTGAAATCGGCGCGCAGTATTCTTTCCTCCGTGGTGCGCACCTTTTATGATGCATAGTCTGACAACTTTTTAAATGTCGATAACTAAGCCATTACAGAGGAAAAAAACAAAACAAAGAAACGAAACCAAATCGAGACATGCGTTTTTCTAGTTTTGTTAAGCTTGCTCCATTCATGTCACTGAACGCTGCGAGCAATCGTTACATGAATTCATATTCTTGCACGTTTAGAATGTGCGACGGAAGTACTCGGGCGCTTTTTGCACAACTGCTTTATATAATATATACGTATGCAAATAAAACATCGCTGATGAGTTGGTGTGCGTAAATGGTAGGAGTGCCTCTCCATGCTTACTCCCGCACTTGACAAGAATGAAATTGCAATTTTACTCTTCGTACTGGAGAGAGGAGACGATGTGCAGCTTTACTCTTCACTGGTGCGGGAGCGGAACTGGGGCTGCACTCCGCCGCGCACGAGAAGAGTACGCTGTCAGTTTTGCTCTTCCTCCTCATGGGAGCGAACATTACATCCAACTCCCCGCAGCTTTCGAGGGGAGCGCGCCAACGCTTGCAGGAGTACAATGACTGTTGGACTCTTCAACTACTCCCCCGATTTCTTAGAGTGTAGGGCTGACTATATCAGAAGAGAAATCGTGTTTTGTTCTATTTCCTGGTGTACGACGCCGGTCTGCGCGTCTCAGGATAGAACTGAATGGCATCCCCATCCGCCAAGCTAATCATGTTCGATTTCTAGGAATTGTTCTCGACCATAGGTTGAATTGGCGAAAGGCCGTCGACTCTATGGTTTCCTCTGTGGCGCCCAGAGTTAATGTACTGCGGAGAATTGCCGGTGTGACGTGGGGAAATCACCCAGCCTCTATGGTCAAGTTGCACGAAGCCTTGATCTTGAACCGCATGCTTTATCAGCTGCCTCTCATATCGCCTTTAGAGACACAATACGAGCGGTTGGAATCCTTGCACAGGAAAGGGCTTAGGCTGTCTCTTGGCGTCCCTCAAGCAGCTGGAAACAACAAGATCCTCCATGAGGTGCAGTCAACACCCCTTCGTCTTCAGGCGTCTCAACGTTTGCTTATGCAAGTGCTGCGCCTCGGAGAAACAAGTGCTGGCTTAGCATTACTGCGGCATCTACGATTAAGGGTAGAGTCTCGTGCTCATGCAACACTAAACACTCTTGGAGTGCTGTGTCCCAAATGGCCTGGGAAAAGGGCTACTTTGGACCCGCCTTGGTCCCACGAGAGTGTGGATTGTGCATTGACCATCCCTCATATGCGCTCGAAGCGTTGTACACCTATTGCTGAAGCACGATCGCTGGTGCTGGAGCATTTGGAACGGGAATACGGGGACTCTCTGCACATATACACTGATGGATCGGTTGACACAAAAAGTGGGGTGTGCGCGGCGGTAGTTTTTTTTCATACCCAGTTTGAATATTTCGTGGGCTACCAGGGTGACGCCTTTGGTTTCATCTACAGCGAGTGAGTATGTTGCCATAGAAGCTGCGTTGCGCCAATTGTCATCGTTTGAAAGGCAAAAGGTCACAATATTCAGTGATTCAAAGTCAGCCCTTCACCTATTGCAGCGGGGTATACCTGTTGAAAAGACCTGTCAGCGATCCCTACTTCTACTAAAGCGGCTTAAGCATGAAGGCTTCACCGTGCAATTCCAGTGGATCCCGTCGCACGTCGGTGTAGCGGGAAACGAACATGCTGACAGCTTAGCCAAGGACGCCTTATCTTCTACAAGGACGGTGCAAACGCGGTGCGATTTCCAACGCATACAGAAACAGACCGTTCGCGAGCACTTTAGGCAGCTGTGGCGACCAGTACATCAACCAGTCGTGACGAAGGGCCTGAAAAGAGCCGAAGCCTGTCTGCTCCACCGCGTAAGCACAGACTCAGCCCGTACACCAGCTTGGCTACATAAAATCAACATTGTTTCATCCCCTTTGTGCCCCTCGTGCAGTGTGACTGGTGACATTGATCACTTCATTATGAACTGCTCCAAAACCAACCCTGAGCGGACGAACTTTTTTCGTGATCTCCAGAAGTTAGGAGTGCCCCATGCTACATCGGAGGACATTATTTTTCCTAGGGACCACTGGATTGTGCGAAGAGAGGTGTCTCATCTCCTACTCGGATTCTTGCAGTCCACAGGACTAAGTGAGGTGTGGTGACATTGCGTGTCTGTTATTTTAGGACTAAGTGATGTGTTATGACTTTGAGAGATTTGATATGGTATTGGGGACGATTAGGCGGAGCAATTGCCGGCAGCTATGCAAGGCTAAGTCCGCCTTATTCAACAATACTTACTACTACTACTACTCGGTCTCACTAAAGGTGTGGTTTTCTGGGGACACGGTGTCTTTCTTGAGAGCTGCGGCAGGGCCCTAGGACCCCGGCACCACAGACGCATTCGTTGTCCGTGACAGAGACACAGACGAAGCCGTATTCGTTGTTTGAGCTGCAAAACGAAACCATCCTCTCACTGTGCCAGTATCAGGTCTAAACAAGGCAATACAATTTCTTGTGCCTGACGCATTGGGAGGTGACAGGGGTGATATGCTGCTGCCGTCGCCGACGCCTGTAACAGCGGCCTAGAAGCGCGCAGAACTTCATCCCCGGGTAGCTTTTGTTGGCGTTGGAGCACTCCGCCAAGATGCAGCTGCTTTTGAAGTGCCCTAAAAGTACTATTTGCTTACAGATGACACCATAACAAATTTTTTAAGGGCACAGAAAGGCAAAAAGAAGCGAAATAGAATTAAAAACACGGCATGAGCCCCTATCAGCCACACAGCACTCATCTCGTAAATGCCACAGCAAAGTGGCGGCACGCAGTACAGTGATTGCAAAGCTCGAGGCGTGTACGCGTTTGCTGGGCCTGCCATTGTTGTTATTTTGTCTTTCTGTCACTCGGTTGTGCAGTTTTTGCCTAGTCATACTGGGGGAAGTGCACATTTTCTATGGGATTGGCAGTGGGCTGAAATAAGAGGTTTTAAAGCAAAATTGTTACTTGGCTTGGCTGGCGAAAGCACGCACACGGCCTACGTCCACCAAATGCGCACTGTTCACAGCTGCTAACCGTTCTCTAACGCATTCCATGGCACTCCACGCATTTGATAGCATGCGCACATCTGAAAGAAGTAAACAAAAAATATATTCAGCGTGTTTCATTGTTAGCATAAAACAAAAAAAATGAACAGGAAGATGCATTTTGCACACACTATTTAATATAATGCGTCACAATAAAAAAGAAAAAGAGGAAGAAGCACTCGACGCGCAGTCAATTCCCACTGGCTTACGACGCATAGCACGAATATAACAAAAAATAAACTAGCATGCTTCAGAAATTTCCCGTGCGGTCTCGGTTGGCCCTCAGCTGCTGAGGCAGCAGCCTTTGTAGTGATTCTTGAAAAAGTGGCTGCAGTGAGTTTGATGCCAGGGTTGTAGGTTACAGTCGCTCGGTTACAGCAGGATGCTCGGCAACAAACCCAGCCAACAGTTAACAAAACTTGTTGAGCTAGTTGGTTCATGTTTACTGGAAAGAATAAAAGGGGCACTAAACAGACGAAATCAAAGTAGACACAGAGAACACATCGGGATACTAAACAGACGAAGACAATGTAGACTCGCTATGCTGGCCACACAGCGCAGTCGGTACGGCGGCCTCGTCATCTGCAATCTGTGCACTACAGCTGATTTCGCAGCATATCTTCTACTGCCGTTTCCTCTGTTGTCTAATGTTTCTTTAAAGGCAACATCCGATGGTTAATAATTGGCATCATCAATGAGCATAGTTGCTGTTCTCTTGTGGCGATATCTCGTTGATTCCACGCAGGGGCTTGCCATCCTTATTGGTCTGCCGGCGAGGTGCGCTTTGGCAGCTTCGGCAAGTTTTGCGAGGTGCAACCGGCAACCCGGCACGCAACAGTGAGGCACCTTGCAAACCACTGCAGCCACTTATCTATGTGAAGCTTAAGGGAAATTCATCGCAGCTGAGAGGCAGTACACAAAGACCGCTGTGCTGTACGCACCCAAACACTGCTCCCGTCGTCTGCTTTCGCTTTCGCGAGCCGCCCGTCCTGCGAAGCTGTTATCAAACCGGAAACAGCAGAGGAGAATGGGAAAGAGTGCTGGGCTCAGTGGGCTCATCGACATTGTGGGGGCGGCTTCACAAACGTGACGTCAGGGCTTCCTAACCTGTTCTTTCCTCCATGTGAAGAACCTTAACACCGACAAAGTCAGTTTACGCTGCCTTTTACGTCTTCTGCAGATTCGTTGCTGGAATGCCCCCTGGGGCTGTGGAGTCACGGGTCCGGCATCTGAGGTCCTGCAGCACTTCAACAGCGAGTGTGAGCATCACACAGTGGCCTGCCTGCGCTGCAAAGGGAGTGTTGCTCACAAGGACATTGTCAACCATCTGGCATCTGGTGTGTGCGTCCATACCTCTGGGTCTAAGAGTGTCACTGGGGAGGATGTTAGTTCGGGAGCAATGCGCATCGCCAGTGCCCTCAGCAACCTGGACGAAAAGGTATCTCTGCTCCAGAGATCACTTGAAGAAAACCTGAAAAGTATTGTCTCTGGTAGTGGACAAGTGGTGGCCCAAAAAGCGACCGCAGAATCCTCTATTCTAGAGTCAATTCAGTGCCTGGAGAACACCCTGATAGAGAGCACCCGGTTCTACAGAGGTGCTGTGGATCAAATGTCTGATGCACAAGCGGCTCTGCAAAATGACATTGGTGCTGTCATGAGTTCGTTGCAGGGAATCAAAGATGAATTTGGCATGCTCAATGCATCACTGAACCAGACCATTGAAGAAAAGAGCTCCAACATCAAGGAAAGCATTGACAAGCTGGAAACAGCAGGTGCTGGAGAACGTGAGGAAATGAGAGAAAAGCTGGATGCAATAGAAAAGATGATGCAAGACCACTTGGAGAGTGAAGCGGCTAACAGCAAGTGTTTGGAGGAGTGCCCCGATGACGAGGCTGGAAAGACGAGTGCTCCAGAAAGTGTCGCAGACCTTCATTTGGAGGAAAGGCTTAACGTGTCCGAAGCGTTTGAGTGGACCATTCAACCCTGGTCGGAAGCAAAGCTGAAGAGCAATCGGAAAAGACTTGAGTTCATTTATCCCCCAAAGCCAGGCTACTTCTATGGATATCATATCAATCCTTATGCAGTGTTAAAGAGGAGTGGAAAATCCCAGTTGTTTCATCTAGGATTTCAAATAATCACAGGAGAGTGTGACAATTTGCTTGCCTGGCCGATGAAGAAGACCTTGCGTTTGACGTTGCTTCATCCGACTGAATGCGGCAGGGCTCAGTCGATAGTTGCATGTACAGCATGTGAAAATCCTGACTCCGATCCATCTCTTGGCTTGCAAACTTTACCGCAGTTGAGCGCTGTAAACATAGATGCAATGAAGTTGGAGGAATCCGGCTTTATAAAAGATGACAAACTGTCGCTGAGGTTCGAGGTCCTGCAGTGCAGCACACCTAACAGCCATGCCGGACCACAGTTCTGAGTTCATTCAAGACGCGTGCTGGCTTCTTGAACAGCTGTCATTGATTTTATGTCCAAATTGAATGCCGCACATACCTCAAGCTGAGAATCTAATAGCCTTGAAGCACCTCCTGCATTAGATTTGTCCTCTACTAGACAACTGAACTCAAATGCAGCAGGAAAAAGGCTATCCTTTTTTTGGAATGGAAATTCTCTGGCTAGTTTTGGTTAGTACTGGCAGCTAAATGTACTGCTTCACAAGGAAGGGCAAACATGGGCATGTTTTATCCCTGCAATGTGTGTTCAGTTTTGAAACTTGGGCATTTAAACCTGCTTACGCACTGTAAGGCAGAACTAATCTCCCAGTTACACTTATCAAAGACGTTTCTACAGCAAGGTTGTGGTTGCATCTTTTTTACTATCCTTCCTTTGCATCAGTTCTTGCCGCAGATCATTTGGATCTCCTACTGCGCAGCCACAAATCTGTGACTTTAATTTAAGCACTGCAATTTACTGTTGCAGGCAGACTGGTTACACCTCACATCAGAACTTTGCAGGGAACTTCGTGCTTCGTGTCCAGAATGCCACCTTTATCAAGTTCCCCAGAATCTGTGCTTTCCGTGGCTAGGGTGGGCCCTTTTGTTTTCATGTGCTGTCGTGTTCTCCCTACACATTGCACTATGCGGGGCTTGTTTTTTTTTGTTGTTGTTTTTATCGTGGCGTGTGGTACATGGGGTTTGTAACCATGGATGTGATGGCAACACGGGATTTTGTGCCCTATGAAGCACGTAAGCATTTCACCTTATAAACACATGCCAATTTGAATCTCACTAGAAGTACAGTCTAATCCACGTATAGCTTATAACAATAGCCAAGTGCCAAGGAAATCTCATCGCTATAACCGATAATTGTTTAAGCAGGTTGCAAAATAACACAATGAAACAGAGCTCAAAACATGATATTTCCATACAACCAAGGTTGTACTACTAGTTATTTGCCGAAAGGAAATTAATCGGCAAGCTTTATTTGATTCGTGCAAAGCTAGCACACATCTTTTTCAAGACCATCTATAAGTGCTTCACCTATCTGAGCAAAAGGTCATTGGCAGAAAGAAGTACCCGAGGGACTGTACTATGCGTTGGGCCTTCTGCGAAGACTTTATAGGCTGCTCAACCGCTTCGTCCGAGTGTCACAGTCACTGCTGTCCGCAGCACGCATCCACACAACGATCTGCGAACATGCTAGGGATTGGCCGAATGTTTCAGAATTGGCACATTGCTTGAAGCACTAGACATCCCTGATCATTGGGTCTGACTCAAGAAACCAAGCAGCAGAGGGTTGTCCAAGTACAAGTGCCAACAGCCCATCCAATTGTGAACGTCATAGGGACATCCGTGTTTGTGCCGCTGCCAGACCCGAGACGAGTGTCAAGTGGCCCGAGATTGAGGCACAGCAGGGCTTGAGGCCGAACACCTCCAGCCCCTGTGAACCAGTTTTGGCCTGACCCATTGCCTTGCACAACGCTTATATCATTGATGAATAGGGAGCCTCAGACACCATATGACCGGGATGCATAATCGGTCCTGGCATCGTATCAACGCCACCCTGCACTGAGCGTCGGCACTGGGCGCGGTGTCTAGGACTGACAAGTGTCATGCAGTGTCACTCCGATATAAGCTACGTCGATCATCCACTTGACTAACTTTTGAATATTTTGAGCTCTGCCTCGGGTTCCTTTTTTCGTTGCTCCTCCCAATAAATAAGTGTTCTCTCACAACCTGAGTTTCCCGAGTCTTTTCCTTTCGTTGCATGCGCATGCAGGATTAATATCTTGGTTGCTGAGACAGCGGCCAACAAATATTCTTTGCTGGCAACTCTCTTAGCTTGTGACTACCTCTTGTTAAAATTACCTCCACATTGTGACTACCTTCTGTTAAAACTTGGTTCAGTGCATCCAGAATGACACAAGGGCTTGGAACTGTGACCAGGGATGGTGTTCTTTAGGCAGTGTAAGCAAAACGGTTGGAATGCTCGCCGGTGGTTATTATTACCGTGAGGCAAAAATGTTGAACATCATTCTTAACCGCACCCGATGGACCGGTAGGAGCTGCCAGTTCTCTTTCACCAAATGATAACCACTTTCGTTTTGGCGTGACTCGTGTTTTTTGAGTGCAAGTTGTCATTAGCAACGTTTCTTTTGTGGTCCTTATGTAATAAGCAACACGGTTTGTGGGTTTTCCTTTTGAAAATATTTCTTGTGTTGTAGATGGATGTACACAGGGTGTCTAGCGACCGAGAAAACAGGGAAAAGTCATGGAATTTCGCGTCACCGGGAAACGTCAGGAAATTGTCAGGGAATTTTTCAATCAAGTAGTACCAGTCGACGGAAAACCATTTCGGGGCCTGCCCACAGTTTCAGAATAGGGGAAACCAGTGTTGCGGGCCCCCAAGAAGTTACCGAACGCAACACGTTCGCGCGCGACGAAAGCGTGAACCGCATGAAACGTTTTCTGGTTTTTCTGCTTGCGAAAACGTGCCGCGCAAGCCTGAGGCGCGCTGACGCCGCCGCGAAAACCACCCGCACGGTGCGTGCCGAGCGGCAGGCGCCGGCAACATGGCGGCTGCACCGGCCGCGGAGTAGTGCGGTAGCTCCAACGACCGCTTCTAACCGTTCTTTAAAATGCTACTCAAGGCACAAACGCACTTGCTTGTGCAGGAAAGGAGCCACCGCAGGCACGAAATCGTCGACGCGGCCGTGAAAATACCGCGCACGAATCGCGTGCAGAAACTCGCCGTGCGGTTCACAGCTCGCAGCTTGCGCAGAGGGACGGTGTAGATGGTGCCGAAATCGCACGCACAACGCGCTTTTTTTTAAGCGAATTTTAAAAGTCAGCGCTTTTTGGGAGCTAATCTTGAAAGAACGTCTTTATGACATCAGGAGCCAGAATTACCAAATCAAAAAGGAACATGACATGGTGTAGCGTGATCCGCGTGGGGTGTTTTCTGCTCACGAAAATGCGCCACGCACGTCACAGACGCTCTGACGCTGCCGCGGAACCACCTGCACGCTGCGCGCGGTGCTGCAGGCAGCGGAAACATGGCGGCGGCTTCGACCGCGAAGTGGTTCTAGCCACCATAAAGTGGCGACGGGAGCTCGAGCGGCCGCTTCTAAGCGCTCTCTAAAATGCCACACAAGTCACGCACGAAGCTGCTTGTGAGGTAAAGGAGCTTATAAGGTGGGCGAAAACGGTACTATAAAACAACATCCGCGCGGCTAGTGAATGCGCCCATGCAATACCTGCCGGGGTGGTAAGCCTAAACATCTGTGGCGGGGCCATCCGGCTGTCTCGAGAGCTTCGAAACTGCCGCCATGAGGCGTGCGGCTCTCCATTGGCGCAAGTCGGCAGGCTCCTCCCACTGCCTCGCGCGACGCGCGTCATTTTCTGGGCGAGGCAGAATTCTGCTGCGCCCGAATCGCGTGCAAAAACGTTCCATGCGGTTCGCTTTCCATTTCGAGCCAGGACAATAAAAAAAGCAAAAGGCGCTCGCTGAAGTGCAACTTGAAGCTTCTATCTCGCAAGAAGAAATAAAATCTCTGAAGCCGTAACAGAAGGCAAGCAAACCTCAAACTGAACAAACAAACTGAAGTTAAAGTGAATTTTGACAATTAGGGCACTTGCAACAAATGTGTTTTTCCTTATAATATGATTGTATATGCTTTTTATATGCTTCACGGACCATTTCCACAGAATGGCGCCTGTTGTATAGGTCAGGGAATTTCGTTTAAAATGGTCATGGAAAACATGGAAAAGTCAAGGAAATTGAATTAGGCAATTTGCTAGATACCCTGGTACATTTCACCCTTCAGCACTTTTGTTCAGCAGTAAAATTCGCAGCAGTAATTCGGATTATCTTGTACCTACATTTGCGTCTGACTATTTGAAAAGAGCCTTTTCATTGTTGAGCCAGCCCCGTTGCGTAGAACAGTTAAGGAGTTATCCATGCAAGACTTTTCTTTTCATAAAAGAGGGGATACTGATTTGGGTGTAGGATGAGAAGCTTTGGTTCCTTAGCCCCTTGACAGCGTTTTGAATAAAATTGTCTGTACAGCAGAATGAATGCTTAAATTTAGTTTTCAGCTTTCTTTCTTTCTTTCTTTCTTTCTTTCTTTCTTTCTTTCTTTCTTTCTTTCTTGTTTCTTTCCGTGCAGAAAGGGGAGCAGAGGCAAAAGGCTTGGAGCCTGACTAGGGCCCCTGCTCCGGTGGCAGGCAGCGTGCGGGCACAGTATATTATATTGCACACTTGCAGTCGAGTGTACAAAAAAAGAGGGCTACAGACTACAGAGAGTGCATTTGCAGTCGTGCTCCTCGAACGCTCAATGTGCGACTTGAGCTGAATTCAGCTGAATTCAGCTTGAGCTGAATTGCAGGATTGCAGGGACATCCACGCTGCCATTCCTTCACACATTTAAGCATTGTATTTCCTAGGATACTCAAGGGGCTGCCAACTGCATATTGTATAGACCGTATTCATTCAAAAGTTTAGCGGGCGATTTTCTTCGCCTGGCCACACTGAAAGCCGCCATGTCTGTGGCCACTGTGCTAGCGCATGCGCTGTGCGCCCGCATCTCGAGAGAAAAAAAAAAAGAAACACCGGTGTCCCGTTTGTCGTCTGCCGCATTTCAACCCAATTATCGGTAGTGGCAGTAGTGGCGTCAAGAGATATATTATTAATCGCATTCACATTATGTGGTGGCGCTCTACCTGCCATCGATAACTTCGCATCACCGGAGGATGAAACCGCGGCAGCGATCGGCCGGAACGGCGCGCAAAAGTCCGACACTGCAGTTGGCTGCCGCCGTGGATGCCGACGCAAGTGCACCCGCACCGTATCCACGACTTTGTCTGGTAAGTTCCGTCTAATACATGGTTGATTACAAAAACCGAATAATTTCTTTGGAGAGCCGTTTCACGCGTACGCCGATTTAGCGATGGTAGCGAATGCGAGGCCGCTTCCCGAGCCGTGCTGTAACCCGAGCGCTGACGGATCGCAAGCGCCCTTTGAACAAATCCCTCGAGTTTGGCTTCCGTACGGCAACATTTTCTGCATATGCCTTCGGGCGATCGCTTTTCCGCGAGCATACGCGTGACTTATCGCGACGCAGTCGCACGCCTACGTGGGCTCTAACGTTTTTACCGCTCCACCTACTCGTGCACGCCCCCGTGTGCCAACGTGTTTTCAAATAAATTGGAATGAAAACTTAGGCAGGCAGCAATGCGCCACCATCAGCTTCGCAGTCACAAGTCGCGGTCGCACGCTGGATGCCTTGTCGGTTGTTCGTACGAGGGATAAAAAACAGGCGCGCTCTTGTTTTTTATTTAAATCGCGGCAATCACTGACACTGACAATCACTGACATCACTGAGATTTTCTTCAGACTCCAATTCCAGAGAAAATCTGCTGTTGCAGTGACCAACCCGTTCCGCTGGTGCCGTGTAGATTCAATGCGCAAGTCTTGACGCAGAAAAATTACTAGGACCCAGATTTCGGAAGTGTAGTGGACGCGCATTTCACGGCGCGCTGAAGGTGCGTTTCTCACGCTCGCTCGGGCGGCGGTTCGCGTTACCGGACCCGCCAGATGTGTGACGCGTGAGCTATCGTGTTCCACGCCTGCGCCGCCGCGCCATCGGGGACCGGGGGGGTTTATTTCTCTTCGCTTAATAAGGCACTTGAGTTCCAGCAACCGGTCGGTCGGTGTGGTCGCTTTCATCGTCGCTCGTCAGCCGACGAGACATGGTGTCAGAAGTGGGATAAAGTTAGCGACACATCGATCAATTATTAATAGCAATCAGTCTAAGGTGCGTAGCCTGCAAAACACGCTATGGCGGATGGAGATCCTTCTATCCAGTTCAGCGGCACCGGGCTTCAACCGCCACCGAAATTCGATTTTGGGAACCCAAGCTCTTGGAAAGAATGGGTCTACCAGTTCGACGACTATTGCTATGCATCTGGGCTCTACCAAGCACCGGGAGAAGTACAGGTCAGAACGCTTCTTTACGACATGGGCTCCCAAGACGCCTGCCGCGTTCTCGACACTCTAGCATTGTCCAGCGAAGACTGGAGCTCGCTAGAAGAAGTTCACCGATCACTTCATCCACCCGGTCAACGAGGTCTACGAAAGTGTCCGCTTCCACCGTCGAACCCAGGGCGAAGGCGAGACCGTAGACGAGTTCTACACTGCGCTGCGTACACTTGTCAAAAAGTGCAACTACGCCTCAGCAGAAGTGGAAGAACGACTCGTTTGAGACAGGTTCGTTGTGGGTCTCCGGGACTCTAACCTTGTGGACAAACTGTGCCGAACACAAAAGCTTACCCTTGAAGAAGCAAGACTACAGGCTCGCATCAACGAAGATGCCGTGAAAGCCCGTGCAGCAGTGTTCCAAAAAGAGCCAAATTCTGCTCACGTTGTGGCCGAGGCCAAAGTTAAAAAGCGCTTCCAAAAGCCGCGACATGGCTCGGATTCTCAAGGGAGCTCCGGCAAGCGTGTTACGAAGTCCAACACAAGCGACGCTACCACGAGCTGCAGATACTGCGGTCGACCAACGCATCCTCGAGCAGATTGCCCAGCTAGGCAAGCCAAGTGCAAAGGGTGTAATCGGATTGGACACTTCGAAGCAGTCTGCGAAAAGAAAAGCAAGAAGAACATGGGAGCTCTCACACTGCACTCCGTAGCAGCCATCACCAGAGCCAAGTTCGTAAAAGTGGCCGTCAACGGACTACGCTAACTTCAAGGTTGACTCGGGTGCGGAGGTGACAGTGGTACCGGACTCGTTTCCAGGCATACCGAAACAGCTGCAAAAGCCAGAAGGTGAGCTTACGGGCCCAGGAAATTACTCCCTCACCGTTCTCGGAACATTCCAAGTGAAACTGAGCTGGAAAGGCAGGTCTACAGTGCAAACAGTGTATGTTGTGCCTTTGCAAGACCCGCCACTTCTTGGATTCCCTGCGATACAGGCTCTCGGAGTTATAC
This sequence comes from Haemaphysalis longicornis, assembly GCF_048455015.1. Lineage (NCBI taxonomy): Eukaryota > Metazoa > Arthropoda > Arachnida > Ixodida > Ixodidae > Haemaphysalis > Haemaphysalis longicornis. The sequence goes on from NW_027526233.1 coordinate 91,743,627, forward strand.
GGTTCGTGGACAGTGTAACGGATTCTACCGTCACTTTGAAGGACAGTCTCTTCGATGGCTTGGGCGAGCTGCAAGACGAATACGTGATACGTCTCCAACCAGGCGCCAAACCGTTCTCACTCAGCGTGCCGAGAAGAGTACCGATTCCGCTTCACAAACCATTTCGAGAGGAGCTCACCAAGCTCAAATCCCAGGGAGTCATCCAACGGGTGGACCGTCCCACACCATGGTGTTCCGGTATGGTTGCTGTTCCAAAAGCAGGAGGAGGCTACCGAATATGCGTTGACCTCACCCGACTCAACGGAGTCGTGCTTCGGGAGCGTCACATACTACCCTCAGTCGAGAACATCCTGGGACGCCTCGGATCAGCAAAGGTATTCTCTAAGCTCGATGCTACCGCTAGCTTTCACCAGGTGAAGCTTTCAGAAGAAAGTCAAGAACTCACTACGTTCATAACACCAATGGGAAGATTCGGTTTCCAAAGGCTACCTTTTGGAATCTGCTCAGCGCCAGAATATTTTGAGCGACAGATGAGCAGAATTCTGGAAGGCCTCGAAGGAGTTGTGAGCATGATTGACGACATTCTTGTCTTCGAAGCACCGCAGCAAGAGCATGACCAACGTCTCAAGTAGGTGTTATAGCGTTTGGAAGAAGCGGGAATCAAGCTGAACCGCAAGAAATGCACGTTCTCTGCAAACCAAGTCAAGTTTCTTGTAGTCGTGGTTAGCGCACAAAGAATCAGTCCCGATCCAGAAAAGGTCGAGGCCTTGGCCAAGCTACCAACCCCATCGGATGTCAGCGGTGTCCGAAGACTGCTGGGAAGGGTGAACCATGTGGGCCGCTTCATTCCTCATCTTTCCGACATCACAGCACTGATCAGGGCATTGCTTCAAAAGAGAAACTCATGGCTTTGGGGACCGTGCCAGCAAGCTGCTTTCGACAAGCTCAAAAGCTTGGTTCAGAGGTCTGCATGGCTAAATATGACCCATCGTACCCCACGGTTGTGGCAGCTGACGCAAGCTCATACGATCTCGGAGTCGTATTGCTTCAAGATCAACCATCGGGAGAACGACGAGCGGTTGCTTACGCCTCACGATCCCTAACGGACACTGAAAGCCGCTACAGTCAAACAGAAAAAGAAGCTTTGGCTGTGACGTGGGCTGTCAAGAGGTTCGACCAGTTTCTGAGGGGCATCGCATTTCAAGTCGAAACGGATCATCGTCCTTTAGTCACGCTCGTGGGATCAGCAGAACTCGACATGATTCCGCCCAGAATCCAGCGCTTGCGAATCCGTCTTATGCGCCATCAGTTCACTGTTCTCTACGTCCCTGGCAAGCTGATTGCCACGGCAGACACGCTGTCAAGGGCTCCTATTCAGGGACACGATCCTGAGCGAAGTCAATGGCAGACAGACTCCATCGAGTTATTCATCGGGGAAGTCATTACAGCAGCTGCCAACCTCATGTCCTCCCGCATGGATGCCTTACGCAAGCACCAAGCGGAAGACTGCATCTGTTCTGGGCTACTCCGCTTCTGTGAGAAAGGATGGCCAGAAAACGTTTCAAAGGTTCCAGTTCATTTAAGGGAGTACTGGAAGGAAAGAGGCAACATCACAGTGTGCGATGGCTTCTTGCTCAAAGATCGCCGCATCATTATTCCAAGCCTGATGCGCCGTGAGGTACTTCAGCAAATCCACGAAGGCCACCAGGGCATTGGACGGTGTAAGGCAAGGGCAAGGGACGCAGTATGGTGGCCTACCCTTAACAGCGAAATTGAGTAGCTCGTAACATCGTGTGAGAAATGCGCTCAGACAAGAGTTCAGCGTTCGGAGCCACTAATCGCAACACCGACTCCAAATTGGCCATGGCAGCGTGTAGGCGCCGACTTGTTTGAACTTGATGGAACTCGCTACATAATCGTGGTGGACTACTACTCTTGTTTTCCGGAAGTAATCAGCTTGTCGTCGACCACCTCCACAGCTGTCATTGCGACTGTCAAGAGCAAGTTCGCGCGACATGGAATACCTGATGTGTTCGTGTCCGACAACGGCCCGCAATTTTCGTCACGGGTGTTCGCCGAGTTCGCGCAGACCTACGGATTTCATCACATCACGAGCAGCCCGGGCTACCCACAGTCAAACGGCGAGGCAGAACACATGGTGCGGACCATGAAGGATCTTTTCACAAAATCCAAGGACCCACACAAGGCGCTTCTGGTGTACCGCGACACGCCAGGAGCGAGCGGATACAGCCCGTCGCAGCTCCTAATGGGCCGACGTCTGCAAACGACAGTGCCGAAGATGCCAGACACCCTGCAACCAGAGTGGCCACCACACGACGAAGTTGCAGCTAAGGATAAAGCTAACCGAACAAAACAAAGTCAAGACTTCAACCGTCGTCACGCCGCCCACCAACTCCGCCCACTCGCTGACGGGGAGGATGTGTGGGTGCAGGATATGTCATGCGCAGCAAAGGTGCTCAGCCCAGCAAGAAGACCACACTCATATGTGGTGGAAACACCGACAGGCATCATTCAGCACAACCGTCGGCATTTGGTGCCGTTCAACGGTGCAGGCATGCCTGATGGCCTTGCGTCTGACAGTTATTCAAGCACAGACGAAACACCAGCAGTGACGGTCGAAAGCTCCGCGGATCAAACCCGCCGGATGTGTGACGCATGAGCTATCGTGTTCCACGCCTGTGCCGCCGCGCCATCGGGGACCGGGAGGGTTTATTTCTCTTCGCTTAATAAAGGCACTTGAGTTCCAGCAACCGGTCGGTGTGGTCGCTTTCATCGTCACTCGTCATCCGACGAGACAGGAAGTACCTTAATTTGAGGAATGAAAAAATATTGGGCGTTTTAATTAGTGAACAAAACGGAGTAACGCTAGTTCCATCTTTGGCTCGTTCCTTTTAACTGCGCTATTTTTACTGTGCACCTTAAAACACCCGGTTATTCCTCCCTCCCCCTCTGTGCTTTTACTACATAGCTGCATTTATTACATGGAATGGCGAGTTGATTTTTAAGCAATGCCTTGGGCACACATGGTATCTAGCAGGTTATTTTATGCACCATTCTTTTTTTAAGCAACCAACCTTCCCAACCGGCAAGCAGACTTCATATGCTTGCAGGCTCTGTTTTCACCATCCTTGCGTCTGCACATATGTATATTTGTTAAACGTTGCCTGCATACCTTCTAGTCCAGACTTCATATTTAAAAAGCGGCAACTGGCCACAGTTGCCGCTTTTCTAATGGAGGCGAAAAGCAGAAATGCCCATGTTCGAGATTTTGGCACACGTTAAAACATCCCCAAGTGGTCAAAATTAACCTTAGTCCCTCACTACGGTGTGCCTCATCACCTGTGTAGTGTCAGTGTGTTAAACCTCATAGTCAATCAAAGTGTTCGTACAAACCTTCTACAAAGCAAGCACAAGCCGTTTTCAACTTTATGTGGTCACTGATGAACTGACTGTTGTAAAACTGTGCATCGCAGCATGTTTAAGTTCACATGTTACTACTCACTCTTGCAGGTCTGAAGCATGAGATCAACCACTGGCTCTCAACAGCCACTCCCCCAGTCCGGCGAAGTCAACAAAAAGCCATCCAGCCACCACTAGGCACACAAGGCTGCAGAAAAAACTTGGCATAGCGTATGCATGTTTCTGGCCTATTTTTGCTTCTCTTAAGAAGGTAAAGTTTTTGCAGCCTGTGTTGCTTTTCAGTTTCAGTTGTACAACTCTTTTTTTTTATGTTGATTATGCATTTTCGTGTTGAAACGTATAAAAATGTGCAGTGCCAAAGGGACACTGCACCTCCAAGGCAAACTTCATTTTAGATTTTTTTATCCTTCATCTCCGTAAATGCTGGCATCATTACAGGAGTACTTGTCGAACGTTTTGATGTGTGGGTGTTTGCGTCTCTCCCGAATGCAAGATGGTGTGCCACGGTCCCTTAAAGGGGCTGGTCCTACCCCACTTCTGATAGTGATGAAAAGCATGTCATAGTCTTCACATAAGCCATATGATGGCCAATTCTTTAAATACGTGTGAACATCCACTGCCTGACTACTCTTTACGTCCCAACTTTCAGCCTCTCATCAGTGCTAGTAAACATCCTACGCGAGGCTGACCCCTTTGCTAAGCTGCACAGAAAAAAGGTCAACCGAACAGCTCAGCCATTATCAGCAGCTGACAATCCTTGTGAATCCTCAGGTGCTGTCAAGTGCACAAATAACTCCGCCATGTGCTCACCTTTGTGAGAGAGAAACGAGCCAAGAATGCCCCAGCAACACATCAGTGATGGCCTCCCAGATGGCCGATAGGATTCTCCAGGTACAGCGCGAAGGGGTTTTGAACCCCCTCCCCCAAACATTTTACTATGCTGCACATAAGCAAGTGCTAGCATTCATTTTGGCAAGGCTCCATCCATTCTCCCATACCTCCATACACCCCCAACCCCTAAAAGTATTTCTGGCTGTACCAACAGTTGATGGACTGTGAAGAATGAGCACCCTGGAAAGAACTAAAGGAGGTGTTTCAGGTGTGCATTTGGAGGTTGTCAGGTGACACACTGTTGAGTCGAGTTGATACGTGCAGCATACCACGGTAGCAATGCACCAAGCATGTGTGATCCTGCATTCAAGGCCAGTGCACTGCAGGCGTATTAGTAACTGCACTTGCATTGGGTCAAATTAAACTACGCAGCTGTTGAGAAAAACAATGGGGTGCACTCACGGGAGCAAAACTCTAGATTGATGCAAGCAGCAGCTGAAAGGCATTACATGCTGCCACATGAATAAGTGCCTCCTGCCAAGAAGACACTGGCTGTACGGCCTAGTTTAACAGTGCGATGTTCATTTCGTGCTTGTTCCTTTGGCTATATGTGGCTTCGGCCTTGTTGAAGCGTTTTAGCGATTAGCGGTCAGTAATGCATTGAACGTTTTTTTCTTGACCTCTGATTGGGAGCTTAAGCACGCGACAAGCTTCATTAAAATCAAGTCCTAGCACTTCGGGATTTACACTCTATGCACAGATTGTGACTATTCGTGAAGGACGAGGACAATAGAAAGGAGCAGTAAAAAATTCTTTAGGGCCTCATCTGGGGAGGGTGACCATTTGGGCTCCTTTCCTTGGTTGCAGCAAAGCCAAGGGAATGCGAGCTGTGGACCGGCGACCAAGGACAACTCCACCCGGAGCTGGGATTGTGTGCGCTGGACGTTGCGTCGTCGGCTGTCGAGCACTGAGGGCCAAAACCATCGAGGACAGGCGGCCATATCCATGCCAACAGAATCAACCTAAACAACAAGGTGAGCTGGGCAGCTACGGTCTCCCACGGCAAACACACTCAGAGACACATGGTCCCCCAGAGTCAATACACTCGCGGCAGACATTCCGATTCATGCTCAGAAATTAACAAAATCCATCACATGCTTGAGTCCATTATCGTTGGAAAAAAAAAGTTCTAAAAGCAGCCCTAACTGAACTTAAGGGAGTCGACACCACTGTCAACCCCGCCTCTTCCAAAACGTCAGACCAGCATCTCAGGCCATCGTTGACTCCAGCCACAGCAGGTTACCGACCTTGGGGTCCTCAGAAATTGGGTCCGCAGATGCAATGGACAATTCTCCATCTGGCTCTACTCAGTTAAAAAACTGGGACAAGAAAATTGGCCTTGGCAAACCCCCCTTGCTTCGGGGTCGGATGATTAGTACGTTACGGAAGGTGTGCTTCAAAATTTTGGAGAACAGATCATGGAAACCCTCGTGCGACATTCAAAGCCATGTTAGTGCAATTTGAGGATAAGATTGGTGCTGAAATCACCGGTCTCAACATTTGCATTACCGGTTCTTTGAGGACACTGCGTGAAGGGGAATGGGCCCCATAAAATCGACTGCACGTGCGTCTGGCCTCCGTCAGCGGACAGTTCCAAAGTGCTCACCAATCGTCTAAAGGCACATTCCCACTGGCGACTTGGCACATTGCGTGACGTCGCAAGTGATGAGCCAGGCATCGCTTTTTCTCGCTTTGCGAGGGAGGACAAGATCGCTCTAGGACTGAATCCCCTCGTTGCACCTCGGCAATGCGAAACCGGATAGCCAATCATGGCTAAGGAGTCAGCTGACGTAGCTGCAAAGGAAAGATTTGTTTACATCCAGCAATGCAAACAATGGTGAGCCGCTGCTGCCGCACAGGGCTGACTGTGCCTGTCGGGTCAGGGGTCAGGCCGGCAAGGAATTTTTCATGCGCCTCAGTTCTTTGGTCAGTGACTTCAGGGTATGTGTGTACTAATCAACAAACAGTGTAGAACTCATCAGTGTGGAAAGTCTTTTCAAATGGCAAACACGGTGTAGAACTTGGAGCGTTCGGAGGCGTCAAAACTTCTGCGTCTGTGAAAAGAAGTGAAATTTGCCGGCCAGGATGCGAGTATTGTTGCATCGAATTAATTACTAAATGCAAAACATGGCTGACCAGCACGTTTCTCCTAAACGTATGGAGCCCTTCTCGCAGCACCTCCAAATTGACCAAGCTTTTTTAGAAAACTCTTGAAATTTTCCATTTCGACACATTACTCATTGTCGGTGATTTTAATGCACATCACACTAAGTGGGGATTGCAAGCATGACACCATTAAAAAGCGAAAACCTTTGGCTTGATGCCCAACAAGAAGGCCTCACCCTTACCACTGACCATACGCATCCCACTTGCACCGGAAGTAGTGTGAGCAGTGATGAGCAGCAGTGTGAGCAGCCTTGCCTCATTTTTACAGAACACAGGTAAAGGAAGACCACTTTACGCAACACATAAGAGAATCTCGGCAGCGACCACCCGGCAACATCAAACGAAGGTCTGGTAGGCCCGCTTATCCTCATTTACTGAGATGCATTTCAAGGGCTCTGAGTGGTGCAGCGGGATTCCTCACACTCGGTGATTGGTCCACATATCTGAGAAATAACTAACATCAAGGCAAAGGTGGATCAACTGGGCCGAGATGCTGAGCAGGCAACTAATTATACATTTGAAGCAGGGAACCAATGCCAGGTTGACTTGCAGCTTCCCCACATGTGGGAGGCCAAGAGTGGTTTGCAACAGCAGCTCCGCAAGAACAAAGTCAGTTGCAACGTGTTTTGTCGCCTGGATTGGCTTGACCAACACATTGAAGAATACTCAGTTATTGCGACAAAATTGGCATGCAGCTTGCGATTGCACCGTGAGAAGCAACTACCCAAGACATGAAACGTCGTCTGATGCTTAATCGATCTCGGTAAGAGCCAAGCCATACATTGATGCAACCTAATGTGGAATTCCATTGAGAGAACAGGAGCAGTGGCATCGTGCAGTGAGGAGTAGGTGACAGAACACTTGGGGGCACGCGGGAGCAGGGCCACTGCACCTGCCATGAGTGCGGCACGCACCCGGAGAGCAGGTGGGAGAGGAAAAAACGACGAGGGGAAAACACGGTCCCGACCGGCTGTATGGGCATACATGATAGCATTTATCAGGTTAAATAAGGGCGATCCGGCTACATTACTTGCAGTAGCAGCAATATGAGGCCTGTCTGCAAGATTGGCGAGTGAGGAACAGGCGGTATCACTACAAGAGCGTCTCAAATACGACAAAAACCAGTAACAGAGGCTATTTTGCTCATATGCACCATCTCTCGGGGTGAAGTAGAGGTTAAACTGCCGGCTACTTGTTCTTGTAGTCGTTCGTGCGAATCTCCCCGGTGCCGTTCGTTTTTCTCTCTCTCTCTCTCTCTCTCTCTCTCTCTCTCTCTCTCTCTCTCTCTCTCTCTCTCTATCTCTCTCTCTCTCTCTCTCTCTCTCTCTCTCTCTCTTCAGCCTTTAGCGTTTTTGAGAACTGAGAACGAATATTTCAGTAAAAGAAACACCCCCGCCCCACGCAGAATTGTTAAATGATGTACAACCAAAGTGGGAAGCTCCTTCACTGGGTCTGTTTACTGAACAGCACCGTTGATTCTGGGCATGGAGTTCAGTGAGAGTAAAGCCCCTCCTATGGGCAGGGCCGCGGCGGAGGGGCTTTAATTTAGAGCAGCCCAGCAGCAGCGCGGCGGCGCGCGCCATGTCGTCGCTCCATGTACCGTAATTACCCGATTCTAACGCGCGCCGTTTTTCCGGAAAAATAGGCCGAAAAATCACATGTGCGTTAGCATCGGATTCGAAACCGAAACAGCGGAAATTTCGTCCCACCCATCGCCATCACCATGTCAAGATGGCGCTAAAGCTTTTAGCAACGATTTTTCGGACGCAGGAAGCATATGCGCGTAGACTTTTCTATCGGCGTTCACAAAAATCGTCAATTGATTGATTGATTGTGGGGTTTAACGCGCCGACGCAACGCAGGCGATGAGGCGCGCCGTAGTGGAGGGCTCCGGATTAATTTTGACCACCTGGGGATCTTTATCGTGCGCCGAAATCTCGTACACACGGGCGTTTTTGCTTTTCGCCTCCATCAGAAAAGCGGCCGCCGCGGCCGGGAATCAAACCCGCGACCTCGTGCTCAGCAGCGCAATGCCTTAGCCACTGAGCCACCGCGGCAGGTATCCACTTGCGCGCTTGATAACAGCAATGGCAGCAGCGGCTCTCACGCGTTCAAAACGAGCGGTAGGCTGAAGCGTGCGGCTCTGGAGAAGCTCGCGGGATGGGCGTGCGAGGTGTGGGCCACGATCCCATCGACCATGCTTGAATGTTCGTTCAGAAGTGTGGCATCGCGAAGGCTCTTGGCGGCACCGAGGACGAGATGTTCTGGTCAGCGGAAAGCGACGAGGAGTGAGATGAGCGAAATTACTTTGGGGAATAAATCGCCCATTTCTCCAGCACTCGTTTGTCTGGGTTATAAAGTTCCGTGCGCGTTACAAACGGAGGTGCAAGTTTTTTGGTTTTTTTGTCAGAAAAATTGGGTGCGCGTTAGAATCGGGTGCGCGTTAGAATCGGGGGCGCGTTAGAATTGGATAAGTACGGTAGCTCAGAGATTTCCCGCCGCGCGAACTTTGTCGTGAAAGTTCGCTCCACATATTCCAGCCTTTAGGCATCCCAGCAATGTCTGCGGAAAAGCATGTGTGAGCAAAGCCGGGCAAAGCACGTGTGGCGGTGTGAAGCATTCACATGCTCGTAGGGCTCGCTGCCCATTCCACAAAGTTGCAAATGCACGATGGATACTGCCGCGCTCCCCGATACAAGGGAGCAAAACACACACACACACACACACACACAAAGGGGAGGATATGACGTTAAAGGTCATGTGACTTCCTTCGTATCGTACTGTGCTCACTCCGACTTTTCAAGCGGGAGCAGATCGAACTGCTCCCAACTGCTCTCAGAGCACCGAAAGTGGTCTCGCACTACCACTGGATGACAGTGCTCCTACTTCTGTTCGACCACTGAGACACGCCTGCTCAGGAGAGAGCACTTTCAGAGTGCTTTTGAGTGCTCCTGCTCTCCCAATGGAATTCGCCATAAGTGTCATTCCCTATCAGTTTGGTAGCATGGACAAAGAACTACTGAAGGTTATTCAGGATCTTCATATTGCAAGCTGTGCTGCCAAGGTACTGCCCCCCTACTCGAGCCGGAATAATGCCCTCCTCAACATTACTTCGGGCAAGGTACGCGGCTGCCATTACGGCCCTTTGCACAAAACAAAATGTGCTTTTAGGCAAAACGACATCAGGAACAAATGCTTGTAATCTAGGTTATGACTTTTTGGAAGCCCTCACTCATTAGTTCAATATGTGTTGGGATAGAGGCCACATTCCGAAACAGTGGAAAAGAGCCAAAAATATTTTAATCCCTAAACCTGAAAAAAAGCTTACGATTGAAATTCTCCAGCCATTATCTCTCATTCCATGCATGGGAAAGGTTTTTGAACATGGAGGAAAACTCTTTTTCTGCATACCATGATCAGTTTCAGACGTACACTTTCTACAAAGGTTAAGGCAGCATGAGCTCTAGCTAACAGCCAAACAAGGAGTCGCATTTTAAGCACATTGGACATTAACCTTCCTTGCAGCACGACTTTACAAGTAGCTATTCCAACAACGCGGAGATTGCATCCTCATTCCCCCTCTTCTCGTGAAACGCACCCCAATTACAACGACAAGCGACGATAGGCCAGGGCGCAAGCTCTGCGCAAACGCTAAGCTAAATGTGAGGACGTGGTTTACAGGGACGCAGCCAACTATTTTCGTCTCGACGTAATATTAGTTGCTGTAGTCAATAACCAGGGAAACTCCATTGCCTCTGGCCCGCTTCATACCCCAGTGGTGTATGAAGCAGCAGCCATTGCACTGGCAATGGTGGCCTTCACAAAAATCAGAACAGTAAAAAAATTCAGGGAAGCTTGCGCTCACGTGCAAGACTTGATCATTGACGGACACAAAGTTGAGTTTTATTGTCGTGGTGCCGTGGTTGACGTCGGCGGGATGGCATTTCATTACCTTACGTTGAGCAACGCCAGAGTGAGCTCGTCGTTTTGGTCGACGTTTTCTTGTGCCGCCCTGTAAGCATGACTTATCGTCTCTAGCAGATGCTTTGCACGCCGAGCCTGTCGAAGCACACCGGCCTCTTCCTTTCCTCGGCCATGCCAACTATCTGTGGCCTATCCACTATCCGCGACAAACTATGCACACGTATCGAGGCACGCGAGCATGAATGGTGTGCATTTTCGTAGTATTTTAAAAGCTGCAGACACCATACAGAAATGATTTGCTCAACAGCATCGCTGTTAATTAAAACCTTTAAGTCTGCAATCCTAAATTTCTTCCGAGGGCAGATCTCTGAAGAGGTGTCCGTACCTCTAGCTTTTGGCTTCGACCCCGAAAAACGAACCGGCAAGTTACATCTAATCTGGACCGCTGCCCTCTTTGGCATGGCCAGGAGTGAATCCGCACACAACGCCGCTTGTGGCTTCACCGACCTAGCGCACGTCAATCTGGACGGTGGCTTCATCTGACTGTCAGGCAGGAACAGAGTAGTGTCCTACACGGATATCCCCAACCACTGTCAGCTGACCTGAGCCTGTATCCCTCCCAGGAATCTGTGGTTTGGAGACACCTCCAGACAAATTCGTGTCGGAGCTTAATTGTCTACAGCTACTGTTACCCAGGACAGGTAACAGTAGCTGTCCCCCCACCCCCCCCCCCCTGCAGAGTGCCACAGGTGCCAGGAAGGAGCAGGCCTAGCACACATGCTATGTCAGCATCCTCACACAGCCACATCAAGTTGCAGTGTTAATAGCAGTGGGAGACCGTACTGCACAGCTCCTACTTGGGGAGAGTAGAACAAGGGTAGGAGCAGTAAGCACCCTGGAACTATCATCACATCTGTCTCTGGCCCTCCAACACCTTTCACCATATGAATTGTTCCAATTTTCACTGCCCCATTTGCTCAATTCTTAGTTCCTACCCCATTTTAATAAAAGCTGTATTGAATGTTAAATACTCCAAATCTTTGTGCATCAACCGTAAGTGCATCTATCGCAAGTGCAAGGGGCATGAATAAAAGGGGATGCTTAGAATAAAAAAAAATTACATTGTAGCAGTGAGTGTGAATTTTAGCATGTTTTAGCTATGATGGGCATGTAAATTGCTTTTCAGTGATGCTGTGTGCCAGATACTAAGTTCCCTTCTATGTACACAATGACGAGTTTTTCCCAGCAGAGTCCTGGGTATCGCGTTTACAATAGTGAAAATTCACTATCTGCTACTTATTTTTTTTTTGTAGGTATTTAAGCAAAGCCTGCGAAGCTGTTAGTAGGCAACAGGTTAGTGGGCAACAACAGAAAAAGTTTATTCAGCACACAGTATGTCATTTGTGATGTCACCGCTTAAAATGATATTTGCATTTTCCTCGTGTTAAAAAAATCACAGCAACTGGACAGTATCATACACAGAAAAGTGTTGAAACAGTTCAAATAAATAGGGATTTAATGGCATTATACAGACAGGTAATAGTTTTCTGGTAAATACACAAAGTAATGCCACACTCTTAAACTAAAAAGATAATTGAGATTGATGTGATTTCTCTAACATAGCACGTTAATAACAACTGAACAAGACGACGAGCTGCAGGCTTACAAAATTGCTTCACCGATGCAGTTGTTGGAGTTAGAAAAGAAATCTGTAAATACAGGATGTGTTGAGGACAAATGACCATCAATACCAGACGTGCCCAGTAAGTGCAGTCTTCTGCTGAATGGCAAACACGCAAAAAAAATGACTTGATACACTTAATTTACAACTAAAAACAAACTGCAAAAAATGTGAGTATAATCAGATTGCAAGGTAAAACTGACAGGACTAAATTCCTTGGCAAGTTGCAGTATTCCAAAATGGTTTTACCAATGCTGCAAATATAACCCGCCGCGGTGTCTCAGTGGCTAAGGCGTTGCGCTGCAAAGCACGAGGTGCAGTCACTTTCATTTCTGAGGGTTGGGGTGGTCGGACCAGCGACAAGCGCCTTACCGAGTCTTGCGGCATCTTAAATAACCTTGTACCAGGTGACACAGTGTTGGCTGACAGAGGATTCACAATAGGTGATGCTGTTGGCATCCACTCAGCCAAGCTAGAAATGCCGGCTTTCACTAGGGGGAAATCGCAGTTATCGGCTTGGGACGTCCAAAAAACTCGAAAATTGGCTAATGTCCGCATTCTTGTAGAACGGGTGATTGGGCTACTTAGAGGACGATACCGAATCCTGTCAAGCACTATTCCAATTGATCTTGTGACTGTGAAGCACAACGAGAGGCTCACCCAGCTAGACAAAATTGTAGCTGTCTGCGCAGCTCTAGCAAATGTGAGCCAGGCAGTTGTGCCATTCGAATAGGCATTTTCCAGCAAGCCGTGTGCATCAGTTTGGCTGAGACAACAATGTCTAGCAGTTTCCCTTATTGTGTGGGAAATAGGTGGGTGAGGCACGCCGTAGTGGAAGGCTCCGGATTAATTTTGGCCACCTGGGGCAAGAAGGGGGGGGGGGGATCTTTAACGTGCGCCGAAATCTCGCAGACACGGGCGTTTTTGCTTTTCGCCTCTTTCAGAAAAGTGGCTGGGAATCGAACCTGCAATGTCCTTGGGCTCAGCAGCACAACACCTTAGCCACACAGAAGAGGATGGAATGGGAATGGCCGCAATGAAATGCCAATACTGGGCAACAGTGAAAAGAGCAGCAGGCATCTAATGCCACTGGTTAGAAGGCGAATATGACCATTAAGACAGCCAGGATGCAACGCATGGTTAGTGTGGTGTGTAACGGGTGTGCAAAAAATGTTGTGTGGTGGGCACCTGAAATCGCCGCAAACCATGTGTATTTATTGGAAGTATGATTTAGGGACTACCCAGCGATGGGCATAACAGCACAATGCACAGGCTACTGTACCAGGTAGTGCAATTCCTGATGACTGACTTATTGATGCAATTTTTTGTTTCGCTGTAGTATCTAAATGCACAGATGTTTTGGTTTTCATTGTGTGATTTGCAGTTATGTTCTGTCATGAAGATTTTAGCCCTGGTCATCTGTATGAATGCACTCTTCTGTTCAAACAGAACATTATGAGGATTTTGCTCCTGTAGACATGAAAAGCTGTTTCATGGACTGTTGACCGACGATTTACCTAATTTCTTGGCGGTGAAAGTTTTTATGTGCCGTAGTGTGTAAAATAAGCCCTCCGAATTTTCCATAATGTGAAATGCTATTCCACGCAGTGAATGGCAGCACCCATTGCGAGCCTAAAGCAATGGGAGTCTAGATGAAGACATCAAGCCCAATTTTGAACTGTTACGCTCGTGATTTTGATTCCAATGGTTTAGGTAGGTTATTTTTTGTCAGTTGTTACACCACTGTCCATTTTATGCTGCTGCTGCTGCTCTAGTAAACGTTCTTCAGCTTAGTTCTGTGTCTTCACAAAAAATACAGGGTGTTTGTAATGCTGCCCAATGTCAGTATTTCTTTCCCTTTTTTGTCCAAACTGACATTGATGATTGTCGTCGTAGTATGCAAGTTTTTAAGAGTTGTTAATGTTTTGTGCAAAAAAAATTGTGCATCTTAGTTAGTGACATGAGGGGTCTCAACTCACATCAGTGAGCAAACAAGCCACAGTCAAGAAGTTCAGTCCCATATGGGAAGGTTGCAATGCAAGAAAGGCAGGGGGGAGGGGGGTGTAACAAATTGTCACCTAATGCTGCCTATCAAACAAAACAAGTCCTTTCCCACACATTGTTAATATGCTTGGTCATTTCTGTATGGAATTTGGTGTCACCATTCGAGAAACATATCAGTACTGATCTCCAGGATGACTAAAATCTAGGCACTGATATTTGTTTTACGGTGATCCTTTCATACATCAAAAGGTAAAAAAAAAATCAAAAGGTCTGCAGGCCACATGTGGCCCGGGTGTTTCACACCCTTGCTTTTGATTAACTGTGCACAATAGGGCATGGCTATGTGTATCAATCGTAACACAAAGAATGGAAGGTTACAAGTGGAAGCACCCACACACAAAAACCGAATGGAATGGGAAAAAATGGTGTTTCCGTGTTAGATGCGGAGTGTCTTATGCTCGGGGGTATGTCACTTGTTGACCGGTGGCGACCGTCCGCACACCATCTGTGCATGCGCTCCTCTCCTCCTTTCCAAACAGCTGCGTACTGTCCTCTCCTCTCCTACAGTCTGCGCGCACTCCTCCTCCGTTTGCTTCAGCTCTCTCGCACGCATGCGCGGCTCTCTCTCTCTTAGTCTCCTCTCCTACAGCTGTGAATATAAAGGGGAACTAGCAGAGCGCCCGTTCAGTGCTGCGCTTGCTTCGCTTGACTCCGTGCTTCTTCAGATGAAGTAGGATGGAAGCAACAGTCCCGTCAGCGGGTGCGCTGACGCAATTAAACATAACGGAAACGCAAACGGAACCCCCATGACACTCCGCATCCTACTCATGGTTCCCTTCGGGGAGATGGGTGTAATTTTTTTTTGTACCCCAGCAAGGCTCCTTGTCTCTGTTTAGCTCCAAGTAGTAGTGCAGAAGTGACAACAAAAGAGAATCGGCAGACTGCATCGGTGCTCCTGTGACCTACTGCAAACTATCACTAATATTTAACTGATGGGTAATTACATTGTGAACTGTTGGTTGGGTGGTGTTTTATTGATGTGTAATAAAATGTTTCTTGATAGACATGTTCTCATCATGCCATTTTTAAGTGTCCCAAGCTGCTGTTAGCAGTTACCCTAGGTGTAAGTAAGACAAGTTAACTTAAGCCTTGCTGCTGATGCCCGGAAACACCAATTTTAAGCTTTGGTGGTGCACAAAGAACATGGGTTGGTAAGCTAGTTGGTATTGCATAATGAAAAGTGGGTCTTACAAAGCAATATGAACAAAGGCTGGACAAAGCACTGAACTGTGACTGATTCAAGGAACTTTTCAAGGAATAAACATACCAATGCGATTACAACCAATGAAAAGGCTAAAAGCACATCGAAACCAACACGTCATCTCGCCCCTTCCCTGCTACATAGCAAGGTTTTGATACACGATTTCTTTTTTTGGGAGTGCAACTGAAGGGTCTCTAATGCACACATTATTAAACATTCAATTTCAAGTACGCCTATCAATTCATGTGTGAACTTTTCCTTTTCTAAGCAATGAACGCACTTCCCAAAAAGTGGAACACAAGCGTAACTTTTCGCAGTGTGACAAAATGTGGCCCGATAATTCAATGAAGTCGCTGTACAGATCACCATTTCATAACAGTTGAATTAGCCAAAATGAAGGCGATAGCCATGAGTTATTTCCTGGCCAGAAACCACGTCTTGCAAAAAATATTCTAGCACATGAAGAGTATGACTAAAATGTTTTTTTTTATATTCTAGCACATGAAGAGCATGACCAAAATGTGTTTCTTTTTTTTTTTTTTTTTTTTCATTTTCCGCAGTCATTGTAAATTCAAATAGCAGTAGCTGGAAAGGCACCTAAATGCACATAAAAGGGCACCAGTCGACCTCGCTATTTATTTCTGAATATTTCTGTAGATCAGTTTCGAAGTGTGCTAAACACCTGCTGCTGCTCACGGATGCCGCAAAAAACGGCACTCTTGAGGCTTGCTCCGCAGGACGCACACCAGCTCTGTGAGGGCGCCGTATTTCTTTTCTAGCAGCTGCATACGCCTGCAATGAAAGAGAAAGAAAAAAAACGGGCTAAAGTTCGGGGTGAAGAAGAAAGGCACAATTACTTCCATTATGTGCACAATTAATTTAGTTTTTCTAAACCAAGCAGGAGCTACAAGTTTTGTACGGAGACTGAAATGGCAGTTCTGCTGCCCCTAAAAACACATAATAGTAAGTTTCGCTAAGCGCTGCTGGCGCAAAACAACAGCTTGAGATGACGTTCGTTTCCGGACGGCGTGATCGAACAGCAATTTCTTTAAAAGATATATCGGCCTCAAAAGTGCGCAGGATAGAAGTACCCGAGGTTTTGACCTTTAACTGATGCTCGCCGGTTTCCTCACTCCACCCAAGGACAACTGAAACACAGGGCTTCATGCCCTGCGCTGAGATTGACAGAAGTAAATTGATCGCTGCATGCGATCCAATCGCCGCACGAGAAAAAACAAGAAGAAAACACGTTGCTGCTTATGTTCGAGTTATCAAAAAAGCAGCCCTAAAAACGGCTTCCCTCAAGATGGCACGGGCGACACATTGGCACTGGGTTTCTCGTGCGCTAAATGTTTCACACTCAGCAAAACAACTCACCTGTGACATTAGAGCGCGGCGGCTGGCCATCAGCTGATCTGCGGCGGCGACTTGATACGCGTCTGGCGATAGGTAGATCGCACTGTACTCAACAGTACTTAGCGTCGAGTTATTACTTTGCGTTCAGTGGGCACCAGTTTGGAAATGATGCAGTTCATGCTGACAAACGACCAATGCGCTAACGATGCAACCTTTGCGCCCCGACCGACTCGCACTCGCTCGTAGGTGTGCACAGAGGCTGGGGTTGAATTGCAGATAAGGTTGTCACACTCATGAGCGGAACCATGAATTTTCGCGTAACCAACGCTATCGCGGTGCAACAGACTATCAAGCCACTCGCACACGCCTTGCACGAAAACACAAGCTCATATCGCGGACCGCGACCTGCCTGGCCGCCATGAAGGCACGGAGGAGAAGAGGAGGGCCTGATCTGCGGGCCGTGCGCACAACGTCGCCTAGCAACAGACGCTTGGCCACAGATATGGCGGCGCACGCATGGTTGCCTGTATGTATGTGAATACGCTCTATTACAAGAAGTGTCCACAAAACAAGTTTTATTTTTTATCAAGTGTTATTTTTAAATTAGTTTCTATAAACCACAAATAATGCAAGAATTCAACGATTGTTGTAAACGCCAGTGCCTTCTGTGTCGGCAAGGGTGGAGTTCGTTTTAGAAAAAATAAAACTTGCTTATTGAATTTTGTGCTGTTTCTGGGTTTGCCCAGCAAGACAAATATGTTAACCCTTTGCCAACCGTAGACTAGCTGAGCTCATCCACGGGTTGTACCGCTCCCACCGAAGCCCGAAGACAAGTGTAGTCCACACTAAAACAAGCGCTTGCTCGCTACCGCCATTGCGCTATATGTACCGGACACTGAAGTTTGCGCTAAGGTCCCTAAAATAGCTAAGGTAGCGCCAACTGCTCCCCCCTTCTCCGCTGCCCTCCTCTTTTTTCTCTCCCCTCACCCGCGGCGCCGCGGTCCTTGAACTCCGCGGCGGGGCCGCCATGTTTGTTGGCTTCCTCAGAGCAGACGCCCTCGCAACGCTTCAGGCCGCTCGCTGCAGTTTTTCGTGCAGTTTGCTCTTGTTTTCGCGCCGCAATCGCTCTTTGGTAGCAATAATAGTATTTCTGGAGCCCCGTTTTACCAACACGCATTAAGTGAGACTGTTTTGTTGTATATTTTTGTCTAGAAGGGGATATTTGCGCGGTGCATGGATGCCGCTGGCGCATACGGACAGCGCGGTGTTTGTTTACGTGTGCGGCATGCTCAGGATAGTTCGTGAACGCGAAAGGATCGAGCGTGGTCGTTTCAAATTGCTCTGTTACAGTAATTCCGTTCTTGCATTTGCGTGATTAAATTGTGGTCGTGCAAGCGCTGCACAGAGGGCTTGCGCATGGTTCGCGATGACCTTGGTTCGCGGCAGTTCGAGCGCTGCGCTGGCTTTTTTGCGTTCGCGTTTTTTGCGTTAGTTGTAGATCATTAGGCACCGCTCAGTATTCGCCCCGCATTAGCTACTGACATTCATGCCACCTTTATTTCGTGCACTTTACGGTGCTTTGACGCTGTTGCAAAATACACCTTCACGTCGTTATAGGCCGCTGTCAAGGTCAAAGTTCTCGTTGGCCTCGCCCAAGACGGCTGTACTTTTGGCAGTGCGTCCGTAGCATAGCAATGTTCGTGCGATTGGCGTTCACAATTACTTCGAGTATGGTCCTGTCGGGCATATCTGGAACAGGCTCGCACAAAGAACGCGCAGTTAAAGAATGCGCTCAGCTTACAATTAGCTGTAGCGCCCAATTCTATAATAACTACCGTATTCCAAGGCCAGATGCACGCTAACAAGCGCAATTGTGAATCCTTTTCATGCTGTACAGCTAACATTGATTCATGTGTGGGCTTTGATAAATTACAGCTTGCTACAGCCGAGCTGGCCGTGACTGCGCTGACCTTATTCGAGCAGCCGAAGGCACAACAACTCGGCATCGCGAAGCTACATAAAGTGACGCGGACGCAACACTTTTTGAAACGAGCAGCTGACTCTTCGGTTGTTATCGGTTGTTATACGCTGGCGGCTTCGATAAGAGCTCCATTTGATTCAGACGCGATTCCCTGCAACGCCTGCACCGTTGCACGGTGCGCTGCACCAAAGCGCTCGATTCGATTGATTTGATTGATTGATTGTGGGGTTTAACGCGCCGACGCAACGAAAGCGCTCGATTCGCCGCTGCAGGAATGGTGCCGTGCACCGCGTCGCTCGATTGCTTATGGTGCTGCAGCGGTGCCGCCGCGGTGCAGAGAACCGCTGCACCTGCTACGGAGGAGGTGCAGCGAATCGCTGCCGTGAGCGTTCGGGCGTTGCGGGTTGGCAGGCGGCTACCGGCAGTTGCGGCGACCGCGTGAAAATGTCCGTCGAGCTCGAAGATGCGTGGGACAAACTTTGCGTCGCCGCTGATGCGTACGACGCAACCCAGATGGCCGTAAACATCCAGTTGTCGAGGACCACAGGCGAGGATGATTAGCAGACGACTATGCCTGCACCTCGCTCGATTGTAAACACGCCGGGGCGCTACTGAAGGTGCAACCGTGATGCACGGCACCGCGGAACCACGCTGCTGCATTGCACCGGCACCACAGAACTTCCTCTGCAACGTTGCCGTGCACCCCTTCTGAATTGAATGGAGCTAAGGCCTGCTCCGAGGCAGCTGAGCCTAAAATGGCGAATTTAAATGGACAGTGGAGGCGAAGCGAAGAAAAAACAAACAACGCGGGGACGAGGTATTACGTCACTGGCCGTTGGCCAATGGCGCGCGGCGTTCGCCGGCGAAAAAGAAAATGGCAAAAAACGAAGGAGGAAAGAAGCGCGGGCGAGGGCGAAAGGCGGCGAGATCTAAAGATGGCGCTACCTTAGTAATTTCAGGGACCTTAGTTTGCGCACGACTGCAGCGCCGCCTCTCGCCGCCGCTTAGCAACTCTTGGTCGGTGGATGTCGCGACCGGCCGTTCAGCGCACGTAAAAACATGCGCGCTGCGTGCGGTTCGACGTTGTGTGGCGAAAGTTTTTAAGAAACAGTTATAATTGTACGTTGCAGTGTCTGAAAAGATGAAAATGCTGCAGGAAAGAATTAGTGGCAGCGGCGCTACTGCTGCGTTACGGACTGCTACAATCGCGAAAGGCAGCCTGCCGTCCTTCTGTATAGGTTTCTCGGGCAGCCGTGGAGAATAAGCGTCGCAAGAAATGGATTTCCGCAGTAAGAAAGTCATGATGTTTTTTGTCAGTGGAAGGAGTAAAATTATGAGTACGATGACTGCTTATACGCAGCGCAGACACGAAGGGCCGTAAAAGTAAAATGTTTGCTTTTAGTGTTTCATACAGATCGCGCACTGCGATGAATCACATGCCGTCGTAGTATTTCCATAACATAAGGTATTACGACTTCCGCCACTATTGTTTTATCAGCAGTAACCTGTTTTTAGCGGCATTCACGGCACCGAATGGATGCCAAAAGGCTGCACAAAAATCAAAGGCAAGGTTGCATTCACTCGCGCTGTTTGCGTACTTTGAAAGTTGAGGTTATTATTGTTTAAGCAGAGGATGGGGAGGAGAAGAGGAGGAAATACTTTTTTGGAGACTTCTGAACGGCCTGAACAAACTGTATCACAATTAGCCGTTAAGACGACTCTAACATTACTCACAAGATAGAAGCCGAAACTAAACGGAATCTTAGTAAAGACAACCACAACTCCGCAGCAGATTTCCAACTGTGTGGAACTGCGTTTACCTTGTCATCAGCTAATAACTTTTGGCATTGTTAATAGACCCTTTTCAGAAAAGTTGGCAACGTAGTAAATACGCGTGCTTTCATGATGACAACACTGAGGTCATTCGCAAACGTCAGCCATGATAAAGAAAACGCAGCTCCATCATAGCGCGGCTGCGCGGCGCTCTCTTAGAGCCATTCGTAGCACGTAGTCACCTCGGCGTTCAGTCTGACCGGGTAGGTTTCTGAGCGTTTGCTTGCTGTTTTGATTTTATGATTTTATCACCACATGCGGTTACAAGTTCTGCAGGAGTCATGCGGACTCACTGCTGCGTCCCACTCAGCAAACGGCAAGGATGCGCTCGTCGCTCAAACGCGATATAACAGAGAGAGAGAGAGAGAGAGAGAGAGAATAAACGTTTATCTAAATCAACAGGGGGGGATTGGACTGAAGCTTGAAGGAGGCGTCCTCAGTCCAGGATGCCTTGAGCGCGGGCAGCATCGACAGCCCTTTGAGCCAGCCGAAGCTGGTCGTCCAGACTGGTGCTCGCCAAGGCGCTCTCCCAAAGCTCGACAGTGGAAAGTTGCAGGTTGGGAGGAATCAGTGGAGATTGGTCACATCCTCCAACCATATGGCGTAGCGTTCCGGGTTCTCCGCAAAATCGGCAAAGCGGGGGTTCTGTCGGTCGAAAAGGTGAAGCCGGATAGGATGGGGGAATGTATTAGTCTGGAAAACACGTAAATGACGTTCGTGTTCTCGGGGTAGAGATTTGTATGGGGGAGCGAGTGTCTGACGCGACAGCCTGTAGTGCTGCGTGATCTCGGCGTAAGAGATCAAGGGCTGCATGCGCTCGGGTTCGGCAACGCTGCTCTCAGCGCCCGCTCGGTGGGTCAATTCTCGAGTGATGGCGTCCGCCGCCTCGTTTCCAGGGATACCGTGATGTGCGGGAGCCCATACAATCCTGATTAGCCTCTTCAGGGGCTGCTGCTGAATGATGCGTAGAGTTGTTGTGTGAAGGCGTCCCCTAGCGAAATTCCGACAAGCTTGCTGCGAGTCGGTGACAATGACCGCTGCATTAGTTTGTACGACGGCGAGGGCGATTGCTACTTCCTCTGCTTGTATACTATTGTCGCCGGCAAGCGAGAGGCTGCAACGGGGCTTGTTTTCGACGACTACGGTGGAAACCGCCGCGGACCTACCCGGATAAGACGCCGCGTCCGTATACGCTGTTGTTGGTTGATTGCCATAGATCTTGTATATGGCTTTTGCTCTGGCTTCCCTCCTGTTGACGTGGTACACGGGGTGCATATTACGGTGCAGGGGGTTTACCGTGGTGTTTTTACGGACGTCGTGCGGTAGGTTTCCCGTGAGTGCAGGCGGGTGGTCGAGTGGAGCCGAGAGCCTCAGGCGTGAGAGGATCGCCCTCCCCGATTCCGTAACCCCCAGCCTCGCTCTTTGGTTGGTTAGATGAGCCTCAATTAGCTCCTCGGCAGTGTTGTGAATGCCGAGCCGAAGAAGTCTTTCGGTGGAGGTGGAGACCGGAAGTCCGAGTGCTTGTTTATAGGCCTTGCGGATCATCGTGTTGACCTTCTGTGTCTCGGTGATGTTGAGCAGAGCGTATGGCAACACGTATATAATCCTCGACACGACAAAGGCCTGGACGAGCCGAAGCAGGTCCACCTCTCCCATGCCACGGGTTTTCGTGGCGATCCGGCGTATCATGTGAGTCACCTGATCGGTCATTGTCTTGAGTTTGGCAATGAGTAGTGAGTTGGTCTTGTTTGCTTGAAAGGTCATTCCGAGAATCTTTATATGCTGAGATGGAATGATGGTGTGGCCATCCAACTTGAGGCAGATGGTGGGTGTGCCTGGGACATGTTTCTGGCGTGGCGAAACGACTAGCAACTCCGATTTTTGCGGAGCGCAGCAGAGGCCGCATGACTTCGCATATTCGTTTACCACATCCGCTGCTTCTTGCAAGCGATCCTGCATTGCCCCAATTGACCCCGGGGGCGTCCAGATGGTAATGTCATCCGCGTATAGGCCATGCCTGATCCCCGGGATGTTGTTGAGGAGAGGCGGAAGCCCAACGAGGGCAACGTTAAACAGCATGGGAGAGAGCACTGCTCCCTGAGGCGTACCGCGACCTCCCAGGAAAAATGGTTTTGTGGAGGTATCAACAATTTTTATGATAGCTTTCCTGCTGGATAGGAAGTCCCTCACGTATATGTATGTGCGCCCGCCGCATCCAAGTGCGTTGAGGTTCTGCAGGATCTTTGTGTGCCGCACATTGTCAAAAGCCCCCTTGAGGTCAAGTCCCAGGATGGCCGTTGGGGCATTGCGGGTAGCTGGTATCATGACTTCTTCCTTAAGCTGGAGGAGGATATCTAGGGCTGAGAGGTGAGGTCGGAACCCCACCATCGTTGTTGGTAATAGGCCCGAGTCTTCAAGATAGGGTTGCAAGCGGTTAAGAATTACATGCTCGAGTACCTTGCCGACGCACGACGTGAGGGATATCGGCCTTAAATTCTCAGTACATAGTTGTTTCCCCGGTTTTGGTATAAAGCGAACCTCCGCAGTTTTCCATTGCTCTGGTACTATACCTTCCCGCCACACGTTGTTGAGGTATGCTGTAAGTTCAATTATTGAATTGTCATCGAGGTTAAATGAGCGCCTTGTTGGTAACCTGGTCAATGCCAGGGGTAGTGTGGCGCCTCAGAGCGTGAATGGCCGCGTCTACCTCGTGAATATGGATGTCTTGATCTAGCAACTCGTTGGGTTCGCCAGTGTAAGGTGGAAGTGCTTCGTTGGGTTGATCGGGGAAATACCGGGTCTTTAAGGCAGCAAGGAGTTGCTTGTCTCCACCGGGGAATGTGTAAATTATTCTAGCCATGTTCTTGTGGGACTCCGTCTTACAGGCCACCGGATTAATGAGGTATCGAAGCAATTTCCATGTCTTGGAAGTGCTAAGCGTGCCCCTTAACCTGTCGCAAAGCGTTAGCCAGTTCTCGCGACTTAACTTGCTGGCGTATTCAGCAGCTTGTTTTTTGAGCTCTGCTATGCGTTTCTTGAGTTTCTTATTGAGACGTTGGTGCTTCCATTGTTTCAAGAGGCCTCGCCGGGCTTCCCACATGTGCAGGAGGCGCGCGTCTACGCTGGGAGTCGAGGAAGTGGTACGAATGTTTTGGGTGTGTAATTTAACGTCCTGGTTCAGTGGCTGGATCCATTCTTGCACTGTCAAAATGGTATTCTCAGATCTCTGTCGGCGTTCTTCTCGAAATTTGGACCAATCCGTGAGCTTTGCAGTGCCAGTAGTAGTTTTGTAATCTGTGCCTTGGATGGTGGTGGCCAGGATTGCGTGGTCACTTCCGTGAGGTTCATGTAAGTTGGTCCAGGAGGCCAGTGGGATATTTCTGCTAAAGGTGAGGTCAGGGTTGGTATCTCTCACGGTGGTCGTACCCAATCTGGTAGAGCCTCTGGGGTTCGTGAGGATCGTAAGCTCGAGGTCCTCTATGAGTTTATACAGCGTGTTGCCTCGAGGATTGGAGTAGACGTAGCCCCACAGCTGATGGGCCGCGTTGAAGTCACCGGTTATGGGAAGAGGGTTAGCAGCCGCTTTCGAGGCAACCTGCTCCACAACCTGTTTGAGGGTTGCTTGAGGACATCTTGGCCGGCAGTAGATATTCAGATGGAATAGAGGTCGTTGTCTTTTCCGCTTGGGGCCTCTTGGTATGATTTCAAGCAGAATACCAATCGGTTCTGCTTGTTGGAGAGGGTGCTGTATGGCAGTAAGTTTTTTGTCTACGAGAGTATGGAGGCTCATGCCCACGTCAGTGCTGTAGGTGGTGTAACCTTGGAGGTGTACCCTTGTGTTTGTTTCTTGCATTGCTACAATGTCAGGTGGGTCGGTGGATGAGGCAATACTTTGTGCAAGGGAACCGTACTTGAGTTTGACGACAATTCCATTGCCAAATTGTGATCGTCTGGTTGTCCGGGTGGCAAGTGTTACATTGCTGAAGTTGGAAAGCCATCTTGGTTACCGTCATTGTAAGGAGGTAGATCTTGCAACACGTAGGGCACTGGATCCTCGGTGTGGACGACTGCTGTCGTCTTGGTGCTTTTGCGCTGCTTAGCCTCGAGCGCAGTTAGTCTTGCCTCTATTTTAACCCATTGATCGGCAAAATTCGCCGAAAACTGATGCTGCTGACTATAGCCTGTGTAGCAAACTGCCCTTGCTTGAGCGCAGTTAGCCTTGCCTCTAGTGTAACGCAGTGATCTGCAAACTGCTGATGTTGACTATTAGCTTGTGCAGCAAACTGCCCTTGCTGGGATTCTATACAGGAAACGAATTGCTCGAATTGCCGCTGCACTTGGGCTTGCATGGCCTCAAATTGTTGCTGCATAGACTGTTGAAGCGTTTGAATTGCGGTCTTGAAAGTGTCTTCTACCTGTTGCATGGTAGCGTACTGCGTGGGGTGAGTGCTTTGTTCGGATTTAGATATGGTTGTTGCAGCCGCGCCATTCAGTGCAGGGTCAGTCGTGGATGCATCTGGTCTTTTCCTTTTGATCATAGGTGGCGTTTCCGCGCTTGTGTTAGGTGTATGTCCTGCTTTTCGCATTTCTTCTTTGAATGATGTGATGTCAGCCCTAATGCGAGTAATTTCTGCCATGAGAGAGGCATTTTCCCTTTTAATAGCGGCCAGTTCGTTCTCGGCGCGTAACCTAAGCGCACGCTCTTGTGCTAATTGAAGGGATACGGGGGGGTTCCGAGCTCCGGGAGAGACCACCTCGGCCCAGCGCACCTGCAGTTCCATCCTTGATGCCGCGCCTGGCTGCTGGGGATCGCGCTCTGACTGGTGTACCGCTTCGCGAGGTCGAACTCCGACGCCTGGACCCAGACCGGTTTCTGGAACTGCTCCGGCCTCTGGACAAGCTTCTCTTCCTCTCCGACGACCGTGATTGGTGGCCATCTGAGTGCCGTCCACGTGAACCGGAAAGTTGGGACCTGGCTGTTCCAGTCGAATCAGCAGTTAGTGACTGCTTGCGTCGGTTGACAGGCGGCAGAAATCTCTTAGGGCACGGCTTAGCGGCCGTTGGGTGCTCGCCAGCGCAGAGCGCGCAGCGTGGCCTACATTCGTGCTCTTCCGATGTTAGAGAAACGCCGCATGCCCGACACTTGGATGTGTCTGGAGGTTGGGGACATACATCCTCCCTGTGTCCCGTCTGGTTACACTTTCGGCAGTGTGGTATGGTACGTTTGTAGAGGTAGCATCGAAGAGTCTGCCCGTATGCATTGACGAAGAATGGGACACGCTTGCCGCAAAAGGTGATCACCATTGCTTGTGATTCTCCAAGGCGCCTGCAAGCCAAGACTTCGTAGCCCAGGGCTTCAATTTCATTCAGAAGCTCTTCTGGAGTGGTGTGTCCTATTCCCTAGAGTACCCCTTTGCATGAATTATCGGGTGCGACCCCGTATGATGCGATGCCAATAACAGAGAGGTTGGTGTCCCACCCGGTGATAGGAAAGACCAATCCCCGCGACGCAGACGCCATATCATCCAGTACCCCAGTACTGCGAGTCCGTGAAGTCCGAGCTTAGGCGATGCGTGAGCCCGCTGAGCCGAGCAGCCGGCACAATCGCTCCGTTTCCTTCATTATGGCCGCGCGCAATGTTACTCGACTGGCCTTCCGCTTGTCCGCTATGCCTGATAGTATTTTGCAAAGGGTCTATTAGTGACAACACCAACCGAGCTGAACAAGGGCAACCGAAAAAGTAACTGTAGTGTGGCTGCGCGAACAGGAAACAACACAAACAATTCTGTCGGGGAGCGCCGTTGTATACGCTTGGGCCACTTTATTAAGCTGTGATACCAGAAAAAAAATTAATAGTGACCTGAATTGGCGCTGTAAATAAGCTTCCCTTGCTGATAATGGGACTTCGCAACGATGTCCGTCCAATCAATTTCTTTCACGGCGTACACGCGCGCCGGAACGTACAATCGCTGTAACTTCTCGCGCACGCGAGGCCAACAGTAGTAGTTCAGCCTGGTAATTGTCCGGACATCGCACAGAAGCACTTGAGACATGGGGAAACTATTTGGCCAGAACAGTTTTCAAGAACGAGACACCTTTCAAAAACAATCGCAGAATCCCAAAAACAAATAACCGAGGGGTGCCGATACATGAACGCGCGCCCGCCGTCTGACTCTCACCCACCCAAAGTTAGCTCAAGCTTCCGCGGGGCGGCGCTGGGTGTACTTATTCGTCGCGCTCTCTGAGCAGTGACCAGTCACCAGAGTCCCGACCGGCCGCCCGGAGAGGTGCTCGTTTCGCGCAGAAAATAGCGGCGGCGCTGTAGTCAACGACCACTGAAAGCGAAAGCGGCGGCTGGCAGCGCGCGCCCAGTCGGGCCAGGAAACGCTGCTGCTTTAACAAGACGGCAAGTTGGGCGAGTTGGTGCTGATTCATATCGACAACAGGCGCGGAAAGACGTAGACTAAGAAAGAAATAAATACACAGGACGACGCGCTACTAGCAACTGGCGCGAAGCAATTAGCAAGTAGCAATTAGCAAGTAGCAAGTAGCAACTGGCGCGGAGCGCTCGAAATTTGTTCTGTGGGTCGTCCAATTGCTTAAATATACTGTAGGTACAGTGGACTGTGGGTAACGAAATGAAAAATAAACGCTGCAGCTCATTTTGCGTTAGTTTTGCCTTTCCCGCTCGACAACAACAAGGAAAATTACGGATTTTTCTTTGGTGCAGCATTCGTAGCGGATTGTAAATAGAGTAATTGAAGCGACATATTCGCTATTTCAATTTCCCATAAAAAGTATTTTGCGTGAAATTACCTGATATGAGCCAGTTCATGATTGTTTTATGATTGTGTCCTTATTGTGCTGCTTGATAGACATATAATTGGTCGACGCAAATGACACGAAAAAATATGAGGACTGGGATCATAGCTTCTCAGAAGAATTTATTTATTGTCTTGCAATATACGCTCGGACTGCAGTTATGTGGGCTAATATCATAAGTTGCGTTTGTTTTTTATTGCGTGAGTTGCTATTATAGCAGTATTTAAGCCCGCTTGGGATAATTACGGGTCACCGTGGTGGCCGATCAGAAAATGACACGCGCAAGCGAGGTATCCTTTTAACTAAAAAGGGGTTAGCCCAGCGGTTAGCTCAGCTGTCCCAATGACCGTCTTTCATAGAGCTATTCCCGCAACGTTCTATTAATCGCACCACCTTTCACCTGACTCTGTCAAGAAAGGAGTTGAATCAAATTAACACAAATTTAATTCACAAGTATGCTGAGAGTACAGTTACATAAAACAAATGAAAAACATAGATCAGAAAATATATTGACCCCGACAAAACTGAAATATAACACGTCCACTATATAGAGGTAAAGGTTTAAGAACGCTAACACGGCGGTTCAAATAAAGGGAACTGGAACAAAATACACATTTTGTTTTCATTTTCAATAGCCCAGCAAATGAAATGTAAAGCGGGAAATCATGCACAAAGTCTACACAGGTACAGGTTTAGGAATAACGCTAACATGGAGATTTAAATCGACCTTTTTGGCCAACGCATTTTCATAACTCGCCCTCGATCATTAGCGACAGCTAAGTTTAAGGTGTTGCTCCCACCTTCGCATGTAATCATGGAACTTGTTTAAACCTTTTATATAGAAATGAATCCGTGTCACAATGTATAAAGAACCCAACCAAATTTGCTGTCAAGGTCTCACGTGCTGGTCGCAACCAACGCAACTAACTTTGGGTGGGTGAGAGTCAGACGGCGGGCGCGCGTTCATGTGTTGGCACCCCTCGGTTATTTGTTTTTGTGATTCTGCGATTGTTTTTGAAAGGTGTCTCGTTCTTGAAAACTGTTCTGGCAGTGGTGTTTGTTGCGAATAAGGGCTGCAGCACATCCATAACGCTGCCATGGTGGAGCTCCTTGTCGCTGAAGCAACTGGTAAAAACGCCGTAGAGATCACTAATAAACTTTAAAAAATGCACGGAAGAATTCAGAAGTCCCCCTCCCCCCCCCCCCCTCCCCAAATTACAAGAGATAGTAGTAAACACAGCGACACCTTCCCCTTGCATGCAGGATTGGTCCTGCTGCAGACTTGGCACTTCGTGGCCACTAACGACAGTACAAGCATCAACGGCAGAGGTATCCCAGTAGAACGTTCTCGGTATTTCCGTTCGGAACGTAAAAAAACAGTAAACTTTTTGCAGCCTATAGATTGTGCGCCCCGCCGCTTTTGCTTCATGCGCAGAGTCAAGGAGGGGAAGGGAAAAACATTCCTGGTGCCTGTTCGTCAAATTAAACCCTCGTTAACTCGAACTCTGCTATCTCAAAATATCTTCTCGAAATTTTTCTCACCGTGTGTTTACCTCCCATAGGCGCTGCGCGCATTTGCCCGCTTTATCTCGAAACTTTTTTTCGAAGGACCACGGATGTCTCGAAATACTGGCAGAGAGGACACAAGGCAAAGTCCGCTGCAGGCAGCTGACAAGGTCCCCGTTCGAATGATTACTCCCACTACTCGCCGAACACGCGGACTACACGTCCCCGTTACCGGAATCCTGTCTGGCGCGTACATCATCGAGATAGCTGTGGACGACGCAGCTGATCATGCGGATGGGGAGGAGCCTCCAGAAGTGCCTACAACGGCAGAAACAACATACACGCTGTGTCTGCTTTGTAACAAGGTAGAATGTAGCGGTGGCTACCACCAATTCATGCGATGCATTGAGAAGCTCGGGTACGTTTTTCTGGGATGCAGATGTAAACGCGAAAAAGCCGAGCGCAACACAGTTCTTTCTTCTGCAATAATAAAAGTTTCTTTTTCATGCGAATTATTTTGCCTTTATTACGAAATCTCCCCTCTGCAATAGTGCTTTTTTGTTAGCAGCCCTTGCTGTTATTTCAGGGACCTGGCCACAAATTTTCTGCACTTGACTTAACTCGAAACTCCGCGCTTATCTCAAAATTTTCAGCTAATTTTAAGACTTTGAGTTAACAAGAGATTACTGTTAACGTTTTCAGAAAATTCAGAAAAATTCAGAAAATCAACAATTGACGTGTTCCGAAAACGGGGGGGATAATTTTGTGTCGGGTCGTACTAGTTTAAAGTTTGCTCAAGCGGAGTCATAACGTTTCTGCGTCTACTTTCTAAATCAACTGACCAAAGGCGCAGGTTCGATTCCCGGCCGCGGCGGCCGCTTTTGTGAAGAAGGATAAAAGCGAAAGACGCCGTGTCTTCGAGATTTCAGCGCACGTTAAAGTTCCCCAGGTGGTCAAAATTCATACGGAGCCCTCCAGTACCGCTTGCCTCATCGCCTGTGTAGAGCCGGCGCGTTAAAGCTCGTAATCCAAAATAAATCAGCTTCGCAAGCGCAAAACACCGCAGAGAGCAATGCAAATATTGCCGCCCTCAGGCTGCAGGAGCTGGTGCCGGGGAGCGCCGGCGGTTCAATTGTCGACGACAGCAGCGCCGCCGCTATACCGGTTTTATTTTCTGCGCGAAAGTCGACCCGGCGGAGCAATGGGAGAGGCCGCCGCTCGGGAGACTCTAAAACTTCTAGTACACTCTACCTATAGGGACCAGGATGATGATGATGATGAGGATTAGTGGCTTTCCC
The DNA here is from genome assembly GCF_048455015.1 of Haemaphysalis longicornis. Classification (NCBI taxonomy): domain Eukaryota; kingdom Metazoa; phylum Arthropoda; class Arachnida; order Ixodida; family Ixodidae; genus Haemaphysalis; species Haemaphysalis longicornis. The sequence continues at coordinate 91,773,791 of NW_027526233.1, forward strand.
TTTGAATCGGGGCGTCGGTTGTCAGCAATCGACTTGCCTGTTTTATTACGTTTACATGCCCTACTCCCAGGTTAACCTATAGATTTGTTTCCTCCCTCCCATCTCTCCCTCTTTTCTGTTTTAAACTCATCGCCCCCACCCCCCTTTTTTCTCCCCTCGCTGTTCTAAATTCTCGTCCGCATGATTACTCAACCTGCGTACCCATCCCTTCCCTGCTTTTCCTCCACCACCACTCCAGTCGCCTCTTCGCCACCTCTATGGCCTTGAAGTTGAGGTTCCCCCTCGCCCCAAATCCCAAAGCCTCCGCCAGCGTCGTTTCCCCCTCACCCCACGGTGGCCGTATCTCTGTGCAGCTCCTGACAATATGTTCTATAGTTTCTCGATCACTGCCGCAGCATGCACACGTTTCATCCTGCTGCCTGTAGCTACCCGTGTATGCCCGGGTTCTCAGGCACCCTGCCCGTGCCTCGAAGAGCAACGCACTGCCTCTCGTATTGCCATAGAATCCCTCCTTCTTAATTTCCCGTTTCTCTGTCCTATAAGTCTCCAGGGTTTTTTTCGCTTCCATTCTCTCTGCCCACTTCGTCGTCTCTGCTGCCTTTACCTGCTTTTTAACTGTTGTGTAAACCCCGCTTTCCCCTACCGACTTCCCGTACCGCTTGGTCAGCTGTCTGGTCCTCCGTCTCCACCGCGTGTCCACGCTCCTCAAATACAGGTACTTAAACACCCTCGCGGCCCATCTTTCGTCCTCCATGTCACGAAGTCGCTCCTCAAACTTTATCTTGCTCTGCGCCTCCCTCGCCTCGAAAGACGACCAGCCCATATCCCCTTGTACCGCTTCATTTGTAGTTTTACTGTGGGCCCCTAGGGCCAATCTGCCTACCGCCCTCTGATTTACGTCCAGGCCCGCTTGGGTCTCTGACTTCATGCACAGAACCGAATTAGCGAAAGTTAATCCTGGTACCATGACCCCTTTCCAGACTCCCCTTACCACCTCGTATTTGCTGTATCCCCAGAGGGCTCTATGCTTCATTATAGCCGCGTTCCGTCTTCCTTTCGTCTTAAGGTGAGCCTCATGCGCCTGCGTGTAATCTTCGCTGTTGTTCAGCCATACTCCTAAATATTTATACTCTTTCACCGATGGTATTTCTACTTGCTGCACTGATACTGTTTTGTGCTCCTCGCCGTCATTAAAGACCATGATCCCCGATTTTTCTCTGCTAAAGGATAGCCCTAGGTGCGTCGCTTCTTCACCGCATATATCCATCAAGCCCTGCATACTTATCCGGTTGTCCGCCATCAACAATATGTCGTCTGCATACATTAGTCCCGGAACCCGTTGTTCCACCACCTGCCCGTTTTTCATGTAGGATAAGTCGAACCCCATCGTGCTGACTTCTAGCTTCCTTTCTAACCCCGTCATGTAGATCATGAACAGCAGCGGAGAGAGAGGACATCCTTGTTTCAGACCCTTGTAGGTGTATACAGGCCTATTGTATGTTACCCCCTCCCACACTATTTGCACGTGGTTCTCCCGGTATAGCTCCCTGAGTAAGCTAATGAATTCTGCCCCAACTCCCTCGTCCTCCAGGATACTCCAAAGCCGCTCCCTGTCTACATTATCATAAGCCGCTTTAATGTCCAGAAAGGCTAACCACAAAGGTCGGTTTTGCATTTTCGCCACCTCTATGCATTGGCTTACCAGGAATAAGTTGTCGTCTAGTCTTCTGTCCTTTCGAAACCCATTTTGAAGCTCCCCTAATATCCTATTTTCTTCCACCCACTGCTCTAGTTCGAACTTCACTGCCTGCATTGCTAACCTGTACAGCACTGACGTGACGGTTACTGGCCTATACGAGCTTGGGTTTGTCCTGACTCCTTTGCCCTTGTACACTAAGTTCATCCTGCTCATTTGCCACGCGGCTGGTATTGCCTTTTCTTCTATCCTTGTTCTGATGGCTTGCAGTAGCTTTCCCTTGCTCTTTGGTCCTAACTGGTTAATCAACTCCATCGGTATCCCATCCGTGCCTGCCGCGGTATTCTTGGGGACCTTTTCCTCTGCTCTTTTCCATTTCAGCTTGTCCCCATCTATCTCCAGACCTTTCGGCCTACCCGCCGCGACATCTCTGTGTCGCTGCGGGGCCTCTTCATCCACCTTACCGAACTTCTCCGTGATGATTTTGTGCAGGTATGCTAATGCTTCCTCTCCCTTGAGCATCTGTCCCTGCTCGTTTTCTATAGTACCGCCTTCTGTGGGACTCGTACGTTTCCCTAATGCCTGTACATGGTTCCAAAACCTTCTCGGCGCGTCTCTACGCCTTCTTAGTATTTGCGCTACCCATCGCTCGCTGTCCCCCTTTATTTTCGCCTGCACTAATTGCTGCACTTCCTGTTTCATTTGCTTATACTGCTCCCATTTTAGGTCCACCTCCTCCTGATGTCTCCCCATCCTCTTGGCCTGCCTGTGCTCTCTAGACGCCTGTTTACGCCTCTCTATCGCCGCCTTTATTTCTTTGTTCCACCAGCTTTTGGGTGTTTTTTTTCCTCTCCATCGGTTCGACCCCTCTGCCTTGACTATTTTTTCCTGCATAGTCTTGATGAGCCTGTCATATTCCCACTCTTCTCCAGGATTTCTTTCTATGTCAGCCTCAATGCTTTTGGCTATATCCGCAATTTGTTTGCTGTTTAACTTTGTACGCTGCTCCGGTCGACCCGTTTTTTCGCCCCCCAGTTTCCCAAAACTCAGGTTTATGCGCTTGTGGTCACTGCCCAGACTGTGGCCCCCTTCCTCATCTATGGTCATGCCATCCAACCATTCATAAAGTCCCTCTGAAATAAGGCAGTAGTCAATACTCGACTGTCTCCTACCACACTCCCACGTTATTTGACCCTCGCATTTTTGTTCCCTATTTACTATGATCAGCTTCTGGTACTCACACATATCTAGCATTAGATTTCCGTTGACGTCGGTGTACCCGTCTAGATCTTCAATGTGGGCGTTCATGTTCCCTACCAATAGTACCTCCCCAGAACGCTTCAAATCTTCGATGTCCTTTTTCAGACACGCCACCAGTTTTTCGTTTTGTTCTTTGCTATCCTTACCCGTCCACAGGTAAGACACCCCTAAAGCCATCTCTCTACCCTCCACTATCCCTTTCATCCACACATGTTCTTTACAGTCTTCTTTCACTCTCTTCCAATTAGTCCCCTGCCGTACCAGCATACCTACTCCTCCGCCTTTTCTCTATCCAGCCGTCCTGTTACAACCTTCCCATACATACTCTCCGATTACCGGAGGTTCCTCCAAGTCCCTCAGGTGCGTCTCGGTCACAGCGTATACCTGGATATCTTCCTCTTCTAGCTGCTTAGTAATCTCCATCCACTTCTCTCTTTTCCTGCCACCCTGCATGTTTATGTACGCGATATTCAGTTTTTCCCCTCTCTTCTTTACACGCCGTCGTCGTCCCTTTCGTTTGTCTGCACCGATCTGCACCGGCCCCGCTATCTCCCTTTGCTCCTTGCATTTGTCTACGCCATCTTCGCAAAGGCCTGTGGGCCCCCTAAAAAAGCCACAGTTCGCGCCGCGTGTCGTCTTCCGATGGCTGCTCCCACCTGCCCGCTGAAATGCACTCCGTCACGCTGGAACGCCCTTTGCCGGCCCATCCATCGGACATCCCTGTTGATGTCTACGACAGCGAAACTCAGCTCCTTGCCCAGCTCCCGTATGTCTCGGTTTACCGCCACAACTTCCCTTTCCACATGTACCCCTCTCCCAATTATCTCTGGTACTGTGCTCACGACGACCTGCACATGTGGGCACAGCTCCCGAAGTTCCTTCACCCCCTTTTCTAGCTGCTTGCGCACTCCCGCACCCCTTCCCTGCAGAACGTCATTGGTTCCTCCTGCGATAATCACTAGGTTCTGCCCCTGCATATTTTCCCACATTTTATCCTTTGCTTTTTCTAACACTACCCTGACCGTCTGCCCCGGGAACACGCCAACCTGCACTCTCTCGTCCTCTCTCACCCGGCCTCTAATCTCCATTTCTGAGTACCGCATGTTGGAGTCCCCGGCCACTATCACCATGCGCCTTTCTTCCTTTTCCTGGCTGCCCCCCGGCGCGGCCACCTGCTCCGGCACCGGCTGAGTCAGCGCCAGTCCGGGATCGTCTTCCGGCGTGGCGTCTTTGTTCTCCTTTCCCTTCTCGGGATCAAGCACTGCCGACGCATCTGCCTGGTGACCTGCTTCATCCTTTGTTTGGATGTCACCCTTCGTCGCCATTTTGACCTCCATTTGCGCCAACCTCGCTTCGAGTGCCTTCTTCTGCTCTTTTTCATCCTTCAACTCCTCCTGTAGCTCGCCTACCTGAGCTCTGAGCTGCTCCTTTTCTTCCTCGAGCCGGTCGAGGCGCGACGCTAGCACACACACTCTGCACATGAAGTCCTGTCCTTCCGCGTCCTCGACCGACTCGAATCTCGTCTCCTCGAGCGGGTATTCGTGCTCGCATCCCGTGCACATCACACCCGGCTTCTTCCTCTGAGGCATGGTACTGTCCGTCCAAGGCGTGCCCAACTCTGGCTTACTTCAGTGCCGCGTTCTCGCGCGCTCCCTTCCAATCTAAAAGTAAGCCGCAACGTGCGATTCTCTCCTACAGCATCAATTCTTCTTTCACGAATTACCAACGCTTACAAACCGCCACGTGCAACAACCGCGCGACACCTCTGGTTCGGTCACTTCCCTACGCTAACTACCGCCCCTTTCAACTAGTCTAACCTACATCTCTCTCTAAAACATGGTCACTCTAAAAAAGGAATAATAAATTTGAAACACTTATCCGTTTTCGTCGTCGATGCCTCCGCCGCGCTCTGTACGTCCGCACACCTCGACAGCTCGAAACCATCTGGATGGGTGGCGCCACCACTCGGCGCTTCCCTCGTCAGTGGAATGAGCCGGTGCATTGGACTACACAGCCTCCCGTTGTTTTTGGCGTGTTTGCTTCGGTGCTTTGAATGTTTTGGTGGGGTTGTGGGCGGACATGTGAGATGAAACAAAGTCTAGACAGATGTGTTGGGTTCTTAGATGCAATAATGACTACGTAAACTTGGCGGACGCTTCTAAAGTTGGGTATCGGCTGCAATGGCATGAGCGCTTTTTGCAGCGATCTGCGCTTGGCTACACCCGTTCTGAGTATGAATACAACTACTATTGGTAGTATTATTTTCTTCTTAAATGCACTAACGGCTACGCAAACTTATTTGATGCTTGTAAGGTCGGGAATGGGCTACATTGACAAGAGCGCTTTTTGCAGCGCTCTGCGCCTGGCTCCACGCGATCTGAGTAGGAATAAAAGTATTAGAACTATTATTATTCATTTATAACACTTTAAATTATCTTCACTGGTTTCAATGACTACGGTTTCCACGCCAGCCTTAGCGCTGGGATACCTCGATACGTGTGCTTTAAATAGAAAGGCACCAGCATACGAGATGGATTACCTTGTAGCCGTAGAAATGTTGCGGTAGTTTACACTTTCTGCAACCGTGAGCTTTGTGCCTTCGGTTTTGGTGGCCGACACTGTGACAGCATATGGGAGCCTGAAAGCCGAAGTGGAAATCCCCCATTTGTGGTGGTCGTCTTATCAAGAGCCAAAGTTATTGCAGATTGCAAAGTAGATTAAAGGAAGAATAATAAGATCAGAGAATTCTGTCAAGCGTGTACAAGAAAAAAAAGAGAAAAAAATACAGCAGAAACGTCTGTGTCCATACTCATACTAAAAAACACAAGGAATACAATAATAGTATACTGTGTTTAAGCTATTTGGCCATTTGAATTTTGAATGGGGGCTCCTAAGGAAATATATTTAGTGCTTGATCAGTTTTCAAAATGGTATTTCTTTTCAACTTTTCAGTGACAGAGGTCTCAACGAGCATCTGGATGCACCATTCGTGCTGGGCACCTCTGATATCTGTCATCTTCAATGGCTGTGGAGCTGGGAATAAATAAAACTACAAACTGTCTCCTTCATTTGGTATATTCCTTTTACATAGTGCAGGGACGTGGAAATAATGTGGAGGACAATACACGAGAACTTCCACGTCATCGTCCCCTGGTCTCTTATGTGGTATTTATGCTGCAGTTCAAACAGCGAACTGCCAGGCTGCCAACATTCACAACCATTTCAAGTTGTACCTCTCAAGCTGAAAAGTTATAAGTCATTTGTCCAAGGAACATTTTAAAGGTCTTCACAAGAGCACACGATTAAAGATTGAGATGCTACACTGCAGGTTCACTTACAACAGCAGGTTCTAAAAAATTTGCATATTTTAATACTGGCCTTCACATCTGCTCTTGAAGCCTGTAAGTTGGAAGCAATCAGATAATGCTTGCTCTACATCGGTTACTACAAAGGGCTAGTGTCATAGCAATCGAGCAACTTGCAATAACACAAATTTGTGTAGACTTTGAGCCACTAAATAAGCTACGCTACCATCTATCGCCAATAAATGTGCATTTTGGAATGACCAGATCTGGAAACTGACTTGAAGGAGCAATATCTCATCTTACATTTTTTTTAGTTTAAAAGTGCCACACGGCACAAGTAAAAGTTCTGTTGCGATTACTGTTCTCCCCGGCCGGTACACGTGTGTGCTTATAGGAAATCTCGCAGCTCTTCCCGGAATTTTTCTTTTATTTTCTCATCGTTCTTGAAAGAAGCAAGAAACTTAAACGCAGAGGTAATTCATTGTCGGAGAAATAATGAAGAAGACGTCCTACAAGTCATGATTGGTTGGTGCGGCGCAGCAGTAATATTAGGGCCAAACAGAGGAGTAAAATGTTGAAGTTTTTAAGAATAAAGGAACCAGCGCAGGACAAACTCGGGGCGATACCATGGACACGGTTAGGCAGGCACGTTCCGCACTCGTAAAAAAATATCGTCAAGCAAGCCACCCGTTAAAATTGAAAGGACGCGTCAGTTCCAGCCGTTTCTTGCGTCGTCTGCTGCTAGACGCCGGCACTCACCTTCTTACAGAAAATTCCCTAGGAGGCAACGCGCGAGGCCACAACAAGCCTGCTTGCTGCAGCAACAAATTCCCTAAATGTCCTTTACTTTTGTCCCCAACTGGCAGTGGTTTCAGGAGCAAATCAAAACGTGGAATAATTTCCTCCTTTTAGCCGCATGCCTCGGGCGATCCCCCACCGAGGGGCGGAGCCTAAAACCGGTCACGTGAGCGGGTCCCGCGGGCCAGAAAGAGAGGGTTTCTCCGTCGTGTGAATCCCGCTTTACCGGTGGTCTCTCTTTTTTTACGCCGCAAATTAAAGAATACCACTCCTTGCTTCCCTGGCCATACCATGACGAGTCAATGAGAACGACTCAGCCAGCCGATTATTCTCTTCGTGGCGACATGCCACACACAAAGGGACAACACACACGCCTTTTGCGTCCCCCATGGGCTGAGCCAACGTTTTTAGATTAGGTCAGTTGGCAAAGAGCGCGGCCTTCCAAGCACAGCGGCGCGGGCCGGGTCTGTCGCCGACCAGGCGGTGGCGCTGCGGTAGCGTTGAGATCTGTCTCGGCGCGTCGTCTGCTACTCCTTGCTCGGAAAGGCGCCGGTGAACGACCACCGCACACCGTTAATGTTCTTCTTTTGACATGCGAAGTCCAACTTCGCTCTACTAGTGACAAGAGCTTCACATTTTTATCGACATTATAACGAGAAACAAGCTGTACTTAAGAAAAAAAAAAGGCTAGGCAAACACTGCACAATCCGCTTGTCTTCGGCTGCTTCCCGTTCCATTTATTTTTTTCCCAGTACGGGATCCCTTATAGCTCAATAATATTTATAGCATACCCGAACGCGTCTTACGCTACTGTAACTGCGGGAAAGCCTACAGTAGTCGGCCATCTACTTGGAATCAAGAAAAGACGCCTCGACATTTTTATTTATGCCGTGGAAGCAAATGCAGTAGGTACGTTTTCACAAGAACATATTTACAACCCCAACAAAACTGATCAAGTGAGCCGATTGGAAACCAAGTGCTGACGTGCGCGCTCACGCGCACGCGCTCAGCAAATTCTTGGTATTTTAAGTGCGGACACGAAAAATTACGATTTGTTAAACAGCTTTGCTGTTAAAAAAGAAAATTGAAGCAATTATTAAACCAATGTTTTTTTTTTCATTTCTTTGACAGGTATAAATGTGGTTTCTTAAAAGAAATAAACGTTGTTCTCTGATGAGAATGCTTGTCGTACTGCTATTCTTTTTTGTTGGTTTGTAAATCTGATGGACTATCTGTTAGGGTCACAGAAACTTTCATTTATCGACTTGTAGCCCTGATATGCCGATTTTTTAAAGCGTTTAGCCTTCATTTATCTTCTTGTAGCCCTGATGTGCCTTAGCCTGGTAGTTTTTCCGTTGAGCCATCGCTTATGCTATCTTCTGCGTTGATTTTTCCTGCTCGTTTCTTTTTGCAATCTACAGATAGGCAACACTTATCAGATTTGACTAGTCAGATTGATTTATAAGAGGTTTAACGCGCCGACGCTTCACAGGCGGTGAGACGCGCCGTAGTGGAGGGCTCCGGATTAATTTTGACCACGTAGGGGATCTTTAACATGCGCTGAAATCCCGAACACACGGGTGTTCTCGCTTTCCGCCTCTATCAGAATAGCGGCTGGGAATCGAGCCCGAGTCCTTGCGTCCAGCAGCAGGGCGCCTTAGCCACCGCGCCGGCTAGGGATCTGATCTGACAGCACCGTGAATATATATGTTGTGCCACACACACTGCATGCCCTTTCACGGCAGTTGTTGCGGATGAAACGTCTGGAAACAAGTAATTTGTTCCAAGGGCTGATCTTGGAACAAATGGGATGATGCTACATTCTTCCACCTTGCCAGCTGGGGCTGAGTATTCCCATTTTTATCGCTGTAGGTATACACGGCGGGACAAGCAAACCTCTTGAATTAACTTCAACCGACAAGTTTTGCCCGACTACTGCAGCCTTCTCAATCACACCCAGAATTTCGAGCTTGTAGAAGATAACCTGGGTAGGCGAAGCCTTCATATTCTACGATTGAAATGTCGGACATTTGCTGAATTCCCGCATAACCGCGAACCACAGATCAGTTCCCAACGTACGTGCTGACTTCGGCGCTTTCTACACCACTCATACTGCCACTTAATTACGCCAGTTTCATCGCGCAAAGGCCCATGATTTTGGCAGGACGCAACATAGGTCGGAACTATACTGTCATCCATTTGGGTGGTTTTCGGCATGACTTTGACGTCTTTGGTGCCGACAGATGCTCAGGTATGTCAGGGAAAATACGGGGCGCCGCGCCGTCCCTCCGAGTCCACCTGCCTTACGGTATCCTTACAGTTTGACCGTTCACGACGTGTCAGTAACAGTTGACGATGTCTGAAGGCTCACAATGAATGTCACAAACGTATGTTTATGGCGTAACCTTGAAGTTTTTCCGCGGAATCGCGCTTTCCCACGCCTTCAATCCGTCAGGACCCTTCGGCGCTTTGAAGAAATGCCGCTGCCGCTTCCGAAGCATACCCCGAACGGCAGCCCGGCGCGCAGCACGTCAACAAACCGCACCGACACTTCAGAGATCCACTAAAATATGTATGCACGATGACAGCACAGAGCTAATACGTTAATACAGACGTGACGAACAGGCGAGCACCAACAGCACAGCGAAAACACATGGCCGGGGCGAGCCTCGCTCCCCAAACTAGATCTCAAAGCAACGCCAGCGCCACCCCTCGGACTGGCGACAAAATGGTGCCGCCTCTCGAGGCGCAGTTTGCAAACTGACCTAATCTAAAAACGTTGGGCTGAGCTTACCCGAGGGCGCAATCGCTTTTGGAGCTGCACCCCTCAGCATTTGTCCTGACCCGGGTGCTTCGTTTTATGTGAGCACCAATGCGTTGGGACAGGCACCAGTGTTGGGACAATTGATTGATTGTGGGGTTTAACGCGCCGACGCAACGCAGGCGATGAGGCGCGCCGTAGTGGAGGGCTCCGGATTAATTTGGACCACCTGGGGATCTTTATCGTGCGCCGAAATCTCGTACACACGGGCGTTTTTGCTTTTCGCCTCCATCAGAAAAGCGGCCGCCGCGGCCGGGAATCGAACCCGCGGCCTCGCGCTCAGCAGCGCAACGCCTTAGTCACTGAGCCGCCGCGGCGGGTAAATGTTGGGACAGTCGTCAATGTTTTTGTAGTGGCACATCCGAAAGTTATGCGCCTTTGTTCACAGGCGACGTACCAGGCATAACAGGCAGCACAGCGCCGGCCGGAAAAATTTCGGGGGGAAGGGGGGTGTGGCTGAAGTCCGGTCAGCCCCCGTGGCTACGCCACTGTCCTGCAGTGGACCTGAGTAGGCTGATGATGATGGTGGAAATGTAAAAGCGCATGAAAACTACACACAACGGAAGAGATAGGGGAAAAAAGCATGCTTACATAGAACCTGTGCACATGACCAGGTACATTAACAACAATACCCCAGACAACGCACATAGTACATCTTAGGCAAGTGCTAAGGATGTCCCGCTTGGGAGTTGGGGAACTCTCAGGAACGCCCCACTTAAGTTCCGAGTGATTTAAAACATTCCAAGTGATACAAAAAAGACCTGTCTGGGATGTCCCAGAGTAGGACATTGCTGGGAGGTTTAACATGCCATGTAAAACAAAGAAAGTAAATTTTATGTTTGGGATGTTCCAAAAGGTGCTTGTAGGTCCTTTTCAGGATATGTTTTATTAATGTATGTACTTATAGCTCAAAATTTCATCGCAATGGAGCTTTTCCACCACTCAGGTGCACAATCAGAACTTTGTGCAAAAACCTTGCAAAACCCTTTTGTTGGGCGAATTTCATACAAAACAGCCTCCAGCGGCAAAACCAAGCCCCACACTAACGGTACATAATGCACTTTTAATACCACAAATAAAAGATCCTTACAGCTTCATGCAGGACTAATGCAATAAATTCTTACAATAAATTCCAGTAGCTGAAGCAGAAGCGAACTTTCACATGAAAAAAAAAAAATTGGCCGCGTATCTGCTCCTTTCGTTGCAAATGTCGTCAAAAGACGATAGTCGTTATCGACTTTTGCCAAGTAAATGCCTCCCTTCGCTTTCCCGCTCCCCTCTCATGTTATTCCTCTTGCGTCGCGCTCCTCCCGAGGTAAAGACGCCAAAGCTTTGCTTAAATCATTTTAAATTTCCCGCGTTCCACTGCTCCAGGCCGGGTGTCTCAATGCCAACGCTGCCGTACGGCGAAGACGCGCGTGAATCGAGGCGCCCTACTTCAACGTTTATAGAACCGCGTTTCCCTACTCCACGTGCGTTGCAAGCAGAACGTGGAACCTTTCGTAACTGTTGCCGGTTGATTTCTTAAAATGGCGCCAGTAGCTATAGCGGCGCGGGCGACAGCAGGCGACGGCGGTGTGAATTTTTGATGAAGTATTTAAGTTGATGAAGTATTTAATTTCGCAGAAGTCAAGCATGTATGATTTTTTATAAAGAAACACGGCAAATATCACTTCTGTATTAATTTGTTGTCTTATATTTGCATAATGTCTTGTTCTTCAACAATGTTGACAAGTATGAACATTACACCGGACTTAGACGGGTAGATTTAGCTGTGACTATATAAGACTATTGCGCAGGCATTGTTTTACTTTGGCCGGGTGGCTGAATCGAGTCACAGACAGACAGACAAACATACAGACAGACAGACAGACAGACAGACAGACAGACAGACAGACAGACAGACCAAAATTTCTGGGTTTAAGTAGCCAAAGAAACAGGGACGTACGCAGAGGGGGAGCCCGGGGGGCCCGGCCACCCCCCCCCCCCCCCCGAAATTTTTTGGGCCATACCCTCCTTCCCCGCGCCGCCTCTCCTCCCCCCTCGCACACATTCTAAAGCGCTGCCATATGAGTCCTGGGCTTGATAGCTATTTCAGGCATTTTCTTTCGAAATGAGCCAAATCCACTGAAGGAGAATTTGAGGGGGGAAAAATTAAAGTTTGGAACCGGACCTAAATGCAGTGCTGTCAAAACTACTTTACTCGGTTACAACTCAAGAACGGCACCACCTCATGTAGTGCATCACTCCGCCAAAGCGCCGGACCCGTGACGTCAGTGCGCGCGCGTTTTGAAAGGGGTTTGCTATGAATGCGTGATATCGTCTGCCTTGTCTCACGCAGTTTGTTTGTCGTCACTGGAGTCGTTTATAAGCATATTAAGTCCAAAAAATCACGGGAATGGCTCACGCCATGTTCAAAATATTCCCAGTAACGCTCTACTTGCGCCGCGCGGAGAAACATCCGGCTACGGTGATAAGGCACAGTGGCAACTTGGTGTATAGATTCGTAATGCAGGCGATAAAATCAGAAATTCAAACATGGATGGAAGAAAATGAAATACTTGGGCAACTGCAGAATGAATTTAGACAAGACAGGCGACTGGAAGACAATTTGTTCGTGATAACGCAATGCATTGAAATTGCGAAAGCACAGAATAGACCACTATGGATTACGTTCTTGGACATTAAAGGGGCATATGACAATGTAAACAGAGAACGGCTGTGGAGAATGCTGAGACTCCAGGGATTAGATGACGAATTAGTACAGTTCCTTATAGCAATCTATAAAGACAATAGAGTGCACCTTACTTGGGAAGGACAGAAATGCGCCCAGCAGGTCAACATCAATCGGGGACTGAAACAGGGATGCCCTTTGAGCCCAATACTGTTCATGCTTTACATGGCAGGGTTAGAAAAGAAACTGGAAGAAAGTCAAGTAGGGTTTAGCCTAATCCATATGCTACAAGGCGAAGTGGTACAACAGCATATTCCGGGAATGTTATACGCAGGCGACATTGTTCTTTTAGCTGATAACCAAACCGATATGCAGCGGCTAATAAATATTAGCGGCCAGGAAGCCACCGACCTCGGGTTAAATTTCAGTGCAGAAAAACCAGGAATAATGGTTTTCAATGACGCTACCACTGACGTAGTGTCTATCCAGCAAGGCGAATTACCTAAAGTGAAGATATATAAATATTTGTGAGTGTGGGTAAACAAAGGGGATAACTACTTAAGAACTAACGAGGAGCAACTTAAGGTTAAGGGAAAGCGAAACGCAGCTATAATGAAGCATAGAGCTCTGTGGGGGTATTACAAATATGAAGTAGTAAGAGGAATGTGGAAAGGAGTAATGGTTCCGGGTCTCACGTTTGCGAATGCTGTACTCGGCTTAAAATCAGACGCTCTACCAGAAGTTGAAGTGAACCAGGGAACGGTAGGACGTTTGGCCTTAGGCGCGCATGGAAAAACAACTAACGAAGCAGTTCAGGGAGATATGGGCTGGGCGTCGTTTAAGGTAGAGAAGCTCAGAGTAAAATATGCTTTGAGATGAAGTTGAGGGCAATGGATCAACGAAGGTGGGCAGCTAAGGTTTTTAGGTATCTATACTTGAAAAGCGTGGACACGCAGTGGTTAAGAAAGACTAGAAGGCTAACGATGAAATACGGAAAGAACAGTGGAGAATCCAAAACAGCCAAGGTAACCAAAAAAGAGGCAAGGCGGATTGAAACGAATAAATGGGGGTAAAAAATGAAAGCTAAAACGTCGTTAGAGATGTACAGGGCTGAGAAAATAAACATCAGAAAGGAAAATTTCTACAATAATTTCCAGGGCAGCGCTTTGCTTTTTGAGGCTAGAGCAGGTTGCCTGCGAACTAAGAGTTTTGTAAGGAAGTATTCACAAAATGGTAGGGTATGCGTGGTCTGCGGAAAAGAAACAGAAACTATGCGGCACATAGTGTTAGAATGTGAGGGTACCCATCCAAATCTACATGAAGGGAATATTGGGCTTCCAGAAGCCCTAGGATTTAAGGGTATCACAGAGGAAGTTAACTTCAAGGCTGTCGAGGGGACGAAAAGAAGATTAGAATGCTGGTGGACGAAAAGCAGAGAGGGGAATATTGCCTAGGACAGTTACCACCTGTAACAGGAAAAAAAAGTATTTTGTGCCTAATAAGCTTTTGTGCCTGCCCTAAGCAGCGCTAGTATTAAACCAAGAGTGTAAAACATGGTTATATTAGTCCTTTTTGGTAAGATGACATGTCATCAGCCCGCTTCAAAGGGGAAACCAATAGCAATCATCATCATCGGTGCCGTTCTTAAGTTGTCACCGAGTATAATATGACATGTTTCACATGTCAGCTAGGGGAAATCTATAGCGACAAGTAATGAAGAATTATACGGAGAATTTGAGAAATAGGATAAGTTCGGATTTGGCTCGTGCTGTTAGAACAGACAAGTTGGTGCGGCATTAATTCTTATGAAAACTTTATTGCAATTGGCTTTCAAGAATGGTACGATAGAGTTTTAAGCAGAAAAGGCAATAAACATGCAACAGAGTTTCAAGAAGAGTAAAACTACATGAAGAGCCGGTGAGTCCTCTTGGCAGCATTAGCAGCTCTTTTCGAACGGTTCCGTATGGTACTTTTTTGGGCACGCCTGAAAACACTCACGAAGCTCTTTATTGCCTTGCCATAAATTTCCAAAACGCTTCACAAGAAGCCTGCTCATATCATCTTCCATGGCTTGCCATGGCTTGTAAGCGACAGCTAATTTGCTAGGTACGTAAATGGGAAATATGGGAATTATAACAATAATAATAACCACAGTTACTCCGTAAGGACGAGGGACACGAGATAGAATGATAGTATCACACCTCTCAGTTTAATTTCGTTTACTTCAGTTCACGTTATTGTAGACGTGTGGCGGCAGATCATTCGCCGGTCTCCTCATTGCTCTCTGAACTCATAAGCCAGCTCTCAAAAGCAAAAAAAAAATGCACGCATAGACGCACAAAACAGCGCGAACAGTCGACGAAAAGCGAAATCCCATTGGGAAAATGAATTTGGCTCATTTCCATCCGTGCCACATTAGGGTCTCGGCCATTTTCCATACGAAGATCTGCGTACACGTTCGCAGGGAATTGTCTCAACTATTTATCTGCCACATTTTTTAGGGGAAAGTAGCCGGGATTTTCTTGGCAGTGCAGCTTTATCTGACTTAGTATTGGTTTGTGAATTAGGTTCATTTCGAAAAATGAACCTCATTCGGTGGTCAACATGGGATTTAAAAAAAAGAACTAAACTTTTAAAGAAGGGCGATGACCCCGCGCCGGCGCCGGTTCCCGCGGAGGCCGCAGACGCGGCCGCGGAGACGCCAGCGCCATCTCTCGCCCCTGCCGCGGATCCTCCCGCGGCGAAGTGCGAGGAGGTTGCGCCGCTCGTCGGCACCCCAGCAAAGAAAGAACTGAAACTAAAGCGTGGCAAACTGTTCGCATGGCGACGCAGTGAAACATCCCCCTCGCGAGGGGCACGATCAAATGCAGAGCATTTCCGGGGGCGCACGACGTTAAGTAGTTTGCGTTACGTTACTGTTGTTGCACTTGTGGCAACTGCTGACGAGAGAGCGCTCGTCAGCGGTAATTTGAATGAGTCAACGATATAAGGCGCGTTCGTAGCGTCCCATTCTGTGGCGGCTTTGTGGCGCAGTGGGTATAGCACCATGTACATTGCGTTCCGCCCGCAGGGTCGAGGGATCGAAACCAGGCGCCGGATAGTATTTTCTTTTATATAGTGTAGGGGGAGGGGTGCGGACAACGACGGTGCGGACTACGACGGGACAACGCGGGTGACATCGTGAGTTACTGAAATGCTCTGCATTTAAAAGAAAACAGGTGAGGTTTGTTTCCTCCGTTTACACGGAAGCCAGTACCGCTGTACACTGGCTTCGTGCTCTGCTGCCGGCCTGCCACTTGCAATGCGCTGCACCTCCTTTACCCTGTCCGTCTGCAACCGGTGCTTCCGTTCTCTCGGACAGCAGTAATTTATCGCTTGTTTCACCAGGGTGGCAGTTTCAGCAGCTCGGGTCGCGCATGCTTTGGTGGGAAGAAAATTTTTGTCTTTAAACGTTCAACAAATCTCTCCCTCCTAGCGCGCCGTGGTGTCGGCGGATACTGTCACCCATACCTGGTGTTTGTGGCTCAACCGTTTCCTTCCCTGAGCCCAACTCACAGCGCGTTTTCACTA
This sequence comes from Haemaphysalis longicornis, assembly GCF_048455015.1. Lineage (NCBI taxonomy): Eukaryota > Metazoa > Arthropoda > Arachnida > Ixodida > Ixodidae > Haemaphysalis > Haemaphysalis longicornis. Next base: position 91,789,915 of record NW_027526233.1, read on the forward strand.
GTTTTCGTGGAAATGCTACTTCTGCGTTTATCGGTAAGAAGTCTGCTTGCCGCAGAGTATCCCGCTGTAGGGTTTCTCTACGCAATGCCTTCCAACGTCCGACTCGGGCACGTGTGCAGCACCCGCCGAACAAGCCAAGGCGACACAAGGGCTTGGAACCGGATGGCGACGAGCAGAGTGGCGCAAGGGGATGCTTAACCCCGTCGCCCGGCGCCTCTAACATTACGCCTGCTTTGGGAAAGCTAGCGTCACTAAATAAGCTACGCTTAAGAGTACCGCCACTTCATGCACCCGGAAACGTCTGGGGGCCATCTTGTTTCTGGCTTCCAGTGTTGCCGTCTCTCCCAACGAAACCGCCGGCGGTTGTGACGGGATGAGTGTGGTCGGCCGCTCTAGAGTCCGCGCAGCAGAGAGAGAGGGAGAGGAGAGGTGCCTGAAACAAAATGGCTGCACCCATATGTAAACAAATATCACGTGGTGCCTACCGACCTATGAAAATCCTGGCGGCACATAACAATGAGAGAAAAGAGTGCCGATACTCTAAAAGCCTTTATTTGGTGACGTTAGGGAAAGCTACCGTGGGAGTACAAAAGCACTGTTCCACAGTCGGCGCGTCCGTCTGGACAAGAAGGGTCGCTCAAAAAGGAAGTGCAAGAACGTACCACGCCCGACGTCGGCAGGGTGACAAAGGAAAGACGCGCATCGCAGTTGTACGGTGGCAAGAGACACCGGCGGCATTCCTTTGGGCAACTAAAGGCAGTGACAGCGGCACTGTTGATTGACAGCCATTGTGGTTAATAGCTGCTATGCACAATGGTGGTGTAGTGATGCCAGCCCCGGTGAACCCCGTCGGGGCGATGGCCCTCCTCCCTTCTCGTCGCTTTGCCGTGCCCCCCAAACCGTCGGCGGAGTGCCAGCTCTTTGGGACGGCCTTGGCGGTGACCTTCTATGCGGCTTTTGGGAAGACTTTCGTTTCCTCTCCGACCTTCGGGGGCGGCGGACAGGGGGTAGCGGGGGCCAAATCCTAATTGGTACGTGTGTTGCTGTGCAGGGGCGGCTTCGCTTCCGACTGCATGCGCAATTTTGTTGAGTTTGTCCGGAGCTGCGGCCAAGAGCGGTCGCATCAAGACTTGCTCCCGTGACGGTTTCTTGGCGCCAGAACCCCAGGAATTTCTCGCCAACCGCGCGGCGGTTCGGCACCGTTTTTGGCCCCCGGGCCCCCATCAAGGATCGTGCCGCGATACCTTTTTTTATGTGCTGCGGCACCTTTTAATTGTAATGCAGTTTTCATTGTCTTGTGTTATCTTATGTTCATGCTTCGTCGTCTTTTGTAAATTAGTGTAAATAGTATTTCTCTTCATTATCTACTTGCATCGTCTCGTCTTCGGATCCTTCCCAATCCTGCACGACGACACCACCCACCTCAACAACGAATCAAACTTTGCTGGCGGGTTTACGGACCCCGAACTGCATTCCTATGAACAGACCTCGAGAACATCTGGCTTGAGAGGGGCAGGGCACGGTGTCAAGGTGGCCAATGGTCAACGTGAGAGAGACGGGTGTGCAGCGGGTGATCGGTGAAAATGAACCCGGGCCGGACATCTCGACGGACACCAACCAGACTTTTGGCCGAGAGAAATTTCGGCTTCAAAATTGGACTGCGAACTGTGTCTTTGTATTAGAGAGGTTATACAACCCCGGGTACATATGATGAAAATACGAGGTGCATTAAACATAGCTTCGTCTCGCGATGTCGGAGTATCGTCAAGGTGTCGGCAGAGAGCAACGAGTTTATATACTTCACCAACGGGCCGAACGAGAGGACAGAGGAGAAGCTCATTCCCGCCTTTCAGGAAAAGCCACGCTGCGACGCCGAGGAAGCGACAAGGCGCATCCCTGGAAATAACACGGTTCTTTACAAAACTTCCATTGGTAAGCGCTGACGCGATGGCGCTTGTCACCGTTTTTTTATCTACATTTGCTGCAGTCCAGTGTGTCTCGATACTGCAATTTCCGAGGCCTGAATCATTGGCGCTTTAAATTGCAGACCGTTAAACGTCGAACTCTGGGGGTGTTTAGGGTAATAACACATAGAATTAGCCGTATGACATCTCCGATTTACCTAGCATTTTGTTTCCTTCCTTCAGAACTAGTAGCCACAGGTTTTGTTTGAAGAAAAATATGGAAGCGTAAGAGGTTTGCCACGGAGATCTGAACTCTCGAGTGCGTATACATGCACTTCCGTTTCTGCCGACTTCGTTTGCATATAACGTGTGGGGTGCTCCTGAAATATGCCTTAACATTACCTGAGGGAATGTATAGTTGCTGTGCAGTACGCGTATTTATTCCTGTAAATATTTTAATTACTGCCGTTCTTTTTTTTTCAATTTTGCAAACGTCGCGTAGGGATCTTTAACATGCGCAGAAATCTCGAACATACGAGTGTTCTCGCTTTTTGCCTCCGTCACAAGGGCGGATACACTTAATTTCATTTCTCTATGCAGGTTTATACACCTTTATAGTAAACGCTGGGTATTCATTGTGCTTGTACTAGTAACGGCGGGTACCCTCGCCATCTCCCTAATTTGCATAGAGAAGTTACCTTGGGTTGCCCCCCCCCCTCCCCCCGAAAAAAAATCCTGGGTACGTGCCTGCCAAGAAAGACTATCATCTTTAAAATGGAAAGGTGGTAAAAATTATGTACAAAAAACTCCCACCTCCCCTCGCGGGAACCCCTGTGTAGATGCGACGCATAGGGGGTTCACGTTGCAGCGTTGGACAGCGGAGGAACGGCGCTGGAACGATGGAGCGGAGCGGCGCAGGCACCGCGTTTTATAGCGCGCATAAAGGTTAGGGGACGCGCCGGCGCCAGTGCGTCTGGCGCGGCTATGACGCAACACAATCCAACACAATCCACTTTAATCCAATCCAATCGAAGCTAATCCAATCGAATCCAATCCAATGCCCCTCGCGAGAGAGTGTTCGCTATCGGAGAGGAGAGGGGGTGAGCGGCGGAGAGCGCAGCTGGCGCGGCGAGGAGAATGGGGGAGGGGCGGACGCCGACGACGCCGGATGCAGGGACAAGGCGAATGAATGAGATGCAGTCGCATCTAAAAACATAAGAATAGTCCCTTTTACATCAGAAATGAGCCATGCATCCGAATAATTCCTTCACAAATGGGGGCAGCCTATATTCCATGCAAGTTATGGCATGCAGAATGAGGTCTGCAAGTGCGGTACTTTCGGTAATACCACCAGGTGAAACATATTTCACGACACAGGAAAATCACATTAGCGCAAAGAAAATTACTGAAAACCTTTAAGCTGGTAGTTGCACTCCCTGAAGGTGCGCAGCCACTTCAGTACAATGCGGGGTGTCGTGGAGTACCACTATTTGCACCACACACAGGGGGAAATCATTTGAAAGGCCAGCTCATCTAGTTCTACGCGATTCATATTTTTAAAATCTATTTTATGACGAAGACAGCCAAAGTTTTAAACTTGTAAAATCAAATTTTGGTTCACGTGTATTTACATTCCGAAAGAATTATATGAAACAATTAAAATAAAGGGAAGGGTTTTGTTGGGCGCTTAGAACCCAGCCAATTGGCCACCTGATGGCAGCAAATTGTTTTCAACCAAATACGTCTTTACTTCCTTCGTAAAAAAAGGCAAATAAAAGCAAACAGAGCTACATTATCCAGCACCATTACCTGTTTTCCAGAAAAGTGACCGTATGCACTTGCAGGCTGTACGCTTATTCTCCTACCTTTGAAGTGTGGCTGCATTTTGTTGCTCATTGATGTAGTGATGACTAAATTTGGAAAATAAGAAACATGCATGCATACTTATGAGTTAGCGTTGAAAATGTGGGATCATGTATGGATGTATAGTACAATATGTTAACTTCGGTAATTAAAAAATTACAAATAAATGCAGCCAAATTTCCACGGCCAGAAAATAAGTCTACAGCCAGCGTGTATAAAAACTATAATTGCTCTGCATTGAGTCACGTAAATGTCTCGTTGCGACTTCTTTTATTTATTTATTTATTTATTTATTTATTCATTTATTTTATTTTACAAGTACTGCCAGCCTTGTTACAAGGCATTAGGCAGGAGTGGGCATTCGGTACAAGCACAGATCAACAAGGTAGAAGACAATAAACAAACAAATGCACAATATTCAGCACAAAGAAATGTTTTTCCTTGCCACTTCGGAAACAGACAAAAATTAACAAGAAAGCAGACAACGAACGAGAAACTGCACAAAAATCAGCACATGATATTTTTCCGTGCCGCGATTTTACGGGGAAAGACGGGATATGAAAGCTAGGATTTATTTCAAAGTGCAGAAAAAAATGATGAAAGAGTCTGGCAGTCAACAATGGGGGCGGGTAGGGCGTTCCATTCAGAAACCGGGCGTGGGAAGAAAGAATTTTTAAACGCGTTAGTCCTGCATGAAGAATTTTTTACCTTTTTATCGTGATAGGAGCGCGTGCAACGGTGGCTAGCCGGTAGTACGTATAAAGTTAATCTATTCCTATTTGACCATTGTAGAGTAGGTAGAAAAATTTCATTCGGTCTCGATAACGTCTTGTTGCAAGGTTCCCTAGTTCTGCAGCTTTTAAAAGACTTGACGGGGACGTGCGCCAGCTGTATGAATTGTAAATAAATCTAGCTGATTTTCTCTGGACTTTCTCAATTTTAGTGATGTTGGTTCGCGTGTGTGGATACCAGACAACCGAAGCGTATTCTATAATAGGTCGGATATATGTTTTATATCACAAAAGTTTTAGTTCAGGGATGCGTTTCCTATAGACCGCCTTAAAAATCCTAGTTTCTTCATTGCTTTATTGTAAATGTATGTTATGTGCTCATTCCACTTAAGATCTGATGTGATTACTACTCCCAAGTATTTGTAAGAAGACACGACGGATAGAGGCTGGTTGTTGATGCTGTAAGAGAAAACTAAGGGATTCTTTTTGCGGGTAACGGTCATTGTAACCGACTTTTTAAAATTTATATTCATCTGCCATTTCGAGCACCATGTTTGTACTATCGCTAGCGAGGTGTTTAAGTCTGCCTGGTCACTCCCAGCCGAAAAAAACCATTGGCCGACCTATTGGCGTTCCAATGGGTCGTCCAATTGGTCGGCCAATAATGTTTTAGGCACCCATTGGCGTACACATTGGCCGTCCAATTGGGCGACCTATTGGCCGACCCATTGGGCGACCTATTGGCCGACCCATTGGAACGGCAATAGGTCTTCCCATTGGCCGCCAACATGTTGCACTTTTAGTTGGTTCATACCACTGCCGCAGCCACTCCATCTGAGCTGCCTGTATCACAAATACAAGAACTCTGTATCAATTACAAGAACTCTGTAAAAATGGTTACCTGTATCACAAATACAAGAACTCTGGGAATGAATGAACATCTTTATTGCTCTGTTTGTATACACAGCATTCAGACAGTTCGTCGTTTAAGCAATTTTTCACAGGCCATTGTCCATGCCGTGCTCCGCTCGCCGCAGGTTGGCTGGACCTTCATAAAGTGAGTGGCAAAAGCGAGCAATGGGTTAAGTTTATAATAAACCGCAGTTTCGCGCATTAAAACAACAAGGCACTGAAATGTTGAGTGGCGTGAGCGTACCTCTTCAACAACGTCCCATGCATGGCGAACTGCGTTGCAGCTAGGGCGATGTCGTGAACCCGTCAATCGTAACATGAACAGCTCTGAAATATATTTAGGCAGACAGATTATTTCTTAATACCGCTCACGCTATGATTGAAAATGGCAAGGAAAACTCGCATATAAACAGTATACTCACATAAACAGAGACACGCTTCCTTCGGTGCGAGGCTTAGCGGCGTTCAGCGTAAAGATGCATCTGCGACATCATCGTCGCCACTTCTCACACTCTTGCAGACCACCTTACATTTCCAATGCAATTCAGTCTGAGAAGACTGCGTGTGCAACCGACCAACACGCCTACAACCTACACCGCCAACACCACGTTGAATACCACTTATCCACTGTCCGTCAATGGATTGGATTCGATTGGATTGGATCGGGGTTTTATTTCAAAACAATTTTGCTACTCGTGTCAGAAAGTTTTCATTAGTGTTTGTTTGTTATGTTGTTTAAGAACTTTATCTTGAATTGCTGATTGTAATATCAAAATTAATTGCCTCATAAATATACATTTGTAAAGATTGAAGCTCTGAACATTTCTGAAGGTTCCAAATTAAGGGTGAGAAAGAGAATTAAATTTCAGCTAATTGTTGTCGTAATTGAATACTATCCAAATACTATCCAAAATGGCTCCCCGATTGGGTCATCATGTTGGAGCAGTCAGTAGTATTAACTTTATAGTTGGAGCCAATGGGTCCAATTGGACCAACTGGCCATCCTAATCGAGCCAATGGGCCCAATTCGGATCGCTCCAATAGGTCCAATTGGGTTTCCATTTGGACCCATTGGGATTCCATTTGGACCCATTGGGTGGCAAATTGGACCAATTGGTCGGCCAATGGTTTTTTTTCGGCTGGGCTTGAATTGTGTATTTCGTTATACAGGATGCAGTCATCTGCAAAAAGCTTTATCTTGACGCGTATGTCACTAATGATATCATTTATGAAGACGATAAACAGGAGCGGCCCTAATACTGATCCTTGCGGATTGCCTGAGCCTACATTTGCAGGTGACGATGATGTGTCATTGATTTGCACACATTGTTTTCGTAGTGACATATAAGCTTCAATCCAGTTAACTAAAGTGTCGTTCTTTAAAATAGGTTTTAGTTTAAGCAGTAGTTTGGAGTGAGAGACACGGTCGAATGCTTTTTCGAAATCTAAGAATATGAGGTCAATTTGGCTTTGCCTATCTCGAGCTGCTGCCATGTCGTGAACTGTTTCGACGAGCTGGGTTACGGTCGAAAAGCCTCGCCGAAAGCCGTGTTGTTTTGCATCAATTATTGCGTTCTCGTTTAGAAAGGTGGAAATGTGTTTGAAAATTATGTGCTCCAAGACTTTGGCGCATGCGCAGATTAAAGATATTGGCCTGTATGATGTGGGGACAGGCAGATTTCCTGGTTTTGGTATGGGGACTATTTTGGCGTACTTCCAATCAGCTGGGAGTTCCCCGCATGACAGTGATTTCTCGAATAATAAGGTTAAATATTTTGAACACCACTCGGCGTACCGCGAAAGAAATGCATTCGGAATTCCGTCAGCTCCGGGTGATTTTTTTCCATCCAGATTAAGCAGAAGCGCTAAGACACGTTCCTCTGAAATTCTAACATCACCAATAGGCATAATGTGTGCATAGCTAGAAAACTGCGGGCTGATACCGTCGTCACGCGTGAACACCGTGCAGAAGTATTTGTTTCTGTTAAAATGTTATCACCAATACAGAGTTTGGGAGTAACTGTCTTTTTTGGCGATAAGTGCTGCCAGAACTTTCCCGGAGAAGACACAATTCTTTAGCGTTATTTTTTTGGTAGTACTCTTCCGATAAACCTATCGCTTGTGGGTGGGGTTGGGCGTTGCTTGTGTTGTTTTCTTGCTTTTTTTAGCTTCCGTTTGATTCGTACTATTTCTTTTGTCACCCAAGGGTTACGGTTACGCAGCACTTTTCGCTTCACAGGTACAAAGTCACGGACACAATTTAGAACTAAAAGCTTAAAGAAGTCCCATATTTCATCAATAGAATATTTGCTTGATTCACACATGGCATGAAATTCAGACAAACAGCCATCTAGCGCGTCCAATACATCAACATCACTGGCACGCGAGAATACTGGAACCATTCTTTCTTGTTTTTCTGTTTGTGGGGGAAAATTCCCTTCCAACGAAAGGTGTACAATTTTGTGCTCTGATATGCCTTCGAAAACCTCAATTCGTGTCTTTCGGCGGGTAGCGGCTGCGTTTACAAGAAAAAGGTCCAAAATTGATAGCGTATTGTTTTGAATACGGGTGGGTTCTTTGACGAGTTGTGAAAGGTTGTGAAGTACAACTATATCAACGAAAGGTTCACCAGAACTTGAAAGGGCCTCAGGGAAATCGCTTGCCCAGTTTACACACGGAACGTTAAAATCGCCCGCAAGTAACATACTGCAGCGCTTATTCTTATGGGCACACAAGAACTCGTTAAGATTTTTAAAGAATATGTTGCCGCTATTCGGGGGCCGATAGAACCCTCCCAATATTAGATTGCACTCATTAAAAAAAATTTCGTGACAACACATTCGATTCCTGATGTATCAGGCAGCCTAACAACACGCAATGTCTCTTGAAAAAGAATTGCAACACCACCGCGACGCGAGTCCCTGTCATGTCTGTAGATTCTGTTGCAAATGAAGAAGAGGGGAAAGCGGGCAGGGGCACGCGGCGCATTATCATCATGGGTAGTTGTTCGAGGACAGCCAATAAAGAAACACGTATCGCTCCGTCTAGGGCTCTGGGCCGTGACTCGCGGTAGGTTCCGCGACAGATTCCATCCCCGCAGGGGCACCTTGTACGTTCAAGGGGACGGTAGTGGCGACACCGCGGACCCCGAGCCCATGTGGGTTGGACCCACCCACGCTTTAGGCTGTGCGTGTCTTAGCCGTGTCCAGGGAAAAGGGGATCCTGGTGGCTGAGCCGACACTACGGTTGTTGTGGACCATAGGGCCCCTTGGTGGAGGCAACACGCCACTTTGGCCCTCGCTTCTTGTAGACGGCACCCCCGGACTGACCCGGCCGAGGGGGAATCAGCCAGTCGCCCTTTCCTGTCCCCCTCTCCACTCTTTCGCTTTCCTGTCTTCTTTCTCCATCTTTCCTGTCCTCTATTTTTTCTGCTTTCCGATCTCCTCTTCCAGGTGGCAAGGGTTAACCCTGTGTGAATGGCCACCCTAGGTTTCTTTATGCAAGGTTATAGTGGCCACGTATGGCTAACGCAAGTTTGCGTTCCCGTGTTGGGCTCCGAGGTGGGTGGCCAGCATGGCTGCTGAATGTTTATTTGCTAGTTTATGGCTACGACAAAACCTCCTCATGATCGGGCTCGGAAACGAGTTCGCACCGCAGTAAGCTACCCTGTATCAAGGGTCCCATTCCAACTAAAAGAACAAAGCTATCCAAGATTTCTTGTTATCGAATCCACCGACAGCCAGTGCCCCCTACGAAAGGCCTCGCCATTCATAGTCGCTAAAGAACTGGAAGCTGTCCTCGGCGGTAAATGCAAAGCTACAAAGATGTCCTCTGGAGGTATCCTCATTGAATGCGAAAACAAAGCCCAGGCTGATGCAGTGTTTGCAATGCAAAGGTTAGCAAACCTAACTATAAAAGTATCGGCTCACCGAAGCCTAAACTCATGCCAAGGAGTGATTTCAGATCCTGACCTCGCAGACCTCACGGAGGATGAAATCCGAGAGGAAAATGTTACTGCTGTCAGGCGTATCATGATCCGACGTAACGACATTGACATCCCCACTAATCACCTTGTCTTGACTTTCAACTCCACCAAGCTTCCTGAATCCCTGAAACTTGGCTATGTAGTCCATCGAGTCCGTCCATACATCCCAAACCCACGCCGGTGCTTTAAGTGCCAGAGGTTTGGTCACACAATGCAGAGCTGTCGGGGCAAAGAGACGTGCGCCAAGTGCGCGAGTACTGATCATCACGCGAACTCCTGCGCAGCGCTGGAAGCAAAGTGTGTCAATTGTGCAGGGCCACACCCTGCGTACTCACGGAAATGCCGGAAATTCCAAGATGAAAAAGAAATAAAGTCTATCAAGGTAAAAGAAGGTCTGTCAATTCAAGAAGCGCAAAGACGCTTCTCGTTTGTGCAAAAAGGCACTTTCGCCGAGGTGGTGCGCCGGGGGGCCGGGCCGCCTCGGGCATCGGTAGGGACGCAGTTTAGCTCTGCTGACCTGGCCCTTGCCCAGTCTCCCCCCGTGCAGCAGCCAGCACAGCCACAGCCGACTGCACGCACTCCGGCCCCCGAGGCTGTGCAACCACCGGCCCTCTCTGCTCCGGCTGAGGAGGCCATGGACGTTGTTCCCTCCACCTCGTCCCTTTCAGGGCCCCAGAGGGGCACTGGAAGACACTCAACATCTCTCCTACCCGCGCCTTCCAAAGGTACTGGGAAGAACGCATCCAAGACCTCTGAAAGGAGTGAACCTCTTGCAAGGAAACCACCCGACAAAAAGTAAAAAAAAAAGTTTAATTGTACCTCATCCACAAAACTAAAATGCCGGTTACCTTCATCCACTGGAACTGTAGAGGTTTAATTCACGACATTGACGACATACACAAGTTGATAGATGAATATGAGCCCCAAGTGGTGGCGTTGCAGGAGACAAATTTAACAAAAACACATGATAAGTGAAGTGAAGTGAAAGAGACTTTAATGATCGCCGGCAACAGGCGTAATGTCTCCACTACGCCCGGACGTAGCCACTTGTCGATCCTGGTGGCATTCTACTAAGCAACACTTTCGTTACTCACTGCGGGGGTGGACACCCTTGTCCCCGAAGGGCGGGCGTCGGCCCGCAGCTTTCTCTCCGGTGCTGCCGTTCGAGAGCCGTTAGGACCTGCTGGACGGCTGAGAGTTGAATGTCCTTGTCGTAACTTCGTATGGCGTCTTGTAACCACGGCGAAAGGTCGGTCCTGGTTGAAGCTTCGTGTGGTCGCACTTCACAATCCCATAATAAATGGGCGGCTGTTGCCCTGGAGTTACTGCACAACACACACTTGTCGTCCGTGTAGAGTTCTGGTTGGATATGTTTCATAATGACCGGGGTCAGTAATGAATTTGTCTGTAGCTGTCTGAACGTAGACGCTTGTTCTCTAGCCAACTCGGGGTGAGGCGGTGCCAGCACCCTCCTGTTGTTCCTGTAATACTGAGTGATACCCTGAAAGGTATCGTACCTATCCTTCGTCTCCGTCCACCACTCTACAGACGAATCCATTACAGCCGCGCGGCCTGCTAATTCTCGCGCCACCGAATTGGCCGTCTCGTTGTGGTTGGCAGCCGATTCTGACACATCGTTCCCTGCGTGAGCGGGGAACCACTTGACTGCTACCTTACGTCTGTCGATGTTCTCCGATTCGAGCAACCGCACTGCTCCACAGCACATCCGGCCTTTGGAGAAGTTACGCACTGCACTTTTGGAGTCACTTAGCACGGTCGTTGTTTCTGGGTCCGCGATGGCCAGGGCGATGGCGAACTCCTCTGCACACTGCGCTTCTCGTGTAACGATGCTCGCAGCGTTCACCGTGTCTCCCGTCCTTGCATCGATGACTACTGCTGCAAAACATCGGCGGTCGCTGTACTCTGCAGCGTCTACGAATCTGGTGCCGGGAACGCTCAGGTGCTGCTCTAACATGGCCTTTGCCCTGGCCATTCTTCTATCCTTGTTGTGAGTCGGGTCCATGTTCTTGGGTAGAGTATAGACTCTGGTAGCATTCCGGATGACAGCCGGGATGTCTCGTTCTTCTTGCGTGCCGGGGCTACGAGTGGTGGACGCCGTTTCCATAACGAGTCGGGCAAGGATGGATCTTCCCGTCTTCGATCCTTTGAGCCGCTCGATCTGGGCTACTTGCTGGGCTTCCATGATTCCCTCCAAAGTATTATGGATTCCGAGCTCGAGGAGCTTTTCGGTAGCCATCGGTGTTCTCGACATCGCAAAACACATGATAAAATTCTCCGCAGTTATCACCTCCTCAGACAGGACAGAGAAGAGAGCACCCGCGCTTCAGGGGGTGTGGTTTTGGTTGTGGCACAGGGCACAATTCTAAAGTCAATACAACTTGACACTACACTGGAGGCCGTTCAACAAACTTGTCAACAAACTGGTCACTGTTGTCTCACTTTATCTGCCACCATCTGATAATGTGTCACTACAGGAACTTAATGACCTTATTGAGCAACTGCCTGCACCATTTGTTATTATGGGGGACTTTAATGCCCATCACTGCCTATGGGGAGGTGACAAAATCGACAGTCGGGGAAAACAAATCGAACAGTGGTTGACGAATAACAGCCTTTTTGTGTTCAATAATGGAGACAAGACATATTTTTCTGCTGGTACGGGAAACTTTTCTGGGCTAGACCTTTGTGTTGGGTCGCCAGAGCTCGAGATGGACTTTGAGTGGAGTGTAGTGAACGATGGAAGTGACCACTTTCCCGCTTTGTTACGAGACGTGCAGCCACTTCCAGCCCTCAAAAACTGTCCACCCCGATGGAGGCTCGAGAGAGAAGACTGGGGAAAATTTAAGGATCTGGTCAGTTTTGAGGGAGTTGACATGAGCAGTATGTCCATAGGTGAAGCAAATGCCTACATTTGCGAGGAACTTGTCAAAGCTGCTAAAGTAGCCGTCCCACAATCATCTGGCCGAATCCCTAAGCAGCCAAAGCCGCAGTGGAATGATGCCTGTCGCGAAGCCCTGAAAAAGCAAAACAAGGCCTGGGGTGTGTTCAGACGGTACCCTACCATGGACAACTGCCTGAGCTTTAAGGCTGCCCGAGCTGCTGCCAGAAAAATCAGAAAAGAAGCAAAAAGAAACTCGTGGCAAAACTTTGTAAGCACCGAATAAACACTACCACTCCCGCAAAAAAAGTCTGGGACCATGTACGCAAAGTCAAAGGCATCTACAGACGGTTAACGGTACCACTTTTTTCTACCGACGGTGGGAACGATTTGTTGCAAACGCAAGCGGATGTTTTAGGTGCCCACTTTTCAGATGTTTCTAGCGATACAAATTACACACAAGAGTTCATGAGACATAAGGCTAGTGCTGGAAAGCTCAGGATTAAAAATACTAGCAACAACACTGAAGACTATAACCAAGAATTTACATTGTACGAACTTAAAAGAGCACTAGCTCAGTGCAAGGCTACTTCTGTTGGCCCTGACCTTATTCACTACGCTTTTCTACAACACCTAAATGATAGCTGCGTAGAAGTGCTTCTGAAGTTCTTTAATAAAATCTGGAAAACGGGTAGGCTGCCCAAAGCATGGAAAAAGGCTGTCGTAATTCCATTACTGAAAGATGGCAAGCCACCCGACTGTCCATCAAGCTACCGACCCATAACGTTGACCAGTTGTCTGTGCAAGACATTTGAGCGGATAGTCAATTTTAGATTGGTCTTTGTTCTCGAACGTTCAGGTTACTTAGGTAGGTTTCAATGTGGTTTTCGGCAGTTTCGGTCTACAACTGACCACCTTGTTCGGCTTGAAACACTGATACGAGATGCTTCCGTTAACAACCAGTTTTGCCTTGCTGTCTTTTTTGATATGGCTAAGGCTTATGATACCACTTGGCGGTATGGAATTCTGCAGGATATGGCAGCAATGGGAATCAGAGGGCAAATGTTTTTATGTGTACAAGATTTTCTTCAAGAACGAACCTTTACTGTGAGACTGGGCAATGCAGTCTCCCGTTCTTTCAGCCAGGAAAATGGAATATCTCAGGGCAGTGTGCTAAGTGTGACACTCTTCGCCATTAAAATAAATTCCTTGGCAAAGGTTATTCCTCGACTGGTTTTGTACTCCCTTTACGTCGATGACCTGCAGATTGCCTTTTCGTCATGTAACCAATCAGTATGTGAAAGACAAATCCAGACTACGGTCAATCGGTTGCAACGATGGGCCGATGAAAACGGTTTTCGCTTTTCTCCTGAGAAGTGTGCGTGCGTGTGTTTCACGCGGAAACGAGGTATTCATGCCAAGCCCGAAATAAAAATCAGGGATATGCTCGTTCCAGTACACAGTGAGCACAAGTTCTTGGGCATCATTTATGACTCCAAATTAACGTTTGGGGCTCACATAAAGACACTCAAAATGACCTGCATGAGGACACTTAACATATTGAAAATTTTGTCGCACAAGTCATGGGGGGCCGACCGCGCATGTTTGCTCAGAATTTATGGCTCACTTGTACGGTGTCGTCTTGATTATGGCTGTATTGTTTATGGGTCAGCTCGCCAATCTGTTCTCACCTCACTCGATCCAGTGCACAACTTGGGCCTCAGACTTGCCTCAGGTGCATATCGTACCTCCCCTGTTGATAGTCTTTACGTTGAGTGCAATGAGTGGCCTCTGCAGTACCGTCGAGCGTACCTAAGTGGAGTATATGCAGCCAAAATAGCATGCATAAATGACCATCCTTGTGTCGGAGAATTGTTTGAAAATAAGTACAAGAAGCTCTATGAGAACAAACCAAGAGTGGTCCGCCCTCTTGCCCTCCGTTTGGAGGAGCACATGACTCTGTACTCTTTCAAGATATGCCCGCCAACTCTTCTGAGTTTCTCGGATACTTTAGCCCCTTGGGACTATAGTGCTGTCAAATGTGACCTGTCGCTGTTAAAATACGACAAGAAAGCTTTTCCACACCAGCTTTTGCGCCAAGAATTTCTTGCACTTAAGGATAAATACTCGTCGGCAGTTACTGTAGCTGAGAGGCTCTGATGAGGGCAGTGTCTTCACTGCAGAGGTTTTTGGTATAACCTCAGCTATTGAAGACGTAATAGCAAATAGACTACAAAAAGTGGCATTTTTTACAGATTCCTTAAGCGCCATACGTGCTTTGACCTCCCTTGTCCCTTCAAAAAATGCGGCTGTAGGTATGCTAAAAAATCGACTGTGCCGCCTTACATCGGCAGGGGTTAGTGTCGTCTTTTGTTGGATACCAAGCCACATTGGCATTCCAGAAAATGAAACTGTCGATAGAGCAGCATACGATACTAAGCATTGTGCAATAACGAAGTCCAAGGTTGCTTACAAGGACCTTCGGAACACCATACGAAAGTCCATTACAATGTACTGGCAAACTGAATGGGACAGACAAACTGAAAATAAGTTACACCTAGTGAAACCATACCTATCTGAATGGAAAAGTTGCAGACACAGAAATCGCCACTGCTCAACGCATCCGCCAGATACTCCAGCACAAGCAGAGGAACGACATTGACGCCAGGGTCAGCTGGACGCCGGGACACGTCGGGGATCGCGGGGGTGGTAACGAGGTGGCACATGGTCTTGCCACCTCACAATCTGGAGTTATACCTGTACATCTCCAGCCTCTCCTGCTCGGATCTCCCGACCTCCGCGATCACCCCTACGCGGACTCGCTGCCAGGCGGCCACTTCGAAATGGCGCGAGTACGACGCTACCTCCGGTTTCTTCACCGCGAGAGATTAAAAAGCATTACCCCTGCACAAATCTTTAAGAATTTACCCCTCAGCCGATCGCAAGAAATATTTATTAACAAAGTACTTGCCAACACGGCCACTACACCTCATATGATCCATAAATGGCAGACACTTGCTGACCGGAAGAAGGGCATTGGCACCGCTGCCCCCTGCACATGTACCTTCTGCCACACTGTGTGTGAAGCAAACATGGACCATCTTATTCTGCACTGCTCCGCTTTTGATCTTCATAGACTAAACCATAGTGTTTTTCAAAATTTAAATATGGAAGCATTACATAGGGACATTCTCGAACATCCTCAACACCTGGTGACCTTAGCCGAGTTTGGCGTTGCCAGTGGCCTGGCGAGCGTGCTTTAGTGGGTGTCTACCTCCCTCCCTATTCCCCCTCTTCCCCCTCCAGCGACCTTCGGTCCTCCCCTTCCTAATAAAAGAATTTATCTATCTATGCCGACTGCGAATAGGCCACACTGTGCTCACACACGGCTTCCTGATCCAGAAAGAACAGAAACCCGTGTGTGACCACTGTGGAGATCCTCTTACTGTACTCCATGTTTTAATAAGCTGCCCACACCTTGAAGCAGCACGCATCAGACATTTCAAAGCATTATACACCTTTTGCATCCTTTTGCACCCTGCGCTTTTACTTAGTGATGAACCGTTGGTGGATTTTAGTAACGTTTTTAAATTTTTTGAGGACACCGGCCTTCTACACCGGTTTTAGCTATGTGCCTCTTTGAGTCCTTTTAAATGTTTTTAATCTCCACAACACCTTGAATAACATCGCTTAACCGTCGCTTACCTATTCTACCCTGCGTCTGGCGCATTATAACCGAAAGGTTGCTGTGCCGAAAAACCACAACTTCTCTCTCTCTCTGTAAATTCCATAACCACGAGGCGCTATTTCAGATTCGGCGATATCACTATGCAACCAGATTTCTGTTATAATTACAACGTGGGGTTTGTGGGCAGCTACGACACTCTCTAATTCCGCGGTTTTGTTTACTATGCTCCGGGAATTTAGAATCTTTTAGAATCTTTAGAATCTTCATCTTTTTTACAGAAAGATGAAGAAATTTTGAGACCAATTTAATTCGGCTTTCCAGCCAGCAAATGGCATGTCTCACAAATGCACAGCAAACACCTCAATTTCTGTTGAATTTTTTTCTATAACTCTTCCAAAATGCAGGGGCAAATGAAGCAAAATAACATTTCTCTAGTTTGAAATTTGAATTTGTTCCTCATACAATAACATAAAAAAATTGATATTACTCAAAACTAGACAGGCTGCACTTTGTAAAGGTACATTAGCCATGCATATGGTGAGGGAGTGAGTGATTTATTGCAGCAGAAAATGGAAAAGAAGCGGACTGGGGATATTTTGAACTCGTTTGGAGTTCACCAGCATACAACTCAGTCCGGGGGAAGGGGAGAAGGGGAATGAAAGGGGATAGGTGAGAAAAAATGGGGATAGAGAAAGAGGGAGAGAGAGAAATAAAGAGATAAGGAGTGCGTAAGGCTGGCAGGCAGGAATTCGGCTACAGCCGTTGCATGAGGTTCGTCTCCTCGAGGAAGGCCAGGAGAAGTCGGAATGCTTCCCGTCGGATCGAGTTAAGGCCCATCGGGAAAAGCAGGTCCATCAGGGTGTGGCTGGTCAGCGCGAGACGCTGGAGTGCGGCCTGAAGCTCCGCTCGCGGGGCATCGTGCTGGTGGCAGGAGCAGAGCAGGTGCTCCAGGGTCTCAGGTTCTGGGTAGTCAGCACACCGGCGACGACCGGTGACCTTTTCGGTGCAAGCGGGCTGCCACGTTGCAGCAATCGAGCCGCATTCGGAGGAGTATGGAGTGGGCTTCCCTGCTGATGCGGCCAGGCAGGACCCGTGGAGCTTGGCCACTGATGACTCTGTGGTCCGGGTGCATCGTCTCCACCTCCCGGGCAAGGATGGGTTGTGTGGCGTCGAAGGGCCTCAGGTCGCTGAAGGCAGGGACCCCATCCTGGCGAGCAGCACCTCTGGCCAGGGCGCCAGCCAGCTCATTGCCGCTAATTACGACACGAGATGGTAACCAGTGCAGCCGCAGGTCGCAACCGCGGGACTCCACCAGGTGAAGTTTCGCCGCCAGCGACTGCTCCGTAGCCGCTGGAGCTTGATGGCTGGTCCGCCACTCGCAGTCACAAGAGAGCGGGCCGGGAGCCGGTGAAGATGTCGGCCCCCTGAATCTGGTTGACCTTCTCAAGGAGCAGGTCTGCAGCAAGGTGCAGCCCGGCCAGCTCTGCATGGGTGCAGGAGGCGGGGAAGGACAGGCAGCACACACGACTGGTACCAAGCTCCATTGCCGTGCAGGTGGCTCCAGCTCTGCGCATTTGCGGTTGCACGGAGCCGTCTGTGTAGAGATGCAGGAGGCCGGCCGTCTCGTCCTGCAGCAGGGCAGCAACCTCCTGATGGATAGCCTGGGTTGGTGTTGACCGCTTGCTGCGAATCCCCGGGAGTGTGGTGCTGATAGAAAGACCTTACCCGATGTCAGATGGTGATGCCTCGAGGGGGGTTCGCTGCGGCAGATCAATGTGCTTCTCGTAGATGGACGCCACCATGCCCATCTGCGAGTAGAGGTGGCTGCGGTAGCGCTGCAGGAGGGCTGACCCGTCCGGTGTGCTATGGAGCCGGTGGATGTGGTGTGACCCCGTCTGCAGTACCCGCATTTGGATGGTACAGGTTCCAGCCTCTGTGTATGTCGCCGCAGCCGGGCAAGTGCTCGGTAGGCCCAGGCAGAGGCGTATGGCCCGGCGCTGGTCCAGTTCCAGCTCCTTCCACCGCAGTGGCTGCAGGTGTACCAGTGGCAGAGCATACAGTACGGCCGAGGACGCCATTCCATGAAACACTCGCAGGGCCACGGAGTTCGAGTAGCGCTGGCCTCGTGCCAGCAGCCTCCGCACGCCCCGCTGGACTCCCACGGTGCGCTGCTGGAGTGCCCTCATTGCTGGGATCCAGGGCAGCCGGCAGTCAATGAGGAGCATCAGGTATCTGACCCTCAGGCACCACGGCAGCGGCTGGCCGCTCAGGGTGACGGGGGGTGTTGTCCTGCGTGCCTGGTAGCCGCGTAGGTGGTGCATCATGACCTTTGTCTTGGCCTCGGACAGCTGCAGCTGCAGGCCACTGCAGCTGCAGGCCACGGCATCTCAGGAAGTCTGCGACCGCCCCCAGC
Source organism: Haemaphysalis longicornis (assembly GCF_048455015.1). Classification (NCBI taxonomy): domain Eukaryota; kingdom Metazoa; phylum Arthropoda; class Arachnida; order Ixodida; family Ixodidae; genus Haemaphysalis; species Haemaphysalis longicornis. The sequence continues at coordinate 91,808,310 of NW_027526233.1, forward strand.
ACCTCCTGGAGGCACGCCTTCACCTTGGACAGCTGCCTTGTTGGCCCGTGAGTCCAGATGGCGACGTCGTCCGCGTAAACTGCAACTCCAACTGGATACCGGAGCCCAGCGGGAATGCAGTCTGGCAAGGGAGCCAGCACCAAGTTGAACAGGAACGGGCTCAGCACGCTCCCCTGGGGCACCCCGGAGCGGACGTCTCGTGCTCTACTGGTCGCCCGGCCGACCTTTACCCGAAGGGTCCGGCCAGCCAGACACGCCTGTACATGGCTTCTGAGGTGCCCCACGACGCCCATGCTGTCAAAGGATTCCAGGATGGTGGTGTGGGGGACAGAGTCGAACGCCGAGCTGATGTCAACGAAGACGAGATAGGCCCCTCCTTATCGTGGCGCACCTGCTCCAGTATGAAGACGACGTTCCCCAGTGCGTCAGCAGTGCAGCGCTGTCGCCTGAAGCCACTCTGCTGCTCCGGGAAGACGCCACGCTGGTCAGCTATCCACTGCAGGCGGGCCAGGACGGTGCTTTCCATGAGCTTGCCGGCCGCCGACGTGAGAGACACAGGCCGGTAGGATGCTGGCTCCATGGGTAGCTTGCCTACCTTCAGGATGAGTGATACTAGCCCCACCAGCCAGGGTGCCGGAAGGACACCCGCCCTCCACACTCGGTTGAAGAGGCACAGGAGTGGCCTCCGCTGGGTAACGTTCAGGATTCGCAGCATCTGATACGTCACCCCGTCGATTCCGGGGGCGCTCCGACGCTTGGGGCAGCGGTCCAGGGGGGCCTGGAGTTCCCGTGGCGTGATGTCCACTGTGCAAACGGCCACGACCCGTTCGTCATGTGGGGAAGCCGGCATTCCGTCGGGGAGTGTTGTAGCGGCTACTGCAGGTGGGCCCCGGGCCCATTGATAGGCGAGAAACTCCGCCAAGGCTACCTCAGAGAGGCCCAGGGATACGGTGCCGTTAGTAGTGGTCTTCGACTTGTGATGGCAGGTTGGTGCAAGCTGCTGCGCAGCAGTGACCATACAAACGTGTCCAAAAGGGACGGCAGACCGTGAGGGAGTACTACCTCCATGCACCATAATCTGGGATGATGCGCTGAATTCCGATGCTTTTTTACCACGTACAGTCAAACCCGGTTATAGCGAACTGCAATATGCGCCACGATTAGTTCGATATATCCAATAGTTCGATGCGGCCGAACCCGCCTATAACGAGTTTATGGTTACGAGGTCGCAATACGCGGGAATCCCCATTACATCCTCGCATACAGAAACAAACAAAATAATGTATGCCATTACCATACACAAAACAATTGATTTATTGCAAATAATAAAGCTACTTTCCGTCTTAACTGCCTACTTCCAAAAAAAAAACTCCCACCTCCCCTCGCGGGAACCCCTGTGTAGATGCGACGCATAGGCGGAGCAGCGAAGGGACCGCGTTCGCGCATAACGTTGAGGGGACTGCGTAAGCCGGTCCCAGTCGATGACGACGTTGGCGTACTTGTAAAGCGGCGTGGACTCTAGGTGTTTGAGCCAAGCGTGGATGTTGCTTCGCCGGAGAACGGCACACCGGTTATATGCGCAGCGCGCCCGAAGGAGAGGAAACCGCGGAAGAGAGAGTACTGCACATGCGCCGGCCCCAGCGCGTCTGCCGCGACTATGACGCAACACAATCCAACACAATCCACTTTAATCCAATCCAATCAAAATCCAAGCCAAGTCAATCCAATCCAATGCCCCTCGCGAGAGAGTGTTCGCTATCGGAGAGCAGAGGGGGTGAGCGGCGGAGAGCCACCACCGACGGTGGTGGTGGGAGAGCGCAGCTGGCGCGGCGAGGAGAATAGGGGAGAGGGGGACAACGCCGACGACAACGACGACGCCGGAGGGACAAGGCGACTGAATCAGATGCTCTGCATCTAAAAAAGCGGTGATTTTTGTTTTCCCTTTCGTTTTGGCAGCGTCAAGTAGCACAGCATTCTTCACACGAGACATTGTTTGCACCAGTTCGAGTCCGTGTCCTGGAATATCGAAGAAATATTGGCGGAGAACATCGACTGCCGAAAGCACTTCATTAAGCGTCGCACGGCTTTCACTCGCAATATCCTCTGCCTCCTCGGTGCTTTTCATCAGCTTTACGACGGTGCTGCTGACGGTGCCCGCGTCCGAGGGGCTTACAGTGACGGCAACGTCGTCGTCGACACTCAGGAAATCTTCGAAGGACACTCCTTTCGGCGCAGCATCGGGAAGGTTGGCGAGCTGCCGTCTTGGTGCGGATTCACTGACTGGGCGGGTTCCGTCGTGAGTTCCGCGCATCGGAAACAGTTACGGAAAATGTCGGGCGTCATGTTACTCCATACGAGGCGCAATGTCTCAGTTGCGGCCTTTGCTCAGTGGTCGCGGGCAACCAACATCTCAATCGCCGCTCCGAGTCCATGCATTTTGGCGATTATTCTAGGCACGCCAAGTTCGATATATCAGATGTGAAGTTCGTTATAAGGAATATGTTTCGCATATATTTCCGTAACTGATTAATTTTTGTTCAATATATAGCATAATTCGCTCTATCCGGGTTCGTTAAGCGCTAACCACATGGAGCGATTTTTCCGGCGACGCGACGAGCGACGCGACTATCCGCAGTCGCTGATCCGAAGTCGCTCGCCGAGGCAACCACATGACAGCGACGGCTCGAGCGACTGAGGACGGCGATTTGAATGTTGCCGCACAGCGCATAGTAACGCGCTTGGTACGCTTGTTGTTCAGAAACATTTAAACCCAAATATAAATGGACAGCAAGAGATTATTTTGTTCATTTGTCATAAAAAAAGATGACTAAAAAGTATTACGCCTTTCTACCTTGCTTTTTGCACTGCATTGCATCGATAGCGCGCGCTTTTCCTACTGCGCCTCGTCTCTCGGCTCCAACATGAACGCCGTGAAGAATTCGCTTTCTTCACGTCGTTTTTGCCACACGGGTCTCACCCAGTGTGCGCGATAACCTTCTTTGCTGCTCCATCACAAACGCCATCTGCGCGGATTTTGCGCGCGCCCCAAATCTCCCCCCGTTCTCTTCCAAAACTGGAGGTTCTCCTATTGGCTAGTCGCTGAGGCCACTTCCGTGAGGCGAGCGACTGTTTCTGGCGGCCCAGAACCGAGCGATTCGATGAGCGACTTGGTCCGCGGCGAAAAGCAGTTCGTCGCTGGTCGTGCCGCTCCCCAAGTCGCTTGCAAAATCGCTCCATGTGGTTAGCGCTTTATAGTCCGGTTTGACTGTAGATAGCTTACCACGCAGAAATGGACATGGTTGCAGTCAGTGTCAGGAAAATAAACATGAACAATCAAGAATGTGCGATTAAACGAGTTTCATATTGCCGCGAACCATGCACTGGGTTTGTTTATTTATGGTTTGTTTTTACTGCCCGGCTGCGCCCGGCTGTGTTATCTGTGTAAGCGCCTGTTCCAGTCTATTTTTATGCCGCACGGGTTATCTCATTCGGATAAGGAGAGCCTTTCGCCCTAACGTCACTGGCCTGGCATAATCTTTTTTTATCTACAATGTTCTGGGTGTAAATCAACGGTTCAAGAAACACTCGCGCCGAAAGATAAAAGCCTGCAGAGCAGATGCCGCGGCATTCGATTCGCCGACCATCGCCCATGCACGTCACTTTGTTGACTGCTGCTTCGCCGCCTGTGTATTCTTTGAGTTGATTGATTGTGGTGTTTAACGCGCCGACGCAACGCAGGCGATGAGGCACACCGTAGTGGAGGGTTCCGGATTAATTTTGACCACCTGGGGATCTTTAACCTGCGCCTAAATCTCGTACACACGGGCGTTTTTGCTTTTCGCCTCCATCAGAAAAGTGGCCGCCGCGGCCGGGAATCGAACCCGCGGCCTCGTGCTCAGTATTCTTTGAGTTGTCAGGGGAGCACAAGTTCGCTCCAATAAACTTGTTTTCCTTGAAGAGGACTGTGCCGTCTTTGGCTTCGTGACAATATCATTCCTCGGAAGTGACTGCATTGCAGCTCCAAAGGTTTTCTAGTGTGCCGCAGCTCTTTCCGCAACGTGTCGGAACCGTGTTGCGGCCGTCTTGTCCTTTGAAGCTCCATGCGGCTGGGGAGGCTTTACATGGTCCGTGAAGCTGCCTGCACATAATTTAGAAAACAACTTGTAATGAATTCAATGAACAGTGCTGACACGGGCTAGCATGAACACTGCGAGTGAGGAAACACAGCTCAAGCATTACCAAAGTGTAGGGATAAACAAGGCATGCTTAGCGAGGTTTTACTGCATAATGCTAAGAACATGTAGCGGGAACAGCAACAACAAACACAATGTTAATGCAGGGATTTCTCGCCATGGGTAAACAGGCATGTTTCACGAATACCTGTTAGTTTTATACGTGCCGACCTTCGCTGACCTCCTACAATACCTATCCTTATGCATGGTGCCTTGATTGCGCTACAGTCCAAATAAAACTTGAGGTGAGAACTCTCACGATAGCCGGGCAGCCCGCTTCCATGCAAAACCTTGAGAAGCATGCGGGTTCTTTTACGCAGACATTTGTTGCGTGATAGAAATTTTGCTATTCGGATTTGTGAGTAATCACTTTAGTTGTTTCACACACATGATCTTTACATTCTGCGATTGCTCGAACATTTCACCTGCTTAAGATAGAAATGCAAGAGTTTTGGCCGAATAATCTTCATTCAATAAAATAAGGGTTTTAGATCTTGATTTGGCTCTAACAAACCATCACGCTCGTTGGCACTACGTATCACACACATGCAAGATACTGCAGCCATTTACCATTCGAAGTTTGTCAAATGCACCATTACGTTAATCTTCCCTGGGATCCAATAGGGCAAAGACTAACAATGCCAAGGAGACACGATAGTCGAAGATTCCCGGTCATGTTCTTCAGGTTTAAAGCTGCCTGTAAAAAAAAAATTCTAGCGCCGCTTGGAGTATCCTTGCAAACGTAAAAAAAAAACTTTACAACCGAAGAGGTAACGTTAGTGTGGACACCAGCTCATTGGGGGCTCATTGGGAATGAGAAAGCACATGCGACCGCCCGAGGTCTTACAGTCCGGGCTATCGCCGCCAACGCCGCCGCTGCTGACGTCCAGTCATTGGCATGCCGAACCTCCTTCCCAAATGACGGCGAACGAAGGGCCGAGTGACTACAGCGAAATCGCGCAATATTATAGACTGGAGAGGAAGGCACTACCTCCTGCGGATCCGCAGCTAAGTAGAAAAGAGGAGATTTACTGGAGAAGTTTGCAGACGGGAGTTTTCCAGAACCCAGTCCTATATAGTAAGTGGCACCCCAAAGTCGTCGATCCAAGTTGAAAGAAATGTAAGGGTCGAGCGGACCTCGTCCACATGGTGTGGACTTGTCCTTCGAACAAGAAACCACACCGAAACGTAGCATCCTGAGAGGCACTACTCCTCAGTCGAACCTCCGAAGCCCAGCGCAAGATCATCGGTCTCGCCCTATAAGCCGTCAAGTCCCAAGGGATACTGTCCGACTGATGGTGGGAGGAGGCACCTAACGCGCCCTCTTTGACTGGTGTGTAATAAAGTTTTCGCTGACTGCTGCCTCAGCGCACTCACTCGTGGGTTCTCTCGACGGCAGCGATGATGAGCCTCTGCGTCGGCGGCGCGAAGTGCGTCTCAGGAAGGCACCGCGAACTGCGTCTTAAGCGCTGGACACATGTACGACTAGTGCACGCGATTCGCATGCGACTGATCGTTACGATTGATCGTTAGGACCCGTTTTGGCGTCGATCGCTGGTCGGAGGAGGCTCACGACGTGCGTCTGGCAAGCCAGATGCAGTCGTGCCATCGTTGCAATCGTCGTGAGGCCACAGCCAATGAGAGCCCGCTGAGCCCCAACACCCCGCAACCGGCGTGCGTTGCTCTGGTCGGCTCGGGTGTTGGAAACTCTAGGCTTAGCATCCTGGCGGATATTTGATTGCCGCTATCTGTCTAACTGCGAATGACAATCCGTAACACAACTTTTCACCACACTATCATCCCTTTTCTCGCATAAGCTACTTCTTTTTAGCGATCAGATTGATTCAGAAGAGCAGCGACAAGCGCGGTTGCTACCGTGGTCTGCGCCGGTTCGAGCCGCCGAGTGTGCCGAGCTGGCAGGCGCGACCGGCGTGTGCGCGGACTGTTTCCGAAGGCAGAAAACACTTCGCGATTGCCTGCTTTATCAATTTCTTGCGAACAAACGCGCGGAATCTACAAATTCAGCTCAGCGATCGTCGTAGTTGAACATCTGCGTAGCCTGTTTCGATGCTTCCGCGCAGGTATTGCCATCTCTCGACCGGTCGGCGCACCGCCCGCCGCGCGCCGCGGGGGCCGGTCAGCGTATACGCTTGCATCGCGGCAGATATCTGATCGCCGCTTTTAAAATAAGCCCTGATAACAATCCCAAGCACAATTTTTCACCACACTAACACCTACTTTCTCGCATGTGGAACTTCATTTTAACGACCAGATTGATTCAGAAGAGCAGCGACAAGCGGTTGCTACCGTGGTCTGCGCCGGTTCGAGCCGCTGAGTGTCCGAGCTGGCAGGCGCGGCCGGCGTGTGCGCGAACTGTTTCAGAAGGCAGGAAACGCTTCACGATTGCCTGCTTTATCCATTTTTTGCGATTAAACGCGCGGAATCTACAAATTCAGCTCAGCGATAGTCGTAGTTGACCATGTAGCAAAAACGGTGGGCGGAGCGACGCCGACGGCGCGTCGCATGCACGCATCGGGTCATGTGTCTCAAATTCACGCTTACGACTAGTCGTGGTGACAGTCGTAACGATCAGTCGCATGCGAATCGCGTGTACAAATCGTACATGTGTCCAGCGCTTTAAGCGAACGCACATCATGGTCACGCGCACGCCCCCCTCAAGTTTTCGCGTTTTCGCCAAGGGTCGCGCCGTCGAGCGCCTCGTGCGGGCACAGCATGCTGCCCCCTCCCGCCCCCCACCGCACACTTTCGGAGAGCGCCATGGCTCGCGCTTCAACGGCGAACCGCCCTCCCCTCCCAATTTCGCGACACTCTCCTCCTTTGCTTTCTTCCATCGTTCGCTTTTTCCTTCACTCGTCGGTCTTGCCATCATTCACTTGGTTACGCCGACAACGCGGCTCAGCCCATGGAGACGGCCGCCAAAGGGCTGCGCCCTAGCACTGGCAACTGCATTTCTGAGTCTCTGCGTGCCGACGTGAGACAACAGGAAAGTGGAAAAAAGGGGGGAAAAAGCTGCTTGGCGTGTAAAGACTGAATGCAATACCTATATTCACAGCGCATCGCACAATCTCAAAAAGATTACAAACAAAATGAGTGAAAGCTTGTTTTTAGTGCTCGTGACAAATTGATAGGACCCTTTAAGAGTAACTGCACTGTGAAGACAGTCTGCGCAGCCCTTTGAACATGATGCACAACTGCACCCCCCCCCCCCCCTACTGTTGCCCAATTCTTCAATCGCTGTGTCTAAAGGCACATGAGTGTTTTAAGCTGGGCTAGTTGGTCCTGTTTCATGACGGCTAACAGCGCGATAACTGGACGAGAACACGAAAAGGTTGAGACAGAAACAAGCGCTCAAGTTCAACTGACTTTATTCGAAAAAAAAAAAACACAAATATATACGTATGCCGCATCCTCACAGAGAATGTGCTAAAAGAAAAGAGAGAGAAAGAAACACCCTAGCCATTGACACCGGCGCTACAGATTACAAAAATTGCTTTTCAACCTATGCCCAGAGAAGAAATCTCTTTTTCATGCAAAAATTAAAGAACAGACGGCTGGCTGACACAATCCGTCGACCGTTTAATAATGTGCGCTGCCTTGACCAGCTCCCTGGCCGTCTGGTTCCTATGAAAGAACAAAAAGTGTCGGCAAAACGGGGTGTGCAACCGCACTGCTTGCAATGTACCGACAAGTGGGAACTTGTAGCCCCTTCGATTGAATTGAAGGCATGCAGCGCCCCGTCTGCCCTATACGTAGACGAGCTTGTAAGGCAGAGGAATGAAATAGACGACGGAAGTACGACAAGGTACATAGCTATGAATGTGCTTCACCGTGCAGCCAGGCGTGGCAATCACCTGTTTTTTGTTTATGCGGTTTATTGCGGTGTGACTAATGTATATATTTGTTTTTTGTTTTTTTTAATAAAGTCAGTTGAAAGTCAGCGCTTGATTGTGCCTCCCCCTTTTCGTGTGCTCGTCCAGTTTTCGCGCTGTTAGCCGTCATGGTCTAGATATACGTCGGACGCACTCAATACCCGGACGCTAAAGAAAGTTACGGCGGAGTTAGTGGGTCGGTTGTGCTACGTAGTTGCCTCTGGAAATTGAAATCCGGTGTGGCAACTTGGGATTTCGCATTTTCGCGAAAATGGTTTTGCCTCTCAGCAAATGATTACCGACAACTGTTTTCCGTGTGTAGGCTGCGTACCAAGCAACCAACCATATACGTTCGCACCACGAAGATAAGCCATTTTACGATTTTGGGGGGGGGGGGGGAAGCAATAAGCGAACAACAAAAAAGTGATATCTGAAGTACGATGTCATCTCAAGTTTTCGCGTATTTTGCTTTGTGCACATTCCTTGCTTTGGCTTTTATTCTCTGTTGTCGCTTTCTTAAATTTTTCTGCTTTCAAGCTTTTCCCTTTCCCTTTTGGCCTCTATTTTAACATGAAATCCTGCGTGCACCACAGAAAGCAGTCGGCGAAGAGTTGGCGTTGCGATATACGCGCTGTGCTCGTGGGGAATCCAATCGCAATGCCTTGCACCCCCCTATGCCCACGAAAAATTTAGGGGCGCGCTTTTCTGCCGGGAACCCGCCGAGGCGGCTCAGTGGCTAAGGCGTTGTGCTGCTGAGCACGAGGACAGGGGTTCGCTTCCCGGCCGCGGCGGCCGCTTTTCTGATGCAAGCGTAAAGCGAAAATGCCAGTGCGTTCGAGATTTCGGCGCACGTTAAAGATCCCCAGGTGGTCAAAATTAATCCGGAGCACTCCACTACGGCGCACCTCATAACCTATGCAGTTTCGGCGCGTTGAACCCCATGATCAATCAACGAATCAGCTTTTCCGCCAGGAGAGCATTTCACTGAAGCTTTTGCCGGAAAGGCGCAGTATTTTTTATGATGCAGCAATGGATGTATTCGTCGAAAAGTTACTTCAAAGTGTCAAAAACGCCAGTGAACTTTCAAATTTCCGCTTGATATCAGCCGATTGTTTGTGGATGTTTTTCAAATGCTCTTTTACTTTTCACGTGGGCAAAAAAAAAAAAAAAAAAACAGGGGGGGCGCAGCTTCCACTATAGTGCGGCGAGGCTGGAGAAACAGCGGTGTGGAAAAACGAAACCGAAACTCAAAACGAAGAGATTGGTTCGGCTAGATGGCGACACGCCACCGAAAGAATCCAAGCCAAGAGAAGAGGAGAAGACGAGAGAGGACGAGAGAAAAGGGAAGATGGCGCGAATGGAAGCCTAACAAGAGGCACGGTTATCGTAGCTCCTTACAACCGTTAAATAAATGAGCGTTTGTGTCCGAACGACGTCTCCTACCTTCAACGATTCCCACAAGCGCAGCTGGCGGCCCATCTCCTTTCGTCGGAGACCCGGCTGTTTCACATCACATAGATTTCCGAACTTGCCGTTGGAAATTCTACATGATTGGCAGGCATCGATAAAAAAAAAATTGTTCCCAGACTGGGTGCAGTCAACAATGCCCATCAGAAATAATTTACAAGTCGCATCACAATGACCCGCGAAAGGAAACGAAGGCCTGAGTGCTTCTTTCTTTTTGGACAACAAGCCTCACATGGTTGGCACGTTCTTCATCACTTGCAGCGGTAGGCTGTTGGACAGCTGCTGCTATGACCAGAAGCAGCACTACTAACATGATGTTTGTAATTGTGTGCAACAATTCGCTTTTGTCAATTTGGTGTTGACAGGAGCTGCGGGAATGGTTTATGTGGAAGACCATTGTTGGCGCTGAGTTTGCTGCCCTTATCAGCGTGTTGTACAGCACTGCGCTCTCGCTGTTTATTGATTACCAGCACAATTTTTACAACGGTGCGTGGAGTTGGCGAAACGAAGTACAGTGTATCGCCTGGATTGGTCGGGACTTCCTGCTCTGGCGTGATTCTTTCCAGACCATCACAGGGGTGGCAACGTTGTGCTTGTGCCAGAAGCCAAATTTTCGACACTTTGTTATCAGTACTTGTAGCACTGCAGTGTATCCCTTGCAACTTTGGAAGCTCAGAAAAGTTGGTACAAGATGACCAAAGATACAGAGTTGTTGGCATGATGAAAAAAGGGATTAACACAGTATTTACTCCAAACATCTTTTTGACACATCCAATACTTTTTAACTCAGGCCTCTTTTGTACCAGCTGTACTGTTTTCACTGCCCAAAATAAGGCACCTGCTGGTCTTTTTATGCACAGAAAGTATGGTGAGGCTGCAAAACATTTCAAGCTTCTGCCCGAAAACTATGGATAAAAACACTGGTGTTCAGCGGCGTAGTGCACTAGAGCCACTAAATAATTATTTAGTGGAAGATTCAGTAAGCACCAGAAATGAGAACGTCTAGGCCCAAGAGAACTCTAGTCAAATGAAGGCCTTTAAAGGAGCCATGAAGAGAAAACACAAGTTTGGTTCATTCAAAAGATTGCCTCGTTAGAATCATACTGACACCACTTTTAACGTAAACTTCGCTCAAATAAGCTACATAATTAGGAAAAACGGGAATGGTCATGCGACCCACCAGCTCATTTCCCGCAACAGAACCTATGTCGTCACATGGGCCAAGCTCTGCGATTGGCGGAGGCTGGCAGAAGCAGACGCAAATTAGGTAGAACTTACAAACTAGACGAACGAGCGATTTGCGCTTAAATTTAGGGCACATTCTTTACAAAGCAATAAAAATGATGGGACAAACAGTGGAAGATACGAAAGCACATGTAAACATAGAAGTACTGATGCGTTCTGCTGTTCGTACTGCGCACAGCATGCTTGGTGTTTTGCTGCACAGCACTACGGGGCTTGGGGTTGTCTCAGACGACACTGGACGATTGACGCAAGCAACGGTGTCTTACATAACCCCATTTGTCGAGCGAGCACTGTTTCAGGGAACGAATATTTTCTCCCAGAACAAAAACAAGCCAGGTTTAAATGCGGGCAAAAACAAACCAAACGCTTGCCACGGTATGGTGGCGCCATCTAGGTTCGGAACGTAAAGAAACGCGGGAACAAACCAACACCGCTGTACAGGGTGGAGACAACCTTTGAACGGTCCCGTGCCGCCGCAATTGGGCCAACGGGCTCAACGCGTTATTGTTTTCGTTGGACGCATATCACTTCCTGCATTACGCATACTCGCCTCAATCAATCCCCTCCCCGACCTGTACATCGTCTGGACCCCTGGCCAGTCGTCCCTCGAGGGAAATGAGGCGGCTCACGCCGCTGCCCGCGCCCTTCCACACCGGGCATTTCCCTCAGGAACAGAACCTACGGTCCAGCCTCCTCCAACTCCCGCTGTTCCATCACGCTACCACGACATCCTGCACCATTATCGCAACGTTCGTCTCACTTTGCCTCAACCTCACCCTCAACTAACCAAGGCGGAAGCAGTCATCTGGCGTCGATTACAAACAAACACATATTACAACGCACCCATCCTCCACGCTATCTCCCCTACCCAATACACCCTCACCTGCCAATTCTGCCCCTGTCTTAATACTACCTACCACATGGTGTGGGCCTGTCAAAACACCCCATCGCTTGCCCCCAATCCCAGACCTTCCCCAGAGCAGTGGGAGGGCCTGCTGACCAGCTCCCGTCACGCTGACCAGATCTTTCTGGTCACCCGTGCCAGGGCTGCAGCCAAGGCCCAAGGGTACCTGGACTGAGGTGAACCCACCCCACCGAGTGACGGCTCAACCACCACCGTCTGCTCTAATAAATGTTTCTTCTCTCTCTCTCTTCCCACGAGACCTAGCAACGCGAAACAGACAATATGATTCAAACTTCTTCAGTAAACCGCGTTGCGGCGATAATTTTAGCACGGTTTTGACACAATGACTTGCTTCGGCGGCGAGCGAGCAACCGAAAATGGCGGCGCCAGCGTATACGTGTCTTTACCCTGTACGGTGGATGCGTGAATGAAGGTACTCTAGGCTGCAGAGCGGTCGGTTCCAGTGATGTCACTTGGGGCCACGAAAACGCACGATTGAGCGGGAAAATCAAAATTTTAACCTATATTGTTTAATTTCTCAGTGAATAAAGCACCATTTGTATCCGGACAAGCGCCTGGGGCACTATAAAACACGAAATCTTTCGAATGAAACCAACTTGCATTTTCTCTTCATGGCTCCTTTAAAGGTATTTTCTTCGGCCTATTCTTCTCTCCACAAAAGCAACAGATTCTGTGATATAAATGGGAGCGCAGGCGAACGCATCAGGCGATCCACGCGGCGCAAGCAGCCTTCATGCAACACTATTTAGACCTTTGCCGGCAGCCCCTTCAGCCAGTGCCCACGTTTGAGGAAACAGACCAATTATTCCCTATTGAGCCACAGCAGATCAAACCTGATGGCGTGAAATGGCGCACGCACCTCACAAAATAAAAAAAGAAAGAAAGGAGTGCGGTGACAAAAGCCGGCGAACTCAACACAATATCCTCCGAATACTCCACTCGGAGTGGTTTTGCGTTTTACCTTGTGTAAGGTCCACTTATGAGATTAGCGGCCAGGTGCCCGGGCTGCGCGTGTGAACGCGCCGCTCTGTCTGGCGACGTAGCACTGCCGACACTGCGCTGCAACCACCGCTAATTCGTCGCGGCGTGCGCGGGAGACGGATTGTCTGGCCCTCCGCATTCCTCAAGGATAATCCCCCATTGAGAAGGCAGACTGCTGCGCCGTATTCCAGGAACGCCTGCCGGACCCGCTGGGATTACCGGCGTGTCTCTATTGTTGTCGCGTCCTGGTCAGCATGACGCACTGTCGCCGCCTTTCGTTTTCACCCCGCGGTGTCGCTCGAACCTGCTCGTCTGCGGATGTGCCGTTGACCATTAGCTGGCGGCGCCTCAATGAATATTCCGCTGAGTGACAGCTGTCTACGTGTATTTGGGCACGCCCATACGCGTGCACGAACGCTACAGGGGCGTTCCCGAGAGAGGGTGATCTCGAGGTTTTAAAAGGCCGAACTTGGCCGTTGGAAAGGGGTTCTCGTCTGAGCGCTGAGCTGGCAGTTCCCGGCGAGACAAGGAGTCTCGACCGTTAACGCTAGGTTGGGATTTAGGAGCCCCCTAGTCGAGGTTAAGATCGCGTCGGAGGTTCAGGGTGCAGCGCCGCACCGGGCAACTAGACGGATCTTGCGGCGAGACAGAGTCTCGGCCGTCGTTTCTCGAGCGGTTTGTGTACGCCCCGAGAATAGGAAGAGTTAGACGAAGTTGAGGAGCTCGAGTGATTTGTGCGCACTCGGAGCTAGCGTCTAGCTGAAGTTTGCAGTTTTTCCTTTATTATTCATGTACCCAGTTTTCCCACTGTAAATAGCTGCATATAAACCATTCGTCTCATTTAATCAACCCCAACGCCTTGAGTTCGTCAATTGGACCGCCGCCTCCAAGAACTTCAACACCATCGCCCTGCCAGCCTCCTGCCAAATCAACCGGAGCCCGGGCGATTGGGTTCCTGATCGACACCGGACTTCGGGGAAACGATCTTCACTCCTTGCCCGCAGGTGCACCGTAGATAACAGCTAGAACAGTGAACGACAGCCGATGTACCAAGGAGGAGAGTTATCAGCCTGCGCTTACGGCGCGTACATACATTGTAGACAAGGAAAAGCACAGCCGACCTACAAATGAGTGCCGGCACGGCCACCTGGCACGGCCGGCATGGTACCAGTTTCGGCGATCAACAAGGACGAGCAAATCCAAGTAATAATAACAAAAATCCCGCCATCTCCACGAAGTGAATGATGATGAGTGGGGCGAAGCTCCAATGCTTATCGGTAAAACCGCAAAACAATCACCCACACATCATATAAAGACTCGACGCGTAGTTATAGGGGTGATTGTATATACACGATGTTTATTATTTACAGAGTGATGCAATTATATACACTTATATACACACAAGATGTAATCATTTACATATCGATGAAATTTTATACAAGGATATATATTACTGATTACAAAGCTGTGGAACGCGTTTTCCTTTGAAGATTACAATTTTGTGGTCGGTGTAGTACGTGGCGAGAGGATCTTGGATGAGAGGTTGTAGTTGAAAGTTGGAGAAGGCAATGTCGATACAGGTCCCTCTGATGGTGGTGGGACGCTTGTGGTCGTACGAGCTGTGCGAGACTAGCCAGCAGTCGTCAACCGCCGTGATATCCACGTTGAAGTCTCCGACGAGCACGAGTGGACCTGTTTGAATTCGGTTCTGTACCTATGCATTGCCTTCTCGATGTGTGTGCCGCGCAGCCTTGAGCGTCGGCGCGCGGCGCGCCGTCTAGCGGCCGCGATCTATGAACTATTGCACAGCTGCGCCTCTAGCGGTCGCCTCGAGAACTAGTGGACATGGCGCGCCGAGGGACTTGCCCTGAGCAAGAGAAGCTTCACCCCTAAAAAACAGGTGACGTCATTTCCGTGGGGCGCCCCAGCCGTCAGCGATCGGGCGAGGCTGTAGCACCCCGGGGGAAAGGGTCCCCGGGGCGCAGCATCCTTTGCCTTTCTCCAACCTCCCTGTCATACCCTCAGACATCGGAAACTTCCGCGCTGACTCTACTGACTCCCACTATTCTATGGGCCTAGTGCACTGCAGTTTTGAGTTGACATGTGGCGCCACCATACCAGCGAGCACTTTAGAGCCGTACTCTCTTCACCCCACGCGGCCACTCCCGCCTTCTTGTGCTTGGGAACATCTGTTTCTGTTAGAACTGGCCGCGTTCGAAATGTTCCACGTGTCAAGCCACAAACACCCTACATTCTACTCCCACTTCTTCCCCCCACTTGACCCGGAGTCCTCCAGCCCAAATAAAAGCTATCTTTCTTTCTCCCCCTCTCCCATGGCATACTGTTCACCACTGGGCAAGCATTTGTTCTTTGTCAAATGAACACCGTTCACATTATACAGTCAAAACCGAATTTAACGAAACTCGATTTAACGAAGATATCCCGATCCCCCTTCAGAGGTCCATGGAAACCAATGCTTCTTTGACTTATTAACTAGAGATAACGAAACCAACATCATGATCTGTCCCGGTTTAACCAACCTTTTCTAAAAAAGTGCAGCCCAAAAAGTGTTAATTTGTGGTATATAACACCTCATGCGTGATGGCACGCCTAAGCATCCAGAGCATCTTTGTCCCGCCTTTACGAAACTGCGCGGCGAAAAACGGGAGTTGTAATTTTGAGTGGACGAACTGCCCGTCGGGATAAGCTTCTACTCGACTATGTGAGCGCCGCCCACGCTCACGCAGTCATTACGCAGTCCCCCTTTTTAGTGCAATCAATTTATTTAACAATGGAGTACCAACGTGCCCAGTACGCTACCCTTATTAAAGGGACCCCGAAAAGCTTTGTGAAGGTGGCAATCAAATACATTCAGGTGGTAGAACACATAACGGGAGATTTTTGAGCCAAGTGTGAGCCCCATACGTTGTACAGATAATTTGTAAACAATTTTTGAAGATCGCCTTTCTCAGCCGATGAGCGCGACGCCGCAGCGAGCCGACCGCGGCTGACGCAACGGCGACCGCGGGTGACGCAACGGCGATCGCTGCTGACGCAACGGCGAAGGCGCCCCCTGATTCGCCCAATCGCCGGCAAGGTCGGCCGCCTGCGGCGTCACTACCATTGGCTTCCGGCTGCTCTTCCTCCTTCCTGCGCGATCCCGAGGCAAAGGCGGCAAAGGCGGGTCCGCAGTGATTGACGCGAGCCTGGGCGCAGGAATGTAGCTAGCTGCTTTGAAGGAGGCAGAGAGGGAGGAGGAGTCGATCGGCAAGTGGGGAGAGGTGCATTTAATTGCTTCTGGCGCAGCTAATACTGAATGTAGATCAATAATTCCAACGGCATTGCATCGCTATATTGGTGCTACGTGACAATACAGGCCTTTTGTAACTTTTACAGAAGGCTTTTCTGGGTCCCTTTAAAGGAGCACTGGCACGAAAACTTTATGTTACACTTTTATTGCTTGTATCGATGCCTGCCGAACCTAAAACAGCACTTCGAATACTTCAGCGCGCGATAGTTAATTACACTGAACGGCCTGAAAATCGTTTGTTTCAAATTCCCGCGCTTTCACACAGAACGGCGCATATGACAGAATCCCTGACTGACCTCACCGCTTTGTCCGGACGTCACCGGCGCCCGCTTGAGAGGGTGTTGCGCCCGCTCGCCGCTCGTGGGGCCGCGCGCATGAAGTGACGTCACGAGTTTTTGACGAGCGCTGCCGCGCCACTTTTTTAAGTGCGAATGCACTTTATAAGCGACCCCAAACCTTCCACCGCCGGCGGCGGCGTCCGCAGTCCTCCTCTCCCTAGCAACGGCGTGGAGCGGAGAGGAGCGTCGGTAGCAACGGCGCGGTGACGTCACTTCACCACGTGACCGCGCTCGCTCCGCCTCCTCGCCGTGGCTGCGCGGGTGCGCGCCGCTCCCCGCACCGCTCCTCGCGCCGTGACGTCATGGTATGACGTCACAGCGCGCCTCCTCTCCCCAGCAGCTGCCGCGCGCCTCTCTCTCCACCGTGACGTCACACTCTCTCCTCTCCCCCTCGCTCGGCTGCAGCTGCCGTGCGCCGCTGTCCCTCTCCCCTTGCGCTCGCCTCCTCTCTCAGCCACCTGGCTCGGCGCGCTCGGCGCGGCGTACCCCCCTATATATGCAGCGATAAACTGCCAGACCTCCGTGGGTCGGCTCGCGCGCGCTCACGGACGAATGCCAACGGATTTTAACTTTACTCCCCCTCACAGCATCACCCCGTGCATTCGCACTTAACCATGTTCACCCTCGGGGAAATGCTTGGGAGTTTTTTCGGCTTTCACTGGATGATGTCACGCTGATGTCCATTTGCTGAATGCCGCTCCACGCGCTGCTCCGTCGGCGCGATAAACGAGATCCAATTAAACTATGTTATTCGCGTCGCAGGCCGCTCATATTTCAGCCAGGGTATTCTGTTGAGTAAAGGAAGCGAACTGTGCAATAATATTAACGCCGAAAATTGGTGTCAACGGAAGTTTTGGATGACGGAGATATCTTCCTGCTTGTAGGAAGCAGCGGAGAAAGTGGCCACTGAAGACGCTGATGAACACGTTGAAGATATCGAAGCTTCCATGCATGCCGACAGTGGGTTAATTATAAGTTGCCCATCAGCTGCTGTGGATGTTTTCCAGAACACACGAGGACACGGAAGACTACAAACTTGCGAGAAATCTGTGCACCCGTGCCTTACGAAGCGCACGCAAGCAAAGATCACTGACTTCTTTGGTGGGAAGTAAATTTGTAGTCCCCGGGGCCGTTCTTGTCCAGGTCTGTCTCTATAGCACGGGCCGAAATTTTATTTTCTTTGCATTCACTTTATTACGCCACATAAGCTGTATGCCGCTACAGTATATAGTCGAATGTACCGAATTAGGTGCCCAAGAAGTGCCTAACTCGATTTAGCGAAGCTTTAGATTTAACGAAATAGTTCTCGACTCCCCCCAGCTTCGTTAAATCGAGTTTTGACCCAGATGAAAATGGACTGCATATTCTTGCTGGAAATGAGGATTTCCAGCCACATTTGTAGCATAATATTCCAGTGCCAGCTGTGAATATCAACTTCCCGCTGGAAACGTAACCTTCCCAGCGAGAAATATTGATTTCCAGCCAGAACACAATTTTTTTCCTTCGGGAAATTTGTGACCCGGCTGGAAAGGTTTCCAGCTGGAGGCGGAATTCCTAATTCTGGCTGGAAAAGATATTTCCAGCCCCAGCCGGAGGTGCTCCTGGAAATGAACGTTGTAGCACTTTTAGCTTTTAAAATGTGTAACAACAAAAAAAAGTGTGCTAAGCGCTTTAATACCTAAGTAAAACACTTCAACAATAAGCGATCCCAAACTAAAAAGCAACAACCTTTTCAAAATTGTTTTAATTGTGCACGGACTACATTTTCACGCGCCTGTGCCCGGCGCCATTTCACACACCTAAAACGTGTTCGACCGCTCCATGTTGGCGCACGTGCACAGGCCCGCACGTGGCTGCAGAGTGTTTTACGTCCTCTTTTGGGCTAAACTTTTGACAGTGTATTCAATTCTTTTCTCTGCCGCGGTTTTGTGCGAGCTTGTGCTGTTCGTGGACGACGTTGACAGGATCGCTCTCGCGTTATTCGTGTCGCTTGTCGATAACAAAGTGAAATGCCTCGAAAACGATGTGGTGCAACAATGGACTGCGTACCGTTCAACACTGATACTACCAAATACAGTGTGAATTGCGACGGTAATTGGAACACTTTAAAATTTTTTCCTGAGCGAACCGCCGCTCTGTTCGCGCTCAAACTTCACACGAAGGTCGCATTTTGTGGTCTATTTTGTTTGACACCGGGAACAATGACGGTACTTACCTGTTTATCCTGAAAATAAATAAAAACAATTTTCGCCTATGGGAAAATGGCGGCGATTTGGACGTGCGAGCCCGAAAACCGGGTTTTCTGATCGTCTGCTAGATCACTTCTAGGTGCATTTTATGATCGTCTGCTGCACCATTTGGCTCTGTACGTGAATCCCAAACGTACGTTTCACCCTGCAGGTGGTTCCGTCGCTCCAACATCAACTTGCGCTGGCTCGCACGTCCAAATCAGCCGCCATTTTCCCATAGGCGAAAATCGCTTTTATTTATTTTCAGAATACACAGGTAAGTACCATCGTTGTTCCCAATATCAAAAAGAATAGACCACAAATTGCTACCTTCGTGGCAAGTTTGAGCGCGAACAGAGTGGAACTCTGTTATCGTACTTGCAACGTGCCTGGAATTAATTCTAATCAGCACAAACTGGTACCTGCATGACTAGCGCGCAGGGAATAAATAGACGTCTTGCGCAAGAGGGCACGCTTTAAATGAAATCGATAGCTTATTTCGTTCGAAAAATATGCATGGCAAGCAAAATACTTTGCGTCGTAGCCGGGCCGCAGTTTGCAACACGTTTACCATTTTTGCTCAGGTAAGAGAAAACACAAGGCGCAACAAGGGTGTTCCAATTATCGTCGCAACACCCTGTATAGGTGAGTGCACATTCGTATTGATTTGCTCAAATCTATGAGCATGTAACTTTCTTCAATGTGGGAAGCGGAATCAAAATGCGTGCACGCTTATAGCCCTAACGCAGTCTTGATCATTGCAGCGACTTAGCACCGTGTGTGGCGCTCGTAAAAACACTGCATTGGGCCTCACTAAAGTTTGACTGGGTCATTGGTTATTATATTCCGGTTGCCTGTGCACACTGCGAGAGTAGCTGTCGAAGGTCTTTGTGCGTTTCAGACGTCAGCGTGTATTTTAATAAACACGGCGTAATTAATGCATGAGCGGTGCGGCGCCGTGAACAATTGAAGTGCAGCAGACAGTCACACGTGATATTGTTACGAGGTGAACCAATGTGTAATAAATCGCTTTTTCTTCTGTTTTTTCTAGTATCTGTGAGGGAACGTCTATGTTTCATAATGTGGTACACGAGGCTTGCAACCTAGAAGACTACGGGTGGAAGGACCAAAAAGTGGAATCGAGAACTCTGGTGAGCACATAAAAAGATGGAAATGGTTTGATTAGCAGTTGTGCAAAGCTCACAAAATCACTAGACATCGCAGTTTCTCATGATGCTTTATTTTTCATAGGCTACCTGAATCACTGGGAGGACCATTTACCCAAAGAAGGTGGAGATTCCGGCCCCTGCGGATGTGCTGGGTATACACGTGACAAGGCTGAAAATATGTAATATACGGAACGACAATATAGTTTTAAATTTTTAATCTGGCCTCTGTGTTACTGCTTCGGGGCACAAAAGCCCACACAGAAGAGTTCTTTTATTCGGAAATGCTGAAAGTGTCTTGGTGTCTGCTACAAAGGACTTCAGGTCAGAATGCTGTTCATAAAAATTAAATTTGGTGTGTGTGCTTACTGCAAAAAAAAAAAAAAAAAGTGATTTCTGGCTGGGAATGGAGACGAATCCAGCATGAAAGAAGTGATTTCTCGCTGGAAGGTGGTGCACAATCCAGCAAGAAAACAATCAATTTTCAGCCAGAAAGCATTGTAGAACCAGCAAGAATAAAGCAATTTCCAGCTGGTAAGCTACCACCATTCTGGCTGGAAATAATAGTATTTCCAGAAAGAAAAGGGTGATTTTCAGTTAGAAGTGGCACTTTTCCTGCTGGGAATGGTGCGATTTCCAGCCAGCAGACGTGACATTTCTGGCTGGAGACAAGCCTGGAAATTTTTATTTCCAGCCAGTGGTGCCAGCTCCAGTCCAGGCCGGAAATGATTTCAGGCTGGAAGACTGTTTCATAACACAGCCGGGACTGGAAATCATTTCCATCTGGGAAATTTGTTGGCAGATTTTTTTAGTGGGTGTGATAGACCGCGCTATAATTGCCGAAAATTTATTTTCTGGGCTTCTTTGTTTATCGTCGCCCTCCGGCTTCATTATTGAATCAATGGCATTTCGCTTTCAGATAGCCGCATCGACGTTGGGTACTCAGCCTTTTTGAGGCGCCCGTGTTCCTGCCAATTTACCGCTTCACCAGTCTTGCGCGGGCGCCTCTTCGTGCATAGAGACTCTGCATAGAGAGCATGGCCGAACTGGAGGAGCGGCGAGTGCGCGCCCGCCGCTCTTCCAGCCCGGCCGTGGTCTTAGTTAGAGTGAACTAGAATAGTATTCTAGTTCATGTTAGTCTTAGTGGGCGCTGAAGTGAAACAAACTTTGTTCTTTACTTTTTTGAGGTTCCGGAAGTGTTTTCCGGGCGTGTAGAGCATTGTCAGCCCACGTGAAGCCCTTCAAAGCTGCGAGCGGTTTTCTGTTCTGTCGGCACCTCGGACGTTTTGAAGGCGTCACTCTTGCTCTAAGTACTTAAAAATGGGCTTGGCAGGTCATAAAAAAATTTTTGTGCTGATGACTGTCGCCGCAAAGTATCAGAATGATGTAAATTAATAAGTAAACGGAACTAGCCAAGGAAACATGCATGGAGGATACCTGCTAGCGCTAGCGCCTCCTACAAGTAACTCTTCGAACGCCAGCGCCACACAGCTCATGCGGCAAGACGTTCCTACGACTCTGACGCTGGGCTACCTCACCACTAAGTTCGTGTCGACTGGCTACGGGGGAAGCGGCGCGGCGTTCCTTGTGGTCAAGTTTCGTCGGTGTTTCCTTGCGGTCGTCGGAAGGGGCGTGTAGAAGTCGGGTGTCGCCGGGAACCTGCGAGCAAACCCAGAAACATGGTAAGCGCAGCTTGCATTATATTTGGGGCAATAGCACGCGCTTGTGCAGCGTAGCGGCCGGGTCTTACCAAACCGGCGATCTTAGGTCTGTGGAACCAGACGGCGGGTTGAACACGATGATCACTTTTGACCTTGAGCTCTCTCACTGATCCGACCGAGTCTGTTCGTTCGTTTAACAGCGCGGAGCAAGCTTTTCCTTCGAGGAAACGTGCAGCCTGCAGCTCTCTGATGTACGGCATTGCGTTGAACATGAATCAACTTGCTGATGCATGTGTTCTCGGACTCTGTGCCGATGTCACGTAGCGCTATTCAACCGGCACGGAGCGGTATTTATATAGCGGCCTCGACGGCGCTATCGCATTATCGCGGAAGTGTTCGCCGAAAGCAGCCGAGCGTGGTTCAACGCTGGCTTAAACGATCTTCTAGAGGACGCGGTGCAATCTTAAAGGGACACTGAAGTGATATGTAAACATTGCGGGATTACTTGCGCAAATTGTAGTCCGGGGTCCCAGGCCATGTTACGACCACTCTGGGCGCGTTTACGCGCTTTTATTTAGTAGAAAACTTAATTCGAAAATGCTGTCCTCCTCTCTTTACGCTCGCCCATTTTCTGCGGCGTTTTCGTGTGACGTCGAGAGGAGCCGAGCTCGGAATTGGCTGAGCTATCTGCACGGCTCCCCGGCCTTCAGAGAGTCAGTCGGCCCAGCGTTTCGTCCGCCGGACGCCGACGGGTCGTCGCAATTCGTTCGCTATGTTGAAACGAAGCCAGGGCCAGGACACGTTTGTGAATGGAAGAATGGGCCTTTCTTTACTTGGTTAGTTTGTACACTGTATCTAGCTCCAAGTCAAGGTCGCTTCACACAAGCGCTGCGCAAACGCACATGCGACGCTTCGCTGACTGGTACGCCCGTAGGAAAATATAAGGCCTCTTGAAGGCGGGAGAAGAGTCAGCGAAGTCAATATAGGTACTAAGGAAATAAAATCAACTGATATTTTTACCGTACAGCGTAAAAATAGGGTGCGGGAAGCACTTTTTTGCGGTGGGCGAACAAGCACAGCGGTCAGCAGCACGACTACGCATCTGCGAACGCTTTTCCGTCTACGAAATGCAATTGCTAGACGTGAGCTATTGCGGAAACTCGGGGAACGCTTACTGCACGAGCACAATACAACAAATAGTCACCTAAGCTGCTTGAAATGCCAAAACTAAATAAAAATGTAAACTTGTTGTACAATATATACCTTATATTACCATGGTCGGCGCAGCCCGTCTCGTAGCCGAGTTGTCTAAGGCTGCGGGTGTGTCGCCGCCGAGTGTTTTGCAAGTCACGAGTTCGAGTCCCCGTGGGTACGTGCTTTTTTTTTTTTTTTTTTGTAAGTTAACTTTTTTGTTTTCTGCCGACGTTTTCTACATTGAGCCCACCTTTGTTTGGGCCGCAACGTTCATGGCTCCACGAACTAGTTCACAGAACGCGCGCAGGCTGGCACTGGCGCGCTAGCGAGTTCTCGTTGGCGTGCTGTCCATAAGCACCGACTGCTTGCGGGCAGTGGGCACAGGCCAGAATGAACAGACCCTTGGCCTGGTGGCCTGGTGCGAACACGCATTTTACGGTACAGGCATGAGTGAGGCAAGCTCCAAATAGGGGGGGGGGAGGGGGGGAAGCGCATGACATTTGTGCGTCTGCGGGCACGCGGAGGGCGTCCATGCACTGCGTAGGCCTCGGCTAGTGAATGCTACGATTCCAAGCCGTCCTGGGAGGCTTATCTTTATGCATTTTAACAGCTGACAACATGGCAGAAGCGCGGTACGATGATTACTGAGTTATTGAGAATGCCCATCCAACAACGCACAGGTTGTGTTTTACAGAACCGAAACCGAAACTTGTTTGGTTGCTCACATTGGGCATCGTCCAATCACGGTCCCGCTCCTCCCAACGTCACAGCTTTAGTTGGTGCGGCCGCCGCAAACCGCGCATGGTAGTTTTTCTTCTTTGGCGCTTTGTAAAATAATTACCGATTTGTCAACCGGAAAAACGATGAAAAGTGGGCCAATTTGAGCCAGTCTACGCAGTGCAAGCAAAAACGGGAGCTTGACAAATTCACTTCAGTGTCCCTTTAATGCGATATGAATATCTCCGCGGCTTGCGTGTGATTTTGTTCTGTTGAATAGTCGTGATGGCAGCAATTCTTGAACACTTGGTAGCGGCCCGAGCTTGATCCAACGCCATCTTCATCACGATATTTAGATCATTATTCTGATGAGAATATTGTTTTGTCTTTTCCCGCCTTAACGTATTCAATGCGAGGTGTAAATAAATGCTGTCTGATGACAGCTTCATGGAGAACCGTGCACTTGATGAAATTGGGCGGCCTAGTCGAGGGTAAATTAAATCCAAACGATCTAGAGGTATTAGGTTTTCTTTGTCGGGAAAATTTGGGAATTTTCCAAACTTTCTTCTTCGTTGGATAATTTTCTTTGCTGGGAAGGTTTTCGAAAATCTGGCGTGCCTGTGTAGTGCCACAAACTGAATAAAAAAACCTATTTTTTCGTTGTACACACTGATGAACAAATAGTGATGAAGACATTTTGATTCGGGTACTTCTGGGACATTTATTTCGAACAGGCCCGATGTGCACAAATGATGGCGTAATTCTTGAGTGTCTGTAACACATTAAAAGCAACAATGCGCGCTTATAGTCTTATACTTTTCTTTGAGTTTGTGTAGCTCAGTTTGTGTTAAAGATAGCGGTCAATTGGAATAAATCTAACGGGCGCACGCACTGAAATTACTGAGCTTGGTTAACAAGTCTGCTGGTGCGTTTAAAAACGAAAATACCTCTCCGAGGTATGGATTCCAAGAGGAGTGAACAGTTGTGTATGGTTATTCAACAGCTGTGCTCTAGAGTCCACTAGAGCACTCTCAAATTTTGCCAAAAGCAGTGTCCTTTACCGTGCAACAAGTTGTGCATACAAACTGCCCTGCCTTTCAAGAATAGGCTCAGTATGTATATTGTTATAGGACACCTTAAACTCGGAGGATGCTTGATGGGATGTTCCACCCTGTAATCATCATCAAGTAGGAAAAATGATGATGATGCTGTGAGGGTCACATGTGAGCAGTTTTGTTGCCTGGCTAGCGTGACGCTTTCTTCCACCTTCTATAATATCCAGAAAATATGTACTATAAATCCACCGTCCACTACTGCTCCAGCAAATATACGTTACTTTTCAACTGGGAAACCAAACCTCAGTAGTATTAGCAGAGGGCCAGCAAGTCGTGATGATGTAGAAGTGATATTACACTGTGCTTCACGAACTTGCAGCGTTGTTTGCTTATGTTAATCGTGACTTGCTTGTGGTAGGCTGCAGTCTGGCCTCTTGCTTCAGGCTGCATTATGCCATTGGTAAAAAAACAAAACAAAATACCGTGTCGCACCAAGCAGCCAAAGTTTAATAGCGCCTAACCCGTTGTAACTTTACAATAGAACTCGCTGCTGCTTCTTCCGGGGGGCGGGTTCATAATCCGCAGCTGTGACGAACAAGCCGTCTTTTCAAGAGAAGGCACGTAAAATACGCATTGATGATGAAATGGTGGTTGTGGGTTCCCGTGAGAGGCGTCGAAGACTAGGGATCAGTCATTGCTCGTGGCTTAGTTGAGGCGTTTAGTTAAGTGTGCAGGATGTACCATCTTGCCGGAGCGGTGCTACTTAATCGTGGCAAGTACCGTCTGCAGAAGCAGGAGGAACAACACAGCGTGTTCTTCCAGGGAACCTTCAGGTTGAGTCAGCTGGTGAGGTTGCATGGATCGGTGGCGCTTGTTTCGTTTCGCGTGAAGCAAATGTCGCGGACGGGTGTAACTTGCTTGAGGCAGTGTAAAGCGTTTCTTGTACTTAAAGTAGGATAAGTCATTTCTTGAGGTACCTGCCGCGGTGGCTCAGTGTCTAAGGCGTTGTGCTGCTGAGCAGAAGGATGCGGGCTCGATTCTCGGCCGCGGCGGCCGCTTTTCTGATGGAGGCGAAAAGCAAAAACGCCACCCGTGTGTTCGAGATTTTGGCGCACGTTAAGCATCCCCAGGTGGTTGAAATTAACCCGGAGCCCTCCACTACGGCGCGGCTCATCGCCTGCGTTGCGTCGGCGCATTAAACCCTACAATCGACCAATAATTTCTTGAGGGTGTGTTTCAGTGAAACTGGTAAAAGTGGCACGTTCAACACCCAGGTAGGGGACGCATATTTTGTCGCTAGCAATGTTAATTTTTGTCAGTTGTTTACTATGGATGAACGATGTTGGGGGGAAAGGCAACGGGTGCAGAGCCTGAGTGACAAGACATCAGCCACTAAGGAACGGTGCTAGTCGTGGGGTAAGAGGGAATGGATTCCATGCAGTGGATGTAAGTGGGCTGATGATGATGATGATGATGATCGTTGTGGGGGTGATGACGAGGAAAGACATAGTGGCTACCGACGTATCATCAGGCAGCCAAGCAGTAATAATGGCCAGCTGAAGCGACGCATATAGCGTTGGGAAAGCTTGACGTTGACCGGAAGCGTAGCCGTATGGGCATGGAGCAAAGCTGTGGCTTTCTGAGAAATTTCGCAGCTGGAGAAGAAGATAGAGGCCAGTAACTTGCATAATAAAAAAAAAAAAACCATGGGGGAGATTTGGTCTCAGCTACTAGGTTTTTGAGGAAGCTGTGTAGCTTTCCTTCCTTGCCGCACAGCTGTGTCCCGGGCTACGGTCAAATTTTTCCTCTGCCGAAGAAACTTATTCCTTTGGGAGGGCAGGCATTCTCCCCGAATGTGGTCATCGCAGGCCTCGTAGGTGTCAACCTGGGCAATAGCCCCCCTCATGACTTTCTCGTTTTTTGAAGGGAAAGCTTTCTCAGTCGGACCAATGGTTGGTCAACCGGGAAGCTCTGATAACATTTCTGGATTCACAGCGCGTGTGTGAAACTTGGCTTTCACTGTGTCAAAACGGCTACTTGAAAATTGGGAAAAAGAAATGGTTCTAGATGAGACAATACATGCATCGATCACGAAGGAGTACACAATCGAATACCTTTATCTCATAATGCACGCACTAGTATGCATTCAAATCGTTTGAAGATGCGTTTACTTAGTGCGCAAAACATTGTCGCGTTGGTTCCTTCTTTGTTCGCGATTTCAGTCTCAAGGTTTGGCGATCGATTGGACGCACTTTCAGCACAGGTTGGATGAAATTTTAGCAAAAGTTTTGACGCACTTTTGATGGAGTTTCGATGTTTCAACGCTTGTATGCTTCTCTCAACTTTTCAGGAAGAGATGGTACATTTGTTTTCTGTGAAATAAGCATTTTGTGGACAGGTTTGGGTGGGAGGGATCGAGCGCAAGTGTTGGTGTTTGCTGCTACATTTGTAGTCGTCAAGCGCACACGTGGTGCCTTGCTTGCTTTGCATGCTTTGAGGTGAAATTGGTAGGGAGAGGAAAAGAGAGAAACGGTGAGGTGACCACGTGAGATTCCGCGGAACCACTGCAGTTTCATGAATTCCGTGAACCATTGCGTTCGGTTCTGTTGCGTGCAGTCCAAGGAACCTGTCAGGGTGCTGGTGACCGGTGCTGCGGGCCAGATCGCCTACTCGCTGGTGCCAATCATCGCCAGGGGTGAGGTGTTCGGGGCCGACCAGGTGAGTGACCTGACGACCTCGCCCAGTTTCTGTTCGAGCGACCTCCGACAGAGCTGCCTCGATCATCTCGCGTGGCCGTGGGCTGGCGCTTTGAATGTCGCTCTGAGGTCGGGGCCTGTGATTGGTTCATACTGGAAATTATACCCCTGTCACACGGCAGATCTAATGACATTTAAAGCAAATGTCATTCGCTCTAAGTGTCATTAATTCAGCGCCACACGAGAATGCCAAATGACATTTAGCGGCTAACTGAGGTCCCCAACCTCGGTTAGCTGCCAAACGAGTAGCCTTGACAGCAGTGGCGCGTCACTAGACAAGAAAATTCAGTAATAAACCAAAGAGTACTATTTCTAAAAACTGTCAGTAAACTTACATTTTGCTGTTCTAAAAGCTGTCAGTAAACTTACATTTTGCTGTTCGCGTCCTTGTTCAAATAAGGAAAGACACAAAAGTAGTAACAAAACAGAAAATCTCGTTCCCCCGTGCGCGCGCTACCCTAATACGGATTTTTTTGCGGACTTGTCTCGGCCTGTGATGCCTACTGATGTCACCTAAACCGGTGATTTTCTTATTTTTATTTTAAGAAATAATCCTTTACGTTTTTTTAGAAGACATTATGTGTGAAAGCATTCTAGATGCGCTTCAAAATATAATCTTGTGGTTTTGCGAGCTCGCTAATCGTCAGAGCTACTACACTCAAATGACATTTGTTTCGCCGCGTAGAACCGCATGGCCGAACCGAACGTCATTAACAGCTAATGTAATTCACTTTGAATGACGTTAGATTTGCCGTGTTACAGGGGTATTAGCTGCTGTGTCAATGGACCTCCTGTGGTAGGTGTAACTGCACTGAGAAAAGCTGATTTTGAAAGAAGAGGTGATATGCCCGGGTGTTCACTGACTGGGAACTTGTTTTTTTGTAGGAGGCAGGATGTGGTACGTATCTCTGTTCAACAAACAGAATAATAAAAAAAAGATAAACAATAATGAAAAGGTTTGTTCAGTTAACAAAAATGTGTGAATTCATGTTTTATTCGGGGAAACAAGCGGATTTCTTTTGTGGCATTGTGCAGATGTCTACCTGGTGTAAACTTGTGCATTCAACCACACTGCTACCTGTGTGGGGTTCTGCTGTGTGATAGTTTCGGACGGCTTTTGTCAGGCTAGATGCTTGATCGACTAATGCCTCTTCCGTTTACCTTTCCCTTTATAATTACGCCAATATTAAACAGACGCACATTTTTGGGATTGGAAATAGGAGAATTTCTTTGTTGAACATTTGGCATAGTGGGCTGCTTGTGCATGGCCTAATCTTAGCCTTTCCAGCACTCTCAGTTTGAGAAATTTTTTGGCTGGTAGCAGGGTGAACATATTTGCTTCAGTGTGCCACTGAGGAAATCAAGCAAAAATAAGTAGACCACTCAACAACTGGCGTAGTGGCCAAATTTATTTGACCGCGCTGTGCAGAGCTCTTTGCAGACGATCAATATGAAATTCAGCTTTTTCTGCAATTTTCTTGCACGCTGGCTGAAACTGTTTCACCCTGCATTTTTGAGGGGCCGCCTTTAGGCAGATGCATGAAGTGCCAGCTTTTGGCCTCAAAGTGGCAGTCTGATGTGATCTGAGGACGCGGGTCCGATTCCCGGCCGTGGCGGCCGCTTTTCTGATGGAGGCGAAAAGCAAAAACGCCCGTGTGTTCGAGATTTCGGCGCACGTTAAAGATCCCCTGCAAATGGTCAAAATTAATCCGGAGCCCTCCACTACGGCGCGCCTCATCGCCCGCGTTGCGTCGGCGCGTTAAACCCCACAATCAATCAATCGGTGATCTGTGCTGCTTTATAACTGTTGCTGACATTTGTGAAGTCGTGGTGATGATCATTATCATTTGATGGCGCAAGGCCAACGGAGAAAAAAGAGCGCCAATAATTATAGAAAGATGAATATGAGCGGTATGGAACGGCTAAATTCAGTCGGATGAAGTTAAATATTGCTCGAAGGTATGGGTAGGACCCCATCACACCAGCAAGCTCCTCTGATTTCCTCGTTGCGTGCAGTTTGTGGGGGGGCACTTGAGGACGTGCTAGACCCCTTGGGGGCATGATTCGTGTAGCCTCTCAATCACAGATGTCACATGACGTAGACAGTACAAGTGTCGAGAATTGCTCCATAGACGGGAGGAAAGGTGGCGCGAGTTAGCAAGCAGGCGGTCACATTGGCCACGTGCCTCCTCCTCTCTTTCCCTTCTTGCAGCCGGTCATTTTGCACCTGCTGGACATCCCCATGATGATGACCGTCCTCAACGGCGTCGTCATGGAGCTCGTCGACTGCGCCTTCCCCCTGCTCAAGGGTGAGTGATCGAGGGTCCTTTACGCACTCTGTCAGCCTTTGGAGGGGTCAAAGGAGCCATGGAGACAAAATACAAGTTTGTGTTATTCGAAACATTTCATGTCTTATTGTGCCCCCAGCGCTTGTGCGAATGCAAACGATGCTTTATTCACTGAGAAATTAATCACTTTAAGTTAAAATTTTGATTTTCCCGCTGAATCGTGCGTTTTCCTGGTCTGCAATGACATCACAGGAACCGACCGCTCTGCAGCTGATCGCGGAACCTCGTTTACTGTTAGTGAACCTAGATGGTGCCACCATACCGTGGCAAGCCGTTTTCTGCCTTTGGTTTGTTTTTGACCGTATTTAAACCTGGCTTGTTTTTATTCAGGGAGAATTTAGGGAGCTGAATTCAGGGAGCTGAATTTATCGATATCCTCAATGATTCTTTAAGTTCAATTCAAAACATGTACCCAACATCACCAGTAACTCTTGCCGGCGATTTCAACTACCCCACAATAAATTGGCAGACGCGTACGCCCGAAGGCTGCGCAAGAAAAAACGAATGCAGGGAATTTCTTGACGTCCTTTCATTGTTTGATCTTCATCAAATGGTGCAAAAGCCAACTCGTGGAAACGCGATTCTTGATCTTGTCTTGACAACCGAACCGGATAATATGCTTGTTCACGTCTTAGAATGTATTAGTGACCACAATGTGGTGCAATGTGAATACCGTATAAAAAGCAGTAAACCAGACAAAGCCGTGAAAATTATATGTGATTACTCTCGTGCAAATGGAGACGCAATTCTTGAAGAGTTGTCATCTTTTTCGGAGTGTTTCTTGAAATCCATGGTTTATCTTAATGCAAACGATAACTGGCTAGCTGTCCGAACAAAGCTTACAGAACTTAAAGAAAAGCACGTCCCCAAAATTGAAATCGCCTCATCAACACACAGCACATGGTTCACGTCCCAAGTGAAAAGAGCAATCAATAAAAAGAAACGTCTCTATTCTAAAGCAAAGTTGTCGAACTCAGATGATGATTGGCAACGCTATCGTAAACAATCGCACAAATGCAAAGCAGAGATTGAAGCGTCTAAAGACAAGTTTTTTAATGGTGACATTGCCAGCATGTTAATTAGCAATCCAAAAAAGTTTTGGAAAGTAGTAAATCCCAAACACGCTTCGCAATTCACAATTCCAATAGTCAATAACGGTGTGCTGCTCTCACCATCTGAAGCTGCGACGGAATTAAACTCATTTTTCATCTCAGTATTCACAAAAGAAAACCCATTACCGCATGATCTTGTGTTTCCATCGATTAACTCATCTATGGATGACGTCATAATCACACCGGAGGGTATAGAACGTGCCATTGATCGTCTTTCAAACAACTCAGCACCCGGTCCAGACGGCGTCGGCCCACCAATACTTCAAATGACAAAGCCTGTAATATCTCCCATAATCGCCGCACTCTTTCAGCAGTAACTCGAAACGGGAATCGTACCGGACGACTGGAAGATTGGTCGCATCACTCCTATATACAAATCAGGTGACCGATCACTGCCCTCAAATTACAGACCAATTTCCTTGACTAGCATTCCTGGCAAATTACTTGAACATATAATAAGTTCTTCAGTTATGAAATATTTAGATCATCATAATTTTTTCTTTATTAATCAACATGGATTTCAACGGGGACGTTCTTGTGAAATACAATTATTTGAACTCGTTACAGACCTTCACCAAGCTGTTCACGACGGTAAAAATTGATGCCATATTTATTGACTTCAAAAAAGCGTTCGATAAAGTTCCTCACACTCGCCTACTGATGAAACTAAGTCGGCTCAACTTACATAGCAAAATTATTAACTGGGTTTCAAGTTTTTTAAACCAGTTCGTTTCCATAAATGACCAGTATTCCGCCTTAGCACAAGTTCAATCTGGTGTTCCGCAGGGTTCCGTACTCGGACCAATTTTATTCCTTATTTACATTAATGATATCAGTACCAACCTACATTCAACAGTTAGATTGTTTGCGGATGATTGCGTTCTATACAGACAAATTATTACCCCTCAAGATACTAACATTTTGCAGGCAGATCTAAACAAAATTTTCCTTTGGTGCGAGCAATGGCAGATGGAAATAAACCTTTCGAAAACTAAAACTATGTCATTTACTAGGGCTAGCAACGTTCAACTCAGCTCATATTATATGGACAACATGTGCATAGAAAATGTGTCGACATTAAAGTATTTGGGCGTTCACCTATCCTCTAACCTTACATGGAATGATCATATTGACTATGTAATTTCAAAAGCAAGTAGAACTCTTGGCTTCATTAGACGACATTTGTATTTAGCAAATCAATCGACCAAACTTTTAGCTTACACAGCCTTAGTTCGTTCGAAGATGGAATATGCCTCTTTAATTTGGAATCCAAATCAGACATACCTAATAAACAAACTGGAATGCTTACAGAACAAAGCAGCACGCTTTGTCACTAAAAATTACTCCACGACATCCAGCATCACAGCTATCAAAGCATCCCTCCAATTACCCTCTCTAGAAAAACGACGACTGATGGCACTGCTCTCTC
This sequence comes from Haemaphysalis longicornis, assembly GCF_048455015.1. Lineage (NCBI taxonomy): Eukaryota > Metazoa > Arthropoda > Arachnida > Ixodida > Ixodidae > Haemaphysalis > Haemaphysalis longicornis. Next base: position 91,840,364 of record NW_027526233.1, read on the forward strand.
ACTTCCACAGACTGTATCACACCCAATCATCCTTTACAGCATCCCATATCAAGCCCGCGAATCTCATTTTTCCTCGACTCGATCATCCGTTCAAAGTCCGCCTCATGTTTGCACGCACAAATCTTCTTCGACAGTCACCGCTATTTCTTGCCATTTATCATTGGAATAAGCTGCCGCAACAAATTGCATGTATTAAAGATCACGACTCGTTTGTGAACCATTTGAAAGGCAGTTTAAACATGCTTGTTTAGGAAAGTAGTGTTGTGCTTTTAACAAGATTCACTATGTGCTTTGTATTGGGTGATTTTTCATTCTTGTATTCCTTTTGTTAGTGTTGTCTAACCCCTACTCGATGTTCAAAATTACACTTGCTGTTTATTTTGAGCAACTGTGTTGAGATCTTTGAGCTGTTTTCTAACCCCCCCTATGTAATGCCTGCAAGGGCCTTTAGGGTATTTGAATGAATAAAAAAAAAAATACTCGTTTCGTGAAACATGGTGCTCGCTCGACAAATATGTTCGCGTAAGACACCGTCGCTCGCGTCAGTCGGCCAGTGTCGTCTGAGACAGCCCCGCAGTCCTGCGCGGCTAAACCAAGCATAGTGCGCGCAGTACCAACAGCAGTACGCATCGGTACTTCTATGCTTACGTGTGCTTTCGTAACTTCCACTGTTTGTCCCACCATTTTTACGGCTTTAAAAAAAATGTACTCTAAATTTAAACGCAAATAGCTCGTTCGGCAAGCTTATAAGCTCTGCCTAATTTGTGTTTGCTTTTGCCGGACTCCGCCGATCGCAGAGCTGGCTGGTAGCACAGCATAGGTTCTGTTGCGAGAAATGAGCTGGTGGGTCGCATGGCCATTCCGTTTTTTCGAATTATGTAGCTTATTTGAGCGATGTTTATGTTAAAAGTGGTGTTAGTATGATTCTAACGAGGCAATCTTTTGAATGAGCCAAACTTGTGTTTTCTCTTCATGGCTCCTTTAAGGGGGGACATGGACTATTTCTTTTAATTTTTAAGCAAACTCTGTGAAACTTGTCAGTCTTGCTGCTTTTTTCCTCATTGATTTCATTTATGTCATTGGTTTTGCGAGTAAGTCAATTAGTTGCCAAGGTGACTAGAGAAAATGAGCCGTTTTTGGAGGAACAATAGACAAAACAGTGTTGGGCATAAAACTGTAATCTTCACATTTTCCAATACTAAGAACACTGGTGAATGCAATAGGAGAATCGGTTTTTTGGTGCACCTAATTTTACACCTCATTGAACTTTTGTGTTTGAAATGGGCATTCAAAATGGTTCCTTGCCACTGGTGCCACCAAAGTCTAATGAGCTGTAAAATTAGTTCCAAGCAGTGCATCAAGAAACCGATTCTCTAATTGCATTCACCAGTGTTCATAGTATTGGCAAACATAAAGATTACAGTATTATGACCAACACTGTTTTGTCTATTGTGCCTCCAAAAATGAGTAATTATCTCTACTAAATATCTAGGTAACTAATTGACTTACTCAGAAAAATAATGCCATATTTGAAATCAGTGGGGAAAAAGCAGCAGGACTGACAAGTTTCACAGAGCTTTTTTAGCTGTTTTAAGGGTAGTGTTCCCCATTAAGGGGTCACACTGGTCTTAAACCAAAAATGTTTATTTTTTAGAGTTATGATGATAGAAATTGGAGGATGTATGTAGTTTTTCATGCTGATTCTAGATATAAAGTTTGCTTTTGTGTAAAACAACTACATTCAAATTTGGATTTTTATATTTGATGTTTTGACAGCCTTTGTAAACAAACTGCTGGAGGGATGCAGCTGAACACGGTACCAGTGAACTGTGCACAAGCCAAGGAGTGCAATGAGGTTAACAGTATCATTCTGTCTGGTCTGCAGAAGAAGTTACGACTGTTTGAAGCTTGGGATTGGAAGGTGGGAACCAGAAAAACCGGTTTTGCCTCCCAAGCCCACACTTCAAATGGTCGTAACTTCTGCTGCAGACCAGACAGAATGATACTGTTAGCCTCATTGCACTCCTTGGCTTGTGCACAGTTCACCGGTACCGTGTTGAGCGGCATCCCTCCAGCAGTTTGTTTACAAAGGCTGTCAAAAAATCAAATATAAAAATCCAAATTTGAATGTAGTTGTTTTACACAAAAGCAAACTTTATATCTAGAATCAGCATGAAAAACTACATACATCCTCCAATTTCTATCATCATAACTCTAAAAATAAACATTTTGATCAAAGACCCATGTCCCCCCTTAACCACACTTTTTTCTTGGGGCTTTGAGGTTTTTTGGTGCGATGGACGGAGAAGGTTCCGCTGCGAATGCCTCCACAAATGTGTCTCGAGCTGGGACTGATGCGAGCCTGTGCCCGGCAGACGTGGTGGCCACGGACAACGAGCAGCAGGCCTTCACGGGGGTGGACGTGGCCTTCCTGGTGGGCTCCATGCCCCGCAAGGAAGGCATGGAGCGCAAGGACCTGCTGGCAGCCAACGTCAAGATCTTCAAGAGCCAGGGACGCGCCCTCGACCAGTTCGCCAAGAAGGACGTCAAGGTGGGGTGTTTGTTTCCTCCTCAGGTAGTGGCCCCGGATCCCAACCATGAGGTCTGCAGACATAATTAGGATGAGGATGGGGTGGAGTGCATTTGGGAGGCATTCCCAGATAATGAATGGCAGCCTGCCATTGTCCCTGAAGAAGAAAGTGTCTGACAGCTGCATCTTACCGGTACTCAGGTAGGGGGCAGAAACTTGCAGGCTCACTAAGAGGGTTCAACTTAAATTGAGAACGACTCAGCGGGCAATGGAGCGGAACATGATAGGTGTAACATTAAAGGGGTCCTGAAATGCCTTCCGCCGATGCATGGATGTACATCTACCCAAATAAAGCAATGTATTTGCAATCTCCTCCCGCAAGAATTTTGTTAAAGCGATGAGTATTAGCTTAGAAATCGTAAATCAAAAACCGCGCATTATCGTCGCTCCGCGTTTTCTCCTTTCGACTTACTCTCCGCTGTTGACGGCGCGCGAGCTTTGCCTCCCATGATGCTGTGCTCTGCAGCGGTGACGTACTTCCGCTATTGCGCTGTTACTGTCGTCTGCTACGGGCAAGCTTTGTTGACACCATGAATCCCGCACTCTGCCGCTCAAGGCTGGAAAAGCGAACGAAAAATCTGGCCGCATGCATGCGGCGGCCTCGCCTTGCCCTTTCGCGGTGTAGTTGCTGGCGGCACATGACTTTTTATCGGCGGCGAACTCGCAGCCGCACGGGGAGGGTCGTGCGCTCTAAAGTCCCTCGATCGGCGTTTATCGAGGGAGTTTAGTGCGCTCGTTCCCTTGATGCACCGCGCGCTGTTTATCCAAAAAGCGCCGTATCAGATGTGTCCCCGCTGGTGCCGGGTCTTATTTTGCGGCGGTGGTAATTCCTGCCGGCGGCATGTGAAAAAGTCGTATTAAACCGATAGAGAACCCGTGCACAAAACGCTTCAATCATGTGACCACTTCAGCTTGGGGCGACGCGTGGTGGAGAGCGGCAACGTTGGCAAAACATTCTCCGCCGCGGCTCTGAGCTTTCTAGCGCTGGAGCGAGCGCCATTTCTTTGACAATCTCAAGCATCGGTTGCCTGGGCAACAAGGCACAAACCGCTCCAGAAGTCAGTTACGGTTCCGTGATTCCGGTTCAGCTTGGGGCCCCACTTCGCGACAAGTGGGCACTGCAGGCGTACCACTCACTCCCATTGGGAAGTGCGAGATGCGTTTGGCATTACAGGAGGCGATGGTGTGTGTGTTGTGGACGCCTTTGTTTCTCGATGAAATGCGACGTGCTTCTGCGGGTGGATAGTTCTTCCCATGGTCTGGATTATCTTTCTCGAGCGACGTACGACTCAACCTCTCATGGGGTATGTGCAGTGTGCGTGGCTAAAAGCCATTGGCTTGTGCGCCAGAGTTAAGTGACTTGCTGTTCGTCCCCGCAAACCGCGCGCGAGGTACCGAATTTACGACGGGCAGGAGGCAACCCATCCTCTGTCAATCGTGGTTCAGACTTTCAACGCATGTTGTGACGTTGTGTTCGTTAGAAACGCATCTCTGGATTGTTTTGAAGTTGAATAAAATGTATGCGTCAAACCCGGGCATTCGGCTCAGGGCGTTCTCTGCGATTGCACCAAAGAAGTGCCACGGGACTTTTTTTATGGTACGTACTCACGTAAGATAAAATCCACGTCGTGTTATGGCCGTGTTGCATTCAATACGAACGGTTAAGCGTTTGTTTACACTTGTTTCGTTTGTCGTAAAATGTCAAAGCACTCCGGCACTCCGCTGGCAGATCAGCCGGCGAGCCGACGCTGAGCAGACGACTCATCTCTTTGCCGGAAGTGCATGAAAAAGCCGCCCAATAGCAGGATGTCTAGCTCATGGCGAACATCTGGGAATTGATGATGTATACATGTGAAGATGGCGGCGTCCAAAAACACGAAGGAAAGGGTGAGAAAAAAACGACAAACTTTGCAACAAAAGTGTGAGCTTTCCGCTGCGCGTAAAAGAGTAATACTTGGCACAGAGGACGTTGACGACCCAATCTAACGGTTGCGCTAGTTCATTTAGTGTGCTCAAAATGCCTTTCAGGGCCCCTTTAAGGGACAAGATGAGAGCGGAGTGGGTCAAGGAACGAATACGTGTTAAGGAAATATTAGTGGAAATTAAGAAGAAGAAGAAATGGACGTGGGCAGGGCACGTAATGCGAAGGCAAGACAACCGTTGCTCATCAAGGGTAACAGAGTGGATCCCTAGAGAAGGCAAGCGTGGCAGGGAGCAGCAGAAAGTTAGATGGGCAGACGAGATCAAGAAGTTTGCAGGGATAAATTGGTCGCACTTAGCAGAGGAACGGGATAATTGGAGATTAATGGGAGAGGCCTTTGCCCTGCAGTGGGTGTAGATAGGCTGCTGCTGCTGCTGCTGCTGCTGATGATGATGATGATATCCTCCTCCCCTGCACTGGGTCAAATGTGTCTCGTGAGCATTTAAACAGCATTGAAGAAGCGACTCTGCCCAAGTGCCCAGGATGGATAGGGGATATGTATTAGCAACTGTTCCGACCAGGCTGCCTCGCTCACATAGGGTGGCATTGTTTACTCTGCACCAACTTTGGTTGTGTGGCAGTGCCACTTTATAATTTCAACATTGGGCTCAATCGGAAAGGTGTGGCGGAGGCCCCCTGTGGCGTCCAGGGCTCTGGTCGTGATGGTCTCTTGTGTCGCCAAAGCCCGTTTGCCCGTACGCACAAGTTCCCACTTACGAATAAGACGCCAATAAGTCTAAGTCGGCCACGGCAAATCAGCCGGTTGCCAGAAAACCCAACAGAAATGCTACCTTAACCGAGCGTTTGTATCAGTTTCGGGCAAACGACTTATTACCTAGACCGCGCTAAAGTCGTAGTTGAGAACTTATTCCCACACTTATCGCGTTCGCGCAAACGGGCCCAGGTCTGAGCTCCCCAGAGCGTGCTCCCAGTGAGACGGGGAAAGTAGGGGGGGGGGGGGGGGGGGGGGGGGGTGTAGAAACTTTGTAATCATCATCTCTGCAGTGAGAGATAATATTATTCCGTGCCCGTATTCGCATCAGCAGCTCTAGTTCGAGCTCCTTTACCATTCTTGCACCGCCATATTGTGAATAGAACCACCGCTCTATCACTAGGACATCGCAGCCCGTGGGCTCTCCTCTTATTTTGCACGGGGGGAAGGGGTTGCGCGGACTCTCGCGTAGGGAGTGGGTCCAGCGCGTCATGTGAAGCGCTCAGGGGAGCCAAATTGGTGGTGTGGGTGGGTGTGCGCAGGGACAGTTTGGTGCGGACAAGTGTGTCCTGTAACCTAGCTTATGGCCGGTATTCAATAGCGAGGCGCGCATGCAGGCAACCATGTGAATGCGCCGTCACTGGTTACGTCGGGCTCCGCGAGATGGCGGTACTTGCCCGTGTCCGTGCTAAGCGCATGATATGGGTTGGACATTCCAACCTCTAGCCCGCCGAACGCAAATTAATGCCTCGACTCAAATGTGAGTGCGATAAATAACAACTCTGTTGGCACCACCGTTGAGAATCGGGTTGAAACGGAGCAGACCACGCACGCCAGTGTTATTTTTCTTCTTAGACGTGCGGCCGCAGTGGCATAAGGCGCGCCATGTTTGTGGCGCTTCGGCCATGTCCGTGGCCATTTCAGTGTTGCCAAATGAATAAGCTGACAGCTAAACTTTTCAATGAATACCGGCTATAACGTGCCTGCCCCAGTTCTTTTAGAAAGACTCTAAGGAGAGGGAAGGCTGACGCAGTGCAAGGGAGTCCTTCTGGTGCCTTTGCTGTTCTTTGAAGGCATGGACTGATTTTCTTCCTGTCAGGCGACATAAGCAGTGAGCAGTGCACTACAATAAGGTACGCATTTGGGCTGGTTGGTTCATGATTACGAGTGAAAAAACAGCGCTAAAAGGACAGGACAAGAAAGGACACAGGACCACGGCGCTGACTAACAACCAAATGTGTTTTATTTCTTCAGTCAGCATATATACTTCACCATTATCACAAAGCAATGACAAACAAATTGATTGGAATACTCAGCCTGCGCAGAGGCTAGGTTCAGTGCACTAATTGTCGCCTAGAAAAGGGTCTAGTGGATGGATGTGCTGTGCCCGTCTGACCCACTGAGAGCCAACTTGTGCGTGGAAGTGGTTGCGTCCAGAGCAAAGAACTTTGGAGAGGGTTCCCAAGCTGCGTGCTCACTTATACCCCTGTCACACGGCAGATCTAATGACATTTAGAGCGATTCACTCTAAATGTTAATTATTCGGCGCTACACGACAATACCGAGTGACATTTGCGGCAAATAACATTTAGCGGCTAACTGAGGTTCGGGAGCTCATTCAGCGGCCAAATGCGTCGCCTCGACAGCAGTGGTGCGTCGCTAGAGAAGAAAGTTCAGCAATAAACCAAGGAGTACTGCTTCTAAAGACTGTTAGTAAAGTTATATTTTCCCCTTCATGTTGTTTTTAAAATAAATTCAAACAAGTACTAACAAAAAAGAAAATCTTGGCCCCAGTGCACGGGCTACCCTGATACGGATTTTGTGCGGACTTGTCTAGGCTTGTGAAGTCTATTGATGTCACCTGAACCAGTGTTTTTCAAATGCTTATTTAAAAAAAAAAATTCTTTTGTTATGTTTAAAAAAAAACTATGTTCGAAAACATTCTAGATGCACTTCAAGTGTAATTTTGCAATTTTGCAAGCTTGCTAATCGTCAGTGCTATCACTATCAAATGACGTTTGTTTCACCGTGTAGACCTGCACGGCCAAACCGAATGTCATTAACAGCTAACGTCATTAACACTTTGAATGACATTAGATTTGCCGCGTGACAGGGGTATTACCGTATTCACTCGAATCTAACGCGCACCCGTTTTCCGCGGTCTGAAGAAGAAAAAAATGCTATGCCATGTCCTCGATTGTAACACGCACTAGACTTTCATTATTTAATACAAAAATGCAACCTTTTCTCACTTGGACTGAGTAAGGTTCATTCCAAAGGTGGCACCAAATGAAATGTGCCGGTTATTGCCGGCAAGACAGTCACCACGACGATGATCCAGGGAAGCTCTGTTGTTACGGGTCTCTGAGCTGCCCGCTGCTGCTGCACGTAGTCTGCCAGCGGGTCCTCTGTTTGGAGATATCGCCCCCTTTTTGGTTCGCTGAACCCTTTCCGTGTTGCCTTGCTTGCGAAAATTTTCTCTTTCTGTTCGCGCCAGTCCCGCATGCAAGTGTCTGGAACACTGTTCGCACGTGACGCGGCCCGATTGCCATCGGTTTCCGCGCACACGATTACTTTCTTCTTGAACGCAGCATCGTGGAGAACCCACCGTGTCTTCGCACTGGTAAATTCCATGGTGTAAAGAACAGACGAACACGAAAAAAAGACATGCACCGGCTACGAAGCGCTGGCTACGCGTTCAGTAGTCAAGGAGCCATCTTGAAACGTCGTAGGCGATACGGCGCCGCAGTTTTGAGTCGTACTCGATTGTAACGCACGTGATTTGGGTACCTATTTTTCCAGAAAAAAAAGGTGCGCGTAAGATTTGAGTAGATACGGTGGTAGGCCTGTAGTACAACTGGCTTGACTGTGGCTGCAGTCACTTGCAGGCTGTGTTAGGAGTGCTGCGAGGCCTGGGGACAGTTCAGTGGTCCTTACAGCTAAGCTATTGCTAAGTGTGCTCAGAAGCTTGCCGCTTTCCGTTGGAGGAGAGTGTCGAGGGACCGGGGCAGAGGCATTTAGTCATCGCTGTGCTGTGCAGGTCCTGGTGGTGGGGAACCCGGCCAACACCAACGCCCTGATCTGCTCCAAGTACGCCCCCTCCATCCCCAAGGAGAACTTCACCGCCATGACCCGCCTGGACCACAACCGCGCCAAGGGACAGGTGAGGAGAAATAGGGGGGGGGGGGGGGGGGGGTGTCAAGTGTTGCCTCGTTGGGAGAGTTTGACTCCTGGACAAAGCGCCACATTAGTGTATTGGGGTCTTGGTTGTTGCGCAGGAGATGCCACTTCATGTTCACCGTAAAGTTCCGAAAAAACGCCCTCCCCCGAAATATCGCCCATTATTTAGTAAAGTGAAACATTGTTTACTAAAAAACCTTAAACATCGCCCACCCCCTAAAATGTATGGCTTTAGCGGCGATGAGTGAAAAAAATAAACGCGAATCATATATTCATGTACCCGCCGCGGTGGCTCAGTGGCTAAGGCGTTGTGCTGCTGAGCACGAGGTCGCGCGTTCGATTCCCGGCCGCTGCGGCCGCTCTCTGACGGACTCGAAAAGGGAAACGCCCGTGTGTGCGAGATTTCGCCGCACGTTAAAGATCCCCTGCAGGTGGTGAGAATTTATTCGGAGCACTCCACCACGGCTTGCCTCATCGCCTGCGTTGCGTCGGCGCGTTAAACCCCACAATCAATCAATTAGTGAGAGTTTCTCCCGCCCCAATAATGAAATCATGCTTGCCGATATCACTAGAATCGGCAAGTCTGCGGCAATAACGGAAGCCGTGTCCGCTTTGAAAGAGGATGAAACATAAGTAAGCACGACCATTGTCAGCTAGACTTGGCACACATATGGCACATGACTGCGGCAAGTTCAGGGGTGCGATCATTATGCGAGTGCGATCATTATGCGAGTAAATACGGTAAACTTTGTGAAAGTTGTCAGTCCTGCTGCCTTTTCCCCACTGATTTCAAATATGTCTTTATTTTTTGAGTCAGTCAATTAGTTACCAAGATAACTGGAGATAGACATTTTTGGAGGAACAATAGGCAAGACAGCGTTAGTCGTAAAACTGTAATCTTTATGCTTTCTAATACTATGATACCCTACTGAATGCAATAATAAAGTGGTTTTTTGATGTAACGCTAGGAACTAATTTTACTGCTCATTAAACTTTGGTGGTGCCAGTGGCGAGGACCCATTCCGAATGCCCATTTCAAACACCAAAGTTTAATGAGCTGTAAAATTAGTTCCTAGTGTTACATAAAAAAACCGCTTTCTTATTGCATTCAGTAGGGTTCATAGAAAGTATAAAGATTACAGTTTTATGACTAACGCTGTCCTATCTATTGTTCCTCCAAAAATGTCTAATTATCTCTAGTTATCTTGGGAACTAATTGACTGACTCAAAAAATAATGCCATATTTGAAATCAGTGTGAAAAAGGCAGCAGGACTGACAAGTTGCACAGTTTACTTAAAAACTAGAAATTGTTTTTTAAGAGGAGTGTCCCCCCTCTTTTAAACGCTGTTTTAATTTTGTTTTCAGCCGCAATTGTTTCTGCGCCAGTGTAGGCCTGCCGCACGTTCTTGCCGCCAGCACATCGACTAGGAAAAGCGTTGGGCTTACAGCGTAGCCTTGTGGTACTACCAGCAAAAGGGGCCAGTTTGAATTCAGAGTCTCTCTCTTCTGCATGCATCCATGCGGAACACCCCCAAAGGAAACTGAATAGAGGAGGCAAGAAAGCTTCCCGCCAACTGACGAGACTCCTTGTTCTCGCGCCTGACTCTGATCTATGGAACGTGGACGACACTGGCCTCCCCTTCCCCTTGCGCAGATAGCGGAGCGGCTGAAGGTGTCGGCGGCCGACGTGCACAATGTGATGATCTGGGGCAACCACTCGTCCACCCAGTTCCCGGATGCCAGCCACGCCTGGGTGAACCTCAACGGCCAGCACGTCAAGGCCACCGACGCCATCAAGGACCCCAGCTACTTTGAGGGGGACTTCCTCAGCGTGAGTTATGGGGCCTCTTTTTAAGTGCCGAGCACTTTAGGGGCTCGCCTTGTTGGCGTAGCTCGCTCGCTGGGCACAAGTAGAGCCCTACGGCGTTCCATCGTAGCGGCTGTCGTCGCGGCGTTACCCAGAGGCTTCGAAAACCAGGCGGTTTATATGCACCATTTTCCATAAGCAGCCGGGAAAGGAGGAAAATACTCGCAAACCAGTTCTCTCGATGGCTGACCAGCGTTGCCTGTGCGCGCTGGGCTGCTAACATCGCTCGGCGTGGTGTGCTTCGCTGCGTAGTTCAGGAGTGTTTCGCACCGTGTGGTTAGTTTTTGCGGGACTTTCAACTGTTTTAGCCGATGCTGCGATGCCGTTCAAGGCGCAAATGTCTCTTGGTCAGCACTCTGCGGTGGTGGGTTATCGGACAACCAGAGAAAGCAAGAAAAAGTCGCCGACAGCACGCATCTCCACGACACTGCCGGGAGAAAATGCAGTGCGGTTGCGACGTGTTTTGGCTGCATCGCTTCCCAACGGACACCGAGTTGAGATATCGGTGGACGCTGTTGATAAATCGCAACGACTTCGTACCAACGACCAACTCAAGGGTTTGTTGGGTGCACTTGGACGGCAAGGAGACGGGCAGAATCCATTTATCACACGCAAAGCTGCGACAGGGAACGGAACCCCCTGAAATGTTAGAAGTAACTTCATCCTTTACAATACAGCATTGATTGATTGGTTGATTGATTAATTGATTGACTATGGGGTTTAACGTGCCGACGCTTCATTGGTGATGAGGCGCGCCGTAGTAGAGGCCTCCGAATTAATTTTGACCACCTGGGGATCTTTCACGAGCGCCGATACAATACAACATTACAATAACTTCTGGTTCTTTGCAGTCAATTGAAAATACCATATATTGTTTGGTCATTATAGCCGATCAGCATTAAACAATCCTCTTTTCATCTAATCTAACCTTTAAAATCACGGCGTTTTGTTTACTTTTTTTCAGGCCAACGCATTACACTGCCAAACGATATGAAAGGATAACTCTCTCCATCGCATACTGCTGGTCGATAGCAGGATATGCAGGCAGCCAATGTGGAAACGCAGCTCGAGATACGTGAACGCTTCATTTGGAAAACAGCTCAACCTGTTCACAACGCAGTCAAAGGAAAAGCTTCTAATCCTTTTGTGTTGTCACGGGATCTAAAGTACTACAATTACAAAACAGTTACTGCTGGTCGCGTAAAGCATTTGTGGTGCAAGCAGTGGTTTCACAAAGGTCGGCTCCGAGCGACAGGCCACATGCGCTGCGCATAGTTAGGCCAATCATGATCACGATCATGATGAACCGATATTAACTCGCCCATTAATGTAAATCCTTCTGCTCAACCTGCGAATAGTAATTTGTCTGGTTGTGCGGTCGTGTTATTTTTCCACCCAGGTAATTTTGTTTCGTCAGTAGCCATATAAGTCTAGTTAAGAAAGATTATATCGCATTGCAATGTCAACAGCGTAGAAATCGCCTCGTCAAAAGTCCATCGCAAGCACGGATCACCGTGACCCACATATGCTGTGCGCGCTCCGCATTCGACGTCCGCGCTTCCGTAAACATGACTAATCAGTGAACATAACAAGCACGGTGGCATTGAAAACATGTATTTACTCCCCGGTATCGATTTCTGTGCCAGTCGGTGCCATACTGGTACGTTTGCATTGCTGAACTGCGGAGCACCACCGGCACCACCACCACACTGCTACTGCTGCTCGCAACAGCCGGGGTCGGCATCTTCCGCTCTGGCAGCAAATTAGGACCTAAAATCCGTCCGCAGATGATGAAAACAAAACAGAGCACACACACACAAACACTGTGACCGCTAACTTAACGCCAAACCACTACGGTTCACTCAGTAATGCACGGGTACCGAGCAGAATCTCGGAAAGAACGGAGCACTTAACAGCCCAGCGCGGCGGTTTCGGCGGTCGCTTCATAGACGCTGCTAGCGTCTCGTCAGAAAAAGCAAATGGCGGCACCCACCTCTAGCAAGGAAAATGGTGTATAGTCGTAAGCGTTCGAAACTTGTGAGCCACTGGCGCTTGTCATACAGCTCCCCGTTGTTTAGGGCAAAGAAAACTGGAGGTACATTTGAAGCATAATATACGTAATTAACCCGCAGCGCCCGCGTTCATTTAGTTAAGGACGCCTGTTGGGTTGGTTTTCACGATAGTAAGTGAAAAAAAGTGGGGGGGCAACGCCAGCATGTGTGGGAGGAAATAGCAAGCACAAAAAGAACACAACTCTTCCTGCCGCAGTTTCAGGCAGGGGGCGCGCAAGCACTGCGAAGGCGGGAAATTGGAATTGAATGGGGTGGTAGCAGTGAGCAGATAATGACAGTGTAGCCAGTTATGGCAAATCACTGCTCTGCACTTCTGATAGCTTTCACATTGAGTGGAACGGCTTGAATTTTGTTTTTTGTTTTTTCAATACTAGTGCCCTGGGACGGGTGACAGAATGACACGGGGGTTTATAGTTGTTGTCAACGGCAATATAGTGGCCACGGAGCAAGAATAAAATAGGAGGGGAAACTTGGCTTCCTGGGACAGCCTGATAACATCACAAGCACTTGGCGAACGTCAAGTTTGGCGGCAAGCGAAGGAAGTGCGTGGTCATCGCCACGGCCATCGCGCGTTCTGTTCGCGCTCGTCCAGTCCAACCCGGCCGCGGCATCGCATCGTTATTTCGCCGGGCCACCAAAACATTCCGTGGCCGAAGCGAGAGTGTGTGCACTCTTCTGCGCTTCCGTTGGCGGAAGAGCCGGCCTTCGCGATTAATTTTCGGTCAAATTTAAGCCGGCCGGTACGAGCGAATAAAAGGGGCATTTTCTTTTAATACGTAAACAATCTTGCGTGAGCAACAAGCCCGAAATACAAACGTGTGAACGCAAAAAAATGTAAACCCTGTAAACGCACGGCCTTATCTCGCATGCAATGCGCTGGAAGCGTCATACCTGCCAGGTTTCCCGAATTGTCCGGGAGACTCCCGAATTTTGATGGTTTTGTACGATTGTACGGCCGAAACGAAAATCTTCCGAATACACACCCGTGTCAGGCCAAACCTTTCTCTCAGTTTGGACACATTGCGCCAGAGCTACCCGACAGTCTAATACAATCCTACAGCAATCAAAACGGAGGCCTGTTTTGACAAAGGACCCTTTTTCTGTTGTAATTTCACGTTGTTATGTTTCGGTCTGTTTAGTTTGAAATGCCACAAGGAGACAGGCAAGGATCACCTTCCTTGTAGCATGTTTGAAGCCTAGAATAATGCGTGTTAAAGGTATCTGGGTTTTTTTGCACGAGCCAGATTGCCGATTTGTTAGAGCCAATTTCTGCCTCTGCTGTTACAATGAATAGTGGATATAACGGAACAAATTTACTGCCCCGATACGACTTCGTTGTAACGATGTTCGACTGTAGTTAGTTTCACGAGGTAGTTGCAACGAGATTCATTGAAGTAAGTTGAGGCCCCCCCCCCCCTTTGTAGTACCATCTCCAAAGAAGCGTAAAAGCTTGTTATGGACCGCTGGCCAAGTGTCTTGTAAAGTGGAACTTGTAAAACGGTATTGCAAGTCGGTACTTAATGTTGATGAGGCAGTGTCACCTTCTCTCTCTCTCCTTTTTTCTTTTTGCCATCTGTACCACAATGCAAGTACCAATGGCCCGTCCTTTGTACCAATGGCAAGTGGGGGCAGATTTGTGGAAGTGGTGCATTCAGCAATGCTTGGCAGGCACACAACATGTGCTGATGAATCTATTCACTGAAGTCGTTTCCACTAAGTGGGAGGCCTATCAGTACAGTGCACATGTGTGAGGGTGATTTTTTTCCCGCGAGAGATGAGGTGATAATCAAGGCCTTTTTGAAAAAATGGCAACTGGCACATTGGTGCACAAATCCCCCTCCTGTGTGGCAATCTGTGTGGAAATTACTATGTGGCTCCGTTACTCTTGAGAGCACGTCTTGGACTTGCACTCGGGTTTGTTTCGTGTGAGTTTACCCACCGCCTCGGGTTGGAAGAGGGTAATACCACCATCACACGGCAAATCTAATGTCATTCAAAGTGAATGACATTAGCTGTTAATCACATTCGGTTTGACCGTGCGGGTCTGCACGGCGACGTCATTTGGTAGTGAAAGCGATAACGATTAGCAAGCTCGCACAATTGCGAAATTGTAGTTCAAGTGCGTCCAGAATGTTTTCATACGCAACAGTTTTTTCCTTAAAACAAAATGAATAATTTTTCTATTTTAAAATTAAAAAGAAAAAAATCACCGTTTTACGTGACATAAGTGGACATCATAAGCCGAGACAAGTCCCCAAAAAATTCATATCAGGGTTGCGGACCAGATTTCTTTTCTTTTTCTAAGGAGTTCTTTATCTTTCTTTACTTGAAAACAAATATGCAGGGGAAAATGTAAGTTTACTGACAGTTTTTAGAAACAGTGTGGTTTGGTTTATTGCTGAACTTTCTTGTGTAGTGACGTAGTACCACTGCTGTCGAGGCTACTTATTTGGGCGCTGAATGAGCTTCCGAACCTCAGTAAGCCGCTAAGTGCTGTTCGCCTCAAATGTCATCCGGTATTCTCGTGTAGTGCCGAACTAATGACAATTAGAACTAATGACATTTGCTCTAAATGTCATTAGATCTGCCGTGTGAACGTGGTATAAGTTTTATGGATGCAATGTTGTGTGGGTGTACGTCTCTGCTCCCTCTGTGAGGGAACTTTACACTAGAGTGTGGAGTGCAGTGTTGTCAGCCCTCTGTTGTCGGTTGGGCGTGCTTTTGCAGACGGTGCAGAAGCGCGGTGCGGCCGTGATTGCGGCCCGCAAGCTGTCGAGTGCCATGTCAGCGGCCAAGGCGGCGGCTGACCACGTGCATGACTGGTGGCACGGCACCCCTGAGGTGAGGGCAGTGGGGCTGCTTGGTTTCGGGCAGTTGCGTTGTCACGTTGAGAGTGAATGAAATTGCTCATGAAGATGAAATACAAGTCTTGGTACATGGCAGAAGACTGCGTTGTCCTGGTAGCTTAGTACCAAATCTGGCGCTAACTTAGCGCAAGTAGCGGAGATTGGCGTGTTGCCAGACCGGTGACGCGTTGGGGTAACAGAATACTCCGCAATACGCTCTGACAGTAACAACCTCGATCCGTGGCCATTGACTATGTGTACAAGAGTGCAGTGGTGTCATCCGTTGAGTGTGCCATGACTCGCAGGCCATCTCGTGTAAGGGAACGACACTACACAGATGGCACTTTCTGGCAACGTCTTTGTGATGTAACAGAATCTTGTTTGTGGGAACGGGAGCCACCCACCTAAGAGAATGTTGCTACGGGGGCGCCTGTCATTCCGTTTCATTGTGTCACTGGAATATGACCGTTCAGTTATAACACACTGGCTGGCCCAAGTCTTACGTCACTCATGCCCACAAAGCATCAGTGTGGAGGGAAATTTGAAAACATTTTTTTTTGGGTGCCAGCTGGCTTTCTTCTGCCTACACTGAAATTTCAGAGGCCGAGATAGTAGTGACATAGTGCTGGTAATAGACTGGAAACCGGCGACATCGTAGCAACCGAGTGTCTGTTGGCTTCTGGATGTTTCGACGGATAGACAGCGCACCCGCGAGGGAAAGTGGTTCCGTGCAGTCTCGTACTCCCGTTTGCCGGCCCGTTGTTTCTAATCGAGAGCCTCCCTCCTTCCCCTCGTACAACAGGGCGAGTGGGTGTCGATGGCGGTGATCAGCAACACATGGTACGGCTCCCCCGCGGACGTGATCTTCAGCTACCCGGTCAAGGTGGGCAAGGACCGGCGCTGGTCGGTGGTGGGAGACCTGCCCATGTCCGACTTCGCCAAGCAGAAGATCGAGCTGACCGGCAAGGAGCTGGTCCAGGAGCGCGACGACGCCCTGGCCGTGTGCAAGGACTGACGGGGCGCGCCGTCCACAGCCAAGCTCTGACCGACCACCTCTTTCCCCCTCTCTTTTTGGTCCTCGCCCCGTTGCCACGCCCGGTTGAGAGTTGTCGGGGAATGGCGGTGCGTAATTGTCCCGCTGTTTCGGGAAGCATAATAAAGACTGGAGCGTTTGAGTAGGTAACAAGTGGCCACTTGGTGGTGTTTTGCTCGGGTGGAAACTAGGACTAGGGTTCCTTCGTGTCCCGAGAGGTTTTTTTTTTTTCTTTTTTGTTTTCTTAAGGCTCAACCAAGACGTGTTTCAACTGCACTGATAAGGACGTTTTCTTGGTGGACTAGTGATTGACAGTGCTTCCAGCTTACTCAGCTTCTGTAAAGGGTCAGGCGTGTTGTCAGTACGTAATCGACCTATGCTTTTGACACGCACTTTTTCGTGTACGCGGGAGAGAGTATTGGGACATCTTTTGTGTTCTGGGTGCACTAGAAGCACCTAAAATGAACTCGTAGACACTTTTCGCAACTGAGTTTAAGCACTAGCAAGCACTGGTTCAGTCAGTAACATTCCCCTAGGTATGCAAGCGTGGTGAGGCAATGGGCGAGACCTTTTCTCTTTTTTTTTTTTTTCACTTCCCACACCTTTTTTTCCCCTAAACCTGTACTGAAGTAGCAACATTAGGACCTTGTTTTCGTATTCCTTTAAAGTTTTCCGCGTTCAGAGTACACAAAAACCTCCCACTTTCAAAGACCTCTAACGTGCAACGATCTAAACTCTGTGTGGAGCGTTTGTTGAGACAAGGGGCTCACCAATCTCTTTTCGTGTGCGAATAGAAAGTTAGGACTCGAGTAGTCTTGTGTAGTTGGTTCAGACTGCGTGTATTCAATGACTGGGTGCATGTGTTAAAACGAAATACCCCGGCCCCTCGATATGAGCTTCCACACACATTTGTCAAGGACAGACAAAGGCTTTTATTTGTACAGGCTCTGTTGTACAAGGCACAAACGAGTAAAACGCGTCTAGTGTTGCTACGAAACAAAACGATTGTTCTATCTGCGAATTGCAAGCACATTGGAAATTGCCCATTTCTAGAGATGCTGAGAAAACGTTTCAGTGTCTTCTCTCTTGGCTGTAGACGGCTCGGTATTGCAAGAGAAATTGCTAATCTTGTAAAACGCTACTAATTGGGAGCTGGTGAACATTGTCTGCACTTACTAACAAAAACACGCTTTGTGTGCGAAATAATAGCCCATCATGTAGACTACAAGGTACATGCAGATGTGATAGATAGTATGGCAGGTAAGCTAGGCTGTACGTTTTAACCTTGCCTTTTTTCAGTTGTGTCAACATTATACGTGATGAGTATGTAATGTGAGAAATCGAAACGAAATTTTCTGGCGTCAAAATTGGCTACAACTGCGTCGATACATTATGAACAAACACCTAGCTAGCACAAAGCTAACCAAGACACCTTGACATTACTTTGCAAAAAACATTGCTGTTTGAAGATGCTGGTGTCGAAGACAACTCCCACCAAACTGCAGTTGCTACAAAGTACAAAAAGCCCTGCTCGAAATGCTGCCTTGACATGTTTCAGTTTACAAATAAAGCTTCACTTGGGTTGCTGGAAGAACAACGCCTCTGCGCCTTTTCCTTTGTTAAAGAACACTGTTTATGTATGATATTTTTTCTTAAACCTGAATTTCCTTCTTGTGAAAGCGGTGACATTGCAACAACACCCCTTGACATGCTTTTACATGTTAAATGCTATGAACATTGCAGGTATCTATAGACATTACAGTACCATTATAACAGATACAAATGCATTGCTTGTAAGGCTAATTCATTCTCTGCTTGCCTCTTGCAATGTTGTCACTTTGTATAGGGTGGAGCTCTTCTAAAAGAAGAGCACAAAACAATTCAATCTTCGTTTAGTAGTGTTAACCAATAAAACCAGTTCGGGACAGTTGTGCATATGGCAAGTTCACCGCGACACTGACTTAAAAACAAGCTCTGTCACCACAAGCTTGCACAACCAAGTTTGATACTTTTACTCGCAACAAACTCTGCATTGAACGTAAAAAACTGCCTAAAACGCTTTCTGCATAAACGGTAAGAACACAAACACACAGCTAAAAACTAAACACACCTTCCTCTCAACAAACTCTGTCCCAGGACTTGGGCTGCGTACAAATAAAAACAAACACTCTTAAGGGGAGTCCAGACTAAAATAACAGCAATGGTCAAAAAAAAAAAAAAAAAAAAACTGCAAGACAATCTGATGAGAAGTGACCATAAATGCTTCAAAATGGGCTTGTGAGTGGGACTCTTGACCGAAATTCCTTTTCGGGGCAAATCCCTTGTCCAGGACTGAATAAATGTGATGTGTAAAAAGGATTCCCCTCGAATGGCAGTGTGTTGAAATGGCTGCGGTCTTTGCCAGGGCCGTCGTCAGCGCTTGAAGAAGGACGTGATCGGGTGCATGTTCAGCAGAGCTCGTTTGGCGCGGCTGCTCTTCTTGGCCTGCGAAAACAAGCGGACACCCGCTACAGCAAACTTCTCAACCACAACTGCCGCGCCAGTGTATAGGAATTTTAGCAAGCTGGGACACAAGGATGATACTGCACGCCTTGCAGTTGCGTGTGAAGAATTCTGCTGGAGCTTTGGCACACAGCACGCCCCAGCCAGTTGGCACGTTCTTGGGCATGAACATACAGACCGGTTGTTCACTATTCATTTCTGACAAGGACGTGGTTGCCTTTTCTTCTATTCAAGTTTTACAGCCCGCTGCAGGGTCTGTGATGTCAGCTAAGGGATTCGTGAAAGCTTTGCTGATTAGTGGAAGCAGAAGTTAGAAAAAAATTGTTGATTTCTCTGTCACAGGAATCGGTAAAACAAGAAAGTGAAGGCAAAAAACAGCGCAAAGAAACGGCACGGAAGACGAGAAAAGACAAACACGGGCGCCCGTGTTTGTCCTTTCTCGTTTTCCGTGCCGTTTCGCTGTTTTTTGCCATCAGTATGAACCAACTAGTCTTCACACTTTAGTACAAAAGTGAAATGTGCAGCGACATCTGCAGCTGAGCATGATTTGCGGGCTGGCAGCTTTCTTGTGGGTGTGCTTGGCGAGCGACGTCCTGCGGACGGGTCGCTTCGGCAAAGGTGTACTGGTGTCATTTCCGTGACGGATACGACGCCAGTGAAATCTTGGGGTATCGCGGCATAAGACGCTTTCGTGTTAAAATATAAAACCCAAAAACGAACAACCCTAAGTATAACGTAATTTTTAGTACTAAAGTCTGCTTCCCCACAAGAAGACCCTGTGTGCAGGGGTGCACCCTTTACAGGCCGCTTGCTCCGTTGTACTGGCGTCGCTTCCGTGACGTAGGTGACGTCAGCGAAATCTTTGTGTATCCGGGAATAAAACACTCTCGTGTTAAAAAAAGCCTGCTGCTGCTACCCTCCATACATGTGCAGAGCATTATAGTCTTGCACATCCCACTGTGAAACACTGATGAGTGCAAGCTTAGTCACCACGGTGCCAAGAGAGAAAGAAAAGACTATGCAGCCTCACAGCCAGATTGGAACTAGGATTCGTACAGGCTTCAAAAGCAAAAATTCAAGGGTTTTCAAGGACTTTCAAGCACCACAAAACACATTTTCAAGGTCCCCATCTAATGTTTAATCTGGGATTATTTATAACTTTTCCAACACAATGCTAAAGTTTTTTATTGCACAATATCTAAGCACATTAGTGCGCATTTAGATAGGTGCTAACGGGTTCGTAAATGCTCCCCCCAGTTTCATTTTTTTTTTCACCCGCCGCGGTGGCTCAGTGGCTAAGGCGTTGCGCTGCTGAGCACAAGGTCGCGGGTTCGTTTCCCGGCCGCGGCGGCCGCTTTTCTGATGGAGGCGAAAAGCAAAAACGCCCGTGTGTGCTAGATTTTGACGCACGATAAAGATCCCCAGGTGGTCAAAATTAATCCGGAGCCCTCCACTACGGCGCGCCTCATCGCCTGCGTTGCGTCGGTGCATTAAACCCCACAATCAATCATTTTTTTATTTCATGGCTGGTATTTAGAGGTTTTCCTTTTTTCTTTGTGTTTTGCTGAGACTGTTTAATTTCAAAACTTAGTTAATGCTGCGTGCATCTCCTGCTTTGTCAGCAAGAGTATCAGCTGAAATTAAATCGAGCAAGTGTTGCTTCAAGGCAGGATGAACTATGTACACGTCCACCATTTTCACGTAAAAGCAAACGTAGATGAAGCGTATGAGGAACAGCAAACATGCAATGAGCAAGCGTCCATAGACCAGATGAAAGATGCAAGATAGAGAACAGAAGCTGGCTTTCACTGGATTGTATCGTGATATAGATTGGATTGACAAGTGCCTGCTCCTAATGTTGCCTCGTAATAATGAAAATCTACCCAACTTGTAATTTCATGCAATACACTGAAACTTGATTGTTACAATGTTTATTTACATTTGTTAACACCTAAAATCCACGACAAACACTTTAAATTCTTGTGAAAAGACAGGGCCATTGATTCTCTCCGGAAAAATCAAGGGTTTTCAAGGACCCTTTAAAAATTCCAGGACTTTCCAGGCCTTGAAATTGACACTTCTAAATTCAAGGGATTTCAAGGACCTGTGCGAACCCTGGGAACAATGGATAGGAAAGAACTGCATTTTCACAGCTTTCCGAAAACCTGCTCATGCTAGCAACATTGCATACAAGAGACCTTGGTTACAAGAGATGTGTTTCCTGGGTTCCCTAAGTGTCTTTTGTAACGCGGTTTTACTGTATCTGTGGCCCCTGCGGCGACGGCTGGCTTGAACCGCTTTTGAAAGATTGCTGCAAAAAATATGTAGAGACGAAGTTTCTTGACGCAAAACTTCCTCTGCCTCCTCCGCCCCGACCCCCTTCCAAGACATTTTTGAGCAGACTGTGTGCTTGACCGACCGGGAGACCTCTCACAACTTTCAGCCTCCTGACAGGTTTCCCAGACTCGCAATCCCTATCATGCATCAGAGCTCACGGCGACTGCATCTGCATGGCTATCACACCTTGGAGAGAGTGAGGACAGACAAGGCCTACTACGTGTAGTAGGACAACATGCTTGTGCGGAAACATCGTCACCCGGACAGTCCTTGACTGCATTTTTTTGTCCCTTTTTGTCCACTTAGTCTATTCCAAGAGCAGGAGAGAATCCACAGATACCTTCGAACTACCCCCCCCTCGACGGCAGTTCCCAACCCACACCGCTACACTCTCAACCAACGTAGCCAGGACCCCTCTCCTTTCAACACTCCCCACTTAATTTTCTTTACCTTAAAAGAGAGAGAGAGAGAGAGAGAGAGAGAGAGAGAGAGAGAGAAGGAGAGAGAGAGAGAGAGAGAGAGAGAGAGAGAGAGAGAGAGCTTATAGGGAAGGTGCTAAGCTCCCACCCTGCAGTCTGCAGCAGACCTGACCTCCAGGTACGAATGTGTCAATCATCGCTGGCCCCAACCAAAAGCACTGTGGTAAGCAACAGGTTTTGACCAACATGGGGAAAAAGAAAGAAAATCACAGAGTGGACGGCATGAGACCACCTTCTTGCATGGCCACCTGCAACGGCCTTTGCTCGCGTCAACGTGTGCAACCCTGTGCAAGCTTTCATTGCAAAAACAATTCGCACACTGGCCTCACGTGTTGCACCTGAATCTCCGGCCTGTTTAATTACCACTGCGCATGCCAAAGAGATAACAAACGGTGTGTCCGTATTTGTTTCTTCTCCCGGTCCTGTCTTCTTTGCACGGTGGCTTTTCCCTCCATCAATTCTGCCCTTGTACTGTGCCCTTCAAATGCACCCGCGCAACCATCAGCAACCACAGCCCCTGGTATCAAACTTTCACAACGTACGCGCCAGCCATCTTGCACAAACAACCTTTAAAAAATGCAGCCTTCACATGAAACTCCCTCTTCCAAATCAAGCAGCTCAAACAGCATGTCTAACGTAAGCAGGGACATTGGGAATGTTGTCTATGGCCAAGGGTCAACGAACTCTGCATGCCTCATTTCTTTCAAGACAGGCCACACAGGGTAGCAAGGCTTTATGGCGTACCTGTGGAGCACTGGACTGTACAAAAGCTCTCGTGAGAAATATCTGTGTAAGCCTGCGCATGCGACTGACACCTCTCTAAGCATCATTCCACATCTGTGTTTTTTTTCCTTTCTCATCTTGCATAGCGAGCTGGGCACAAAATCTCTCTCTCTCTCTCTCACTCTATGTTCGCAT
This sequence comes from Haemaphysalis longicornis, assembly GCF_048455015.1. Lineage (NCBI taxonomy): Eukaryota > Metazoa > Arthropoda > Arachnida > Ixodida > Ixodidae > Haemaphysalis > Haemaphysalis longicornis. The sequence goes on from NW_027526233.1 coordinate 91,862,882, forward strand.
CAATCGCTTCAGCCCACATTACTGCAACTTGTCCCTCCAAAATAACACGCACGCTGTCACGAGTTTCCAACTGCACGAGACCTGTACAATTTTTTTCTTTTGTGCCTGCTCGCTCACATCCCAGGCTCACCTCTTCCGCGAATACCGTGACTCAGTATAGAAAACATCTGCAAAAACGAAAAAGTTAACTTTGAACTCGCGATTTGCAAAGCACTTGCAATGACATACCCAGCGCCCTAGACTACTAGGCCACGGGACGGGCTGTGCTGACCTTAGTAATATAAGGTATATATTTTATAAACAGTTTACACTTTTATTTAGTTTTGGCATTTCAAGCAGCTTAGGTGACTATTTGTTGTTTTGCGCTCGTGCAGTAAGCATCCCCCAAGTTTCCACAATATATCACATCTAGCAATTGCATTTCTTAGACGGAAAAGCGTTCGCAGATGCGTAGTCGTGCTGCTGACCGCTGTGCTTGTTCGCCCAGCGCAAAAAAGTGCTTCCCGCACCCTAGTTTTACGCTGTGCGGAAAAAAATATCAGTTGATTTTATTTCCTTAGTACCTATATTGACTTCGCTGACTCTTCTCCCGCCTTCAAGAGGCCTTATATTTTCCTACTGGCGTACCAGTCAGCGAAGCGTCGCATGTGCGCTTGTGCAGCGCTTGTGTGAAGCGACCTTGACTTGGAGCTAGATACAGTGTACAAACTAACCAAGTAAAGAAAGCCACATTCTTCCATTCACAAACGTGTCCTGGCTTCGTTTTAACTGAGCGAACGGATTGCAACGACCCGTCGGCGGTCGGCGGACGAAACGCTCGGCCGACTGACTCTGCCTGAAGGCCGGGGAGCCGTGCAGTAGCACAGCCAGCGCAGCCAATTGCGAGCTTGGCTCCTCCCGACGTCACACGAAAACGCCACAGAAAATGGGCGAGCGTAAAGAGAGGAGGACAGCATTTTCGAATTAATTTTTCTACTAAATAAAATCGCGTAAACGTGCCCAGAGTGGTCGAAACATGGCCTGGGGACTCCGGACTACAATTTGCGCTAGTAATCCCGCAATGTTTACATATCACTTCAGTGTCCCTTTAACTGATGCAGGTAAAAAGTGTTCCTCCTTTCATTCCACTACCTCCCTCCCTCACACAAACACCAAGTTTTGGTGTGACAGCAACAACAACAGCTGAAACTTCGAAACAAACTAAGATGAGAAAAAATAACCTGACTACACTCAAACCCCGCGATAACAAAGTCCCATGCGCACGGAATTCCTGCAGCAACAAAATATTTTCCAATCCCGGGCAAGCGTCCACACATACCCATGTATTTCACATCTCGTGGCAACGAAATGCTTTTGAAAAGTGATCCCGTGTAAACGAAATTCGCTGCAAGTCCGGTCGGCATTTTATCTACCAATTTGAGGGGAACAGTGTACGAAAAGTGCTCAAATGTCATTTTTTTTCGGACTCAGTGCATAAACTTCTGCCACAGTGCACTTGCATGGCCGCTGCCATATTTGTTTACGAAAAAAACTGCAGCAGGCGGCTGTGGGGGCAGCCTCGCAGCGACACCACCAGGGGGCGACACATGGTGACTCGGCACGGCTTTGGCTTGGGCAATGCTAGCTGGCTACCACTGAAGAGCACACGTGCGTTCGTTGCGTGTACGGCAATTGGCACGCACATTTTCACTCAATAAGGTGCCTCCGCCAGCCCAAAAGCGGAAGTTTTTATCGCGGCAAGATAAGGCAGCCAGCATTGCCCAAGTCAGTGGCCCAAGTGGAGGAAGGCAGGATAGCGAATTCATGGCTGTAACTTTTGCGAAACTTTAGACGGAGACAAATACAAAAAGGGACACGAAGACCAGCGCAGTTATTGCAGGATAGCGGTGACGAGTTTGGAACCGCCTGCAGTTTGCTCTACCATTTTGAAAAGCAAGGCTGCCACTATATAATTGCTACAATGGTGCACGCGCGCGAAACAAAAGTGACGGCCGTGGCCTTTACGGACGTCAACAAAGTGGTGCCCACTTGGTTTTGTGAACAGCACTGAAACAACGAGGTGCCACTGTCTGCCAAAGTTTGTCAACGGAAGAAGCTGGACTTCGCTTGCATGCTCGGACGTACTCGGTGCTGAGGACCAAGCAGAAAAACATGCAGCGAAGGCAAACCTGCGCGATGTTTTGAACGCATTTGACACGATTCGGCCGTTCTTAGGTGCCCACGACGACTAGCAGTGAACCACTTCGTGTAGTGCGAGAGCTGAGCTGTGAAGTTGCTGCAAAGTAATATAACTGACTTTTAGAAATAACTTTTCGGTTGGTGGGCTATTTTCCCGTTGTTTACGTTTAGTTCCCATGGCAGGGAAATTCCCGCAAACGCAAATTTTTTGGCTTTCCTCAGCGGTTACGCTATTGCGGGGTTCAACTGTACTACGAAACACACCTCCCCCCCATCACAACCGTCAAACCCTCCTTATGTGCCCCTGCGCCGACGTGTTCTCACTTTCCACTATGTTGTCCACCACACAATCCACTCCCTTCCACAACCCTTCCCAACCAACACTCCACGTCTGGGCGGATCCACCCCACCTAAACGCTCACTCCCACTCACACACGACACATCAACTGATCAACTGTGCAGCCTTGTACAACTTCGCGCGTTTGTTTTAACTCGCATCTCTCAGAAATGCACGTTCACACCACCTCCAGTGTGGACAGCACAGAAGCGTCACGGCTTCCTCAGAAAACCCTTCTTTGTAATGCCTTCACGTAGAATCATTCAGAGGGACGCTACCGTGCGCAAATATTGCCTCCCCTGCTGAACTTTCTGCCCCTGATGATTGATTGTAGGGTTTAACGCGCCGACGCAACGTGGGCGATGAGGCGCGCCGTAGTGGAGGGCTCCGGATTAATTCTGACCACCTCGGGATCTTTATCGTGCGCCGAAATCTCGTACACACGGGTGTTTTTGCTTTTCGCCTCCATCAGAAAAGCGGCCGCCGCGGCCGGGAATCAAACCCGCGACCTCGTGCTCAGCAGCGCAACGCCTTAGCCACTAAGCCACCGCGGCGGGTAACTTTCTGCCACTCGAGTAAGAGAAGACAGTGTTATGCAGAGTAGAAATGCGAAACCTGCTCCGAGGCTAGGATCTGAAAAGAACTGTAGAACTGTCACAAGTGCTCACTCTTTTCTTCGTCAATGCCGGAAGTCAAGCAGGGCCACCAACTCAGCATTTTCCAATCAGGAAAGCCGTCAAAAACTAGAAAAGGCAACAAACCACCCACTTAAAAAAAAAAAAAAAAAAACTCTACTCTGTGTGTAACACACCCACCCAAACCGCTCGTCCATGGAGGACAGCAGTCAGGTCGCATTTGGGCTGTGAAATGTCCGTTTAAATCTCCCACCAGCACAACAGGCCTGCCATCTTTGCATGAAGCCTAGCAACGCATTCACACCTCACCCCCGCTTGCGAACACATAAACCGGCAGCAGGTGACACATGTCACTAAAATCACTAAAACTTCACCCTGGAAGGCCTTCAAGAAGGTGACTCAAAACACAAGCTTTGGAGACAAAAAACTTCCATTCTGCCCGATTCTGCACATGGACACGATTTGTGGAAACAGACATTAACAGCTTCGCTGCAAAAAGTTTCCAACCGCTTCTGAAAGTAAAGTCACAAAAGAGGACAATTGAGACGGAGAATCTCATCCAACTCAGTTTTCCTGCAGTGTCAAAAATGCGAAATGAAAAACGTGCCCCCCTTAACCCAGCAGCGAATACAATGTCATCCCCACCTTTCTGTGCTACAATTGCGTAAGAATGGGGACAAAGACTAAAGCGAGACGACACGACAGAGCGCTCTGTGTCGTGTCACAACGCGATACATGACACAGAGCGCTCTGCGACTCTGCGTGCTGTGTCTTGTCGTCTCGCTTTAGTTTTCGTCCCCTTCTCTGCACAATTGGAGTACACCATGGATTACCAACTCGCCCAAACCTCCAGCCTACCAACCCTCACCTTGTCAGTGCTGGCCCCCTGCTTGCGGAAGAGCCTCGCCATGGCCTTGTGCTGCTTGCGACCGCGCACTGCGCTCAGAGCCGTCACCAACTCGGTCACCGCCGGACGCGGTGGAGTTTCCAGCTTCTGCACGGGCAGGTTCTCCGAGTCGCAGCCCAGCAGCTCTGTCACCGTGGTGGAGGCAGCAAGGCAGCCACCCTCCTCTGTGCCACCGCCGTCCACCAAGGCCTTGCTGGTGGCCAGGGCTTCCAGGCGGGGGAGGAGGCGGCGCTGCGTCACGTTCACCGCGTTGTCGGCCTTGCGCGGGGAGAGGAGGGCGGAAGTGGCAAGAGGAGACGGTCCCTCGGCAGATGTGCTCGAGGACTGGGGGGTGGCGTTGGTCTGGCTGCTGCGTGCCTGCGAGGGGAGGAGGGAAAAGAACAACAGTTTGGGAAATCACTCTTTCCCGTTTATGGGGCCATGAAGGTGACAAACATCCCTATTTACTCTGAAACAACTACCCTTTGGTACAAGGGGGGGTGTTTTGGTGTTGGAACAGCCCCGAAATTTTCTCAGCATCACACACCTCCCTCTGTCCCCTCTGCATTTCAGCCTTTCTTTCGTCCACACCATACCCCGCATCACTATATTAATATTGTTACGCACATATTACACACCAGGAGTTACAACCGTACATGCATCAGCTGTGGAGTTAGACAAAGAAGAAAATAAGGGTGCACTCCGGTTTCAAGGCGACATTGGTCACCTTAGAACCGCTTTGGCATTTTTGGGTCGCTGGCCAAACACCCTGTAGCAAATAAATCCGTCTCATAACAAATGTAAAAACAAATTAAGGAAATTAGACAACAACATGAGGTGATGTTTGCACACAGACTATCTTTCCTTATGGTTCTTCTTTTTTTTTTGCCAGCGGTGAATAACACCCCCCAAAAAATATTTCTAACTAAGCCACTGCCTTGGTGACTACTCACCCAGCGCCATTACAGCCACGAGCCTTTTTCTGCAACCATAAACACACAAGAAACACTGACGGACTTTCACATATCCGCCAACCTGGGGACCTCGAAAATCGGGAGACTGGGTGCGAGGAATTTTTTTTTTTTTTTTCAGCATACATTGCCTGTCTAGCCTGCGAGATCAGCCTTCATTTCAAGGCCACAGTTTGAAAACCAAGCAAAATCAAAATGACATTGCCGTTGATGAGGAAATTATCCACGTTCCCCTCCTTCTCAGCGACACGAACAAAGCTCCGGTGCTTATTTGTTGCCAAATGCAGTTTTACATCACCTTTCCTGCCATGCGCCGCGCTCACTCTGCATGCACAAGTCGTGCAAAATTGAAAGTGCTTGACTTTCGGGGGTGGCTCAAAACACAGAAAAGCTGTAGTAAAAGGCCTCAATGAAGAAAATCTCCAAATACTTCTTCTTCAGCTTCAACAATGCCATGTAGTCAACGGAGCTATAAAAAAAGCTGTACACGCTCACTGAACTCAAACGGCGTGGATATGACTTCTGCTGACTTCAGCTGGCTACCTAACTCATGATGGCAATTATGATGCAAGGATGTTGCTTGACGTGTATTTTTCGTTTTTCTCCCACGGTGCGGTCGGGGCACTTTTCCGGGAGATTTATGACCATTCCCGTACAATAGGGAGGATAGGTAAAAAATTGGGAGAGTCGGCAGGTATGCTTTCGATTTAGCCACTACAGTGATGTAACATGGGCCAGGAGGACTCAAGTAATGCAATAAAGTGGAACTACAGGTTCCACTACGATCCCCCAGCCATGTTTCTTAGTGGCGGCTTAGGTCCGTGGCCGCAAATCGCACAAGCAAGGTTTTACTGCGTCACACAGAAGTTGCCCCGAACGTGTCTGCGGAGTCACCACTCCTTCACCCGTTTTCGTCAACATCTTGATTATTTGGAGGAAGTCTGTAATAAAGTCAGCACCAACACTATCAGAACAGAGCAGCAGTCTTTCTAATGAACCCAACTTGGGTTCCGTCTTCGTAGCCCTCTTATTTAAGGGGGGACGTGGCTTTCAAAATCAACTTTTTTATTTCTGAGTGGATTTTGATGAAAATTGGCACAGCAACTGGAAATGCTTCTGTGACAACACCATAAAAATTTCAAGATAATATTTTGATAACTTTTTTATTTATTAGATTTTCTTTCTGTTCCGCTTGTACCGAGCTTGAGCGACTTATAAAACATGATAGAAAACTTGTTCGAAGTGCTTTGCATTCCCAAATGAATGGGCGAGGTCGTGACAGTTTTAGAATTATTTTTTTTACAAAACAATATTTTTTAGTTTTCATTTTTTTAGAGGTTAATGTGCAACAGGCATGTCGACTGTGAACGACTATTTGAATAAAAAAGTCACAAAAAACAAATCTGGAAAACCAAAAGTGTCACGACCTGAACTGTTCATCAAGGAATGTAATGCAAGAAACGGAATCAAAATAGACCCAGTGGTCACGAAGAAATCCCTGGGGCGGTATTCTCGTAACTGTCCCTTTTGAAAACGTCCCTTTTGCGTCCCTTTCATCGTGACGTACTTCCGGTTTAGAAGTGGACGTTGGCAGCATGGAGGAAGGTTGGCAGTAGGTTTGTCGCGCTTGCGTTACGTCACTTCCGGTTGTTTGCTTTTAGCCAATCAGGGCTCGCCAAAAGGGACACTTTTCAAAGGGACGCAAAAGGGACAAAACTCGAGAATACCGCCCCTGGAACAAGCGACATAGGTGGCGAAAAAAACTGTTTTGAGAAAACGGCTTCCGAAGTTGCAACATAGGTTTCACTTATCAAAAGTCGCCACGGTTGCACCCTTTCATGTCCTTTTGAACATGGGGCTTCTGGAATGCCTTGCCTTGAAATTGGAGTGCCTTTTACAGCCTTTCTCTTTCCAGAAAACATCATTTTCAGCTCCTCCGTGAAGAGTACATACCCCCTTTGCAAACCAAACGGAGGGGAAGATGGGTTTCAATGGGCTTTCAATGCAAAGTATGGTTAGTTGGTTGGCTGTATCGCACTGGACAACCTCCTTTTGCAGTGTTGTCACCATGGCAACAAGTTAAGCATTTTTTTTTACTTAAATGTGAACATTTTTGGCTTTTTTTATGATTTGTATCTTGCCTGGCACAGCAACTTAAGTACTCATACGTGCAGGTGTTCATTGCCAAAAGTTTGCATACCACAAGGATGAAAATGAGCTACTTTGAAGCTTGGTAGAGTATTCTGCATAACTCCCAACTTCAATGCAAGAGCATATTTTTTTACTACTTTTGACATTCAAGGCATCGAATATTTCTCGCAGCACAGCCAGTATGCCCTAAGCAATGGTATCAATAATTTCCCTAAAAAAATCACTGCTAAATGCTGCCACAGTAACGTACATTTTTAACGCAGAGAGCATATTTTTATTCCTATATTACTAACTCAAACCTGTTTGCATGAAAATTACAAGTGCACGGGAAACGTAGCGCAAGACAGGCGATATGGCTCGCGCGCATCGCAGCGCACGCTTACCGCGACATATCGAACTTTAATTATACCTGATATGGCTGGTCAGGTCGCTTTTAAGATTAAATCTAACGTCGCAGGCATTAATTACAACTACTGGCGTTCAATCGTAACCGGTTGCCCAGTCATGTGATGCTCCGATGCGCGTCGGCTATGCCGTGCGCGCCGCAGCGTTTGACGCGTCGACCGCTTCTTTCTCAAGGCTAGCGAGCCCACAGTCAAAACACAGCAATAACTAAGCGTGTAAACATCGCAAATCCGACTAAAAGTTAACTTCACGAACCGCTATCGCAAGCGCGCACACCGCGTCACCCTCCAAGGTCTGGCGACGGTAGAGTCACGCGCACCACGAAGCGTTCGATGACCTCCGCCTTTCGAGCCACACAACTTCCCGTAATCTGGCTCGTTATCTCTGGCATTCCCATCGCGATAACGTGCGTGTTGAATACCACCGATTGAATAGAAACTTGGCCGAGCGAAGCACCGAAAATGAACTCAAACCGCACGCTACGCAGTTCTGGCGGCTGCCATCTTGCATTGCGCCGCGACACCCAATCAGGAGGGCCCTCTTGGCGCGGCCCGACCGGAGGACGAATAGCGCTTGAGCATCTATTTCTAGCTTCGTTTGTGCATCATTTCTTTTCTGCTGTTCGTGCGTTTGTGAATGAACGAAGATAAAAGAGACGCGGGGAACCGGAAAGACGATCGCTCGGCCGATCTAACCATATCAAAATGGCCGCGCCCGGTGGCACCGTTGCGGAGATAGAGCGCTCCGAAAATTGCCGTTTCTTCGCCCTTTTGCGCTGATAGTTTGTCACCGCGCCTGACAAAAGTATTTTTTTATGCCACTTTGCGACGCTTTTCAGCGTAAAAACTTTGCAGACGCACAGATTAGGAAACATAGAAGCCGAATATGTGGGTTTCAAAAAAACGATGTTTTGGTCATTTTTCCGAAGTTGAAAGCCGCGTCCCCCCTTAAAGGAGTACTGACACGAAATTTTTATGTTACGTTTTTTTCGCTGCTATGCGTGCCTACCAGCCCACTAATCATAGAATTACAGATTAGACGGTCGCGTGCAGCGTAAACATTCATTTACGGCGTCGTTTATTCGTGCCAGTTTCGGTTCCGACAAAAAAACGCCGAGCGGCTGCCATGACAGCATGTATCACATGGCGTTACCATTCTTGCCATATCGCTGCCTCTCTGGAAGCGCGCACGAGCGAGCGCACGCACGCGCCCAGACCGGCCGAGGTCTTCGCCGTCCCTACAGACCCGGGCAGCATGATGTCAGTCCCAGAACCATGACGTGTACACACGCCCGAGCAGCGCGCGCCAACCACAGCCAGCGCGTCGGCTTCGTCTCGCCTACCTATCCCTTTATCACTCCCTTTCTCCTCTCTAATCTTTATATACCCCTCCTCCTCCCCCCCCTCCCCCCTGCACTGGGTTGTATGCAGGTGAGCCCCCAGCTGGGCTCAATAATATCCCCAGTGCATCTCCTTTCCTTTTCTCTTGAACCACTTAGTAGTAGTAGTAGCTTCGTCACGGGAGCCCCGACGTCGGCAGTTTGGGGCACGTAGCAGATGATGTCACGTCGGCCCGCTCTGGGCTTTCTCGTGCGGGCGACGATTAAAATGGATTTTAACTATGTTTCGCTGAACGGTTGCTGTTGAAACTTGCTGGGAGATATCAGCTGATAAAAAGGAAGCGTTCTACATAGTTATCACAGCTTTGAAATTTCGTGTCAGTACTCCTTTACCAGTGAGACTCAGAGTCCCTTAGGCCAAGCAAAATCACCTTCCCCCCCGGTTCCCGCCCTCACAGCTCACCTCAGGGCCTAGCAGCCGGCGCTTGGAGGGTGGCGTCAGCCAGTCGGCCATGGACAGCGACCGGGTGGGCGTCTGCACCTGGTGGTAGGGCTTGCCACCGCTGCCCCCCGAGGCCCTCGACACAGAGGACGCTGCGCCGCTCTTTCGGCCGGGGGTCTTCTGCTCCGGGACCTCTGCAAGGCCGAACACCTCAACAATGCAGCCATGCCCCCAACCATGCCTTCCGTGTTGTTTGCCCGCCTTATGTGTATTCAAAGTGGAGCGTGTATTTCCTTCTCTTTCTTTTATACGTCGCACTTCAAAGGTAAATGGTGCTGCTTGGCGGTCACTTTCCAACACTGCTTTTAATGTTCTCGATTTACATCGATGTTACCGGTAACAAGAGCGTTCTAGATAATTGCTTGTTAAGCGATTGCAGTGTCATTCAGTTTGCCAATGATCGCCTGCACTGACTGCCTCTTGATATTAACGTTTGTGTCAATAAATATGTTTCAGAGTGTACCGGCACTCTCTTCTATTGTTCCATGCCGCCACGCCGCCATTATGTCATTCATGCGCTTTCATTCGGTCAATTCTGGCAGTCCTAGCTTGTCCTCTTTGCTGTGTGGCTAATATCGACACTGATGTTCAGAACGTGAATTTAGTGTCACCAAACGATAGAGGCTGAACGTATTCTTTACACTGGGTGTGAACAGCACCGTAGCAGTGTTGTTTACAACCAACCCAGACAAAGTTAGCGGTGAGGCCACAGAAGTGTGGCAATCTGGCAACACTGGTAAAAACCAAAATGACCATTGTTGCTCACTTGCACACCTCACTGGCAGTACTCTAAAACCTTATTTAAAGACACTAGTTAGAGTATTGTTTAAGTTTATCATAGAGCACCACTTGGCGTCTACAAACTATTCCTTCAACCATCGTCCTACGTTGCCCTTCACTATGTGACAACATGAACCGTCTTCCTTGCATCCCATGTACCATCAGGTCCCCTAAGGCGGGACACTGCTCTTAAAAAAACTTCTTAAATTTTTAAGTGAATTCTGTGAAACTTGTCAGTCTTGGTGCTTTTTTCCTACTAATTTCAAATATGCCAATATTTTTCAAGTTGGTGAAAAACTGTGCTAGGGATTGTTATCAGCGCTGAATTTAAAAGCGGCGATCAGGTATCTGCCGCGATGGTAAGGCTACGCTGACCGGCAGCGGAGGTTCGGCGGTCCGACCCAGCACTGCCGGCATCGCGGTGCAGCAAGCGGCCGAAAGATGGCGCCACCTGCGCGCTAGAATCAAAACAGACTGTGCATATATATGTTCTGTTTTTTCAATAAAACTTCAGTTGTGAGACTGCGCTCGTCCGTGTCCTTTCTCGTATCCGTCTTTCGCGCAGTTAAATTTCGAATATGAACCCCTTCCAACTCGCCCAGCTGTCTCTCATTCTAATCAAAACAGGCCACGGCAGATGTCTTGGTGACCGATCGCGCAAATGGCAATTATCGCCAAAATGAAGTTCCACGTGCGAAAAAGGGGTGATAGGGTGGTGAAAAGCTGTGTTAGGGATGGTCATTCGCAGTTGTACAGATAGCCGCGTTCAAATATCCGCCACGATGCTAAGCCTAAAGTTCCGAACACCTGAGCAACGCAAGACGGTTGCGGAGCTAGTAGGGACGCCCCTCTTCTAAAACTCGCCTCGCGCGAGTACACTCGTTAGGGTTCCCCCAACTTCTTGGGGGTCCCCAACGCCGGCTTCCCATAATCTAAAGCTGCCTAATCATTTCCACTCCGCTTTTACTGCAGCTCCTTCGTCAACTTCGGCCTCTGCGGGTAGCAGCCATCCAAGAAGTGCCTGCTCGCTGGCTTCGGCAACCAATTCTTGCGGCCACCGCTCCACACGAACCCAGCCAATGTTCCGCGCGGCGCGTCGTCACGTAGAAAATAATGCATCTTGGCGTCGTCCGTCGATTTTGCTCGGACAGGCTTCCACTGAGCAGTACTTCGCATTCCGCGAGCTTGCCATAGCAGAACTTTGGCGAGCTCGGCAACGCGCACAGGCCGCTCAGATAAGACACCGCGCAGTTTTCGGCACCAGTGCAAGGGAACACCATGTGCCGGCCACGAACTGAAGAGCAAAGACTTTGAATACGCAAAGTGCGCAAAGTTTACAAGCATTGCTCACCGAGGCTCACACCCACGCCTCCTGCCGAAACGAAGACCACCGACAACAGCAGCTCAGGTCATTGTTTCCAGTTCCGAAAACGACTAAAGACGTCACCCTGAACCGGCCAGACCCGCCGGAAAATATTTGGTCACGCCGATAGCGATTTCGCAAGTGCTGCCGATTTGTGGTAGCTCACAGCCGAAACAAAACCGATTTTCGATGTGATTCCGGTCTTGGATCGCTGCAAAAATTTCTGCGAGGCATTTGCGCAAACTGCTGAAGCCAATTATATCATTTTTTAGGCGTCAAAATTTGGTGTCAGTACTCCTTTAAAAGAGCCATGAAGACAAAATACAAGCTGGGTTTATTAGAAAGACTGCTTAGTCCCGATAACGATGATACCAATATCATCGCAATCTTCGAACAAATAACGGAGATATGAAAGAAAACGTGTGAAGCAGTCGTGAACCCCTAGCCAATTTCCCGCAACTTTTCAATGACGTCACGGAACCTTGTCTGTGTGATTGGCGGCCGCCTAACTGACCTGTCGCGACGACACATGACTGGACGTCTGTAATGGGGCCTCGAGTTCCATTTGACACCATCACTTGAATGCTAACGTGCAGTTAACGCACGTAAAATCATGTTTTATGGTTGGCCCGTATGACATCATTCTTGCTCATAACACGTCACTGTGGCGCAAAATTTGAAGTTTTTTAAATACTTCTTACTTTTTTTTTCATTAAAAAAAACATCTTTTGTGGCTCTAATAGAACTGAGTGAGATACTGAATCCTAGTCCTTTCAAATTAAACAAAGTTGTATTTTCTCTTCATGGCTCCTTTAAGGTTGAAGAATAGAGTTGTATTTTGTTTTCATGGTCCCTCTGAGCAGCTACTGCATTACAGGCATTGCTATCATGACGGTGCGCAGCAAAAAGAATAATACTAGCCCATAACAGTAGCAATATTACGAGAGAGGCCTTTGTCCTGCAGTGGGCACAACCAGGCTGATGATGATGGCGATGATGATGATGATGATGATGATGAGCCTGTCCCCAGCGCACCCCTCCCCAACACATGCAGAGGCCAGACACTGGAGGCACACACACACACACACCCACCTGTGATGACCACAAACGCCTCAGCACGTGCGGAGAACGAGGCGTCGCGTTCCCTCTCCCTTCCATCATCCTCAGCTCCGGCCGCGTCCCAGAGGAGCACGCGGTTGTCGTCCCCACAGGTGCTCAGCTGGACAACGGAAGCACAGAACAACACAACCGTATTATTGAAGCGAAAGCCTGCTTACTCGGAACAATGGCGTCCTGTCAAAAGACGAAAGCAAAAGACAAAAGCTGACTAATACCCCTGCTACACTAGCGTCCGAATGTCCTTTGAACCAAATGTCATTTGACTCAAACGTTGTGCTGCTACACTAGGTTTTGAAATGCTATTCGGCTCAACTGACATTCGAGCCAAATGAGCACCGAGAGAGACGTTCGGGATTTCAAATGCCATTTCTAGCTCTCTCGCACGCAGCGTCTTCGATCGGCAATAAAAAAATAGAATACTTCCGTACGTAAAACAAACAAAATATTTTTGTTTGAGGAACTTTATTCACTGTTCATTTACTTAAAATATGAAACCAACATATTTAATTTTCGTACTCTCAAAACCAGTGGGTCAGTTGCAAAAAATAAATAAATAAATAAATAAATAAAACTATGAAAAAAGCCGCCACATTAGAGTAAAAACTGGTGTTTCTTCTAATTTTGATATCATTTTACTGCCTTAAACTGCTCCTTAATTTGATTGTTGTATTATTGTGCGAGAACGGAACGGGGCAACAACAGCGCCACTACAGCACGGTGAGCGAATGCTAAAGCTTTCAAATGCCATCGAAATTGTAGTGTAGCACAGCGGATTCTGAATGGCATTCGAAGCACCCCATTTGAGTCAAATGACATTTGGTTCAAATGACATTCGAACCTAGGGTAGCCGGGGTATAATACCCATGCCACATGTGCACAAAAAATGACATTAAGGGCTTAACGTCTTAAAAACACCAAATGACATTATTTGGGCGGTCCGTGCTACACGCCGAAACGCAAAGCCATTAAATGTATTGGGCATGGTGGTGATAATGCCCAAAAAGAGAAATGCACTGATATTTTAGAAGTGTCTTAGAAAGGTTGAAAATGGTTTTTGTGAAAGAAAACGTTATACGAAATAGTGTTTTCTAAAAAATGGTGCGAGTCGTTTCTGAAAGTGCCTTCAGCAGCTGCCATCGCCTGCCAGCAGTCACCAAGTCCAAAAAATTCAAAACGACGAGTAGCATGACGTTCTTGTTTTTTTGCTACTGTTTTAGTAAAATTCCTCTTCTTCAGAACTTCGCCACCAAAAGGGCACAAAAAGTCGTCTTATTTCGAAGTTCAGCTGCCTTCCGCGTCAACACTCCGGTGCTAAGAGTTTCGCTGGTTTCAATTGGTGCCCATCGCATTCGAGAGTAGGCAGATTTAAGGCGTTCGTGCGGACAAATGAGTTGTGCGGAACTCTTTAAACCAAAAATGATATTAGACTAAATGGCATTAGATTTCGTGCGTGTAGCAGCGAATTAATGGTGTTAAAACGTGAGGCATTAAGCATTTAATGACATTTTTCAGGTACGTGTGTCACGGGTACCATATTTTCTCGCGTATAACCTGCACCAAAAATGCAAAAATTTCAGTGGCAAAGTAGGACGAGCACACCCCAACAACGGAACTTTAATAGTGAATTGTACTTTCGCCTTGCAGACAGTGCATTCTACTTGCTAAACACGCGCTTTTTCTGTCTACATAGTATGTGACGTGTTGCTTGAGCAGTAGCTTTGGTGCAGCCTCTCCTTATCAAATGTGCCGGCAATACGCGAGTTCTTTTTCCTTCTCCGGTGGCCTAAAAGTGTGGGTGCGGATTATACGCAGGGGCGGGTTATAGGCGCGAAAATACGGTATAATCTATTCAAACCATTAATGAAAAACAGTTCCACCCGCTATTACCGCATCAAAAATAATGGGAAAGAGAAAAAAATCGAAAAGGTGGTGGCTTTGGAGTAAGGCGGGTGGGTGGGTGGTGTTCCCATGGTGCACTCACCCTGGCGGGGTGCCAGTGGTCCCAGGCGAGTGCTGTGACCTCCTTGCTGTGTCCCACCAGCTTCAGCTTGGGCCACCCGGGTGAGCGCACCTGGTGGCAGGGGGACAAGAGAAACAACACCGCCAAAGTTGTCACCCTTTGCAACCGTGCTCCCGGCGCGCTTGTTTCACCACTCAGCCCAGCTGAGTGAATTGAGCACCCCATCGCATCACCAGATGCAGATGTCATTCCACCTGAAGTAGGTAGTGAAGGGTGACTTCGAGCCCCTAATTAGCGTGTGGGTGAACTAGTACGGCGGAAATACGACAGCATCCAATGCTATGTTCATTTAAAAACCAATTTTGATGAAACTGAACAGCTTTACGGAGTTTGTGGAGCTGATTTCAAATCTTCCATTAGATTCTTTTGCAAGTTGATTACTTTTTGAGATAATTAATGATTAGTGGACATTATTTAGGTTCACAGTTGCAAAAAAACCTGTCCGTACTGAATGGCGATTCCCAAGTGGCTAGGCAGACAAACGACTAAAGAATACAACGTTGGAAGAACTTGTTTGATTTAGCTATTTTTGGTCGTTTTACAACACACTGAACTTCACTTCTCCCGCGATGTGCCAAAAATGGCTCACAGGTGGTGTCAATTGAGCACAATCATATAACTTTCCAAAGCCTCCATTAGAAGACTTTGTTTCCAACATTGTATTCTCCACACATTTCAGTACCAGAAAAAAAAAAAAAAGTCATATGTAGCTGCCCTGGGTGCCGAAAGATCTGCCACAAAACACTAGCTTCGTGTTGCAAGAAAAGTGCCGTTTTACCATCGAATTCTCCGCAAAGCGTGCTGTATAGTGCACTTTTTAAAATGCTGTTTGCAATAAAATACACTCCCCTTTTTGACAAAATTTGAAGACACCGAAAAATGGCCGTGGATGCCGAAAATGCAGTTTTTGGGCCGTTTTTCGGCCTCAAAGACCCATCTGCCGTGTTAAAGACAGCGCCCCCCCCTTACCTGCCAGATGTAGGCGGCCGTGTCTGTGGATCCGCTGGCCAAGAAGCAGCCGTCAGGGCTCAGGGCCAGCTTGACATAGAAGCTGTGTGCACTGTGGCCACGGTACACAGTGGGGCCCACTGCACAAAAAGGAGGGGGGGGAACGGGAGGCACAGGCATGTGACCAACAACGCCACTAAACAAGTGCACAGTTACAAGGTATGCTGATGCGTTGGTGAACTGATGCACTGACATATTAAAGCAAACGATTTCTTAATGGGAATGATAGCGTCCCGTCAAAAAAAAAAATAATGCAGCCCCCCTTCCCCCCTTCATAAATTTGGCTAGAAGCTCTGAAAAGATCTCTGCATGATACACGATGCATGCGTGAAACCAAGCTGCTCCCACTGTGCCAAAACGCTTACCGGAAAATTGCAAAAAAGGGACCGGTTCCAGATAAGACAATAGTGCACGCATTGATCACGAAGGAGTGCGGTAGTACTACACCTTTACCTCATAAACCACGCATCGGCATACATTTAGCTCCTCCGTGGTAGATGCATTTACTGAGCGCACGAAAAATCGTCGCACGGGATCTTTCTTCGTTTGCGATTTGAATCTCCGAACGTGTGACGCTTGACTGGACGCACTTTCACCCAAGGTGGCGTGCACTTTTGACGCACTTCTGAAAGGAGAAAGCTTTCGTGCTCCTCTGGACTTTCTTCAGCAAGGGGTCGTACAGTTTGGGGCCCAATAGGTCTATTCTGAACGAGCAGACGAACTTTGTACCCTACAGGCCCCGGAGAAGTTGTTGTTTTCGTGGGAGTCCCAGCTGGAGTGTATAATTGAAGTGGCATAACCCAGTGCACTAAGTAAGCAATTCAGGGATGTACTGCCAGTATAGTGCTCCACAAGCAATAAACAACACAGGCTAGGTCAGCAGAAAAAGAAAAAGGGCAGCAAGTTTTGCATACGTCACTCCACCAGTAGTTCTTCACACAGGATAGTTAAACTTAATCCTTAAGACATGCCAAAACAACGGATTCAACAAAGATATTATACTTCCCATTCAAGCAACCCATACAAAACCAGTGTATTCAGAAACCTGCTTTAAAATTTAGTAAAATTTCCCTCCTGTGGGTGATAACGAACCTTTTCAACTCCATAATTAAACTTCGTGGGCTAAATTCATGACAGCTGATTTCGAAACGGTGCACAATTTGCACCAACTGTATCGAGAAGTTTGAAACTCCCGCCATACCTCCTCCAACAACAAACCCCACTAAATTCGATGCTGCGAGTGTGAATTGAGTGACATGTAGCAGCGCGAGGGAACCTGACGGGAAATGGCAGGTGACTATGATAGAACAAGCTAGGATAAAAGCCATCACACCTTGCACGAACATGACAAATATGAATTAGGTTTAAGCAGTAAGCACGACTTCAGGAAAATGATACCGATAGGGCAGAGGCGCACTGACCATGCTTTATTTTGCAGTGATGGCGATTATAAAGCTCTGAAAACACACCATGTGATCATGCTCCAAAGATATGTGTAAAAGCATGGCAGCCATCACTGTCGATCTTGGAAGGAAACAGAATATCTCTAGCTGCCCTGCAACCCCCTTTTCCCAAAGTTGTGTTTGGCGCGTAATGGGGAACGCGGCTTTCAACTTCAGAAAAATGTCCAAAACATCGTTTTTTTGAAAGCCGCATCTTCGGCTTCTATGTTTCCTATTCTGTGCGTCTGCAAAGTTTTTCCGCTGAAAAGCGTTGCAAAGTGGCATAAAAAATAATTTTTCCAGGTACGGTGACAAACTATCAGCGCAAAAGGGCGAGAAAACGGCAATTTTCGGAGCGCTGTATCTCTGCAACGGTGCCACTGGGCGTGGCCATTTTGATATCGTTAGATCGGCCGAGCGTTCGTCTTTCCGGTTCCGCTCGTCTCTTTTATCTTCATTCATTCACAAACGGCAGGAAAGAAATGACGCATAAACAAAGCTAGAAATAGATGCTGAAGCACTATTCGTCCTCCTGTCAGGGCGCACAAAGACAACCCTTCTGATTGGGTGTCGCGGCGCAATGCAAGATGGCGGCCGCCTGAACTGCGTAGTGTGGGCGGTTTGAGTTCATTTTCGCTGCTTCGCTCGGCCAAGTTTCTATTCAGTCTGTGGTATTCAACATGGACGTTATCGCGATAGGAAGGCCTGAGATCACGAGCCAGATTACGGGAAGTTGTGTGGCTCGAAAGGCGGAGGTCACCGAACGCTTCGTGGTGCACGTGACTCTACCGTCGCCAGACCCCGGAGGGCGACGTGGTGTGCACGCTGGCGATAGCGGTTCGTGAAGTGAACTTTTAGTCAGATTTGCGATGTTTACACGCTTAGTTATTGCTGTGTTTTGATTGTGGGCTCGCTAGCCTTGGGAAAGAAACGGTCGACGCGTGAAACGCTGCGGCGCGCATGGCATAGCCGACGCGCATTGGAGCATCACATGTCTGCGCAACTGGTTACTATTGAACGCCAGTAGTTGTAATTAATGCCTGCGACGTTAGATTTAATCTCAAAAGCGACCTGACAAGCCATATCAGAGATAATCAAAGTACGATATGTCGCGGTAAGCGTGCGCTGCGATGCGCGCAAGCCATATCGCCTTTCTTGAGCAACGTTTCCTGTGCACTTATAATAATCATGCAAACAGGTTTGAGTTAGGAATATAGGAATAAAAACATGTTCTCTGCGTTAAAAATTTACTTTACTGCTGCAGCATTTAGCAGTGATTTTTTTAGTGAAAATTATTGATACCAATGCATATAATCTGTGGCTCAGGGCATACTGACTGCTGCGAGAAATATTAGATGCCTTGAACGTCATAAGTAGAAGAAGAAGAACAAGAAAAAAAAAAAAAAAAAAAACCTTTTTATCAAAGTTGCAAAGGGAAGTTGTCCAGTGCGATACAGCCAACCAGCTAGCCTACTTTGCATTGAAAGCCCATTGAAACCCATCTCCCCTCCGTTTGGTCTGCTAACTGGGCTATGTACTCTTCACAGAGGAGCAGAAAATGATGTTTTGTGGAAAGAGAAAGGCTGTAAAAGGCACTCCAATTTCAAGGCAAGGCTTTCCAGAAGCTCCATGTTCAAAGGACATGAAAGGCTACAACTGTGACGACTTTTGATAAGTGAAACCTATGTTGCAACTTCGGAAGCCGTTTGCTCAAAACAGTTTTTTATGCCCCCTGTGCCGCTTGTTCCAGGGATTTCTTCGTGACAGCTGGGTCTATTTTGATTCCGTTTCTTGCATTACATTCCTTGATGAAGTTCAGGTCGTGACTCTTGGTTTTACAGATTTGTTTTTGTGATTTTTTTATTCAAATAATCGTTCACAGTCGACATGCCTGTTGCACATTAACCTCTAAAAAAATGAAAACTAAAAAAATATTGTGTTGTAAAAAAAATTCTAAAACTGTCACGACCTCGTCCATTCATTTGAGAATGCAAAGCACTTCGAACAAGTTTTCCATCGTGTTTCATAAGCCGCTCAGGCTCGGTACAAGCGGAACAGAAAGAAAATTTAATAAATACAAAGTTATCAAAATATTACCTTGAAATTTTTATGGTGCTATCACAGAAGCATTTCTAGTTGCTGTGCCAATGTTCATCAAAATCCACAAAGAAATAAAAAAGTTGATTTTGAAAGCCACATCCCCCCTTAAAAAAAGAACGAAACGCAGGCACTCACGTGGTTCAGGCGTGCGGCCCCCTCCGTCCAGGTCCAGGTCAAACTGGTAGATGCGGCTGTCCGTACAACTGGCATACAGGCGACGGCCCGAGGCGTCCAGCGCTAGGCCCGTGTAACCTGCAGTGATGGAGACAATCATAATAAGGGAACCAACCGGTGAGCGAGAACAACAGATCTCTCTGACAACGTGCTCCTAGTGACCCCAGCAAGGACACCGTATTCACCTGATTCAAGCCCAGCCATCATTCTAGGCAGACGCTCAAAATTCAGGAGTCCAGGAGAGAAAGTATATACTCTCGTGTTTGCCGTCCATGTTTTTCGTTGTGCTCCAAACCATGGAAACTACCCAGCAACAAGCCCAGTAGGAAGTTTTATGAAGCTACTTGAGTTTCCTCTCATCATTATCATCATGCTCATTGTTGATTGATTGATTCTGAGGTTTAATGCGCCGACGCAACAGAGGCGATGAGGCGCGCTGTAGTGGAGGGCTTCGGATTAATTTTGACCACCTGGGGATCTTCAACATGCCCCGAAATCTCATACACACGGGCGTTTTCTCTTTTTGCCTCCATCAGAAAAGCGGCCGCCACGGCCGGGACTCGAACCCGCGACCTCGTGCCCGGCAGCACGACCTCGTAACCACCACATTCGCAGAGTGCGCACAATATTTGGCGCTGTCAAGTGCATTTGCAGTGCTACTCTTTCTGAATGCGCCCAAGGCCAGGCTTTCCGAGCCACTGTACTACTCTTGCTTCGAGATCCTCCTTCCCACATGAACTTTTCTTTTGTCGTCGCCAAATTGCCTTTTCAGCGGGTTCAACGTGCTCTCAACCGCCACCACAACCTTCCGTTCAAAGGCAGCACTGTAACAGTACCAGTACAACCACACCAAGCAGGCAAACTTGTAACTGCCAATCAATACGCAACACTGATTGAGCATAACCAAAATTGCAGCCTGTAGCTTGCGCTTACATTTTGCTACGGCTACAGATGCGAGTGGTTACAACACTCCATCTTGAGCATTGCCTCCACTCAACACTAACTGCACGCCAATTTTTTGGGTCTCCGTGTGCGCTTTATATTTCTGCAAGCGTTCTTACGTTTCCCCACCCATAAGTGAAAACCGTCAGTCTTGAAACGTGATGAGCAACAACTCCACTTAGCATGATCGGCGACGCTCAGCGGGATGTTGTGTTCAACCTAAAACACCGCGAAGAGGCATTCTGCACGAATCACACTGAGATCGCTATCACTGTGTAGAAAACCTGTCAGGCTTATCCAGTTGTCCACGGCTCACACGTATTCCCGGTGATTTTTCCAACCTTCATGTAAGACTTGCCACCGCGCAAAAGGTTCACATCCCAGGCACACGTGGTGCGCAATCCAAACTTCTCTCCTTTCTTTGACGGCACGAAGAAGAGAAATTCCGACGCACACGATTTCAAAAACACTTGGTAATGCTGCTGCGGCTTCGAGACCTCCATTGCACTGCTTTTATTATTGTCCGCCATTCCGCTGCGACGCAAGTACCGCGGTCGTACTGCACGAACACGCCAGTCAGACAAATAGCGGCGCAAACACGGAAGCCCTAACCAGCCCGCGGACAACGTGCTATATTGCCTAGAATATACTTTTCTACGCACTGTAAACACGCTATATATAAACAGGCGTGCTGAGGGGATTCCGAGTTCTGGATATGAATGCGTAGTCCACCCCGAGAAGACGACAGAAGTCGCTACTTCTGTTGATGATGATAACAAGAGTCGGACATACTACCCTTTCGCGGCACCAGAATGTGCCACAGTGATGTTTTAAAGGAGCCCTGACACCAATTTTCGGCGTTAATATTATGGCGCAGTTCGCTTCCTTCACTCAACAGAATACCCTGGCTGAAATATGAGCGGCCTGCGACGTGAAGAACATAGTTCAATTGGATCTCATTTATCGGGCCGACGGAGCAGCGCACGGAGCGGCACTCAGTAAATGGACATTAGCGTGACATCACCCCGTGAAGCCAAAAGAAGTGACGCGACAGCGCTCGTCAAAAACTCGTGACGTCACTTCACGCGCGCGACCCCACGAGCGGCGAGCGGGCGCAACACCCTCTAAAGCGGGCGCCGGTGAAGTCCGCACAAAGCGGTGAGGTCAAACCGGGAGGCTGTCATATGTGCCGTTCGGGATGAAAGCGCGGGAATTTGAAACAAACAATTTTCAGGCCGTTCTATGTAATTAACTATCGCGCGCTAAAGTATTTGAAGTGCTGTTTCAGGTTCGCCAGACCATTAAGCATCGATAAAAGTAATAAAAGTGTAACATAAACTTTTCGTGTCAGTGCTCCTTTAATAGATGTTCGCATTTTTTTTTTGAAAGTCAGAATATTTCCCGCAAAATTTCAGGCAAGATTCGTAAAACCGTTAAGACGGGTCGAAATTCGTACACTTTACAGAAAATCCGGACGACTTGGCAGGCATGGGGATGTAAATAAAGGTGGTGGCCTTCGTCTTTTTACACTGAGTTCTGGTTCCACTACAGACCCAGGTATAGAGGAAGGCATGCGTGGATTTCACACACCAATGGGAAATGCGCAGAGCTGCGCCATGCTGTTACAGGCATCTCGGTAGAGGGGAGAAGCTGTCTGCCCCTGGCCAGGATGTGGACGCTGCCAAAGCGGCCACTGGGTTCAGGTAGAGTGGTTTCATCGTCTTCCCACACACCCCAGGGGCTGGTAAACACTCAGGGGTGGTGGCAGAGTTGCTCAATGACACACCAGTTGCAAAGCTCTGTATGGACCACCCATGTATCCAAAACCAGTGTTTGGTTGGCCCCCCCTGCACTGGGGCGAACAGGGGTTGATTGATTATTCGGTTTAACGTGCTCGAGATCAATTTTGACCACCTCGGGATCTTCAACGTGCCCTGAATTCTCTACACATGGGCGTTTTTGCTTTTCGCCTCCATCAGAAATGCCGCCGCCGGGAATTGAACCCACAAGCTTGGGCTCAGCAGCACAACGCCTTAGCCACTGAGCCACCATGGTGAGTCAAACAGGGGCAAGATGACTTCCCCGCCATCTGTTCGCAGAATACTGAAGTAGCAGCTCTCAAGTGCTTTCACCGGCTGCTGCAAGTCATAAATAGAGAACCGTGGAAGCACAAGTGAACCTAATTCCGTGTTTCCTAAAAAGCAAGCTTCACTTTAT
Organism: Haemaphysalis longicornis; assembly: GCF_048455015.1. Taxonomy (NCBI): domain Eukaryota; kingdom Metazoa; phylum Arthropoda; class Arachnida; order Ixodida; family Ixodidae; genus Haemaphysalis; species Haemaphysalis longicornis. The sequence continues at coordinate 91,885,451 of NW_027526233.1, forward strand.
TAAGGTAGCTGACGCCCAATGCTCTCGCGAAGGTGATGCGGAATGTATCGATTCTGTGGCTGTACCAGTGCGGAGTGGTGTGCTGTGTTCCCCAGAACAATCGGTGGCTGGCGTCTACAGCAATTCTATCAAGAGTTCTGTTTTGAGTCGCTGTGGACAGGTCTCGTGATGCATGCAACAAAGCGTTGCCACCACCCAATGGAGGTTTACGTCCAGACAGCATGCTGCACAAGCAACACAAGCTGCCTGATGATCTCTGATCAAATAATGACCCAGTAAGGCCGTCACACCAGGACCCCTGATTCTGACCAGGAGATTTAACTAACGAGGCCCGTGAACTCCTTCCGGCTGAGTGCATGCAGTTTCTCCTTCTCCGTTGTGGGTAGGAGAAAGACAAGAGAGTGAAAAAAAAAAAAAAAGACAGGTCCTCTGCATTTCTGCGACAAGTTATGTAGGTACACAGTTGCCAGTAGCTCTCAAACAGCAAGAAGCAAACGATGTCCTTCAGTGTGTGTGTGTGTACAGAGCAATCTTGAAGCTGCTGCTTCCATACACAGCAAAAACTACTGTACCTCCACCCCCCCCCCCCTTTTTTTTTTGCTAAAAGTAGCCTTGAAGTTTGTGTGCGCGCTACAGTCGGGCTCAAACCTAAAACCCACCACAAATTATGAAAGTCAAGGCGCTTAAAATTGCACACACTTTCAATGTTCCCCGCACCAGTTTCAGTGCCAGCAGGAGCTGGATAGCTAACTTTGTGAAGCACAAGATATTGTTGCTACTACCAGAGCTCTGCAAAGAGAGAGAGAGAGAGAGAGAGAGAGAGAGAGAGAGAGAGAGAGAGAGAGAGAGAGAGAGAGAGGGAGAGAGGGGGGAAGGAGGAGGAGGAGAAAAAAAATGTTTTGCTTAACACATGGTGTCACGTCTTTCACACGTGCGTGGAAGAATCGTCGTCATCTTACTTTTTATAATTTTCCTACATAACCTTACCTGCGCATTACAATGGGGGACGTGTTACAATCGTGGACATACGCTACTCCCCCTCCCACCCTTGACGAAGCCAGGGTTGGCCCACAGACGGGCAGAGGGACACCCCACTCACCGTGGACGGCCGAACTCTGGCCCGGGTACGGCAGGCAGGCCAGGGCCCGGGGGTCGTTCTTGTACAGCTGGTAGCTCTTGCGCAGGTCCCACACCTTCACCACCCTGCATCGGCAATTCGTTGGTGGCCACACAGGAAACAGCGTCAGAGAGAGAGAGAGAGAGGGCCAATCACACGGCTAGAGCAGCAATAGGAAAGGGCAGGGCAGGATTGCTTGATTGATTGATTGTAGGGTGTAACGCGCCGACGCAATGCACACGATGAGGCGCACCGTAGTGGAGGGCTTCGGATTAATTTTGACCACCTGGGGATGTTTAACATGCGCCGAAATATCGTACACACGGGCGTTTTTGCTTTTTGCCTCCATCACAAAAGCAGCTGCCGCAGCCAGGAATCATACCCGTGTCCTCGTGCTCAGCAGTGCAACGCCTGAGCCACTGTGCAGGGCAGGATTGCACGGTGGCCGACCACAACTTCTGCAACCTTAACCCAACCCGGGGCTTTGTGCGACACCAGAAAGCCCTGGTAGCTTCCTCCTCAGGGCACCAGTAAGCGTGCCTGAGTGGTGACTGTTCCCGCGAACACAGCGCGCGGCAGTGAGGCCGCAGCAGCCGCTGTCATGGAAATTCATCTGGTTAAGGCCACCAGGTGATGCCAGCAACCACAGTATGTTTTACTGTTATTTCCAAACCCTGAAGTTCAAAGAAGAAAAAGAAAAGAAAAAGAACCCCCAGATGTTCACCCCCAGATGTTCACTACATGGGCCCTCCAATCAAGCACATTCTCACCAGCAGTCAGTTTGCAATCACACGCACATGAACGCACACACAAAGCCTTTGCACAGAAACTCGTCAACATCCCCAAATGCCGTGCACACGCAACAGAGACTCACCCGCTGCTGGCTCCGCAGGTGACCAGGTGATGCTCATCACGGAACACGCAGGCAGTCACGCTGCTGGGCGCCGTCTGGGGAGAGGATAGGTTGGAAATGGGAGCCTTTTAACAGCATGCCAGTGCAGTGCACAGCTATGCCAGTGTTGTAACTACCCTCGTTCTTCCACTTTTCCGGCACACACTAGCGATTCTCTTTGCCATCCTTTGACAACTAATTCACACAATGTGACACCTTCTTTGATGATCCAGGCAGGCATCGTAGGCAGACACTACTAGCAAATGGAAAAAACCAAGCAAAGCTCTCGAAGTTAAGTGTCTCTATCATAGCACACGATGCAAACATAGAAGTTGTCATGTGGCTACCTAGAAATAAAAAAAAATCCGCCACAATTGAAACACAAATGCCATGGGGTCCCAGTGTAATCGAGCAGCGATGGCACCATAAAGCAAACAAATAACGCGCACTTTTGTCCCCTCCGTACAAAATTACAGCTCATTTTCCCTCATAGAAGCAGAAACTCCCCGAGTATTCCCGGACTATTCAAAATCCCTTCGAATTCTTAGTTTTTCATATCTGGTAGACACCCTGGTCTTAAACCAAAAAACTGTATTTTTAGTTATTATGATGAAAGTTGGAACACACATGCAGTTCTTGATTCTGACGGTAAATATAAAGTTCGCTTTTGTGCAAAACGACTACATTAAAATTTATTTGCATTTTTACATTTGATTTTTTGACAGCCTCTGTAAACAAACTGCTGGAGGGATGCAGCTGAACACGGTACCAGTGAACTGTGCACAAGCCAAGGAGTGCAATGAGGCCAGCAGTATCATTCTGTCTGGTCTGCAGAAGAAGTTATGACAGTTTGAAGCTTGGGCCTGTAAGGTGGGAACCAGAAAAACCGGTTTCGCCTCCCAAGCCCACACTTCAAACGGTCGTAACTTCTGCTACAGATTAGACAGAGTGATACTGTTGGCCTCATTGCACTCCTTGAATTGTGCACAGTTCACTGGTACCATGTTCAGCTCCACCCCTCCAGCAGTTTGTTTACAGAGGCTGTCAAAAAAATCAAATGTAAAAATCTGAACAAGCTTGAACGTAGTTGTTTTGCACAAAAACCGAGTTCACATCTACCGTCAGAATCAAGAACTACAACTTTCATCATGATAACTGTAAAAATACAGTTTTTGATCAGACCCATGTGCCTTAAGGGGGGAGGGACCCTGCTCTTAAAAAAGCTTTTTCAATTTTTAAGTAAACTCTGTGAAACTTGCCAGTCTTGCTGCTTTCCCCCCACTGATTTCAAGTAAGGCATTATTTTTTTAATTGGTCAATTAGTTGCCAGGATAATTAGAGGTAATTAACCATTTTTGGAGGAACACTAGACAAAAGTGTGTTGGTCATAAAACTGTAATCTTTACATTTTCCAACACTATGAAACCCTGGTGAGTGCAATCAGGGGTGAGACAGCCCAAACAGATTTGGGAGCAGTTTTTGGAGCAGCAAAATTTCGATTTTGGAGCAGAAGAATCTTGATTTGGAGCAGTTAGGAACATTTAATACATCGTCATGTGAGCTTAAAAGATCATTATTTCAGAAATTTGCAGGGTCAAGTGGACATTTAAATCAGTTTTGAATACACAGAACACTGAAACAGCCGTACCTGAAAGAGTTTTTAAGAGTATCACAAAGTACTAGCTGCACTACCTTTTTCCTAACTGGTGATACTGTGTTGCGGCTGCACGCAACACTGACAACAAAACTGCCATTAACATTAGAGAATTTTAGCAGTCCGTCTGTTCTGTTGGTTATTTTGTTACCGGGTTGACCGGGACCGGTCAGCGCCTGCGCGCGCAGAAGGGCGAGGAGGCGCGGACAGGGCGAAGGCAGGCCCGCGGAACTAATCCCCCTACTGCTACGAATGCCCTACCTAACCTAACCTAACCTAACCCAGACGAGTCCCGGTCAGCACGGTAACTGTACACGACGGAACAGACGGACTGCTAAAACTCTTACCAAATTTAAGGGCTCCGCAATTGTGGCATTTTTTTGCCGTTTTAATGCTAAAATTATTATTTTTGTAATCCCAGGCTGCGTTGTACGAACGACTGTAGTCACGGCTACAGTTGAGCAACTTCGAGCTAACGGTCGCATAGCCCAACCAGCATAACCCGTTTCAGCCCCCGGGGCGCAGGTTCACCCTATGGTCATTTGACTAGCGTTACTGTCTATAGCCACCTAGATTCTGGCATTCAATTTCACTTTGCATACATCAAGTGTTATAGTCGCGTTCTATGGCAACCGTGTAGTCGCGGCGTGAACAGGTCGCGGCGCCGCAGCACAGCCCGCAACTTTCGTGTCGACCGTTCCATCCCCGAGGCTCGCGATAGCGCTTCGAAGCACAGCAACACCTCAGCATTTTATAACACCACAACGAGCCAAAAAATTCACTTCACGAACCCGATTATAGACGCGCGCACCGCGTTTCGCACTCAAGGACAAACCACACCGAAGTCCTAGGCCCGGGCCCACATTTCAATGAACTTTTTTTTCGCGCCGCGCAACTTCCCGTAATCTGGCACCAATCTCAAACCATATCCCCGCGTTAACGTCACTGTTCAGAGCCACAACAGATAGAATGAATAGACTAGAACCCAGCTGATAGCACCAAATAAACCAGGGAAAATATCGGCGATGCGCACTGAGCGCGTTGGTAGCAGCCAGATCAGGCGGCGGCCATGTTTGTTGCCACAGCGATGCCTAATCCAGAAGGCCGTTTCAGCGAACCCGGTCGGGAAGCGAATCGAGTTTTAGAAGCTATCGCTTGCTTCGGTTCAGTCTTTCTATTTGTGCCATTTCTGGGTTTGCGATTGACAGACGATAAAAGCGGTGACCAGGATGCGGGAGGCTTTCGTCCCCGCCGAAACTGACATGAGCATCAAAATCCGAGCCGTTGAGGCTCTTCTGGAGCAGTTTGGCGCAATTTTCGCCGTTTTCGTGCTTTTGGAGCAGCTTGGCGCAGGCAAATGGAATCGTATCAAAAAGGCGCAATATGCGCAGCTGTCTCACCCCTGTGCAATAAGACCATCAGTTTTTTTACGCATCGCTTGGAACTAATTTCACAGCTCGTTAAACTTCAGTGTTTGAAATGGGCACTCAAGATGGTTCCTTGCCACTCGTGCCACAAAGGTTTAATGAGCTGTGAAATTAGTTCCGAGCGATGCATAAAAAAACTGATGGTCTTATTGCACTCACCAGGGTTTCATAGTGTTGGAAAATGTAAAGATTACAGTTTTATGACCAACACACTTTTGTCTAGTGTTCCTCCAAAAATGGTTAATTACCTCTAATTATCCTGGCAACTAATTGACCAATTAAAAAAACAATGCCTTACTTGAAATCAGTGGGGGGAAAGCAGCAAGACTGGCAAGTTTTACAGAGTTTACTTAAAAATTAAAAGAAATAGTTTTAAGAGCCATGTCCCCACTTAAAGCAAGGTGGTTGGGCACTGGTGATCTATCTTTTGAAGTTGGCAAAAGTTACGACATCCACGACAACATGATCAGGGCATGCCCCACACCCTCCTGCAATCCACCCTAGAGGGGGGGTTGGGGAAGCATGGTGGCAGTGAAGTGCGAAGAAGGGCACCCACCGTGACGTGGCCCCGGTGGCTCCTCTTCCTGCTCGGGGTCCCATGGTGGCCCCCGGGTGCCATGCTGTGGGCGTTGGCGATGACGGCCTCTGCAGCAGCACCAAGCAAGGACGGTGGCCGCTTCAAGCCACACACAACTCCTTTTCGCCCCCACAGAAAGACACTTTTCCCCCAGGCATTGCAGCAAGTCCTGTCTCGTTCGCACCGATCAGAGCTTGCTTCTTCTCCACGGAATAGTGGATGCAAAATGCCCACCCAAATCTCCACACCGCCAACTGTTCATCCTTAGCTCCCTTCACATTTCGGGGTTTCAGTGCGCTCCCCTCTATTCCTTCTCAGAAGAGCTGCCAAAGCACCAGGGCATTGACTGAGTAAAGTACCACCTCAAGCATCCAAGTACCGTATGTGCATCCAAGTACCGTACTTACCTGATTCTAACGCGCACTTTTTTTCTGGAAAATTAGGTCGAAAAATCACATGCGCGTTAGAATCGGATACGAAACCGAAACAGCGAAAATTTCGTCCCACCCATCACCATCACCATGTCAAGATGGCGCTGAAGCTTTTAGCAACGATTTTTCGCACGCAGGAAGCATAGGGGCCTAGGCTTTTCTATCGGCGTTCACACAAATCGTCAAATCGTTCCACTTGCGCGCTTGATAACAGCAATGGCAGCACTGGCTCTCACGTGTTCAAAACGAGCGGTCGGCTGCAGCGTGCGCCTCTGGAGAAGCTCGCGGGATGGGCGTGTGAGGCGTGGGCCACGATCCCATCGATCATGGTTGAACGTTCGTTCAGAAGTGTTGCATCGCGAACAGGCTCGACGGCACCGAGGACGAGATGTTGTGGTCAGCGGAGAGCGACGAGGAGTGAGATGAGTGAGATTACTTCGGGAAATAAATCACCCGTTTCTATCGCATTCGTTTTCCTTGCTCACATAGTTCCGTGCGCGTTACAATCGGAGGTGCAAGTTTTTTCGGTTTTTTGTCAGGAAAATTGGGTGCACGTTAGAATCGGGTAATTACGGTATACTCTTTTGTGTCCTCGCACAAAATCCTTATCAGTTAGGTGGTAAAAAACAAGAAAAAAAAATCGAGCGCTCTCGACAAGCGTCGCACCTGAACCCTGCAGCGCTAATCTGACATGAGCGCAAGGTTATCTTGAAGGTGATAGCGCGATACGGCGCGATGCATTTGGCAAAATATCCCGGCCGTACGTTCTCGAGACCCTAAACACAAAATCAAAACCGCAGTCGTCAGATAAGTTCGTTTTGTTTATAAATATAGCGCGGAGTCACAACGAAATTACCTGCCAGCGCTTGTTGAAGTGCGAGGCACCTGAACCGGAGCTTTGTCTTCCTAACTGAAATCTGAAGATCCCACATCATTGCTTGATCCCTCACTGCTGCTGCAATCAGAAAAATCGACAGCAGGAGCTGCCAAAGTGCTTGCTACAGCAGTCCGACTGTGCGGAGCGCGGTGCGAACCCGACGCCATTTTTCCTCCTTCTCCCCTCCCCCTTCGGTTCAAATTTCTCTTGCTACGCCGCCACCACACGAGACACACAAACAAACGAAACCGAAATTGAAAGAGAAGTTGCCAATGAACACACCAGATGGCAATAGTTGTCTGTGGAGCGCGGGTTTCAGATTTTGCGGGAGATTTAAAATCATCGGACGCCGGCTTCCGATTGCCTATGGCGCCGTCGTGAAAGAGTTAAAGGGACAGGCAACAGCATGTGTTTTCTAGCTCGTATGAAAGCCAGTGTTTTATATAGCCCAATAACCACAAGCAATTTATAAACAAAGTGGCAGAAATAATTTTCTCGCACTAAACTTTCCGAAATCGGAAGGGTGGCGGTTCGTAGTGTAGAAACTTGACACTACAATACGTGCACCGGTCACGTGACCTGCAAAACTAGCAGCTATTGAAACAGCTGAAACGTTTATCCACTTATTGAAAACATTTGAACACAGGTATTTCTATAAGTTTGAATTGTATATCTATTTTTAAGCATTATTTTGAAGATTTTAAAGACACACCGCCTGCCGCCACTGCATTGCTCTCAGTGCGGCTAACTGAGCCTCAATGTCCAGTCCCCAGTCAACTGCAGCATTCAGTAAACAGACGCAGAGTGAAGGAGCTTCCCGCTTCTGTTGTACACTGTTTGACAATTCTGCCCGAGTAGGGGGCATTTCTTCTGCCGAAATATTAGTCTTCAGTTTCCGAAAACGCCAATGGCAGCTTAAAAAAAATAAAAAAACAATAAAATAAAAGACGCCAGAGGAGAATCGAACTGCTGACACCACAACATGAAGCCAGCATTCTACCCATCATTCATGCCAACAGACGGCGCATTCATGCAAAATAGACTAGTGAATTGAAAAAAAAAAAAAAAACACGTACAGGAATAAGACAGCCTGCGGTTCAGACTTTTTTAAAGCTGGGAACCATTTTTTAAATACCACTTTTCATCTTGCATACAGATAACAGCATGTTGCTGCGCTACTGCATGTCGTGGTTGCCAGCATTATTTTCGGGAGGACACATAGAGCTCTAGTTCTCAAAATTGCGACTCAAGAAGTTCTAGGGCATTAACAGCAAAACCGTTTCGTGCTAGGGTGTTTTAAGGGATGCCCTTTCATTTATGATGGAGAACGTATACTCGACTAAAATCGGTTGTCCGTCCCTTTAAACCATGTCAGAAAGTCCGCATCGACTCGCCCAGCAGCAAGCTCTTTGATAACCATAAGCTAGTCCCCCCCCACACCTTTCACAATTGCAGCCACAGCCTTAGCGGACTACACTGACTTGTTGCAATGGTGCAGAGCCTCCCAACAGTGGGTGCCTTTCAGAGGGACGGCCGCCTTCGACCTCACGCACACTGCACAGGCAACACTGGTAGGCACTCACGTGGCTTGAAGCAGCGGGCGTCCCAGACCACGACGCCACCGTCACGGGCCCCCGAGGCGAACACGTCTGGGGAGGAGGAAAGGAAAGAGGGGGGGAGGGAGGAGAGGTTGACGTGGGTGCAGAGGTTATTTGAACCAGCACTGCCTCTGGCGGCTTGCTGTGCTCATATTAAAGGGACACTGAAGTGAATTTGTCAAGCTCCCGTTTTTGCTTGCACTGTGTAGACTGGCTCAAATTAACACACTATTCATCGTTTATCCGGTTGACAAATCGGTAATTATTTTACAAAGCGCGAAAGAAGAAAAACTACTATGCACGGTTTGCGGCGGCCGCACCAACTAAAGGCGTTGACGTCAGGAGGGGGGGGCACCGTAATTGGACGATGCCCAAGGTTAGCAATCAAAAGTTTCGGTTTCGGTTCTGTAAAACATGCTTGACATCTGATGGCGTTGTTGGATGGGCATTCTCGATTTCTCAATTATCGCCGTACCGCGCTTCTGCAATGTTGTCGGCTGTCAAATGTCTAAGATAAACCTCCCAGGGCGGCTTGGAATCGTAGAAATCACTAGACGAGGCCTACGCAGTGGATGAACGCCCTCCGCGTCACCGCAGACTCTCAAATGCCATGCGCTTTTCCCGCATATTCGGAGCTTGCCTCACTCATGTCTGTTCGTAAAAAGCTAGTTCGCACCAGGCCAAGGGTGTGCTGATTCAGGCCTGGGCCCACTGCCCGCAAGCAGTCGGTGCTTGTGGCAACAGCACGCCAACGAGAACTCGCTAGCGCGTCATTGTCAGTATGCGCGCGTTCTGCGATCTCGCTCGTGGAGCAGTGAACGTTACGGCCCAAAAATGCTGAACTCAGTTCAGAAAACATCGGCCGCATACGAAAAAATCAACTTACAAAAAAAAAAAAAAAAAATACATGTACCCTCGGGGATTCGAACTTGCGACGCGACTTTCAAAAGAAATCCCAGCGCCTCAGACCGCTAGGCCACGAGCCGGTGCTGGCCGGTTTGGATATATAAGGTTTATAATGTATGACCAGTTTACACTTTTATTTATTTTAAGCATTTTAAGTACTTTATGTGACTATTTGTTGTATATCACTCCTGCAGTAAGTGTTCCCCATACTTCCACAATATCTCACGTCTAGCAATTGCATTTCTTTGACGGAAAAGCGTTCGCAGACGTGCAGTCGTGCTGCTGACCGCTGTGCTTGTTTACCCAGCGCAAAAAGTGCTTCCTGCTCCCAAGTTTTGCGCTGCACGGTAAAAGTTTCAGGTGATTTTATTTTCTTAGTACCTATATTGACTTTGCTGACTCTTCTCCCGCCTTCAATTGGCCTTAGATTTTCCTACTACCGTAAAGTCAGAGAAGCGTCGCATGTGCACTTGTGCAGCGCTTGTGTGGAGCGACCCGGACTCTGATTTTGACACAGTGTACAAACTAACAAAGTAAGGAAAGGCACATTCTTTCATTCACAAAGGTGTTGTGGCTTAGTTTCAATTGAGCGAGCGAATAGCGACGACCCGTCGGCGGCCGGCGGACGAAACGCTGGGCCGACTGACTCGATCGGTAGGTCGGCTGGTCGGCGAACCGTGCAGTAGCGCAGTTATTTTCCAGCTCATCTCCTGCTGACGTCACACGAAAACGCCACAGAAAATGGGCGAGCGTAAAGAGAGGAGGACAGCATTTTCGAATTGATTTTTCTAATAAATAAATTCGCGTAAACGCGGCCAGAGTGGTCGAAACAATGCCTACGGACTCCGAACTACAATTTGCGCTAGTAATCCCGCAATGTTTACAAATCACTTCAGTGTCCCTTTAAAGGCTGCAGCATTTACACGGCAGCGCCGCTTTACCCCTACAATGTGACGGCCCAACACGTTACCTCTTCTACAACCTAAATCTAGAGGCTTCATTTATCGAAACATGGCGCAACAAGTCCAGTTGCGCACACACCATGAAAAGGAGACGAATTACAAAAAAGCACTGCTGTACAGGGTCTTGACAAAGTGGTTTCAGAAGGGACCGTGACAATGCCCACACAACAACGGACCAACCTTTCCACAACCCTTTCTCCACTTCCCAGTATGCTCTGAAGCTTTGAGCTTTCGATGCAGTCCTGTTCATTTGCACAGCCAGCTCCAGCCATTTTAAAGGGGCACTGACACACAAATTTTGCATCTTGTTTTGTTTGTTGCAATAAGTAGCTAGTGACCTACTTATCACCTCTAGAAACCTCATTTGCTTCAGCGTGCGACGGTTGTTTAATTAGAGGCATTTTCAATGCGGCCAGTCACAGTTTCGGTTTCAGCGGGTGCCGCGAAACGATGGATTTTGTGAGAACAAAGCTGACCACGTGACCGTCAGAGGGATATCAGAGAAGAGCTCCGCATCGTTGGCAGTTTCTGCGAATGCCCCCACGTACTGATCTCTTGAACTGCTTAATTAAAAAGCCACCGTGGACGTGATGCAGGCGATGAAAGTGGAAATGCTACCGCGGCTAAAGAACGACGCGCGACGCTCGAGACGGTGGGTGGCAAGACGCGCGCTGGGAGCAGCCGGCCGGTCTGCCTACAGGTCCGCCTACAGATGTGGCAACTGCGGCGGATATTCGGTTGCCGCTCTCGTAAGCGATGCAGATGACAATTTTTAATGCGACCCGCCATCGCATCATTAACTCCTTTCTCATGTAAGCCACCATGGTAGCGACTTGGGTACAATTTCGTGCAGCGGTAACAAGCTATCACTCGAGCTACCTGCGCCGGCCTGGGCCACTTCGCGGCCGTGGCCGCCGCCTGCACAGCGACCGTGCGGCTAGCTCAGTGGGCTTTTTGTGCCTCCGGCGCGTTTTCGCATTCAATGGTAATAAACAGTAATAGAAACAGAGTGCCTGGAATCGCTATAGAACTTTGGTCGCAGCCAGCTGTCCGATGAGCTGACGAAATCACGGCGCCTCCGCCGTCAACGATCTGGTCGTTCGTTCTCGAGAGCAGCAGCTCCGCCCTCCGGCCCTCCGATTGTAGCGGAGAGCCGGGCAAGCCGGCGAAAAACGCTGGCCGTGCGAAAGCGGCAAACCCAAACTCGCGACGTGTTTGGATGTTGTTTATTTACAAATTATCCGCGGGATGTCAATTGTGCGTGGTCCTCTGCTGGCTGGTCGGTTGCGTTTCGCACACTTTAAAATTGCTTTTGAATATGTTCTAGGCTGTATTCACCGCTGATATTTTGCAGATGATGTATGTGTGTTCCCACCAATCTATCTCCGAAGTTATCTCGCCTTCAAAATTTTGTGTCAGTACCCCTTTAAGAAGGACACGGCCTGTCTAGCTTGAGTGGGCCCTGTAGTGCGCACACATGCTACCAACATGCGAGTTAATTCGGTACAAATTGTCCGCAGCCCTCCTGCCAACTGAACTGACCTGAAACCAGCAATGTTCTACTCCACATATACACACGCTAGTGCCTTGCTGCTGGCTCCTACACACAATGGACAACCCCCAAACCTCGGTGATACGTATATAAAAAAAAAAGGGGGGGGGGGGGGGGACAAACAGACAATCCGGGAAAACATACTACCTAGTAAGAAACGTACTATGGGGAATTTTTAGTGTTCACAATTGAGAGCAAAGTGGCTGGAAATCGTATGAACCGAGCACGTATATCAAAGGCGTTCTACTGTACTTGAACGAGTGCTGGAAAGCAACTGAGAATATCTGTTGCACTACACAAATACACAAGTAAAAAAAAAAAAAACAACAACAACGCAAGAACCCAAAACTGCTTAGTAAAATGAACACAATTACACTGTGAAGTCGCTGTTCACTCTTTTACATAATATACCCCCTTCAACCCTTCAAGTAAACTAACTCTTAGAATGAGTGTGATCCGTGAAAGTTGGTACATGATCGTGTGCCTTGCCGAGCATTGAAACAGGGTTTCTGCATACCAAGTAGTGATAATAATATCAATGACCTTCTGGCCCCATTTTGTGTATACATCTGCGTTTCCTTCAGTAAAAACATCAATTGTTAGCCGGTGGTGTGTTGTGTATGCTCTGTCTTTCTGGTGTTCAGTCCAAGCTGATTCCCATTCGGTCCTACATTACTTCCTTCTCTGTTACAGCCGCTAATTGCATACTAACACACTTTTCGTTTTTGTTGTTCTTGTTTCCGAAAAAAAAAAAAGCTAGCTATGTACATTACCCCTCATGTAATGTCCCAATGCGACCTTTGAGGAATCAATAAATCAAGTTGGCCCACTCATAACGAACACACGTAGAAACTGAGATCCCTTCGTTACATCCGCTTTTCGCTATACCCGGACCCAAAAGGTGTGTATACAAATGGTAACAGGAAACGAAGATTCGTTCGTTACAGCCGCTATTTCCATAAAACCAGGTTCGCTATAAGCGGGCTACACTGTATTTGCGTGCCGCAATACATATAGTGCTCAGTTGTGCCAGTGCTGGTCCGATAATCCCTTAGACCAGGGGTTCTCAAGTATGTTGGTCCCAGGGAACCCTGCTAAGTTCCGTTAAGTGCCAAGGAACCCCCCTCCCCCCCTTCACTCCCGCCAGTTTTCATTCTGTTCATACTACATTAACGTGCAATAAATTCAAAAGCAATCAAGGGTATCGTTTTTTTTTCCCGTCGACTTTACGCGAATGTGTACGCTAGCGGCACCTATCTCCAAACAGGAGAAATGCGCATAGGGGTAATATAAGGACGAGATTCAAGTGCAATAGTTTAACCACGTGGCCCGTTTTCGGAGTCTGGCTGGCTACAAGCTGCTGGCGAGATTTATTGCGCAGCTCGCGCGTTTCTGTTATGAGCCGAGCTGTGCTTACTGACACTCGGGCGTGAGTAATAGAGGTTCCTTAGATCGATTGCACCTCAAGTTTACCATATAAGACTTTGCGACTGCGGAACCAGGGAAAATTTATCAGTGGCTCACGGAACCCTGAGGAGGGGCATGAGGAAACCCCTAGGTTGCGCGGAACCCACTTTGAGAAACCATGCCCTAGAGTGTTACCCCTAGTTTTTTTTTTTTTTTGTACTGCTTTCCTCTCCAAGTAAACGAGCCAACATGTACCAGACAGACTAAGACTACCCAAGTGACTAGTGAGAGTACACCTTCGATGTAAAGTTTTACCTCCAAATGAACTCTGTGTTCTCTCCTCAGATGATGGGACACTACAGGTACAAATTAAAGGTAAGAAGTGAAAAAGCCCGCGAGTCAAGATTTCGGCGCACATTACAGACCCCTGGGTGGTCAAAATCAATCCAGAAGAGCCCTGCACTATGGTGCGCCTTAGAGCCCAGGTTTAGCTTCGGCTCGTTAAATGCCACAATCAATCAATCAATCAATCAACCAATCAATCAATCAACAAGTAAACCAAAAAAGAGGTGACGGACACCCACCGGAGTGTCCCGGGGCGAAACGGACGCACTTGACGCTGCCCCGGTGGGCCTTGAAGGAGGCCACAAGCATCCTCTGGACAACGTCGAAGAGGCCCACGGTCAAATCGCCGCTGGCCGTGGCCAAGTGGCAGCGCCCGGGCCGGGCACACACGTCGAACACCGCGTTCTCGTGCGCTTGCCAGGCTGCAAACAACGGACACCAAAGCAAGGCACATCTGAGCCACTAGACCGCTTCTTGCCGTCAGATTTCGAGCAACGGTCAATTTCACAGTGCACTTTAAAAAAGGAAAGCAGCAACAACAGTTGCCTGGACAAGGGGGCACACTGGTCTTAAAACAACTCCTTTTAATTTCACGTAAACTCTTGTGAAACTTGTCAGTCTTGCTGCTTTTTCCCCACTGATTTCAAATATGCCTTTGTTGTTTGAGTAAGTCAATTAGTTATCAAGATAACTGGAGATAACTAGCCATTTTGTTTAAACAATAGACAAAACAGAGTGGGTTGTAAAACTGTAACCCTTATATTTTCCATCACTATGAACCCTGGTGATGAGTGCAGTAAAGGAATCGGTTTCTTCATGCACCACTTGTAACTAAACTTAGAACTCATTAAACTTTGGTGTTTGAAACAGGCACTCAAAATGATTCCTTGTAACAGGTGCCACCAAAGTTTAATGAGCTGTAACATTAGTTCCAAGCGATGCATAAAGAAACCGATTTTCTTATTGCACTAACCCCCAGGGTTCATAGTATTGGAAAATATAAGGATTACACTTTTACGACCAACACTGTTTTGTCTATTGTTCCTCCAAAAATGGCTAATTATCTCTAGTTATCTTGGGAACTAATTGAGCAACTGAAAAAAATAATGGAATATTTGAAATCAGCGGGAAAAAAGCAGCAAGACTGACAAGTTTCACAAAGTTCACTCGAAAATTAAGAGAAGTTGTCTAAGACCAGTGTCCCCCCCTTAATTCCCAATTACAAATGCACACTGGTTGTCAAACTACGGGTACGGGCTATCACACAACACCTCTTCCTTTCAGCTCTCCACGCGTAGAAAGCACGTAGACCTGAAAGTGGTCGCGTATCATAGAGAAAAAGTGATTTTTACACAGGGAAGTAAGTAGTGGCACCCCAACTTTCCAACCTTGCTGTAAATTTGGCCTTGCAAGGAAAAAGTGGTTTCGCTCAGAAATTCGCCGTTTCAGCTTGGCTAGTGATGACGGAGATTTGAGATTTCCCTCACTGAGCAAGGCAAACAATGTTTTCCACTAGAAAACAAGCACTACGGCGGCTGCGACACACCAGGCAATGCATATGCATGGCTACGGATAACCGCTGAAGTCAAGTGCCGCTGCAGTTCTTTCTTGTCCTGTTCGGTGCATTGCACGAAAGTTTTATTAATAAAACCAAAGCAAAACAATTCTGCACGTTTTACACTAAAAACAACATGCACCAGGGGCGTCAGAAAGTTTATTTGTTGCTTAGCAACGACTTGTAAAAGCAGAACACCGGAAAGTAAAACACTAAAAAAAGAATAGCTCAACAGTTGATCGTGACAACTGTGCAACAGAGGACGAAGGCTAATACAGCTGTAAAACATGCCCATTTAAGTGCATGTGCACAGCCAAGTGCACTCAGGTTTTCTGAGTGACACTTTGGCTGTGCGCTGCTAAACGATGAATCAAAGTGCTCTTCACCACGATGTCCGTGACGATAGAAGGTGTAAATATTGCTCAAAACGACTCAAAATCTTCTCTATTTATCACGTGAGCAATAATGTAAACATTACGTTGTGTTTGCGTTGTTCAAAATCGCAATCGGCGCCTCGCACAAGTCCACAAAACGGAGTCGGGATGGCAACTGAACACCGGCCATTGGCGCAGATGTCTTTACTGTTATTCAGTGCGCAGTGAATCGCAGCAGCATTCTAAGTTGGGGAAAATTATCTGAAAGTGTGGAATATAACAGAGAAGGCTGAAACGGGAACACAACCACAGGGCTACAAGAAGCCACCTACAACGGCCACCATGGAGCAGCAAAACCCCACGAGGCGGCACTGGCATGTCGTTGGGAGCGACGTTATTTCCCTGTTTTTCGTCGCCGCTTCTCTTTTTGCAAAAATAATTGAACAACGTATCTATAATTAACTTGTAACATTACTTATTATTATCTAAACGATCGCTGTTTTATGTTATTTCTCCCGATTTTTTACCCCTGCGGGCGAGATAACTCACTCGGTGAGCTGGCCTGGGTAAAGTGTGTTTCGGAAACACACTCAGCTTAAAGTGCGTTCGGTGGCACGTGTCATTCGGGGTTGCCGTTTAATGACATTTTAGCTGAGTGCACTCTGTAGAAGTGGACTTAAAAAAAAAAAAGAGGAAATGCAAACACGGTATTGACCGACAACTCAACTTTACTCCACGAAACAGCCGTAAAAAAGACCGCACGAAACATGCGCAGATTACACAGGCTTTTACGCAAGCACACCCAGGGTGGCCTTCGTGCAGTCAAGATACGCAACTTCTCTCGTAGGTGTTACACATGGACATGCAATACACTTATCAAATCGTTTGTCAATGACACGGCTTCAATAATTTCTCCAGCAAGTTTATCACAGTGGTTGGCTAAAACTAGTGCTCTTAAATAAGCCTACAAAGCAACCGCACACGCAGGTATATGTGACTATTAACCCCAGACGGTCATCTTCCACAGCTCTTTGACGTTCCCTTACACAAACATTTACACGCCTCTTGGTCTGGCCCACCCACACTCTCCGCTAGTAAGACAAAGAGAGTTCGTACACTACTTCTTTAGCGCACGGTACAAACTTCTGCGATTCAGCGGTGTGTCTGTGTTTTCTCTTTTCTTAGTTTCCATGTTTTTTTTCTGCTGTTGCCACCGTGAATGCCCCCGAGCTTGCCCAGTTTGCTGCACTATACTCGGTGACAACTTAAGAACAGCACCGGGAGTTGCCGCTGTGCCTTATCA
The DNA here is from genome assembly GCF_048455015.1 of Haemaphysalis longicornis. Taxonomy (NCBI): domain Eukaryota; kingdom Metazoa; phylum Arthropoda; class Arachnida; order Ixodida; family Ixodidae; genus Haemaphysalis; species Haemaphysalis longicornis. Next base: position 91,902,428 of record NW_027526233.1, read on the forward strand.
CCGTAGCCGGATGTTTCTCCGTGCGGCGCAAGTGGGGCGTTACTGGGAATATTTTGAACACGGCGTCAGGGGTTTATGCAAAATTTCGATTTTGAGGGGGTGTCGGTAGGATGTTTGGGGGGGTGTTGTATAAATCCGTAGGCAGGGTGCTTGTGGAATCTTTTTGGGGGGGCGTCGAAGTCCTTCTGGGGGGGGTGTTGGGGGGGGGTGTTAGGGGGGTGTGTATAAATCCCTGCACGGCGTGAGCCGTTCCTGTGATTTTTTGGACTTAATATGCTTATAAACGACTCCAGTGACGACGAACAAACTGCGTGAGACAAGGCAGACGATATCACGCATTCATAGCAAACCCCTTTCAAAACGCGCGCGCACTGACGTCACGGGTCCAGCGCTTTGGCGGAGTGATACACTACATGAGGTGGTGCCGTTCTTGAGTTTACTCCTCCTCCATGCCTAGCTCTTTCCATCCTTCATACATCAGCTGTTTCCTCCTCATCAACCCTACTGGTGCACCCCCACCCCGACGGTGTACCCCTAGGGGTGGCACTCACAGGTGGCCAGGGTGACACCCTCGGTGGGCCGTCCGGTGCGCAGGAGGTGCACCGTGCCATCCTCGTCGGCCACGGCCAGCAGGTCACGAAGGTCAGGTTCTGCGGAGTTCAGGGGTCACGGCAGGGGAAGCAGAGGTGAAAATTGGCAAAACAAACAAAGAAAAGGTGAAAACATTGGTCACACATCTGCTCGCCTCACCGCAAATGTCATCGAAAGACGAGTTTTCTGCCACGTAAATGCCCCTCTTCTCTCTACCACCCACCGCTCTCACACTCTTTCTCTCCTGTCTCGCTCCTTCCACGATAAACACGGTGGATGTTTGCTCCGGGCTATTCAATTTTCCCGCCTTCCACCCCTCACGCGCAATCTACTCGAAAGTTTGATTACTGTTGGGCTTCTTAGAATGCCGGCATGTGGTCTAGGGTTGGGAGCGAGCTCTCTCTGTATTTTTGGGTCAAAACAGTTGTTTTCAACGTGTATTTTTTAAATTTCCAATTCCAAATATCAATATTTATTTTCAATTAAAAGAACACTGCCAATAGCACTTATGTATTGCTGTTTCCTCACAAACATGCTCAATGTTTTCTTTTTCCTGAGCAATGTTGAGAGGTATGAACTGTTTTTCCAGAGTTATTGGTTTGGAAAAGTTTTGCCTACATAAACTACCATATTTACTCACGCAATGAACCCTCTCCCCACTTTTCTTGTTGAGAATTTACTTTTCTGTCACTTTGAATAAAAAATGCAGCGGAAATATGTTTTTATTTTAAGCATGGTTGATGATGCTGTAGGCGATCGCAGTAACTTGATATCGTGCTACAGTACGCGCAGAAATGCTAAAGATGCATTCAACCAAAAAGAAATCTCAAGCGTAGCCGGAGATGTGAGCACGAATGCCGTGGCTTACAATTTAAAAATTGCGCGCTTGCGGTGCGCCACCTGTCGAATTCAAAACAAACCTTCTTGCGGCACAAAAACATTGCGGCGTGCGAACAAAGCACAAAACGTAGTCGCACTCCTTCCCTGCTCTTTGCTGTTTGAGGTGGTTCCGCCGGCGTGCGAACAAAGCACTAAACGTACTCCGCACTCCTCTTCTCTTGCTGTTACGCGATTTCGCCACTACGCTCCATGGTTTTGTTGTTCAGCTGTGTTCCAACCCTTTTTGTGCTCCTGGTACGCGGCGTTTTAAACTACAGTGGTGGAGCATGCGTTGCACATGAAAATGGCGCAGCTGTGTGGCAGGCACTTCAGTGTTGATCGAGTGTGTGTAGGCTACGGGCAAAAACGAAAGGTTTTTGGGTGTGTGTGTAGGCTACGGGCAAAAACGAAAGGTTTTTGGGTGGTGAACTAGGGTCGGCGTGTGTTTCGTGGGCCCAAAAAAGAGAAGTTTGCCGTTGTCGGAAAAGAAATTCTGCAGTGCCTTGACGGCACGGAAGACGGTGCCAACAACAAAGTGTGGCCGCAAGAGACTTCAGTGAGGATAGAAGCTCCATGGCGAAGGGGGACGATGGTGAGTTGCGAATGAAATATAAATTCAATTACATAATTACCTACATGTTTTTTTATGAAAATGGTAAGGCTCTGACAGCGCTTCTCTTAGCAACTTTAATTTGTATGAAATACGGTAGTGGTTCAACCTTTTAACTCCTGGCTGGACAGCTGACTACAAGGGCAGACAGACAGATTAAAATTTTCGGGTTTAAGCAGTCCAAACAAGACTATCACCTTAAAAAAGGATATTGTAGGCAAAAAAAAAAAAAAGGCCGCACAATTTCTGGCCCATCTTGAAGCCTCTATATAACCCACACACAACTTACATCAAAGGACGGCACAAACTTCGCAGCTTTTTTTAAAAAGCTCGGCAACTATGCAGCCATACTGCTTGGACCACTGCAAACGACTGCCCGTCCTTTTACGGCGATGGAATTTATCATTTCTCCTACACGACTCTTGGCAAAAAGTCAACTTGCACTCGCTTACGTTTGTGCCCGTGTCTTCTCTAGGTAGCCTATCTCTACTTGTCTGCACTGTCTGTTAAACTAAAACAAAACCGGACAAACGCAATAAGTGTCGTGAAGCCCTGCCCTGTTGAACTAAAACGAAACCAGACAAATGCAATAAGTGTCGTGAAGCACTGCCATAAGTGTCGTGAAGCCCTGTCGTGAAGCCCTGACCTATTTAAACCCTTTGAAAATTCGCTGCCCTAACTAGAATGTTCCGTTTAGACTGCTCTTGCATTGATAGTGACTAACAATCACTGAACAAGCGGACCTTGGGGCAAGAAAAACAAACGGATTACCTGAGAAGCTTGTGCAGGCAAGCGGAGGGACTTCCTGCATCTGCGCGAAGGTAAAGGAAGCTGTAGTTAGAACACTCACACAACCATTAAAGGATAACACTTAATTAGAAGCAACAAGAGAAAAAACATGCTTCCAGCTCACTTTTCACTGCAGAAAGCACTAAAGAGTTTTGTGGGACGAGCCAAAGTGTACAACTAGAAGCAAAAAAAAAAAAAAAAAAAAAAAACACACCCACAGCAGAAAGCGATCTGCCAATGGAAATCACACGAAGAATGCAAACACACCACATGTAATGTAAACCACTCGAATTATCACTATAATTTTTTTTTTTCTGCTGAGCTACCTTACATTCTCTGCAATGTGAACTGTTGATGAATGGCCACAACGCAAAACTTTTTCGCATACTTGCTTATTTGTTCACCATGCCATCACCACAGGGTATTTTGTAATGAGGCAAAACAGACAAAAATTAATAAAGTGACGCAATAGGGTAAAACACTAAAAATGTAATCACGAGTATGTTTGTTAACTGCACGTTAGCATTCAAATGATACGATCGAATGGAACTAGAGGCCCCCCCTCCAACCGCCGAAAGGATTGCAACACCATAAGGACCCGGTGAGAAAGTGAATGGTGAGCTCCCACTGCTTCGCCTATTCTACCTGATATCCCGCTCACTTGCTGTAAGTTTGCAACAAAATTTGGCATATTCTTATTTGGTCCAGGCAGGCTTCCAAATGTACCTAGCTTGGTTACCTCGACAGGTCCTGTGAGCACCGGAGTTCACTAAATATTGCCAAGCGTCTCCGTTCCAATCGACAGGCATCACGTTTTGCAACAACAAAATATAAAGAATCTCAATTTATTCTGGCAGTGTCTACAGTCACGGCACCTATGAAAATTGCATTCCTGAAGTTCTCACTGTAGCCGTTTGTGATTGGCTAAGTGTGTCACCTGGAGCATCATTGCATCAAACATTCAGTAAAAAGTGATTGTGTTGTGGGAAAGTACCTGCTTCTGCTTTAGATGGGATGACTACGAATCGAAGCTGAAGTCCGTTTTTTTTTTTTTTCTCCTACCACAATTTAACGAGTTTTCGTTCATTGGGTTTTCATCAGCGAATTTTTCACTGGGGTGTTATTCTAACAATTCCCACTCTATCGACGCACACAGTACTGCAACTTGGTTTGGTTTAGGATAGGTTGTCTGTGGTATAGTTGCGCCGGGTTAATTTGGGTCAGGTTTCCCTAAAATGCTGCCAGTCTTGTGGGGAAAAACTGCTGTGCGAAACTGGCTGCCATGAAAATAGCAGGCACTGCCATTTACTGTTAGCAGTTTCCTCGCCTTCACAAATGCAACCATTTTCTCTCTCTCTCTCTTTTTTTTTTTTTCATTTACTATCATTAGACTATCCTGCTAGCATACCCGAAAGCACAAGGAGAACGTAATTTCACCATAACAATACAAACAAGTAGGTACCACAACCAAGCCCAATCTACGAGTTAGAAAACTCAATGTGGAACCTGCCGCAGTCTATCGCCGTATTATTTCACCCCTAAAACATGAGCGAACGTGACCAAATTTGACGGGGCTTTTCGCGAGCTACAGACGCTGATTTACGAGATCATTTTCTGCGGCGCGCAGAAACCCTCACACCCTTTGTTCGAATAAGTTTATTCGAAATCTCGCCCAGCGCCATAATGTTAATTCAGCCTGCGTAAAAGAACGGTGATCGTTTCCCAAGAGAGGCAATTAAAACTTTCGAGCTCTTGTCCGGGGCCGCCAAAACAGGTGGCCGCTTTTGTCCCAGGATTCCTTCTGGCTGTTCCGGCCATCACGCTACCAACGACGCTTGTTAACGCTTACGAATACAAAAAAAAAAAAAACACAACTTACATCATTGCGCACGACGTATTCGCTGGCAGCTCGGCTGTGTAGATTCTTGAGGACCGAGTAGGTCAGGGCCCCGTTCCCTGCATTTGCGGGGGAAAACAAATATAATAAAAACCGGCAGGTTAAAACTTGCGGCAACGCCGCTGTTCTCGTTTTTTTTTTTTTTTTTTTTTTGCGATCCCAACACACTTGCTAAGAAAACGCAATACTGCCGCTCGTGAACGAGCAATAAAGTTCCTGAGGCAGAAATGAAAACTTTTTGGCTTACTCGACTTGACCAAAATTCGAGCGTCGCTCGCTTTACCTTAAAGAGACATTTAACATAATCACCAGCGAATTATCGATGTCGCATCCATGCGACCACGAAATGGCGCAGATGATATCCCAAGGCCACCCATCAATTTAAATGATCGGGCATGTAGGATCCTGCCCGCACCAGATAACAGTGTAGCGTCTTACCGGACCGCCGGAGGTATTCGCCCTCTCGAAGCACATTCAATACGTTGGGACCCATGATCAGTCACCTGGAGGGTCGAAAAGTAAGCGCGACGATTCAACTAACCAACTTTATTTACGCTGAATTTAATTCGTCCTAGCGCGAGCCATTGTCAAACGGTCAACAATCGGGCGCTTTTCGCGCAAAAACGGAAAATCGGCGGGCTTTCGGTGGAACGACTGCTACGCCGCTCTGGTGGTCACTCACATGTCTTTCACCTGCAAACACATTATTGAACAATTGTATTTTGTTAATAAACTACTAATTATTATCATTAAGTTTATTCAACGTTTACACGTAATTGTTTAATATGTTATGGTAAAAAAGGAGTTTTCTGCGGAGTAGCTTTGTGCGGGACAGCTGCGGCGAGAGTAGCTTTTGTCACTGTTTCGAGCGTGGGGTGAGCCGCATTAAGTGTAATTTAAGCTAGTTAACGTGTGTCAAAATGAAAGCGCCGACGCCGGTTTCGTCGTCCACGGGCGGGACTGGTGACAGAGCTTCGTACAAGGATAAGGACAAACCAGCGCAAGTCCGTCAAAGCAATATCACCGCCGCTAAAGGTATGTATGGGCACGTGCGTTAGGCCTACACCGCGGCGCCGCATGCAACTTTCGTGCTTCGAACGAGCGACTTGACAGTAAAACAGCGTCTATTGACAAATGCTACCGGTGCTCTTGCTTATAAAATAAGTCATGAACGCTCCCAGTGAGGGTGGCTGTCTGAGCGTTAGATTGTCTCGGCACGGCTGTGCTAATCGAACCACGCCGAGCACCTGTTCGCCATATAAGGCAGAAAAACCCTCTGCTAATGTTTCTAGCTCATGAACTTTTGCCAAGCACATTCTGAGAATGTTTCTCACCAGGGCGGAAGAAAACGACTTGGAATAAGTCTTGTATTGTGTGATCAAGCATGCCACTGGTAAGAGGTTGCAGCTTGGAGATGCCCTTTTAGGGCTGTGCCCAGACAGGTCGTTGGGTGTAGGAGGTATGCATAAAACATCGGTCACCGCCCGTCGTTTATTTCATTTTATCGCGGTTGTCGACCACCTCAGGTTTCGGTTCCCACCCCCCACAAAACGAAACTTGGACCGGAAAGCGAGAATAGTTATCAATAATGGCAGGATCAGCAGCATCGTTGCGGGTTGACCTGCTGTAATTTTTGTTTTCCACTTGCTATTTGCGTGTTTGGGTTTCGTAGTGGCGAAAGTGTTTTCCTTGATTGGCTTGCTTGAAGTGCCGAAACTTGCCTTTTCTGAATAACCTCGGGTCTAGACCGTGCTGGAGCGTAGTTTAGACATGCATCCAATATGACACTTGAATGTGAACATCTTCGACAGAACTCTGTGGTTGGGTTAAACTTAAGAGGCAAATACACCAACCAAGGGCGTTTTAATAAAGGCTGTGTCTAGCGTTCCGTCCAGACGGAACGGCAACTGTCACTAAAGTTCCGTCCAGAGGAAACACAAGTCGCGTTGAGGGCAGTCTTGATTTTTTCCTAACCGGCCAAACTGCTACCGCTCACTGACTAGCCAGAATCACTTATAATTATTAATCATTATTAATAAGTACAGATGATACAGATCCGGGCGGATCTCAAAGCCGACGCCCGCTTTACAATAATTAAGCGAGAGCAGTCGGTCTTGATTTTTATCCAACCGGCCACACTGCTTCCACTCACTGACTAGCCGGAGTCGCTGTTAATTACAGGAGATCGGGCGTGACTGGCGATGGCTATGTCGGCATTCGCTCCAGTGAGCGGGAGCGGTTCGGCCACTTGAGTAAAAAACCAAGACCGACTGCTCTCATCCCGTGAATTGCAAAGCGGGCATGAAGTACAGTGGGGTCCACTGTTAAAGGGAAACGGCGAGCGCGTGGCCACTGCGCTCCGCGAAGCGCCGGCTCCGAGAAGTGGTGAGAATCGGAGACAGGCGGCACATGCGCACTGACCGCACGAAGCGACAGAAGCCGCTGTGTCGTCTGCTACAGCGCTTCGCCCGGCCGCTGACATCCTTCGAGTGCGAAATCGCTCAGCTGTTTCAAGCTGATCGGCGCAGCGGAGCGCCGTAGCAGACAACAGAGCGGCTTCTGCCGCCTCGTGCGGTCAGTGCGCATGTGCCGGCTGTCTCCGATTCTCGCCACTTCTCGGAGCCGGCGCTTCGCGGAGCGCAGTGGCCACGCGCTCGCCGTTTCCCTTTAACAGTGGACCCCACTGTACATCTATTACAAAACGTTAAACACTACAGAAAAAAAAAGAAGTTGCAAGAATCGAACCAGGGACTACAGCGTCGGTAGACAGCGGCGGAACCGCTACACCAAATCCCAGGACGAGAAATGGCGGCTAATCGGCTGGTTTTGATTTGGCGTTCAGTCTGGACGGAACTTTAGCAGTTATAGGGGCGAAGCTCCTAAAGCCATGGGTCTGTCCATCCCTTGTGTCTCGTGGTTTGTGACCGCCACATGCTTTCGGAGATGTCGCAAAGTGGGCCGTGTTGCACGCGCAAGAACCGGCTGCAACCAGCAGCGCAAACTCGGCACCAGGAGCGCGAGCTTGTCTGTGTTCGCCAACGGGGGCGCGAGCGTACGTGCACTGCGAGAGGGAGATCACGCCACGAACGCAGGCAGTCGTTCTCGGAGATCGAACGAGACGCAAGGACCTTTGCTCGTTTCCTCTCGTCTTGTTCGGGCACAAGTTCGCCCTAAATAAAAAGTTATTTCTTTACCACTGTGTCCCATCCTACGTGACAAATTGTAGTGGAGGTGCGGGGTAGTCCCCGATGGCGCGGGGTCTTTCACCAGGTCTGGGCCTGGGAGCATTGACTCCGAAAATAAAAGTTGATTTGTACAATGTATGCGCAAAGTATTACGTCTTTGTTAATGATGTAATGGGCGAGCTTTCACGGGAGAGTTACGGTTACCGATGATCTCCCCCTCTCGAGCTTCGCCCCACTTATCATTCATTCTGTGGATATGGCGTGATTTTTTTAGCGTTCCGTCTAGATGGAACGCTAGACACTTTCTTTATTCAAAGCGGTCCCGCTTTGAATAAAACACCCTTGGTTGGTGTATTTGCCTCTTAAATATGACACTTGTATTTTTTTTTGCGTCATATTAATGACGCACCCATTAGACCTGCCGTCTCTTGTAAACCAAAATTTACAAACCAGGGTGCAATAATTTGCAATTACTTCCAACCCAGACGGCAGGTACTCGCTATATCCGAAGTAGGTTTTTTTTATTATTATTATTTTTTTTTACATTTACGTAGTCGAGAGAGAGTGGTTAAAAGATGCTAAGATGGTTTAATGCTCCCACGCAAATGTCTGTAAGGTGGTACAAATCGACGGTAAGGCGGGCTTTCATGCAGAGAACAGTAGCAGAGCCGCATGACAGGCTAACCACCTCCTGCACATCATCACAACTTGCGACCCATCGCCTTCCGAGATGCGTTGGGACTTTGTTTGCTTCGGTCAAAACGCTCACAAAAGTAATCTGCGTATCCATTTGTGATCGTTATAAGAAACAGAAAAAAAAAACGACAGAATTGAACAAATCTGCAGCCACGTCTACTCTTTTGCATCTCTGAAATCCACATACCAGCCTCAAGCAACAATTTTTATTTATAAAGGCCACATTAAGCGCCTGCATTTATGCTGCTGTCTATCAGGTGCCCGTGTCCCCCTCCCTTCCCTTTAAAGAGCTAGAAAAAAAAAAACAGAAATAGCGTGAGACCATCGCTTCCACAGTCTCAGATAGCCACCCCCCTGTAGTGACACTTGCAGAACCGCTGCAGAAAGAAACGAGCATTGCAAGCTTTTTTCAGATCTTTCCCACGTTGAAAACTTGCATATTCCAGCAAAGTTATTCCTTCTGCAGCTTAGGGCAGGCTATACAATTCGCTAAAAAACGAATTAACACCACCAACGCAGCCCTGATTTCTCTTCTGCTGCAGTGGCAGTCCGCTTGCACCGCTGCCATATTGCTTCTCGGCAGTGCCACCAGAGGCCGCCACAGCGGAATGACAAAGGCAAATTGTGGCCGACTTTGACAGGTGGAATTGGTCCAGGTGGTGCTGCCTGGCAACCATGACAGCTGTGTTTACTCTTCGAGCCAGTGTGACAGGATCAGGCTCGGTTGTGCTAGCGTAGCTAATTTAGTGCCTCTAGGTTACGCTGCAGCCACTAAATACCGTAAAATTCCGAGCAAGCGCCCCCCCCTCAGCAAGTCGGAATTACCGGCAAAGTGGAGGGGGGGCGCTATCCCGGAACGGCACGGAAATTCAAGATGGCGGCGACAATTCTTTTACGAAAAAAAAAACGCAGTGCGCGTGGTTTTAAACTTTCATTAGGAAGATTAACTTTATTACGCAAAAGATGTTACTGTTAGTTACTTTGGAAACCATTGCAAAACTTAGCAGCAAAAAAAGAAAAATTGTTCGCAGCACTCTGCTGCCCGTCTTCGGGTGCCACGGCTTGATCTTACTGCTGTTCGTCACTTTCGAAACCATCGAAAGACTCCTCAGAGTCTGTAGCAAAAAAAAAAAAAGTTCGGCGCACTCGTCTTCCAGTCCGCCCCAGTCTTCTGGCATCACGGCTCCGACATCTGCCAGCCCGGCGTGCAGGTCGCCGTCCTCGGAGCTCGAGTGCGTTTCCCCTTGAAGCAGCGCGCCACTGTTTCCTCCGGTACAGCAGCCCACGCCTCGGCAACAAAATCAAGGACCTGCTGCCACGACGGCTTCTTAAAGTTGCCTTTTGGCGTCGTTTCGCCATCGCAGGGAGTCGCGGCAGTCCGGAAGGCGCTTACTGCTTCCGCAGATTCCTCGGGCGTCCTCTGGCCCTCGTTCATGGCGCGGCGCACTGCAACGCCAAACCGCTGCTTCCACCTGCTTATGTAGTGGCTGGAAGCTACAAAGTTACTCAACTGCATGCTGCTTGCTATTTTCACAGCCTCTTCAGACAGCAGCCGGTTGCTAACGGCGCGTCCCGCGCTTCTTTCGCCCTCTCAGAACTCGAACAGCGCATTTTCCACGTACTCGCTGAACACTGGGACGCTGTTGCTTAGCTTCCGTCGAAGTTTTGCTTTTCCGAAGTTTTGCTGAAGGAGATTGTCGAAATTCTTCACCCATTTCCGTATGCGCTTTCGGTCAAGCTTGAACTGTCGAGAGGTCTGGTGCACGTTTTTCCCGTGCTCTCGGTGCCACCGGATCACCTCGGTTTTCTTTGCAACTGTGTAGGAATGCATGACCTACCACCGCCAAAACAAAGTAACAAATGGCGCGTAGCGTTCAGTTGAAGCAGGATTGGATTGGATTGGATTCTTAGACTGGCTCCGGCAAGCCAGTGTTGCCTGCACGCGGTTCGTGATAACTGCGCGGGGGAAGGGGGGGGGGGGGCGCTTTCCCGGAACGGCGCGGAAATTTGAAATTAGCCCTGAAGTGGTGGGGGGGCGCTTGCACGGGTGGGGGCGCTTGCTCGGAATTTTACGGTAAGCTACGCTTCTGTAGTGGTCTTAAGTTACACTCGGCCACTGTTGTTCTTTCCCGGCAGGGAGTGAAGCAGACGTTTTCCACCTTCCGGCTGGTTGAAACAGCCCAGTGCAGGGTATCACGGCACCGCTACTCCGTCTGGGGCGTAAAAACTCGCTCTCAACCTGTCATACAGCCGCACTGCACCCCGAAAACCACGATCTATCGAAAACCATGCGAACGCGACAACACGAGGACACCAAAATGTCAGCGCCCATGCGCCTTCCAGGGTAAACAAATGTGACCTGACGCGGTTAGACCAATGGCTGCTGTGGGCAGCATCCAAAGAGAGAAGAGAGTGCCGATACTCTGAAACCTGATCTAGGGACTCTAGACATAGCTATCCTTACATTTACAGACACTGGTAAGTTGGAACGACGCATTGGAGGTTGGGAAACACGGATAAACGCCTGCTGCAGCTTTGCTCCTGTGCAGACTGCATGGGCACGCGCTTTTTTTTTTTCCCTCAATTTTATACCCTTGTCAGTGTGCAGCAAGAATTTGCTCTGAAAGGGATCGGGGCGCTCCTGTGGTAACTCGGCGGTGCAGTTTTGCTTGTGTGCATTTGTGGGAGGTCTGTCGCCTTGTGAAAACCATGCGAACAATCTCGTTCCAGCTGTTGCCGATGCCATCCGAACAAGTCTGGGACCCCGCGGCATGGACAAAATGGTGAGTGGGCTCTGTGGGTGCGGTTACCCCTGAGGTCGAGGGACTTCGCTACTAGCGTATTGTGATTGGACTTTGTGGCAGTTGTTTTCAGGCATGTGTTTTCGAAGAGCGCACCTTATTTTAACCCTTTCGTCCTTGGTGGTGTCAATGGACACGATCACATAAAAGTTCCTCTAGTGCATAGAAAAAACGAAACCAGAACTACTACTTTTTGGGGGAATTGTTCTTCATTGGTGCCGATTGGGATAGATATCAGTGTTTCATTTTAGTGGAGCTCCACACTACAAAGAGGCCCCAGTGAAGACGAAATTATGACATTTTGAGGCTGAATAAAATGGCAGTTCGAATTTTACTCCCAAGCTTGTAAATCTACAATATGTGCATTTCGAAGCTCATTTTTTTGTAGGTTCATGGGGTCATGAAGTTTAGGAAAATATGCAAATGTGATGTTTCTGCTTGACATAAAAATGTTAATTGCTAGATGTCCTAATTAGTTGCCTCATTAATACGTCTATTGCACTTTCAGCTCTTTTTTTAGAGGGGGGGGGGGGGGGGGGGGGGCCTATGGGACCCTAAAATTTAAATAAACACACAGAAAACATTGTTTTCTCGGTGTTTCAGGGCTGAAAGGGTCAAAGGTGGTGTCAAAATATTTGGGCTTCTGAGGGGGATGTCCTATCTTGGGCCTGCGTGCAAGTATTGTTTCAGAAGCCGGATGTGAACAGAAATACTCAAGCCTCAAAGCATTAGAGCTGTGTTCGTGCATGTTTTATTGCTGACTGAACAGCAGGGCTTGGAATAGCGAGGAAAGGGGGGTCTTTATTTTTTTTTTTTTTTAGGTTTCCTTTTTCTAATACACGAGAATGAGTCACAAAGGAGAAATTTTGGCTGTCCATGGAACAAGACAGCACAAATTGCAAGGTCACAGCTCAAAGCTTCATACCTACCACGTGGCAACTGTTGCTGTTTTCAGTGATGTTTTCCCGTCATTTTTCTCAGCTCTGCGCAAACCATTTTTTTTTATCTGGTCTTGTGTTTATCGACTAGTTGCATGGGTTGAAGGGGTGGGGTAACCCCTGCGCGCCGCCAGGAGTAAGCAGAGCATGTGCATTGACTCTTGAAACAAGCATGACGCATGGCCGAGCGGAGCCAGGGGCTGCATACATCTCGGAGTGCAAAGGCCTTGAACTTGGGCAATACTTACCATTTTGAAATAATTTCTGCAGGAGGATGTTCCTCGGGTATCGCTCCAACGGTTGCGCGTGTGCAGTTGCAGCCTTTGAAGCTGTAGTCTCAGGGTCCCTTTAACGTTGACGGAGTAAATGCTTTGGCGAGTGCGCGGGCACCCAGCCACACGGGAACAGGAGCGGCACGCATGATGAACACCTGCCCGTTGAACGCCTTAGGACACATCTGAGTTTCCACGGTGAATTGTGCATGCGGCTTGTTCTGACGTGCCGGCAGCAGTTCCTCGTGTGGCTGGGGAAGGTGCCGGTTTGAAACTTCAGCAGTGGGCACAGGGGTGGAAGTGCTGTGCCGTTTGTTCAGCGTGATGTTCAGTGGCAATCGCTTTGAGCATGGAGCAGTAGGGACTCGTTTATTCGACTGTTTTTCATGACGGGGTGCGCTCGCGTGAACTCTCTAAAGGACTAATACCCGGAATGTGGTACCGTTCGTGACAATTTCCCGGTCTCTTGGGAGTGACCTTGCGGGTGTGGGTTATGTGCAAGCTTTGCCCCGAAATTGAGCTTCAGCATGCTGCGCTGTGACGCATGAGCCGTCACCAGTCGTCATTGCCATCTTTCCGCTTGGTGTAAAAATAAAAAAAGTAAAATCATTTTACCCCTCAGCATTTTATCTTGTTGCGAGCGCACTTGCTCCTTCACAAGCAAGAGGGGAGTTTCTGTTAAAGGTAGCGGCTATCTGCAAGTTAAGCTCCATAGGCGTGTCTTGCCCAATGCCGCCTTTTCCTTGCTAGGGGAGGGGAGGTACGTCTCCCTCCTCCTTCCCATTTCTGCTACAGTAGGCCCGTTGTTCGTGCTCGAAAAAGCAATTTGATAGACACGGGTACGTTCAATATTTGGACAAGCACAACACAGTTGCGCAGTATTTCTTACTAAGAGATAAGCGTGTATATCACTTAGTCGATAGTGTAACTAATACGCTGCTGATATTTTTTTTCTTGTCCTGTGAATGTGAGCATTCGATTATTTGAAATTTTTGTAGCGTTTACTCAGGTTTTTACTTCAGAATATCTCTTGTTTCCTCTTAGTTTCATTGCCTCAAATTTTTCCTCGCTCACTTTTTTTTTTTTTTTTTTCCTGTGGTCTCATTAGGTGTAGAATAAAGGTAGACCTTCTATCTTAGGTTCAAGACAGGCTGTTTCGCCTAGCTCCGATCTTCTCTTGGCTGTTTCTCGTGGCTGTAATGGTGTTATTTTTTCACTTGTCCGAAGTCTAGTTTGGTGCAGCTGTTTAAAGCATTGCTTTTCTCTAGTTTTTTTCTTGATGACTGCTGTGTCAGCTGCGAGTCTTTAATTCTGGGAACGTATATTTTTCAAACTTGTCGAAGGAGTGGTCTGCTCAGTATTGATCAAAAGTTGAGTAAAAGCCTTTTTTTTTTTTTTTTTTTCATGCGGTCTTGTGTTAATGGACTAACTGCTGCACATGTTAAGGGGCCCCTGAATATATAGTCTTCCGAAGGTCACCATTCCACGCATGCAATTTTCGAGTACATGGTCGAAGAAGGTAGGGCAAATGTTACACCTCTGCGTAGACCATGGGCCATACGAACAAGCGAAAAAGAGTGTTCTCTTCACTTGTTTTCGTGTCAATCATTGTTGCCGTTTTCGGGTGTGACGCAGACTCTATGATGCGGCCAATCCGCTTTTCCGGCTTGGTGGAAATGTACTGGTGGATTCGGCGGTTTTGGCGGCCATCTATGTGAGCACGACATGTTTGTAGGTACAAATGCCCATTGGCGCCGTCTGCCGCACAAGCTTAGCTGGGTTTGTAGATATAACATTTTACGCGCTACGAATAACACTGAAAAGCAGGGTGCGCCTTCTGCGAATGGAAACGCAGAAGATTGTTGGCGTGGTGAAGCGCGGTGTCTGAAAATTGTCGGGAGTGAGCGTGTTGTGTTTGGGGACCCGTGCCTGGCTGCCAAATACTCGTTTTCCCTATTGATGCTAGCATGGCCGACATAAACAGCAGGGAAAACGGGTGGCCCTTGCGCGCCGCCAGCAGTAGGCAGAGCATCCGCGTTGACTGCTGAAACAAGCGCGAGGCACAGCTGAGTAGATCCAGAGGCTGCACACCTCGGAGCACGAGGGCCTTGACAGATGTCTCTTGGGTTTCTTCGTGCTGGTCAGCTCGTAGTGTTCGCAGCGCTTTGAGGCATGCAGAAAGAGCGAAAGCCAGAGGCCTTACAGCTAGCTTAGAGAACGATGACTTGGGTAATACTTACCACTCTGAAATAATTTTTTGCGAGAGGATGTTCCTTTTGTAGCGTTCCAACAGTTGCGCGTGTGCAGTTGCAGCCTACGAAGCTGTAGTCAGGGTCCGTTTAACGTTGACGGAGTAAAAGCTTTGGTGAGTGCGCAGGCGCCCAGCCACATATGAAGAGGAGCGGCACGCATGATGAACACCTGCCCATTTATCGCCTTAGGACACATCTGAGTTTCCACGGTGAATTGTGTATGCGGCTTGTTCTGACGTGCCGGCGGCAGTTCCTCGTGTGGTTGGGGAAAGCGCCGGTTTGAAACTTCAGCAGTGGGCACAGGGGCGGAAGTGCTGTGCCGTTTGTTCAGCGTGATGTTCAGGGCCAGACGCTTTGAGCAGGGAGCAGTAGCGACTTACTCGTTCGGCTGTCGTTGACAGTGAAGCATGCTCCGGTGAACTTGCTTACGGACTAACGGTAGGAACGTAGTATCGCTCGTCACAATTTCCCAGTCTCTTCCAAGTGGCGGTGCAGGGGGATTTGCAAACTTTGCCCTGAAATGCAGCTTCAGCGCACTGCGTTGTGATGCACGAGTCGCCACCAGTCGTCATCGCCATCTTTCCGCTTGGTGTAAAAATGAAAAAGTAAAATGGTTTTGCGGTTCAACCGTACTTTGCCATTTTATCTTGTTGCGAGCGCGCTTGCCAATTCCAAAGGTTACATGCCATGGGCAGGGTTCGCTCAGGTCCTTGAAAACCCTTGAATTTAGAAGTGTCACTTTCAAGGCCTGGAAAGTCCTGGAATTTTTTTATTCGTCCTTTAAAACCCTTGATTTTTCTGGACAGAATCAATGGCCCTGTCTTTTCACAAGAATTTAAAGTCTTTGGCATGGATTTTAGGTCTTAGCAAATGTAAGGAAACATTGTAACGATCAAGTTTCAGTGTATGGTGGGAATTAAGTTTGGTGAATTTTCATCATTGTGAGACAACATTGGGAGCAGGCACTTCCCAATCCAATTCATGTCAGGATGCAATCCAGTGAAAGCCGGCTTCTGTTCTCTATCTTGCATCTTCCATCTAGTCTGTGGACGCTCGCTCATTGCATGTTTGCTATGCCTCATACGCTCCTACTGCGTTTGCTTTTACAAATGGTGGACGTGTACATTGTTCATCCTGCCTTGCAGCAACACTTGCTGATGTAATTTCAGCTGATACTCTTGCTGACAATTCAGGCAACATTAACTAAGTTATGAAATCAAACAGCCCGAGCAAAACACCAAGAAAAAAGAAAAACCTCAAAATACCAACCACGGCATAAAAGATAAAGCTGGGGGAGCATTCACGAACCCGTTGGCGCTTGTCTACCTAAATGTGCACTAATGTGCTTGGGTATTGTGCAATAAAAAAACTTTTGCATTGTGTTTAAAAAGTTGTACTCCCAGATTAAACATTATATGGGGACCTTGAAAATGTGTTTTCGGTTCCTTAAAAAACACCCTTGAATTTTCGCTTCTGAAGCCTGTACGAACCATGCATGGGGCTGTTTCGAATACGGTGACATTCAGGGCAACACCCTGGCACAAGTGAGAGGGGAGATTCTGCTAAAGTTAGTAATCAGCTCCATAGGTGTCTTGCCCAATGCTGCCTGTCCCTTTGGGGGGGGGGGTGTCGCACTCCTCCACCTCCTTCCCCCATTTTTCCCTTGGATTAAGCCCGGTGTTTACACTCGACAAAGCAAGTTGATAGACACGGGTCCATTCAATATTTGGATAAGCACGATGTAGTTGCACAGTATTTCTTGCTTAGATAGAAGCATGTGTATTACCTAGACAATAGTGCGAATGATACGCTGCGATATTTTTTCCTTTTTTCTGTGGACGTGAACATTTATTTTTAATTTCTGAGGAGTCTAGTCAGGCTCAGTTCCGATTACCTCTTGTTTCCTTCCCCTTAGTTTAATTTCCTCAAATTTTTCCTCTCTTAGTTGTTTCTAGAATGAAGGCCTAGCTCATGGTCACTTCGGATGGCTGTGATGGTGTTATTTTAAGTGCAGAGAACTTTAGGCACTCCCCTTCTCGTAGCGCGCTCGCTGGACCCAAATAGAGCAACGGGGCGTCCCGTGGTAACGGCTGTCATTCACGTACCCCAGAGGCTTCGAAAGCCAAGCGGTTCACTTAGTCATAAGCGTTCGAAACTCTCGAACCGCTGCTGCTTGTCATGCATCTCCCCGTTGTTCAGCGCAAAGAGGTACATTTGGGGCAAAATATACGTAATTTATCGGCACCCCCCACGTTCATTTAGTTAGGGACGCTCGTTGGGTTGGTTGTTACGATAGTAAACGAAAAAGGCGGCCGCGCAAGAAAGAAATGGCACGTTTGAAATGACGCAGAAAGGCTGCAGCTGCGCAAGGAAAAAATTGCCGGTTCGCGATGACTCAAAACAGCTCCAACATACGAAATTAAAGCAAGCCCAAAAACAACAGAACTTCCGCTGGCGCAGTTTCAGGCAGGGGGCGCGTGCGCGAGCACTGAGAAGGCTGGAAATTTGAAATGCGTTGGGTGGTAGCAGTGAGCGGATAACGGCGGTATGGGTCGTTATGGCGCATCACTGCTCCGCACTTCCGACAGCTTTTTACAATAAGTGAATTTTTTTTTTATTATTTGTTCGAAGTCTAGTTTGGTGCAGCTATTTAAAGCATTACTTTTCTCTAGTTTTTTCTTGGTGACTGCTCTGTCAGCTGCGAGGCTTTAATTCTGGTAACATATATTTTTCAAACTGGGTGAAAAAGTGGTCTGCACAGTATTGATGAAAAGTTGAGTAAAAGCCATTTGGATTTTTTTCTCTGTTTACTAAAAATGAGAAACTACAAACATACGATGTTTGACTATAGAAATCTGCTCCCAAGCATCTTGCATTGCTCTTTTGGTGTGTGTGTGTGTGTGCGCGCGCGCGTGCGTGCGTGCGTGCTCGAAAGCTGCTCCAGGACTACCCTTTTACTGTGCCCTGAGCTGCTCCAAAAGGCTTATTGGGTGTGTTCAGATAAGGACAGCCAAAGTGGGGCCATGGCCATTTTTTGTTTGAGATGAAACTTTATTATTGTGTAGAGCACTGCATCCACACGATGGAACTGGCATTAGTTTAGTGAGTAACGCCCTAGTTGATTTAATAAAAAATTATTTAGAACGCGATCGGGCCGGGCTACTTTCCACATTGCTCGGTGTGGCAACTCTAGGGACCCGTAAAATGAAGCGAAATTTTTTCCAAATTTTCCTAATTTTTTAAACAAATATTTGCAATCTTTTCTGCTAGATTCTTGAAAATTGAATTTGCAATACTTACATTTTTTGAGAAAATATTTCTCAAACTTAGTAGCGAGAGCAATGTCGTTCAAAAGTGGCACTTCTAAAAAAACTTTTTTTACGCATCGCCCTAAAGTCTAAGCTGTCTAGTTTTTTAGACGTGTTTACGAGGAGCTGCTGAACACCTCATACCCTTTTAAATGCTCTACAAAGAAAAGCTATGAAAATACCGCTTCGTGAAATGTGACAAAAAATGAAAATTTATAAAAAAGGTCCACATTTCGGCGTCATTTAAAAAAAATCATGTTTCTCGATTTTCGCGATATTTACACAAAATGGCACTCATTTCCCGAGTATTCTAAAAAGCTAAACATTTGTTGCATTATTTTTGTTCTAACTCGGAAAAATGAGGTCACATTCAACACATTTTTTAATGTCCGATCAACGGTTGAGTAGCAGTTCGCAGTGAAAAAAGACAAATAATTATGGCTATTTTTTTACATTTTAGAAAAATAAAGCGCCTGATATAAAGAAAACTGATCATGGTGTTCATATGTACCCATTGTTCAACTTGTTAGTTGCGGTAGGCATGAAAATAATTGTGAGGTTTCTGAGCTTGTTTCTCCCACCACAGTAAGGCTACCTTTTTATTACTTTATCGCCTTGCCCTAGCTGTGTCATAAACCCATATGTTTGATTTCTGACGCTGCTTAATCGCACATTATTGGTAATTTACCCCATTTATAAGCAAGTAACCTCGCTGCTGGCACTGAGAATAGGACATGCGATCGTCATTGTCAAATGTGTGTTTCCGTTCTACTTGGTAGATGCGAAGCGCTAACTGCAATACAACTTCGTCTTCCCAACTGTCCGTCTTTCAGGCTCCCGGAGATAATGAATTGATGTGCTTCTTGAACATTTTGTTTTTAGCTGTTGGAAAGATAAACTTTTGTCCCACTACAAAATCTGCCAACCTTTACTTTGGACACTTCAAGGTTAAGGGGAAGGTGCAGCTTTCTAGTTCCAAGGCCCTTCAAAGAGTCGACACATAGAGGTGAAAACCGTCACTGCCTCACTGAGTCCCAGTTCAATGTTGTGTACCTTCAATTTATTTTGTTTGATTTCGCTATTTCCGGGAGGATACGGTATGCCGAGTACAGGCGGGACATTTTTGCTTTTCTCTTGTTTTCCTCAAATGTGGCGATATCGCCATCGCCAAAATATAGCATGACAAAATTCACTTTTGCAGGATGCTGTCCACGAACTATTTCGTACTTTTTGTGGCTTCGCTTGAAGGTAAACGCAAAATATTCACAGCAGCTTGATGCTTCACAAGGCTCTCCACGCCATCGTACGCACTTTTGTCATGTCCGGTTCCAGAGAAAAGCCACTTTGTCACCCTAGTGACCCGACATTCACTTCTGCGCACCTAGAGGAACTGATATTTGTTCTTAAATTGAATGGCACCACAGTTATTTATACACATTATTAAAGCGCATATTCATGCATGCTCTTCAAGAAGTCGCTTGATTTCGACCAACCCCAAGCATGCATGAGCCGATTCAAGACTGTGCTCCCGCAAAGAGTCGTAGTCTTTCTCGACATCGCAATGCATGTGAACACACTTTTTTTGCCTCTGCGGTCAATGGTATCCTCTACCTTCATCGGAAAGTAATTCCCACAGCACAAGCAAAGCTTCTGACCACTGTTTGTCGGATCTCGAAATCGGATCTCTTGGAACTAGAAAGCTGCACCTTCCCCTTAACCTTGAAGTGTCCAAAGAAAAGGTTGGCAGATTTTGTAATGGGATAAAAGTTTTCCAACAGCTAAAAACAGAATGTTCCAACAGCTAAAAGAAAATGTTTAAGAATCCCATCTATTTATTATCCCCGGGAGCCTGAAAGACGTACAGTTGCCAAGACGGAGATGCTTTGCAGTTAGCGCTCCGCATGTACCAGGTAGAACGGAAATAGGTACACATTTGACTATGACGATCGCATGTCAAATATTCTCAGTGCTAGCAGCAAGGTTACTTGCTTATAAATGGGGTAAATTACCAAAAATTACACCATCTTCCCGCGAGGGGAACCATGGGTAGATGCAACGCATCGGGGGGGGGGGGGGGGGGGGACACGCTGCGTAAAATGGAAACATAACAACAATTGACATGCTAACATAACGGAAACGCAACGGAAACCAACATAGTCTCCATTCAAATCATCGGTGGTCATCGGATGTCATCGGCGGAACGACTGAATGGAGCGGCGCAGTTACCGCGTTTATATGTAGCGGAATGAGAAGGAGCAGCGCATGTGCATGTGTTTAACCGAGCGCTAATGCGCGCTGACACACAGCTGGCACGGCGACGGCAGCGAGCGCCAGCGAGCGCTAAACGCAGATGGCGCTGCGGTGAGAGCGGAGTTAAGCGCACAGCTGGCGCGGTGAGGAGAATGGGGGAGAGACGTGCGGACTACGCCGACTACGGTGGACAAGGCGAGTTAAAGAGATGCGCCGCATCTAATAATGTGTGATTAAGCAGCGTCAGAAATCAAACATATGGGTTTATGACACAGCTAGGGCAAGGCGAAAAAGAAATAAAAAGGTAGCCTTACTCTTTTGAGAGAAACAAGCTGAGAAACCTCACAATTATTTTCATGCCTACTGCAACTAACAAGTTGAACAATGGGTAAATATGAATACTAGGATCAGTTTTCTTTATATCACGCGCTTTATTTTTCTAGAATGTAAAAAACAGCCATAATTATTTGTCTTTTTTCACTGCGGACTGCTACTCAACCGTTGATCGGACATTAAAAAAATGTGTTGAATGTGAGCTCATTTTTCCGAGTTAGAACAATAATAATGCAACACATGTTTAGCTTTCTAGAATACTCGGGAATTGAGTGCCATTTTGTTAAATATTGCAAAAATTGACAAACATGATTTTTTTTAAATGACGTCGAAAGATGGACCTTTTTTCCAAATTTTCATTTTTTGTCGCTTTTCACGAAGCGGTATTTTCATAGATTTTCTTTGTAGAGCATTTAAAAGGGTATGAGGTGTTCAGCAGCTCCTCGTAAACACGTCTAAAAAAATAGACAGCTTAGACTTTAGGGCGATGCATAAAAAATATTTTTTTAGAAGTGCCACTTTTGAACGACATTGCTCTCGCTACTAAGTTTGAGAAATATTTTCTCAAAAAATGTAAGTATTGCAAATTCAATTTTTACGAATCTAGCAGAAAAGTTTGCAAATATTTGTTTAAAAAATTAGGAAAATTTGGAAAAAATTTCGCTTCATTTTACGGGTCCCTAGAGTTGCCACACCGAGCAATGTGGAAAGTAGCCCAGCCCGATCGCGTTCTAAATAATTTTTTATTAAATCAACTATGGCGTTACTCACTAAACTAATGCCAGTTCCATAGTGGGGATGCAGTGCTCTACACAATATTAAAGTTTCATCTCAAACAAAAAATGGTCATGGCACCACTTTGGCTGTCCTTATCTGAACACACCCTATTAAGCCTGCTTCCACCCCTGAGCTCAGCTCATGCAAGTTTCTTGATTGCGTACTTCTTTTTTTATGTTCCGTAGGCTTAGCTCTCTGTATCAACATTTCGTTAGTATAATTTAGAAACTATTTCTTACATATTGGTTTATGTAAAGAAATATTTGCCTACGCATTGCGTTGGTGAGCCAGACGTGAAATTGTACCAGTGCGGCCTTTTGTTCCGCATTGAGGTCCGTAAGCATTGCGCGGATTTTTCGCCATCTTGTGAAACCTGCCCTGTGTGGTTGTGGCTCCTGTGTCCCAGATCCAGGCTGCCAATGGCGACGTGACGATCACAAATGACGGCGCCACCATCTTGAAGCAGATGCAGGTGCTCCACCCCGCCGCAAAGATGGTACGGCGTCTCCTACTTGTCACTCACTTTCTGTCCCATCTGCGCCGAGTGCTTTTTCAGTGCTGACGGGAGCTGTGAGCAACAGTGATTGCGTATTCAAAAGGACGGCGTGCCTTGTAATAAGCTGAGTGCGTAGCTTCGACAACACGTGAGGGTGTGCTTGTGTAGTGAAGTAGCTGTCGTATTTGCCAACTATTTGTTGCACAAGAGGGCGGTGTGCTTCATTTTTTTAACAGCAAAGCTGTTTAGCATTTTCCATATGGGCAGAAAAGTACCTAGAAAGTACCTAGCACTTGTGAGTGCGTGCCTCGCGACAACCGCCCAGCGTCCCCTGTTCATGTTTGCCAAGCCAAGCATGCTCAGTTGGGAAGATTGGCCGAAAACAAAACTCCAGCGTTCGCCGTAATCATGGCAACCCTTGTTCAGAACAAGAAAGACATGTTATAGCGTACACCACTACAAGATGATGTCCAATGATTATCTCTTCCAAAAAATGGGGGTAGCTCACTCTTACAGCCACGATGGAATTAAAGGCCGTTGGGGAAGCGAAGAAGAAGCACATCGGGCGCAATCGTAGACTTGAACCATCGTGAAGGTTGCGTACAGCTGTGCTGCACATTCCAGCCTTATGTGTCAGTGTCAGGGTCCTTGTTTTTCTCTCTCTCTCTGGCCCAGTGGTAGTTTATTATAGTGCTACTGTGGAAAGTTGTAGCTCCGAGTATCAGTACGGCCTTGTTTTAACGCAATTGCTTTGTTCAAATTGCCACTTTGTTCAGCTTTTTTGGTCCAAAGTACGGAGCAGGGAGAGCAACCCTACCCTGCTTTCAACAGAGCACGCTCGGAACATTCAGCTTCTAGTGGGGATGATTTCATTGTGGCAAGGGGTTGTTAACTGTATGCATGGGCAGCTGTTCGAGTTGCTCTGAGAGAGAGCTGACATTTATGCCCAGCGCTGTCAATTGTTGCTTTGTCAGGTGCCATGTGCAAACTGTCTCGTACCACCCGTAATTCGTTTGCAGCATTTGGTAGTATTGTTGTGACCACTTGCCATGACCACCTTCACTGTGCAGTTAAAGGAGCCATGAAGAGAAAATACAACTGCGTTTAATTTGGAAGAACTAGGATTCAGTATTTCACTCAGCTCCATTACAGCCCCAAAAGATGTTTTTTAACGGAAAAAAAAAGCAAGAAGTATTTAAAATCTTTCAAATTTTGCGACACAGTGACGTGTTATGAGCAAGAATGACGTCATACAGGCCAACAATAAAACATAATTTTCAGTGCGTTGACTGCACGTTAGCATTCAAGTGATGCGATCAAATGGAACTAGAGGCCCCATTACAGACGTCCAGTCATGTGTCGTCGCGACAGGTCAGTCAGGCGGCCGCCAATCGCACAGACAAGGTTCCGTGACATCATAGAAAAGTTGCGGGAAATTGGCTAGGGGGTCGTGACTGCTTCACACATTTTCTCTAATATCTGTTATTTGTTCGAAGATTGCGATGATATTGGTATTATTGTTATCAGGACTAAGCAGTCTTTCTAATAAACCCAACTTGTATTTTGTCGTCATGGCTCCTTTAAGGGCGTTAGACGCCCGCATGGCACTCCTAATCGCACCGCACTCGCCCCGCAATTCTGCGGCTGCACTTCTTTCCACTCGGATCGATCTACCGTCGTCCAACTGGTGCTCTGTGGCATTTGCTGCTCTTGTGACACAAACAGTGCATGCGCGACCACACTTGAATAGTGAACGTGAGCCATGCCAGGGCTGCTTCTGCCAGTGATGCAATAGTGTCATGCTAATGGCGAGGGTGTCCCCCCGTGACCTCAACCGATGTCTGAGAGCGGAAGCAGCCGTAGGCGTCCCCTTCCCGTCCCACTCGTCCTCTTCTGTGACCTGCCCCTGACCACTGCCCCCCTTCTCCCTCCCCAAACAACACCACCGCCCCCCATGTAGCTGGTGGAGCTGTCCAAGGCACAGGACGTGGAGGCCGGCGACGGCACCACCACGGTGGTGGTCATTGCGGGGAGCCTGCTGGACGTGGCTGCCAAGCTGCTGCTCAAAGGTGGGTGTTCTTCCTCCCCGCTGCCATCAGCGTTCGCGTCCCCTCGCAAGCTATGCAGAAGGGGGTGTGGCTCTCGCCATTCCCACTTTGACTAGGTGAGAACAGCTGCCACTCGTTTCAAAATCCAATGGCAGCTTGGTCAGGCGGAACCACTGCGAGGGTTGCGTGAGCAGGCACATCGCACGGCCACTGACGTGACTGACGCAGCCGCTATCTGGGCTCCGCGGTGGTTGAGCCTGGTTGTGTGAGGGGGCAATGAGTGTGGGGGAATTTGCGACCCTTGTGTCTGCTGATAACAACAGGCCGGCGTGCAGGAGGGATCGGTGCGCAGTATCGGGTGCACTTTTCAGAGTTCCTGTTTTCAGGTTCCCCCCGTGCGTGAGGCTGCCAAGTTAGCCAGCCTGGCAGCGGGGCTGTCTTCTGTGGGAAATTGGGTGTTTGTGCAATGCACCTTGTCTGTGCATTCACTCGCATTCCCTCCGCAGCCGCACCAGGCGATGGGTGGCGCTTTTCCTTTTCTGCAAAAGTTCTTGCACTGCTACAAGCCTGAATCGCAAGCCACTTGAGGCGTGGTCGGGTGTTGCTCAGGGAGCATAGCAGGTGGCACTCCTGTGAAAATGCTGCTCCGGTGCAAACTGAAGTTGCGTCTGCGAGGAGGGAGTCCAGTCAGCATAGCTGTGGGTCACGATGTCTACGCGGGGGTCCCCTCCGCTGTGCACGCACATGATGAACACCTGCCCATTGCTCGCCTTAGGACACATCTGAGTCTCCACGGTGACTTTGCTTGCGGCATGTTCTGACGCTTGCGGCGGCAGGGGGCCCCTTTGCCACACGCTTGTGTGGATTGCCACGACGAGCTGGAGTGGGTGCGGTGAGCTGCGTAGTGGTCTCTGTTCTGGCAGGGGGTCAGATTGCTTTTTGGGATAAATCGCTGGCTGTAATTCGATCTGGCCGTGGCAGCAGGCGGTCTCAAGGTTGGAAGGTCTGGGGTGCACTGTGAAGGTGACTAGGATGATGACGTAGTGGTTTGGCTTTTCTAGCTCCGTAGCTCGTCGGCTTACCGTTGATGGTTAATTGCCGTAGAGCGATGTCTGGGTGTAATACTTTTGTCGTGCGTGCGACGCATTGCTGGCCAGCACATGAAAAGGCATGGCCGAACTTCCTACACATCTTGTTGGAGAATGCTAGGGCGTAATTTCAAAAATTAGTTTACAAACCACATCCAACAGCGATTGCTTAGGGATCTAAGGCAGTGTGTTACCATGGGCGCTCTTCCGGCCTATGGTGCCTCCATATTGGGCGTAAGTGAGATGTAAGTAGTTCTAATGAGATGTAATGAAGTGCAGGGGTCGGGAGCTTCTACCAGAGTCCTATGCTTCTCTGGTCGTAAAACTCCCAGCCAAGTTTCGTACGGGGACAAAGGCTACCGTGAGGGGCGCCACTGCAGATCGGGGGGCATCGGGCGGCCGTAGCTGCTCTGTAGCCCGACCGGCACGCAGGAACGCAGTAGCCGCATGCCCGTTCACACCAAATTTTTTCGCCACTCACAAAATAAGTCCATTTGAGCGGCCCACGACACGTGAAGCGAAAGCACTGCTGATGAGGTGGCGGGCATCTGATTTATCTTACTCCGTGGTCCGTTCCCTGCCAAACGCGCTCTGACCATGCCCCTGGCTGCCCTCCGATCAACGCCAGCACCGCAGCGTGGCAGCGTACGAAGTCTCCCATAGCATGGCGGCGAAGTTTCATGACCAGAAAGCCATTGAAGGACTCTGCTGCATTGGCTGCCTCCTAACTCTTTCGGGACCGCCGGAAAAAGTGATGAAAAAGGGAGGTCTCGGTACAAATTTTTTATTACATAAAGTAAAGGCACCATCCTGCCTTAGCATATACCAAAATGCAGGTAATTATATGTTCTGTGACATAAAATACCAAGTTTTACTTCAAAACTGACGATAGAACCATGAAAAAATCTTAAAGTAAGAACTTTGTAAAAAAACTACAGAAAAAGAAAGGAAAAAGCGTAAATATAAAAATATTAAAAAAGAATAAAATTATTTCAGGATATACAAAATCTAACACAATGCTTTGTTTCTTCATCGCGAAAGTTTGATGCGGCTTGCTGTAACTGGTTTTTTTATTTGTGTGTGATCTCTTTGGCACTAGGGCCATGGCTACGTCGTTGCCCAGGTACACGCCGGGCTCTCGTCTCGGCGAAAACTTTATCCGTTTCTGCGCTGGTGGCAGGAGATCACCACCATAGGTAGTTAACAGCAGGGGTGAGACAGCTGCGCATATTGCACCTTTCTGATACAATTCCATTTTCCTGCGCCAAGCTGCTCCAAAAGCACGAAAATGGCGAAAATTGCGCCAAACTGCTCCAGAAGAGCCTCAACGGCACGGATTTTGATGCTCATGTCAGTTTCGGCGGGGACGAAAGCCTCCCGCATCCCGGTCACCGCTTTTATCGTCGGTCAATCGCAAACACAGAAATGGCACAAATACAGGGTGTCTAGCGACCGGGAAAACCGGGAAAAGTCAGGGAATTTTGCGCCACCGGGAAAAGTCAGGAAATTGTCAGGGAATTTTTCAATCAAGTAGTACCAGTCAGGGAAAACCACTTCGGGGCCTGCCGACAGTTTCAGAATAGGAGAAACCAGTGTTGGGGGCCCCCAAGAAGTTACCGAACGCAACACGTTCGCGCGCGATGAAAGCGTGAACCGCATGAAACGTTTTCTGGTTCTTCTGCAAGCAAAAAACGCGCCGCGCACGGGGCGCGCTGACACCGCCGCGAAAACCACCTGCACGGTGCGTGCCGAGCGGCAGGCGCCGGCAACATGGCGGCTGCACCGGCCGCGGAGTAGTGCGGTAGCTCCAACGACTGCTTCTAACGGCTCTCTAAAATGCTACTCAAGGCACAAACGCACTTGCTTGTGCAGGAAAGGAGCCACCGCAGGCACGAAATCGTCGACGCGGCCGTGAAAATACCGCGCACGAATCGCGTGCAGAAACTCGCCGTGCGGCTCACACAGCTTGCAGCTGGCTTAGCTTGCTGGTTGCACTTGCGCAGAGGGTCGATGTAGGTGGTGCCCAATTCGCACGCACAACGCGCTTTTTTTTTTTAGCGAATTTTAAAAGTCAGCGCTTTTTTGTAGCTAATCTTGATAGAACTTCTTTTGACATTAGGAGCCAGAATTACCTAATCAAAAAGGAACATGACATGGTTTAGCGTGAACCGCGTGGGGCGTTTTCTGCTCGCGAAAATGCGCCGCGCATGTCACAGACACTCTGACGCTGCGGCGGCACCGCCTGCACGCTGCGCGCGGTGCTGCCGGCAGCGGAAACATGGCGGCGGCTTCGACCGCGAACTGGTGACGGGAGCTCGAGCGACCGCTTCTAAGCGCTGTCTAAAATGCCACACAAGGCACGCACGAAGTTGCTTGTGAGGTAAAGGAGTCTATAATGTGGGCGAAAACGGTACTATAAAACATCATCCGCGCCGCTAGTGAAAGCGCCCATGCAATACCTACCGAGGTGGTAAGCCTAAACATATCGAGAGCTTCGAAACTGCCGCCATGAGGCGTGCGGCTCTCCATTGGCGCAAGTCGGCAGGCTCCTCCATCGCCTCCTATACAGGAGGCGATGGCTCCTCCCACTGCCTCCCGCGACGCGCGTCATTTTCTGATCGAGGCAGAAGCTGCGCTCGCGCGAATCGTCGACGCGGGCGTAAAAAAATCGCACGCGCAACGCCGACGCGCGCGAATCGCGTGCAAAAAAAAAAAAAAAAAAAGACTCACCATGCGGGTCACGTTGCATGTCGAGCCAGGATAATAAAAAAAAAAGCAAAATGTGCTCGCTGAAGCGCACTTGAAGCTTCTATCTGGCAAGACGAAATAAACTCTCTGAAGCCGTAACAGAAGGCAAGCAAACCTCAAACTCAACAAGCTGAAGTTAATGTGTTTTGTATATGCTTTTTATATGCTTCACGTACCATTCACACATAATGGCGCCTGTTGTATTGGTCAGGGAATTTCGTTTAAAATGGTCATGGAAAACATGGAAAAGTCAGGGAAATTGAATTAGGCAATTTGCTAGACACCCTGAAATAGAAAGACTGAAACGAAGCAAGCGATAGCTTCTAAAACTCGATTCGCTTTCCGTCCGGGTTTGCTGAAACGGCCTTCTCGATTAGGCATCGCTGTGGCAACAAACATGGCCGCCGCCTGTTCTGGTTCGCTGGTTTATTTTACGCTATCAGCTGAGTTCCAGTCTATTCATTCTATCTGTTGCGGCTCTGAACAGTGACGTGAACGCAAGGATATGGTTTGAGATTGGTGCCAGATTACGGGAAGTTGGGCGGCTCGAAAAAAAGTTCATTGAAATGTGGGGCCTACGACTTCGGCGTGTCCTTGAGTGCGAAACGCGGTGCGCGCGTCTATAATCGGGTTCGTGAAGTGAATTTTTTTGGCTTGTTGTGCTGTTGTAAAATGCTGAGGTGTTGCTGTGCTTCGAAGCGCAATCGCCAGCCTCGGGAATGGAACAGTCGACACGAAAGTTGCGGGCTGTGCTGCGGCGCCGCGACCTGTTCAAGCAGTGCCCAATAGCTGCAGGACTACACGGTTGCCATAGAACGCGACTATAACACTTGATGTATGCAAAGTGAAATTTAATGCCAAAATATAGGTGGCTAGACATTAACGCTACTCAAATGACCATAGGGTGAACCTGCACCCCGGGGACTGAAACGGGTAGGCTGGTTGGGCTATGCGACCGTTAGCTTGAAGCTGCTCAACTGTTGCCGTGACTACAGTCGTTCGTACAATACAGCCTAGGATTACAAAAATAGTAATTTTAGCATTAAAACAGCAAAAAAAAAACGCCACAATTGCGGAGCCCTTAAATTTGACAAGAGGTTTAGCAGTCCGTCTGTTCCGTCGTGTACGTAGTTACCGTGCTCACCGGGACTCGTCTGGGCACTTGAGCATTCGTAGCCGTAGGGGGATTAGTTGCCCGCGCCTCCTCGCCCTTCCGCGCGCGCAGGCGCAGACCGGACCGGTAAACCCGGTAACAAAGTAACCAACAGAACAGACAGACTGCTAAAACTCTCTAATGTTAACGGCAGTTTTGTTGTCGGTGTTGCGTGCAGGCCCAACACAATATCACCAGTTAGGAAAAAGGTAGTGCAGTTAGTACTTTGTGATACTCTTAAAAACTCTTTCAGGTAAGGCTGTTTAAGGGTTCTGTGTATTCAAAACTGATTGAAATGTGCACTTGACCCTGCAAATTGCTGAAATAATGAGTTTTTAAGCTCAAAAGACGATGTATTAAATGTCCCTAACTGCTCCAAATCAAGATTCTTCTGCTCCAAAATCGAAATTTTGCTGCTCCGAAAACTGCTCCCAAATTCGTTTGGGCTGTCTCACCCCTGTTAACAGCCTAGCGAACAAATATAAACCAGCCAGAACATATTTTGAGTGCACATACCTACTCCAAATCCATTTGAAACCGAAACCAACACCCACCTTTGAGCGCGATTTGATGTTCCAGGCTGATCGACACCCGAATCCTCACTCGAGCTGAAATCCGATCTCTAAAGCCGCATTCCGACTCTTCACTGCCACTCTCATCGTTAAAATCCATAGTAGAAGGTGAAGATATGCGAGACGAGACGAGGAGGATTTCTTATCGCGCTCGCGCGAGTATGACGCCATGTTTGTTTACATTAGGAACCACTGCCCGTCAAAATAAAATATCTGATGCGTTGCCGCCTGGTGATAAAAAAAGAAACTTCACAAAAGAGAAAACTCCAGTTTTCAAACTATCTTCTAGATGTCGCTAGGTGTTCCATCGAGCGAAAATTTGTATTCTGCAGGCTCGCGAAACCATCGATCATATGTGATCGATGGCCTATGGAGCGGTCCCGAAAGAGTTAATGCGGTCGACGTCTTTACTGGTCCAGCAGCAGGTTCAGTGTATGCCTTGGTGTTTCTGTCTATTGGTAGAGCTAGAGTTAAACTGGCTGGGCTCTAACACACCTAGTGTTTGATTTGCCATGAAATATTTTTCTGTTGTTGCATTTTTGGGCAGCCCTTGCGGAGACACGCATATGAATTTTTACTCTTGCAGTGCAGTGAATGTGATCACATTGTCAGAGAGCGGAACAGGCCTGCGTGAAGACAGAGGCCTACAGGTAGTTGAATGGTGCACTGTGGTAGGGGAGACTCGCTCCCTGCAGATCTGCATTTTGACAGGACCTCTGTTGGCACCAGTTGAAAAGCGTTCATTAAAAGGCAGGGTGAACTTGAAGTGGCTGCGGGGGTTCAGGGGCACAGCAGCTTCAGCTATTTTAATCGAGTACGGATGATGCCCCCTCGCATTTATGCACATGGTTACCGTATTTATTAGATTATAAGGTGAGGGTGCCCTTTGGAGAGCCAGAAGAGAAAATAAGTATATTCCTACCAATATAAGGCTACAGATACAAAAGAAGGCAGTTAAATTCATTGCCTTTCAGCAAAGCAGGCACCAAGTATTCATGAACAATCTGTGCACAAAGATATTTATGCGGAGTATAAGGTGGGGTATGACTTTGGTACTACGGATTTTGGGGGAAAAAACTCGCCTTATGGCCAAGTAAGTGCGTCATTTTGTCCTCGCATTTTAGAGCCTCCTTCTAGAAGTGTGCTTTAACTCTGAGGAAAGGTAGAGCTGGATCGAGGAGGCAGGCCGTGGTTAGAAATCTGCCCCCCCTCTTTCACAGGCATCCATCCGACGACCATCTCGGAGGCGTTCCAGTCGGCGGCGGCCCTGTCGGTGGAGATCCTGGCGGGCATGTCGCACCCGCTGGACCTGGCCGATCGGGAGTCCCTGCTCAAGAGCGCCACCACGGCCCTCAACTCCAAGGTGGTCTCCCAGCACGCCTCCCTGCTGGCCCCCATGGCGGTGGACGCGGTGCTGCGGGTGGTCGACCCCGCCCGGGACACCAACGTGGACCTGCGCGACATCAAGGTCATCCGCATGCTCGGGTGAGTGCTGGCGGCACTCCCGCGCTTTCCACTTAATTACGGGCATGGGTCGACACGATGTTACTTCGCGAAACCAAGACCCACCGGTCGAAGTACATATACGGTGGGTATGGGGTTGCTTGGCACATCATGGGACCCAACATAATGGATACGTAGTGTCGGGGCTACTCTTGAAGCATTAGGCCACATGTCACACATTCAGTATCAAACGTCAGTCCCCACTGCAAGCAGTGCTCGTATGTACGTCAGGCTGCAAGCATCGTGGTGCCACAAAGCGAGGCATTAGGTTTAGACTGCTGCATGCTTATGGGTTGCAATGCCTACGAGTTACTGCTGCTGCTGTTGTAGTGCAACGGTACACAGCGAATGAAGTAGCGCATTCCTGCTTGCACTGGACCACATTGCATTTCCTTCACTAGTCGTAGTATCAAACATGGGAGTAAGGTTTTTGGATATTCGGTCTTCAGACATTGTAGTAACGCGACAACTTCTGGTTGTTAGAAAAGAGTGCACGACGGAAGTTTCTGCATGGTGGTGTTTCGTTTTTGACCTGCGCTGTGCGTTCAGTTTCACGGTGTTGCAAAAGCCAGCCGCGTACGTTGCTTGCGCCTTCGGTGGTGGCGGCCCGACACGAATGCACGTTGCAGGGGCACGGTGGAGGACACGGAGCTGGTGGACGGGCTGGTGTTCACCCAGAGGGTGGCCGGCCAGGGGGGCCCCCACCGGGTGGAGAAGGCCAAGATCGGACTCATCCAGTTCTGCATCTCCCCGCCCAAGACGGACGTGAGTGCCTTTTCAACTGCAAAGATACGGGAGGCAGCAGGGGTGTGCTGTCGGCCACATCGAGAGCTCTGAGATGCGGGGGGACGCGACCTTGCACTTTCACAATTCCTGCTGTAGGATATAGCAATTTCAAATAGATAGTGGCGTTCTACGTATCGTGAAGGATACGTGTACAAAGCTTCTTTTATATGGGATGCTCTATGTAGCATTTACAGAGGAAGTGGGAAAGGTTTCAGGCGTTTAAAAAAAAATGAGAATCCAGTTTCAAAGTTTGTGTTTGCGCGAGTGCAATTGTGGTGGCACAGTGCTCGCTCACAATGAGGAGCTCCTTGTACAAGAAGCATATGGAGAGCCCTCCAGCGGAGTGATTCGGCCCGTCATGGAACAAATTCCGTAGCAACGTTGACATCAACATTGTAGTCGATGTGCGCACGGTTGTTGGTACTGTATTTATTCAATTATAAGGCGAGGGTGCAGTTTAAAGAGTACAAATAAAATCTCCATATATATATATACTGAGCTTCTGATATAAGGCGGGCTATGTCTGAGACTACATATTTCGGGGGGAAAACCTCACCTTACATTTAAATAAATACAACAGTTGTGGCTGCCACTGGAGCATCGAGGTTGGTTCCTTCGGGCATTGTTTCCTGAGTGTCTGAATGCAATCATCGTCAGTACTTGTTTTGAGCTTTATACTTTGAGGCGTCGAAATTGCAATTTCTCAAGCTGGTCATCACGTAAAAATGTGAAGAGAGCAAAAACAAAATAATTCGTTGGTAATGCTCCTGAATGCACGAGCAGTATTAGTTATCGCCAGTTTATGATGATAGTGGTGGTACACAAGGTGCCTATCACAGTTGCTGGTGTATGTTATGAAATGAATATACGCAGGGGGGTTTTGGTGCCGCATGGAAAGCGGTGAAGGTGTCATTACAGCACTTCAAAACTCTCTAGCCACAAGTAAAAGTAGTCTTTGGGACGACACTCTTTAGAGGTAGCAGGCAAGATGGCACACAGCCTTTCCCTCCTCCACCTCCCTCCCCTGCCAGATGGACCACCAGGTGATCGTGGGCGACTACCAGGCCATGGACCGGGTGCTGCGGGAGGAGCGCGCCTACATCCTGAACATCGTCAAGCAGATCAAGAAGACCGGCTGCAACGTGCTGCTGGTGCAGAAGTCTATCCTGCGGGACGCCCTCTCCGACCTGGCCCTACACTTCCTGGCCAAGATGAAGGTGCTGGTGGTGCGCGACGTGGAGCGCGAGGACGTGCCCTTCGTGTGCCGCGCCCTCGGCTGCCGCCCCATCGCCTCCCTGGACCACTTCGCCCCCGAGGCCCTGGGCACGGCCGAGCTGGTCGAGGAGGTGGCCGCCGCGGGCTGCAAGTACGTGCGCGTCACCGGGGTGGCCGGGGGAAGCCGCACGGTGAGCCTGCTGGTGCGCGGCTCCAACAAGCTGGTGCTGGAGGAGGCCGAGCGGTCGCTGCACGACGCCCTCTGCGTCGTCCGCTGCCTCGTCAAGCGCAGGCGAGTGCCGGTCCCTCTCTCTCTTTCTCTCTCTCCTTTGCTCTTACTGGGGTTTCTCGTAGCAAAGAATCATCAAAGAGTCAGACCGACTACTTAGGGAATGGAATGCCACAGTATTACAAGAGGGCCCTTTGATTCGCCCAGCAAATGTGCTTTGTCAGAATGTGTAGCCTACATGGCACCAAGACTGCACATTCTAGGGCATTGAGCGTCTAGAACAAGGGCTGCTAACCCTGAAGCTTGTTCTAAAACCATGGACTTGCCCCCCAAAGCAGTGCCAGGCTGTGAGAAGATGGTTTTGCTTTTTGGAGGAGGACATGGGCTGCATTTTAAAATTGGGAATTCTGTGAGCAACTTCAAAATAGTCTGTCATCACCTATCAAGTCCTCGCCTTTTTTTTTCCCTTCCTGCCCACCTTCTTCTAGGCCCTTTTTTGTTACATCCTCAGTCCTCTACAGAGAATCTTGTAGGTGGTTGTAAAGGCTGTCAAAATTCTGCATTTTCCAGTAAAGCTTGTATTGGCTGACTCGCGTCGTTGTCGGTGCCGTACACCACAACACTCCTCACTCGCAGCTGGGGGCCACTCCCACAAGTGGCACACCAGATCACGCCATACTCCCAGCCAATCAAAGGCGCTCCCTTCCTCTGGAGAAGGGAAAGGGAGGTTAGCTCACTCTGCGCTGTGGGTAGGCCACGCTTGGTCCGCTCTGCCGAAGAGCAAATGCAGGACATGTCATAGCACATGCTGAAACCCAAACGCGGGGCATTTGTGCCTGGGTTAAGCTTAGCGGAAGAACAAGGGCTGCCTTGTGGTTGTTTGAGGGTTGGGCATTTCGTTTGCCAGGATTCTAACGAGGGATTGGTTTACAGCTTGACAGGGTTAAACAAGCTTTTTGTACACCTCTGCTGGGACGGTTAGTGTTTCAATGAAGAGCCATCTGTCTCTCTCTCCTTCTGAAGCTGTGACTGTCATCGCCTTCCCCCCTTGCGCAACCGACAGGGCCCTGATCGCGGGCGGAGGCGCCCCCGAGATGGAGCTGTCGCTGCGGCTGGGCGAGCGTGCGCGCACCCTGCGGGGCCTGGAGGCCCACTGCGTCAAGGCCTTTGCGGAGGCCCTGGAGGTGGTGCCCTACACCCTGGCCGAGAATGCCGGCCTGCACCCCATCGCCACGGTGACGGAACTGCGCAACCGGCACGCCCAGGGGGAGCGCGACGCGGGCATCAACGTCCGCAAGGTGGGAGATCGGGTGTTGAGGGGGCGATCTGTCGATCCCTTTGCGATGTTTTCGTACGGGAAGGGCACGAGGGAGCGACCCGAAAGGAGTGCTTGTAAAGTATGCATCTGTTTACACCGGCGGGACATGGTTGCTTTCAGAGTACAGCAAAGCCTCGTTACAAGAGACACTTGGTTACAAGAGACATTCGAATAAAGGCGTTTTGGTTGGTTTTCCAAGTTCGCCATGTTAGCGACATTGCCTACAAGAGACACATTTTTTGGCTCCCTTGAGCGTCTCTTGTAACGGGGTTTTACTGTAGTGACAAGACTTGGCACATAGAGACTGATACAAGCATAGTACGAGCGAATCATTAGAGAACAGGAAATGTCAGACCGCACAGTTGAAACACATTTGATTCTCACGGGGATTGCATCACTCACGGTATATTGGAGTTCAGGACGTGTGCATTCTTCAAGAGAAACGTTTGTTTGCAATCAAAATTGCGCTGAGTAATCATGGTTTGCAGGCTGTTCCATTCCCTCATTGTTGATGGGAGGAATGGGTGCTCAAAGTCTGTTTGTAATCAGTGCTCATGCGTGTGGATCTTTATTGAATACAACTTGTCCAAGTTGTATTGAATACAACTTGGCTTTCGTTGTGCCAGCACTGCTCCGTGAATTATAGGCATGCTACTCTTCCTCATTTTGTGGCATTATCGTCCATGTGGGGTTCTCGAGAAATCTATGGTCATTGGGTATAGTGAAGCGCAGGTACTTCTGATTTGCTTTCTCGAAGTAGTGATGGGTATTATACAGTGTATGAAAATCTAATCACTCCGTTTCTCGGTATTGTCATGGGTGGTGTTTTTTTTTTTAAGCGACCTTAGCCAATTGAAGCACCATATTGTTACTGTTTCAAGGGCTCTAATGAGAGCAAGATGCTCTTCCTGGGAGTTTATTTCACGAAAAATATAGAATTATTCACAAAAAGTAGAGGGGGCAAGTCATTGATAAGAATTACGAATAAGAGAGGTGCAAGAACACAGCCCTGTGGTACATCGGACGTTAACGAATCTGTTGTTGGGAAATGTCTGGGGCTGCACAGTGAGGCTTTTAGAATATCCAGTTGGTGTTGAGTGAGGCCGTTGATCAGACAGGTCTTAGGGGGCCCTGCCGCACGCACATGATGAGTACCTGCCCATTGAACGCCTTAGGACACATATGAGTCTCTGCGGTGATCTTACTTGCGGCATACCTGATGCGTGTGGCAGGGCCGATTCCCACACTGTCGCATGCCAAGTTGTACTTTGCGTGGACCAAGTTGTGCCTGCAGACGTTGTGATTGCTAAATTTTGTAGGAAACTGTAATGAAATTATCAGTTCCCCTTTTGCAGGAATTGTTTGGAATTGAAAACTTGGCGACACACGACAGGGGTTTCATGTGGCGCACCGTAGTTACTTTTCGAGGGGGAGCATGGTTTAATGAATGCATACAATCTCCACATTTTGAAGCTTTGCTGATTGTGTCTAGCGAGGGGAGGCACGTCGTCCTTTGATGCAGAAAAGGAAGTGGTGGTTCAGCTGGCCCCTCGGATGTTTTCAGGGGGGACATGGTTTTAAAACTTTCTAGTTTTCAAGTAAATTGTGAAACTTGTCAGCCTTGCTGCTTTTTTTGCACTGATTTCAAATAAGGCATTATTTTTCCAGTTGGTCAGATAATTAGAGATAATTGGCCATTTTTGGTTGAACTATAGACAAAACAGGGCTGGTCATAAAACTGTAATCTTTATATTTTCAGGTACTACGAACTGTGGTGAGTGCAATATGAAGTGGTTTTTTGATGCATCGCTTGGAATTAATATTACAGCTCCTTAAACTTTGGTGTTTGAAATGGGCCCTCGAAATGGTTCCTTGTCACTGGTGCCACCAAAGTGTAATGAGGTGTAATATTAGTTCCAAACGGTGCCTCAAAATTGAAGCCGATTCTCTTTTTGCATCCACCAGGGTTCGCAGTATTTGGAAATATAAACATTACAGTTTTATGACCAGCACTGTTTTGTCTATTGTTTGACCAAAAATGGCTCATTGTCTCTAATTACCTTGGGAACTAATTGACCAACTGAAAAAAAAAGTGGCGTGTTTGAAATCAGGAGGAAAAAAGCAGCAAGATTTGCAGGTTTGCTAAAGATCATTTGAAAATTAAAAGTTGTTTTAAGGGGGGACGTGGCTTTCAAAATCAACTTTTTTATTTCTGTGTGGATTTTGATGAAAATTGGCACAGCAACTGGAAATGCTTCTGTTATAACACCATCAAAATTTCAATGTAATATTTTGATAACTTTTTCATTTATTAAATTTTCTTTCTGTTCCGCTTGTACCGAGCTTGAGCAACTTATAAAACATGATAGAAAACTTGTTCGGAGTGCTTTGCATTCCCAAATGAACGGACGAGGTCGTGACAGTTTTAGAATTTTTTTTTACAACACAATGTTTTTTAGTTTTCATTTTTTTAGAGGTTAATGAGCAAAAGGCGTGTCGACTGCGAATGACTATTTGAATTAAAAAACCACAAAAAATTAATCAGGAAAACCAAGAGTGTCACGACCTGAACTGTTCATCGAGGAATGTAATGCAAGAAACGGAATCAAAATAGCCCCAGCGGTCACAAAGAAATCCCTGGTACAAGCGTCACAGGTGGCAAAAAAAACTGTTTTGAGAAAACGGCTTCCGAAGTTGCAACATAGGTTTCACTTATCAAAAGTTGTCACTGTTGTAGCCTTTCATGTCCTTCTGAACATGGGGCTTCTGGAAGGCCTTGCCTTGAAATTGGAGTGCCTTTTACAGCCTTTCTCTTTCCACAAAACATCATTTTCAGCTCCTCTGTGAACAGTACATAGCCCAGTTAGCAGACAAAACGGAGGGGGAGATGGCTTTCAATGGGCTTTCGATGCAAAGTAGGTTAGTTGGTTGGCAGTATCGCACTGGACAACTTCCCTTTGCAGTGTTGTCGCCATGGCAACAAGTGAAGCGTTTTTTTTTACTTAAATTTGAAAATTTCTGGCTTCTTTTATGTTTTATTACTTTGCCTGGCGCAGCAATTCAGTACTCATAGGTGTTCATTGCCAAAAGTTTGCATACCATACGGGTGCAAACGAACTACTTTGAAGCTTGGTATAATACTGTGCATAACTCCAACTTTGATGGAAGGGGGTTTTTTTTTACTACTTTTGACAGCATCCAACATTTCTCGCAGCACAGTCAGTATGCCCTAAGCCATGATTATATGCATTGGTGCCAATCATTTCCCTACAAAAATCACTTAAATACTGCGACAGTAAGGTAAATTTTTAACGCAGAGAACATATTTTTATTCCTATATTCCTAAATCAAACCTGTTTGCATGATTATTAGAAGCGCACGGGAAACGTTGCGCAAGAAAGGCGATTTGGCTCGCGCGCATTGCAGCGCACGCTTACCGCGACATATCGTACTTTGATTATCCCTGATATGGCTTGTCAGGTCGCTTTTAAGATTAAATCTAACGTCGCAGGCATTAATTACAACTACTGGCGTTCAATTGTAACCGGTTGCGTAGACATGTGATGCTGCAATGCGCGTCGGCTATGCCGTGCGCGCCGCAGCGTTTGACGCGTCGACTGTTTCTTTCCCAAGGCTAGCGAGCCCACAATCAAATCACAGCAATAACTAAGCGTGTAAACATCGCAAATTCGACTAAAAGTTCACTTCACGAACCGCTATCGCAAGCGCGCACACCGCGTCACCCTCCGGGGTCTGGCGCCGGCAGAGTCACGCGCCCCACGAAGCGTTCGATGACCTCCGCCTTTCGAGCCACACAACTTCCCGTAATCTGGCTCGTGATCTCAGGCATTCCTATTGCGATAACGTCCGTGCTGAATACCACCGATTGAATAGAAACTTGGCCGAGCGAAGCACCGAAAATGAACTCAAACCGCACGCTACGCAGTTCTGGCGGCCGCCATCTTGCATTGCGCCGCGACACCCAATCAGGAGGGCCCTCTTGGCGCGGCCCGACCGGAGGACGAATAGCGCTTGAGCATCTATTTCTAGCTTCGTTTGTGCGTCATTTCTTTTCTGCTGTTCGTGCGTTTGTGAATGAACGAAGATAAAAGAGACGCGGGGAACCGGAAAGATGAACGCTCGGCCGATCTAACGATATCAAAATGGCCGCGCCCGATGGCACCGTTGCGGAGATACAGCGCTCCGAAAATCGCCGTTTTTTCGCCCTTTTGCGCTGATAGTTTGTCACCGCGCCTGACAAAAGTATTTTTTTATGCCACTTTGCGACGCTTTTCAGCGTAAAAACTTTGCAGACGCACAGAATAGGAAACATAGAAGCCGAATATGTGGATTTCAAAAAAACGATGTTTTGGTCATTTTTCTGAAGTTGAAAGCCGCGTCCCCCCTTAAGAGCAGTGTGCTGCCCCCCTTAAGAGGAGGGAATTGAGGAGCAGTCTCTTCATGCTCACTTACTGAGTAATGCGCTGAGACTTCTGCCACCTGGCTACTCCTTCCACTATCAGTCTTTTATTGCCAGTTGGTTCACTGCGTGCCTTGGGGACGAGCTCTCCGGGTTAACGGGGCCCTCTGCCGGCGTTTCGTGTCCCAGGGCTCCGTGACCAACATCCTCGAGGAGAACGTGGTGCAGCCCCTGCTGGTGTCGACGAGCGCCATCACCCTGGCTGCCGAGACCGTGCGCAGCATCCTCAAGATCGACGACATCGTCCAGACTGTGCGCTGACCGCCTCTCTCTCTCTCTCTCTCTCAATCTCTCCTCCCACCTCCCTCCTCTGCGTGGATGGAGGAGGAAAAAACACCCCGTGGTTGTGGCTGGGCCTCTCTCCTCGGCGGCGCCAAGCCGGAAATAAACATGCTTTCGGACTTAGCTGCTCTGTCTGTGTGTGTGTCTATCTGTGCCTCGACCAAGGGCAGTGGGGTAAGGAACATAGCACGGATGTGAATTCAATTTCTGGCCGTGGTGTCAACATTTCAGCTCAAATCAACGATCCCCAGGTTGTCAAAACTAAGTCTGAGCCCTCCATTGTGGAAGTGTAGCTTTAGTGCGCAAGACCACAATAAAGTTAAACCTGGATGTAACGAATTCCTAGCTTCAACGAAGCAATTCCCCATTTCCACCTTCATTGATGCCCATGTGCTAAAGACCTCTATGCAACGAAGGAGTAGGGACGTTAAACCTGGATGTAACGAATTCGCTGTGCTGGTGAGTCAAGGTTTCTTTCCCTTCTGAAAAATCAGCTGGCGAAATGCTCTAATTTGGCGAATTTCACCTGCACCACTATCGCGTGCGTTTCCACGTGCGAGTGTGGTGTCAGTCAGGTGCTAGGCCTACCTGCCAGTGTGTAGTTGCATGTGTCCCCTAATATCTGTGGTGTGGGTTCGTGGGTGATTTCTGCTGCCTGAATACGGAGAGATTTGGCTTTTCAAGACAAACTCGCAATTTTAAAAGCCGTCTCCGTCGGCGAGAAAGAATAACGTCGCCACCCAGTACAAGGTCCCAGCTAGCATCCCTTCAATTTTGACTGTGGAAAAGAGCATGAAGTTCGCAAAAAGGCGCCCCTTCAGAATGGTTTGGTTCTTGAAACCCGTTAAGGCACCGAAAAATATCAAAAAGCAAAATTCTTACTAAGGATTGTGAATTCGGGAGCTGTGTAGAAGCAGCAAGCGCAAATCGTGCAGTTTTAA
This sequence comes from Haemaphysalis longicornis, assembly GCF_048455015.1. Classification (NCBI taxonomy): domain Eukaryota; kingdom Metazoa; phylum Arthropoda; class Arachnida; order Ixodida; family Ixodidae; genus Haemaphysalis; species Haemaphysalis longicornis. The sequence continues at coordinate 91,942,865 of NW_027526233.1, forward strand.
ATGCAGAGCATTCCTTAGCCTCGCCTCTTCCTGCGTCGGACGGCGCCCGCAGCAGGTGCGCCTATCCTCCTCTCAACAGCAGCTGGCGCGCGCATGCGTCGTAGTCAGCCCGTTCGCTCCGTCGTGGTCTCGGCGTAACAGGTGCGTGATAGCAGCGTGGAAGGGCGCGCGCTGCTTGCGCATGCGTGCTCTCCCCCCCCCCCCCGTACTGCGCGCGCTGCAAATATAAAGCGGCTAGCGGTCGCTCTTGCTTCAGACACTGCGTTGCTCCTTCCTTCCTTGGTTGACGCTCGCTCCGACGTTTACTCGTGTCTGCTACTCCAGCATCACGGAAGAAGCGATGGAAGCAACACTGCCTTCAACCAGTACCACGTGTGACCAGTACTGAGGCCCCAATGCTCTGCATTTACTCGTGTTCCCCTCGCGGGAAGGCGCGGGATTTTTTTTCAGTGTGCAATACATCCTTGAACAAGGGCGAGTTCAGCATCACTGATGCATAGCATATTAGTTTCATTTCTGCTTCATTCCCGCGAGCTTTAACTCAAAGCCTGGATGTAACGAGAAAATGCGAATTTTTATCAACTTCGTTGCATCCAGGTTTAACTGCGTGCACAACACATTGCACAGCATTTGATTGGGTACATTTTAGGTACACCCTTTGTCAAAATTTTTGAGGCCAATCCTAAGCCTTGTCGACCGCAAACAATTCAAAGAATAAATAAGCTTAACCTTTAAATGTAACAATTATTTTGTGGCAGTAAGAAAGGTGTTTTCTCTAGCTTTCCGGCATGAAACTTTCCAGCCTCGCTCGGGACGTTGGCTTGTACATTGAATTCTTTGCGACCTGTGCACTTTCGGTTTTGCCTAGAAAATTACAACAAAGACTACAGATGTGTGAATATCAAATTGGAAACTGAATCGGATACAAATTGTAAAATCTGGCTGCAAGCAAATGCTTTAGAATTTTTCTCAAATGTTTGTTATACTTAGTTGTAAGTGCATATACATTTAAAGGGGCCCTACACAGGCTTACTGGCACGAGGTTATTGATCATTACTTTAGTTCTCTGCATATTAATTTTCAGGCCCACATTTTACTCTGTTTGTCCAGTGCGGTAAGCATGCTTTGCAATTCGTCCCCCGAGTTACTCAGCAAGGCAATGTCATCAGCAAATCTGAGGTTACTGAGGTACTCTCCATTAACTCTTACTCCCGCATGTTCCTGAAGGTCGCCATTTCAACCGCGCAATTGCTAGAGTACTTAATGATAACGTAACCTGATACTACACCTCTGCATACTCAACAAAGATCTTACTTTCTTTCCTTGTTTACCTACCAATCCTCGTCGCAATTCTGCCGCACTGACGTAAATTTTTGGCTCGGACGCAGCCTTTATGACGCACGAAGCACTGAACAGAACGGCGCCGCTATTGGTGGTCCCCTTTAAATGCTGTAGCCAATCAACGGTATCGGCTGTGGCGGAAACGCGGGTGCACGTTGCAGGGGTTCCGGCGAGCAGCACTTCGGCACGGCGCATCTTAGTAGGGATATAGGGACGAATGTCGATTGCCGCCATCCGTCGCACCGGAGATCCGGGCAGCATTCCTTGAAGACTTGCTGTGTTCAGGCAACGGTTTGGTGGACCACCTACGGTTGCTGCAGGGTGCTCCACCAAACCGTTGCCTGAACACAGTCCTCAAAGTCTTCAAGGAATGCTGCCCGGATCTCTCCTTCACACACGAGCTCCCCGAAAAGGCGTCAATCAGGTTTCTGGGCATCACATCCGGGAGCACCAAGCCTGTTGGAGGTACGAGCCCCGTTCGTCCAAGGCCTTTCTTTCCTACGCGTCGGGTCGCTCCAAGACTGAAATGAGCAGTGACCACCGCAGCCTTGCTAACGGCAGTCAAGAAATCCTGCCGGCACCAGATGGCCACCATCTTCGAAAAACAGGCAAAGTCGCCTACAGAACGTACGCTGGCTACCCGAAAAGCTTGCTGGAGCCTGTCTGCGAAACGCTCCTGCAGAAAATGAAGGGTAAGTAGAAGAGGCGGCCTCGCCGACCCACTGAAGAGAACAGAAGACGTATGGCAGTACTCCCGTGCGTACATGGGTTTTCTTAGCGTCACTAAATAAAGGCTTTTAGAGTATCGGCACTCTTTTCTATCTGTTATGTACCGCGAGGATTTTAATTGGTCGGTTAGCACCACGTGATATATGTTTACATACGGGCCCAGCCATTTTGTTTCGGGGCGCCTCTCTCTCTTTCTCTCTCTCTCTCTCTCTGCTGCGTGGACGCTAGAGAGAAATCACTTTATTTTCCAAGCACGTTGGCTAGGAACGGGTGGTGGCTGCCGGCCGTAGGTGGGCAGCGACGGTGGCGGCTCGGTCAACCAGAAGTAGCTGCACGCCCGGTGGCAAGCTATCCAGCGCGTCCTCCCACGGCTCGACGCTGGAGATGGGGGAGGGGGTGAACGGGTTAAAGGGGCACTGACACAAAATTTTGAAGGCGAGATAACTTCGGTGATAGATTGGTAGGAACACATCTACATCATCTGCAAAATATCAGCGGCGAATACGGCCTAGAGCATATTTAAAATTAATTTTAAAGTGTGCGAAACGCAACCGAGCAGCCAGCAGAGGACCACGCGCAATCGACATCCCGAGGATATTGCGTAAACAAACAATATCCAAACACGCCACGAGTTTGTGTTTGCCGCTTCCGCACTGCCGGCGTTTTTCGCCGGCTCGCCGCTCCAATCGGAGGGCCGGAGGGCGGAGCTTCTGCTCTCGAGAACGAACGACCCGATCGTTGGCGGCGGGGGCGCCGTGATTTCGTCAGCTCGTCGGGCAGCTGGCCGCGACCAAAGTTCTATAGCGATTCCAGGCACTCTGTTTCTATTACTGTTTATTACCATTGAATGCGAAAACGCGCCGGAGGCACGAAAAGCCCACTGAGCTAGTCGCAGCTGTGCAGGCGGCGGCCACGGCCGCGAAGTGGCCCAGGCCGGCGCAGGTAGCTCGAGTGATAGCTTGTTACCGCGGCACTCGAATATCCGCCGCAGTGCTAAGCCGAACACATCTGTAGGCGTACCTGTAGGCAGACCGGCCGCGGCTGCTCCCAGCGCGCGTCTTGCCACCCACCGTCTCGAGCTTCGCGCGTCGTTCTTTAGCCGAGGTAGCATTTGCACTCGCAGCGCCTGCACCGCATCCACGGTCGCTTTTTAATTAAGCGCCTCACGAGATCAGTACGTGGGGGCATTCGCAGAAGCTGCCGTCGATGCTGATTCGACAGTGCTACGGCGGCTCTGTTCGGTGATATCCCTCCGACGGTCACGTGGTCAGCTTTGTTCGCACAAAATCCACAAAATCCATCGTTTCGCGGCACTCGCTGAAACCGAAACTGCGACTGGCCGCATTGAAAATGCCTCTAAATAAATAACCGTCGCACGCTGAAGCAAATGAGGTTTCTACAGGTTATAAGTAGGTCACTATACACCATTTTCCTTGCTAGAGATGGGCGCCGCCATTTGCTTTTTCTCACCGGATGCTAGCGCCGTCTATGAAGCGACCGCCGAAACTTCCGCGCTGGGCTGTTAAGTGCTCCGTTCTTTCCGTGCGTCTGCTCGGTACCCGTGCATTACCAAGTGAACCGTAGTGGTTTTGCTTTAAGTTAGCGGTTGCAGTGCTTGTGTGTGTGGGTTCTGTTTTGTTTTCATAATCTGCGGACGAATTTTAGGTCTTCATTTGCTGCCAGAGCGGAAAATGCCGATCCCGGCTGTTGCGAGCAGCAGTAGCAGTGTGGTGGTGGTGCCGGTGGTGCTCCGCAGTTCCGCGATGCAAACGTACCGGTATGGCACCGACTGACATGGAAATCGATATCGGGGAGTAAACACGTGTTTTCAATGCCACCGTGCTCGTTATGTTCACCGATTAGTCATGTTTACGGAAGCACGGACGTCGAATGCGAAGCGCGCACAGCATATGTGGGTCACGGTGATCCGTGCTCGCGATGGACTTTCGACGAGGCGATTGCTACGCTGTTGACATTGCAATGTAATATAATCTTTCTTAACTAGACTTATGATGGTTACTGACGAAACGAAATTACCTGGGCGGAAAAATAACGCGACCGCACAACCAGTCAAATTACTATTCGAAGGTTGAGCAGAAGGGTCGACGTTCGGGCGAGTTAATTCTGGTTGATCATGATCGTGATTATGATTGACCTAACTCTGCGCAGCGCATGTGGCCTGTCGCTCGGAGCCCACCTTTGTGAAACCGCTGCTTGCACCACAAATGCTTTACGCGACCAGCAGTAACTGTTTTGTAATTGTAATTAGATTCCGTGACAACGCAAAACGATTGGAAGCTTTTCCTTTGGCCGCGTTGTGAACAGGTTGAGCTATTTTCCAAATGCAGCGTTCACGCGTATCTCGAGCTTCGTTTCCACATTGGGCTGCCTGCTTATCCTGCTATTGACCAGCAGTGTGCGAAGGAGAAAGTTATCCTTTCATATCGTTTGGCAGTGTAATGCGTTGGCCTGAAAAAAAGTAAACAAAACGCCGTGATTTTAAAGGTTAGATTTTAATGCCAATCGGCTGTAATGACCAAACAATATATGGTATTTTAAATTGACTCCAAGGAACCAGAAGTTATTGTAATGTTGTATTGTATCGGCGCTCGTGAAAGATCCCCAGGTGGTCAAAATGAACCCGGAGCCCTCCACTACGGCGCGCCTCATCACCCAGAAGCGTCGGGGCGTTAAACACCATAATGAATGAATTAATCAATCAACCAATCAATCAATGCTGTATGGTAAAGGATAAAGTTGCTTCTAACATTTCAGGAGGTTCCGTTCCTTGTCGCAGCTTTGCGTGTGATAAATGGATTTTGCTCCGTCTGCTTGCCGTCCAAGTGCACCCAACAAACCCTGGAGTTGGTCGTTGGTACAAAGTCGTTGCGATTTATCAGCGGCATCCACCAATATCTCAACTCGGTGTGTGTTGGGAAGCGATGCAGCAAAAACACGCCGCAACCGCACTGCATTTTCTACAGGCAGTGTCGTGCACATGCGTGCTGTCAGCGACTGTTTCTCGCTTTCTCTGGTTGTTCAATAACCCACCACCGCGCAGTGCTGACCAAGTGACGTTTGCGCCTTTAACGGCATCGCAGCATTAGCTAAAACAGTTGAAACTTCCGCAAAAACTAAGCACGCGGTGCGAAATACCCCCTGTATACGCAGCGGAGCATACCGCGCCGAGCGATGTTAACAGCCCAGCGCGCACAGGCAACACTGGTCTGCCGCCGAGAGAACTGGTTTGAGAGTATTTTCCTCCTTTCCCGGCTTCTTATGGAAAATGGTGTATACTCGGGAACAAGTTAAGAACGGCACCAGCTCATGTACGGTACCACTCCGCCTAAGCGACGGACCCGGATGTCAACGGGCGCGCGCATTTTGAAAGGAGACTGCCGCGAATGCGTCATAGCGTCTGCCTTTTCTCACGTAGTTTGTTTGGCGTCGCTGCAGTAGTTTGTAAGCATATTAGGTCCAAAAAGATACAAAAACGGCTCGTGCCATGTTCAAAATATTCCCAGTAATGCGCTACTTGTGCTGCGCGGAGTGACATCCGGCTGCGGTGATGAGGCACAGCGGCAACTTCGGTGCCGTTCTTAAAGGGGTCGTGAAGAGATTTTCAAAAAAACTGTGTTGTGTGTGCGCTTTTAACCGTGGAACCTTGATAAACAAACAATGCATACCCGTTTCGTCGTCCGATATCGGGAAATAGGTAAATAAATGCAGTTACGGTTTCACCGAGGCTTTCCTCCTCAACTCGTGAAGTGACGTTTCAGTAAGTCAGTAAGCAGCCAATCACAGTTCTCCCTCGTCTGCACAATATGTCGGCATAGGGCGGGCTTGCAAAGGGTCAGATAAAGCTACAACATCGGCGCCATGATGAAACTCGCCCTGCAACTGAACGGGAGACGTCTGATCTCTGATACGACTGATCAACATGGTCGAACTTTCAGTCAACAACACCGGCGAGTGGCGCAGGCAGAAGTAACCACGTTTAATCTAAACTGGGCATTCGTAAACTGTTTACGCTGCTTTCCACGAGTCTAAACTGTCGTTTTGCTAGCCGATATTCTTGCACAAGTTTGCCGACGTCTGTCTCACGTAGCCTGTAATGTGAGTTGCGCGAACGTGAAACTTCTGACCTGACGAGATACATGACCGAACGCTTAAAATAAGAGTTTATTACATAAACACGTTTATCGAAGGAACTTCGAGTAGTCGGAACTTAAAACCCACTCATTATTCACTCATCAAGCGCAAAAATAACTAGCGAGAAGCAGCGATACAGCGCCGAGTCGCCGAGTCCCAACATCACGCAGTTCGACGATTGCTTTCCTGTTTCCTGCAATAAACAATGCTGTTAACGCTGTTTTGTTGACTGTATACGCTCCGCTTTGGCTTACTGCAGAAGCGCTCAACAGTAAGTTGGCGGTTAAAGCTCTGGGTAGATTAGAATTTATGAAAACACGACAGACTTCTGGGTTACAAATGCGAAGAGGCTTTTATGCAGCAGTTTTTCGGCGCGCGCACTTCCCACGGCGATAGTGTAGTGGATAAAGTGTCCGACTAGGCTGGCCGTAACGTTGGGCTGGCCCGGAGGCCGCAAGTTCGAATCGCACATGGGGCACTTTTTTTTTTTTTTTCCTTGAGCGGTCTTGGGCCATTTCATACAAAAAGATAAAATTCCGAAGAGAATTCGGCAAAAGAACGTGAAATTCGGCAGTGAAACTGGCTACAAACTGTACAAACACCCAGTAGGTCTGAGTTCTGCTGCAATGGTTGCCAGACAACTGAAGCGGTCACGACACCGCTCACGTGGATAGAAAACTGTTTTTTGGCAACGAATAAAGGAGGCATTATTTTTAAAATATTGGGTTTGCAGATTTGCAGAGTATTATACACAAAGAACATTGAACTGCGTTGAACTCTGGAATGTACTTCACATGACGTCATTCTAGTTGCGCTGCCGACCGCCCGTACGCGCATAGTCGCTTGCGATGCGCCTCAAAACGAGAATTTCAACGGCGCCTCCTAAATTCCAGAAGCAATGAATTGTGAAAATATTTGGGATTTATGTTCTTAAAAGGTCGTTCAAGCAGACAAAATTAATCAAAGACAAATGCATTTTCTCTTCACGACCCCTTTAAGTTGTAACCGAGTATAGCTACTTATCGCAAAAAAAAAAAAAAAAAAAACAAGATGCAAAATTTTTGTGTCAGTTTAAGAGGACAGGCCCACATGGCGTGGGTTAGTGTGCCCAGGGAGTCACAGAGGAGACAGTTGGGTGAAGGGAACTCGGAAGGATAGATCTTGTGGAAGAGGGAACGACTGGCGAGGGAGTTGGTCTGAAGGAGTCGCCGCTTCTCAGCGTTGCCGAGGGATATGTGGGCAGGGGGATAGCGGCGGCGGGAGAGACGGTAATGATCCGTGACTTCTTGGTACGAGAGCAGTCGATCGCGGGCCGACCGAGCACCGTGGTAGGGAGCAGGAGCGAGCCCAGCACGTCGGCTGGTGAGTTCTCGTGCTGCTTTGCGGGCCGCCTTGTTGCCTCCCACCCCAGCGTGGGCCGGGTTGCAGACGATGTCGACTGGTTGAGTAGGGGGATTTTAGAGAATTTTTGAGTGCTGTAGCCGAAATGCTACCGCGAATGACGTTCTGAACGGCCGTCTTCGGATCAGTGATTATAATGTGTGGTTGCGGCCTAGAGATAAGGGCCAGGGCTATATAAGGTGTATTCACAGGACGTTGGACCGCGCGGCGGCGCTACCTGCGCGGCGGCGACGACGCCATATTTGAGGTTGCACTCCGCCGCGCGAGCAGCGCGTTTCAAGACGCGAAACGTGGTTTGCGGCGTGGTGCTGGCAAGAACGTTCGTGTGGACAGTGTTTTTTTTTCTGCGTGATTCGTGAGTCTGCGAATGCCTTGTCGTAACGAGTATAGCTAGCATTGTTTACGCTTCAAAATTCCGCACTGCGCTTGTCTCCTACTACAGCAAACCCGGAGCAGGCCGCACGACAAAATCAAGCGCGCCGGGTATTTTTTTTTTCCCTTTCGCTGTTTCGAAGCGACGGCTAGGGCATTGAGTGAAGACGGTCTGTCTTCATTCAACGAATTCCCAAATAAGTTACCGATAATATAGCTAATCAGCACCGAATTTATTGGAGCCCGTTTCAAATTCAGGTGGGCCCCGGGACAATGGGCGTCGGAGCTTTCACCTCGCACCTCGTCACATGTTTGAAACATTACGCAGTGCTTAAAATGTTCACAAATTAAAGGGACGCAGAAAAGCTTTGTGAAGGTGGCAATCAAATGCATTCAGGTGGTAGAACACATAACCGGGGATTTTTGAGCCAAGTGTGAGCCCCATACGTTGAACGGATAGTTTGTAAACAATTTTTGAAGATCGCCTTTTTCAGCCGATGAGCGCGCCGCCGCAGCGAGCCGACCGCGGCTGACGCAACGGCGAGGCGGCCCCCTGATTCGGCCGATCGTCGGTCACCGGCAACGTCACTGCCGTTGGCTTCCGGCTGCTCTTCCTCTTTCCTGCGCGATCCCGAGGCAAAGGCGGGTCTGCAGCGATTGACGCGTGCCTAGGCGCAGGAATGTAGCTAGCGGAGAACGGAAGTCGAGCGTAGCGATGTCACATGGCTATTCCCAGTGTTTCCAGCTGCTTTGAAAGAAGCAGAGAGGGAGGAGGAATCGATCGGCAAGGGGGGAGAGGTGCACTTAATTGCTTCTGGCGCAGCTAATACTGAATGTAGATCAATAATTCCAACGGCATTGCATCGCTATATTGGTGCTACGCGACAATACAGACCTCTTGTAACTTTTACAAAAGGCTTTTCCGGGTCCCTTTAAAGGGACCCTGCAACACTTGCCATCGACTACTATAGTAATGTATTTTGGGATAAAGTCTATTGTCCCAGAAATCTCCTCCCGCAAGAATTATGAAAATCCGTTCACAATTCATGAAACTACGCGCGATGAGAAATCGCGCATAATCGTTCCCCCTCAACTCGACCGCGGGCAACGCGACGAAACTCCGCGCTCTCTCCCGGAGAGGGGGGCGGCTCGCGGCGTTCTCTTCGGCGGCCTTCGATATATAACATGCCGGGTAGTTTTCTCCTTTTCTCCGCAACGCGGAGGGGCCTATTTCCGGTCTGGTGCCACAAAAAAGCAGGCATGGGTGCCTGCTCGCAAGTGCGCGCTCGGGCTGGTAGGGCGTTTTTGAAGCAATAAACGTTTGTAGTCGAGTGGTCCCGTTGAAAGGGAAGTATTGAGCTCATCACTGAAGCTCCGCGCGCACTCGAAACACAAAAGAAACGGCAAAACTGTGCCTACAAGTTCAAGCATAGAAGAGGGACGTACACAGTGATGACGACGACGGAAATGGGAGAATCTAGCCGCGAAGTTGACCAGTGACAGCCGATCGGGCAGCCATGGCCTATGTGACGTCCCTTAGGCCATGCCAGGGGTTGCATAATGAGGACAACTGAAGAGAGAGCGGTTGGTTTTTCCGCGTCTTTCACATCGATTTTCGCGCTCACCGCTTCACGTGCACGTGTAATATTTGGCTCAGGTATTCCTGGCAGTGTAATCTAAACGTCGCGCAGGTTTACTTGCACTGCTCAAAGAGTGTTGCAGGGTCCCTTTAAGGTAGCCGGCGTACTTTATGGATGAGACGAACCAGACTGGGCGCCAAGCCTGAACATGGGCTACTTCGAGTGTTGAGGTGACTGAACGCACGCGTGCATGCAATGTCGCTTCCCTGGTTATTGCGGGCATCCTAGTCTTCTTCGTCGCCTTCGACTCCTCTATAATGACCAAGCGTGTTAAGTGATCAGACACTAAACCTTGACGCTGGGTACACAGTTTGACTACTTCAAAAACAGCGCAAAGACGAAAACGTATGCAGAGATAAACTAGCGCACTCTGTCACTTATCTTTGCGCTGCTTTCGAAGTAGCCCATGCGTGTTCCATAATATTCTGCTTATAATTTCCGCTTCGCCTTTACCGAAATGAAAACACTTGAAAATCATCGGTGGGATCTTTCTCGTCGCCACCATACTTTATTTTATCACGTACTTACCTCGCGATGGTCTCCACCCAGATCCTGTGCGTAATTGTTCCGCCTCATTAGAAGCTCAAATGGATGGACTACCTTCGTGCGTACAACGCACATAACATTGTCGCCAGAGCACCTCACCGTCTCTCACACTCCTCAAGAGGTGCGCAACATGTCTGGGTGGCGCGGTAAAACCAGCTCCTCATCTCACACGCCATACCACATCAAACATCCTCGCTGCCTTGGGTGAAGAAAGTTTCTCGACTCGAGCCACGGTCGCTTCAGGCAACGGAGGAAATAAGGAAATCGACGCACGCGGATGACACCGAGATAGCGCGAAATCGCCGAAACAGACCGGGTTATGCACGCTGGCCGCGCCTGTCAAACCGTCGGACATTTGCATTCGTCGCGCGAAATCATACTGTCTGCCCTGGTCTTCGCTTTAAAACAGCAAAAAAAAAAAAAAAAAAAAAAACCCGGCGCGCTTGCTTTCGTCGTTCGGCCGGCTTCGGGTCTGCGGTTGTAGGAGACGTGAGCAGCGCACCCGGAATTTCGCAGCGAAAACAATGTTGACTACTCGTTACGACAAGGCATTCTCAAACCCACGAATCACTCAGAAAAAACCCCGTCCACACGAACGTTCTTGCCAGCACCGTTGCCGCATACCACGTTTCGCGGCGGGAAACCGGCTGCCCGCGCGGCGGAGTGCAGCCACAAATATGGCGTCGTCGCCGCCGCGCAGGTAGCGCCGCCACGCGGTACAAAGCCCTGTGAATTCACCCTATTGCCGTCTCTTCCGCCGTTGCGGCGTTAGATGTCCGTACGGTGAGGGAAGTGACCGGGGGAGAGATAGGGTGAGTGACCACTGCGAGGGCAAATCCATCCGCGTGTCGGTACTCCGCGGCGTCTACATACAGGGTGTTGCAACGATAACTGGAACACTTTAAAAATTTTTCCTGAGCGATCCGCCGCTCTGTTCACGCTCAAACTTCACACAAAGGTCGCATTTTGTGGTCTATTTTGTTTGACACCGGGAACAACAACGGTACTTACCTGTTTATTCTGAAAATAAATAAAAACGATTTTCGCCTATGGGAAAATGACGGCGATTTGGACGTGCGAGCCCGAAAACCGGGTTTTCTGATCGTCTGTTAGCTCATTTCTAGGTGCATTTTCTGATCGTCTGCTGCACCATTTGGCTCCGTACGTGAATCCCAAACGTGCGTTTCACTCTGCAGGTGGTTCCGTCGTTCCAACATCAACTTGCGCTGGCTCGCACGTTCAAATCAGCGGCCATTTTCCCATAGGCGAAAATCGTTTTCATTTATTTTCAGAATAAACAGGTAAGTACCGTTGTTGTTCCCGGTGTCAAACAAAATTGACCACAAAATGCGACCTTTGTGTGAAGTTTGAGCGCGAACAGAGCGGCGGATCGCTCAGGGAAAACTTTTAAAGTGTTCCAGTTATCGTTGCAACACCCTGTACATATGGTGTGGGAGATGGGGTATGTATCTGCAATGGCACGGGCGCGCTGGCGCCTGCGCTCCGCGTCACATATATAAGCAAACCATAAAACATCTTGTGGATGTCCATTCAATGTAACTTCCCTGACATTCAATGTGCAGAGGATATTCGTGAACGCCCACGTTATGTCCAAGGGATATTCAGGGGATGTCCCTATTGCCTCGGAATAGACATCCACAAATACTTTCGTCTGGATATCCACAGGATGTCCTTAAAATTCATGGAAACTTTTTGTGGACATTTCACAGATATCCGGACGACATCATGTAATGTCCATTTGATGCCATGTTGGGGCATTCTCAGGACCTTATACTATTATTATATAACTATTTATATATTATTATTAGTGACATGAAACCATCTCCAATTTTTATTGCAAAGAAAAATGGCGTTTATTTCACAATCATTTCAATATACACCAGATGAACCTTGCTGGAAGTCCAAGACCTTGAAAACATAAAAAAAAAATAAAAACAGCACCAGTTAAACGCTTGTTAAATAGCTATTATTGAAACAGCTGCATACACCATTTTGCCTATTGAAAGAGTGACAGGTTAAAAGAAAATTGCAATCAACCGGGCGGGTTAAATACTTTACATACAAATACACCATCAACAGGCGTGCATATATGAATCATTTCTTAACTGTACAGCTAAAATGAGACGAGAAAAAACACAGCAAAGATTTCAGCTTTCGAATAAAAACAGTGCCAAATAAACAATGTGATTCAACTTGAAGCCATGAAAACTTAAGCAAAGAATAAATTTTAAATGTAATAAACCCACAAAAGATTTTAAGTTAAAGTTATCATGAAGTTAAACAGAACACCAGAGAAAATAGGAGCTGGGGCAGAATACCTATAAGAAACAGGCCGGAAAAGCAAAGGCAAATTTGGTCTCTAAAAACTATACTGCATGCTAAAATATTACGCAAAAGAAGGAACGCGCTTGGATTCATGCTCACATATTCTGTAAATTTGTTTCTGAGAAGTTGGGCCACCAGTTGAAATCTTGTGTTTGATCCCGAAAGCTTGTTTCTTCAGCAGAAAGAGCAGCAGCAACGCAGCGGCAGAAGGGAAAGGGAACGAAATGGTAGGTACCCTTCTTAGAATGGCAGAATCTGGAGAAAACGCTAGTTGTCCTGCAAGAAAATGTCGTATATCTTGGTTAGCTTCAGCTTATTGCTGACATTATGAGAGTTTCTCACCTGCTACTTGAGACGTTGATCAAGGGGCTGGGATGAAGTTTTTGTGATGTATTCACTGGCAGTCTCAGAAGGAAAGCTGGAAGAAAATACCAAGCAGTAATTTAGAGTCGCGAGTAACATCACAATCGCAAAGAAGAAATATACCTTGAACAGAGAGAAATTTATGGTAATTATTGAAGTAGAAGTATACGGCCGGGTCCTTGAAGTGAAGCCGATCGGTGATCTGAGAACCGTGTAGTGCAGCCGAAGACAGGAACCGAACACGAACTGTCGAGATCCCGTCTCTTGAGACGCGAAGTCCTTCGAGCAGTTCAGTACGAGACAGTTGTGGTCACAACAGGCGAGCAAAGAGCGAGGGAGCGACTGAAAAGCGCGGGAACCACAGGAACTCAGCTCCCCGTCGGAGAGAGCGAGGATGGTTTCCTTCTCCTCCGCCGCCGCCGCTTTTGTCAGTCGATACGCCAAGTACGGAGAAGTTGGGAGGAAGTATGCGGCGCGCTCGGGGGGTGGGGGGGCGAATGCACGGCACTTGCTTCGCGCCATCTCCGCGACCCCGACATACAACCCCCCCCCCCCCCCCGCGCCCCCCTTCCTCGCCCGCTCCATCGCAAGTGGAAAAAACACGGCCGAGCTTTCTCTTCTCGCGCAAACCCTTTGCCGCAGCCCAAAACGAAGAATCTGACGCCCCGCGCGCGCCGGCTCCCTCCTTCGCCCTGAGCACGGCCATAGATAAAGGAGGCTATGGCACGGCTTTTGAAGCTCCTTTCATGGCGGCCGAGCTCGTGCGGGTCATTCAAAATGCAAAAAGGAAAAGTGCGCCCGTAGCCGAGAGGCAGCACTCGCGCCTTCTTGACTTTGCAACTTCCACTTGTCTTCCGGCACCCTCCCTGCTCAATTTGGCCTCCAACTTGTCCCTCCCATCCTAAAAAAGAACAAATCTCCCAAACTTTTCTCCTCTTTTCGTCCTATTTCACTCACGAGCGGTGCCTCCAAAATTCTCGAATCCATGGCGCTCGCAAGCCTCGAATTACAAGTATACGCGCGAATCTGCAACTTGAACCCTGAGCAGCAGTTTTCCTCGGCAGCGCAGTGCCATTGTCTGTGCACTAGAAAACGCGAAGGCTACCAAAAACCGTGGCCTTTGTCATCCTTTTGAACATTCGCAAAGCCTTCGACTGCTTACCCCACGAGGCTATTCACGATGCAGTAAAACGCTGCAAAATTACTCGGCCGTCCCCCTAATCTCCCCCGACCTTACAAGACTGGACGAGGCCCGCCACTCCATCGCGCAAGAACCAAACAAGCAATATCCAGACGCGTGGGTTGCATCATGCAATGCACCCGCTCGCATCACAAGCATCAAATTTGGGTGACAAGAGTCCTGCCTACTCAGCAGGCTCCGTAACTGGCTCCGTACTGCAGGCTCCGTACCAGTGCTCGCCTGCAACTGTATGAGAAAATCAACAGTCCCGCTTGTTTTTCATCCACATAAATCAAGCAGCCTAAAATATAGAATCCAATTCCCGTATCAAACAGAAAGGCAAACCAGATTTCGCTCAAATTCCAAATCAAATAACTACCCGCTCTTCATTTAAAATATGAGTTAGAAACAGGCCAGAAAATATTTTGAAGCTGGAAAGACGGGGATGATGGGAGATTTGGACTAAGACACACTTTGTGTGGCTGGGGCCCCTATATGTACACCGCGCTATGAATGCGAATTTTCAGTGTAAGGAAAAATGTAAATTTGTGGACATCCTAGCAATATCGCGCGCAATGATGTTTTAATAACACACCTGCAGTGATATCGCATGGATGTCCTCAAGCAGATGATCTTGGGTGAAACATTGTATGGACATCACATGAATGTCCTCAAATGACATTGGATATTGTGACCTGTTGTGTATATCCTATGGACTTTCGTGGTTTTCTGGGGGTGCATGTTGCGCGGGAGTGGAAGTATGTGGACGTAGTCTTGGATGTCTCGAGGCAACGAAGCTTCGTTCTCTACCATTGTCGGGATGCCAATTCGTAAGTGGTGAAGAATATGCCGCCCTAGCTGCGTAAGTGGTAGAGAGGCGGCGTAACTGATTAATACGATGGGCCTCTATTAGCTCGTGGGAACGAGGCGAGTCTGGCAGTGGACTAGTGGAGGGGGATTTGTGATGCTGCCTTGTATGCCTTTCGGATGAGGCAGTCAGTTTTGTATATGTCGGAGATGGCAAGTTTGAGGTAGGGGAGAGAGTACATGATCCGATCTATGATGAAAGCCTGAACTAGACGGATTCGTTCTCTCTTCTTGAGCCCGCGGTGACGGCTAGCGATTCGTCGAATAAGGCCAATTGTTTGATTGACTTGGGAGTTAAGTAGGGAGAGGAATTTAGCGTTACCTCGGTTGCGCTGTATAATGAGGCCGAGTACCTTAAGGGTTTGCACCCCTGGGATGATTCGGTTGCCGAGGGAAACCTGTATGTTCGGCGAATCACGGCAAGACCGGTCAAGGAGAATGAGCAGGGCAGATTATTCTGGAGAACAGGATAACCCAGCGAGCGGCGCCTCTGTGTCCGCACGATATGGGCACCCTGTTGAAGCATGGTATCTATCTGAACATCGCTACCTTCAGGTACCCACATCGTAATGTCGTCGGCATATAGACTGTATCAGAGGCTAGGTACCGAATCTAACTTTTTGGGGATATTTCGTTTCGTTTCGTTGGGAGAGATGGCAACACTGCAGAATGTCCCCCAGACAACAAAATGTCCACAAGACGCTTCCGGGTGCACGAAGTGGCGGTACTCTTAAGCGTAGCCCTTTTAGTGACGCTAGGTTCTCCCATGTCATGAAAAAGTGGGCACGAAACATGGCGTCAAGGCATATTCAAGGTCATATTTTTCGCCTTTAACAAGGCCTACGGCATGTGCCGTCAGGTGAACAGGTGCGTCCAGAGTCCAATTTGCGACAAAAAACACCGATTGCAGCGAAAATGTGGTATACAAAATTCCCCTCAGAGAGAGAGAGAGAGAGAGAGAGAGAGAGAGAGAGAGAGAGAGAGAGAGAGAGAGAGAGAGAGAGAGAGAGAGAGAGTAACTTTAATCACTGCTGAAGTGAGCATATTTGTGGTCGGGGCCTTCAGTCCAAGACTCCGTCGGTACGGCCGGCTGTCTTCGTCCTTTCCGCTAGCAAAAGCTGCGTTTCAGGACAGGAGCTGGCCAGCGTGCTCTCCCACTGCTCGCGTGAGGGGTTGGGTATGGGGGGAAGATCTGCGTTTAGTTGGCATTCCCAGACAATATAGTAGAGTGTGCCTGGGGCTTGGCAATGAACATCTCCCTGTGACGTCACGAAGCGCACGTGCGCGACTGGCGGCGCCTGCTGGCGGCCGCGAAATCGGAAGAGCTAGCCATAGCGCTGGCGCTCGCGAACCCCAACTGCACAACGATACTGAGCGACTCGAAAAGCGCGATTATGAACTTTGCCAAAAACAACGTGTCTCCATGCGCGGCCAGGGTGTGCGGGGCCCTCACACAAAGAGCAATGCCGGTGGTGCTTAAATGGTTCCCGGGGCACATGGAACCAATGAATGCAGGAGAGAACCGCAACGAAGGGGCAGATCGGGCGGCGCGTGCGCTCACTAGCCGCAGCGCAGAC
Source organism: Haemaphysalis longicornis (assembly GCF_048455015.1). Lineage (NCBI taxonomy): Eukaryota > Metazoa > Arthropoda > Arachnida > Ixodida > Ixodidae > Haemaphysalis > Haemaphysalis longicornis. Next base: position 91,959,379 of record NW_027526233.1, read on the forward strand.
CACAACCCCCAACCCGCGGAGGAAATCAACGACGAAGACATGGAGCCAATTACCTCCTACAAAGACGTGATGAGCTGGTACCGTGAAGGTAGGCGGAAGTACCCGCCGCCTCACAAACAGCTCTCCAGGCAAGAGGCAACGATGCTACGGCAACTACAAACTCGCGCAATGTGGACACCTGTAATCGCAAAACATGTGTGCCCGGACTTATACACAAGCGACGTATGTGCGGTGTGCGGTTCCGATCGTGCCACTATGGCGCACATGTTATGGAACTGTGCAGTAGAAGACAGTGCTAAGGACGTGCTACCGCCACGCCTAGCAAGTGCTGTAACACATACCGATCTTAACGCACAGCGGGAGGCTGTCCAGTTAGCGCTGGCGGCCCTCAAACGCCAGCAGCCGACGGCGCTGCCCCCTCACCGGGGCTCGGGCGTCTGTAGGTAAAGTGCAGGCCTTAATAAAGTTGTCTCTCTCTCTCGGGAGCAGTACTGCCGAGGTTTAGAAAAGGTCCCCACTCAGCGTATTTCCTGCATAGATCGAGTGGGGAGCTAAGTGGACCGACCCGCCGTACCTGCCGACGGCCTCACTTTTCGGCTACAACCAGACCGGCCGTGGTGGACCGGCTTTCCACGCATGCGTGCGAGTGCGCGCGTGCTCGGTGTGTACGTGTGTAGTGTGTGTACTGTGTACTCTGACACCCGTGGTGCCTCCTGACGGTGCAAAAGAAAACTACTGTGCCAGGAAAAGCTCTGGTGGTGCTGGTGCAAATACTCGATCCCAAACACCACACCACGGGTGGCAACAATTTCTTAAAGGAGCACTGACACCAGTTTTCGGCGTTTATATTATTGCACAGTTTGCTTCCTTCACTCAACAGAATACCCTGGCTGAAATATGAGCGGCCTGCGACGCGAAGAACCTAGTTTAATTGGATCTCATTTATCGCGCCGACGGAGCAGCGCGCGGAGTGGCACTCAGCAAATGGACATCAGCGTGACATCATCCAGTGAAAGCCAAAAGAAGTGACGAGGCAGCGCTCGTCAAAAACTCGTGACGTCACTTCATGCGTGCCGCCCCACGAGCGGCGAGCGGGCGCCGGTGACGTTCGCACAAAGCAGTGAGGTCAGGCCGGGATTCTGTCATATGCGCCGTTCGGGATGAACGCGCGGGAATTTGAAACAAACGATTTTCAGGCCGTTCAATATAAATAACTATCACGCGCTGAAGTATTTGAAGTGCTGTTTCAGGTTCGCCAGGCAATTAAGCACCGATAAAAGCAATAAAAGTGTAACATAAAATTTTCGTGTCAGTGTCCTTTGACAATTTCTCCGTATGTGCAAACACATGTTCGAACTTCCTGTGGCGCTTGATGCGCCTGCCCTGTGTCAAAAGGGATAAGGACCACGAACTTACTTACTATTCGGCGGTGGTTGGCAGAACTATAGTGCCGAACGCGCCTGCGCCGACGGGCCGGCCTGGCCACGCGGCGCCCGAAGAACGATGTGCCGTTGGTTCGGGCCGTCGTTGGCCACCTGCATTACAGGTGGGGGATCTAGCTATCCTAGCTGCGGCCGTCGCACCTCCATGTAGCTTTCTGCACCAGAACCTCCGCAACACTTTCGTATACCGTAGGGTCAACTGACGAGTGGCGCTTTCGGGTAATCAGTGCGCGACAGAACAGCTTAAACGAGTCATTCTGAAGGTTGGTGCTATTGCGACGCGTTCCAAGAATGTTTTTTTTAAGATGCTTTGTGCTCGGACACATACCAAGGAAAGCTCATTCATTGTTATTTGCGAGGTTTAAGCTGAGCGCGGTGCCTCAGGCAGCATATACGCTCCTGTTCTTACTCGCCTTGCGTCGCCACGGGACAGTGGCGTACGTACGATTTCATGTCGAGGGAAAAAAGGAAAGGTAAAGCATGAAAGGATTAAAAAGTAAAATAAGCAGCAACAAAACAAAAAATATAAAGAGCAGAAACAAACAAATATTGCAATAAAAATATCACGATGATGTCGTGCTCTACGTAAGGGACCGATTGTTTTGTTGCCTTTTTCCCCAGTGAAATCGCGAAACGGTTCATCGTCATCGTGAGAGTAACATAGCAGCTATATGTGGTTAATGCGTATAGCTTGCGTCAGTGGCTCTGAAATAATTGTCGGTAGTAATTATTTCATAATAGTTAAAGTTAGTGTCCTTGCACGCCCGCTAATACGCCAGCGTCGGGAGGCTGCAACAAAAGAATACGTTCACTGAGCCCGTTCGCCTAGCCAAGTACAACAGATTTTTCGAGACGCGTGAGCGGCCCATCTTGCGCCGAAGGCACGATGCTACATGTGAGCACGGCACGCATCTCTGTTTTGCCGCATCCTCAACGCATAATATATTTGATCAAGGTACAAATTTATTGCATTTACAAGCAATGGATTTCGTTCGTCTTGAACAGATCCCCCCACACGACCAAACTTGTCGTGGTCCATCTGGCGCCTGGCGGCTATCGCGGGTCTCGCGTCGAAACATTTATTTCGCGTCGCCTCAGCAGGTTAGGCATTCATTGTCTTTTTAACACAGTGCTCTACCTCGTCAAAACATGACAATATTTCCCAGCAGGAAAATTTCCCTCTGCCCCCAACCCCGGGTACTATTTCTGCTGGTGCTGCATGATAGCAGATGGTTGATAAACAGCATCATTTCATGACACTAATCAGCGCGGACCGCCAATGTAGACGGCATGACTGCGTTTTGAAGAAAAGCAGAAGTTCGAGAACGGGAAATGTTGCTATGGCTAAGAGTAGACCATGTCGCTGCTTTGGCTGCCAGCCTCTTCGGCGCATTGCGCGCATCCACAATACCCGCCGAATTTACCTCTTAGGAGAAAAGTCGGATGCCGCTGATTTTGCTCGCACGATTTGCGTAGCCGAGAGCGCAGCATCCCACCGGCCACAGAAAAGCCAATACATAAATAAAAAAAATTCCCCCGCATTTCCCCGAGGGGGAGAATGTGAAAGTGCGAATGCACGGTTGTCGGCCCGCTTGCGGCGCTTGCGCTCGGCCCCCGCAGCCCACCGCCTCGCCGCCTTCTCTTCCATCTCTTCCATCGGGTTTGTAGTATCACGTGTACACCACGCAGTTATCAAGCCGCTATAACGCCGCTGAGTCGCCAACGCACGCCGCTGACGACGTAGTTTGAATGCGTTAAAGATATAAGGCGCGTCTAACACCGATATCACCGTCGCGTCCGTGGCTCGGTCAATAAAGAAAAAAAAAAAAAAAGTCCGTGGCTCGGTCGGTAGCGCGTCGCGCTGCGGCCCGCAAAGTCCTCGGATCGAAACCTGGCGCCGGATGCTGTTTTTTCTTTAAAGAGCACTGCGGACGCCGCCGCCGCCGACGCCGGCGGTGGATGGTTTGGGGTCGCTTATAAAGAGCATTCGCTCTTAAAAAACTCCCAACTCCCCTCGCGGGAACCCCTGTGTAGATGCGACGCATAGGGGGTTCACGTTGCAGCGTTGGACAGCGGAGGAACGGCGCTGGAACGATGGAGCGGAGCGGCGCAGGCACCGCGTTTTATAGCGCGCATAAGGGGACGCGCCGGCGCCAGTGCGTCTGCCGCGGCTATGACGCAACACAATCCACTTTAATCCAATCCAATCCAAATCCAAGCCAAGCCAATCCAATCGAATCCAATCCAATGCCCCTCGCGAGAGAGTGTTCGCTATCGGAGAGGAGAAGGGGTGAGCGGCGGAGAGCGCAGCTGGCGCGGCGAGGAGAATGGGGGATGGGTGGACGCCGACAACGCCGGATGGATGCCGGGACCAAGGAGGTTGTATAGAACTTCTGGAGTGGAGATGGTGCTCGAAAACTGACGCCGACAGCCGCCATCTTGCCGTGGGTAGAAAACTCGTTCCGCGGTAGCAGACGCATTGCATTCGTCGCATAATGTGCTTGTTTTTGCATCGGGTTACGTTATATTTTTGCTTCCGTTCTTTTTTTGTTTTCTTTTGTTTTGTTTTGCAAGTTGATTCTCTCATGCGGCTACCTTCAAGATTATCTCTATGCCTTCAAGCGCACCGAGCTTTTCTTGCGCGCGTTCATTTCGCCGCATGTGGTTTCGGTTATGCTCCCCTCTCCGTGTTTCTAGTTAAGCGCTTCGCAAGTCGCCCGTGCGTGCGCCGGGGGCGCACACATCTGGTAATTTTTTACATTCTTGGGCGCAAACAACTAAAATAAACAGTAGAGACAATGACATTTTTTACTGCCCCATGTGTCGTTCTTCCGAGTTCTCTCTTGCCAAAGAGCAGAACTCGTGTTCGTTCGATCTTCGTTCGCGTATGGATGCTCCAAAGGTGTAGAAAGCAGATATGGTTTGCTCGTGCGTCGCGTTCGGCTGCGCTAATCGTGCGAAGAAGGCGTCGGGGATCACCTTTCATCTTTAAGTACTGAGGGTATCTGTTTGTTTTGGGTTTCGAGGGCATTACTAGTATTATAACGTTATGAGTGCACATTTGCCCGCAGTTTGTGCGTGATGTAAAGGGAAAATTTGCCGTAGCACCTGCCGTCCGCTTACTGAGCATACCGTACGCGCTTGTTTACGCAGATATGCGAATGTTTTCGCTCGTAGTTGTGGTGGTCCTGTAGTCGCTTGGCTGCGCGAAATCACATGTTTGTAAATATGTGGGGCGAATTTTTTCATTATCTTGCGGCATTTCATAATTCCTAAACCTTGTTGTAAATACCTCCTGTACATTTCCTCTTAGTTTTGCGGTGTTTTGTGTTTATTGAATATGTATTGCTCAGAGTTCCATTTATATTTGTGAGTGCATTGTGATTTTTCACTTTTAATATTCTTGCGGCATTTCATAATTCCTGAGATTTGTTGTAAATACCTTGTTTTATGTTTCCTTAAATTCTATTCCTTATAGTAACAGGTATATTTTTGAGTGTCATGTGATTCTTTTTCTTTATGTTCTCACGCATTTCATAATTCCTTAATTTTGTCCCATGCCTTCTGTAAAGTGCGCGCGGAATAAAAAAAACCTGCTTTAATGTGCTTCAGTGGGTGCCAAATCCATTTCGCAAAATACGATTGAAAAGCTGGAAATAGATCCGCCGCGTTGGCTCAGTGGCTAATGCACTGTGCTGCTCATCCCTAGAACGCGGGTTCGATTCCCTGCCGCGGCGGCCGCTTTTCTGGTGAAGGCGAAAAGCGAAAACTACTGTGTGAACGAGATTTCGGTGCACGTTAAAGATTCCCCAGGTGGTAAAAATTAATCCGGAGCTCTCCACTACGGCGCGCCTCATCGCCTGCGTTGCGTCAGCGCGTTAAACCCCACAATGAATCAATTAATCAACCAATCAATCAATCAAAAGCTCGTGCTTAATTTGGTCTTCTTCGGCAAGGGCAAAACTGGGCATGTTGTTTAAACCAGAAAACGTGCATTTGCACTACATATAAAGATTACAATATCCTGATGGATATGATTCTTGCAGTACTGCTTAAAAACCATTCGAACCGCTACTGCGTTATTATTTATTAATCATTAATGAATAAGCATTCATTAATCCTAGCAACGCCGCCAAAAAGAAACAAGCGTCAAATAATCGCGCTTTCGCGTGTCCCGCACCTCCAGCATAAAATAACGCAGAATCTCTTGCCATGGCACGCAACATGAGGTAATTTTAATGTTACGGGGGCGGTCTATAGCCTTAGCTATACCGAATAAACGTTTATTGAAATAAAATCAGGGGTGGTGCCTTTAGCATAGCGCTGCGCGTTTTCCCGCATCGACAGCTCTGTTGACCACCGTAAGATATACACACGCGAACTCGCTGCTTGAACCATATCTTACGTCAAAACCTTACGCGTAAGGCAAAATTCAGTCTGCCCTCAAATATCGTAATCGATAAACTAGCTTGCTGTCGTTTTCTCTCTTGTAAAGCCAAAAAAACGCGACCGCACTTCAGCGTCCCTGCCGGCGCAGCGCCTTTTCTACCCACGGCAATATGGCCGCCGACCGGTTCGCCCGGCTTCACCTCCCCGCGTTGCCCGCTATGGGCGGCCTCCACTCCAGAAGTTTTATACAACCTCCTTGGCCGGGACAAGGCGAGTGAATGAGATGCGTTTGCATCTAAAATGGCAGCATCTCCACTCCGTGGATGGTGTCGAGGGTGCGGAATACGGGGACTCGAAATGACATCCAGGTTGAGCCCTGAGTAACATCCGATTTGCGCCCCGACCGTCATTCGATTTGAAGCTGTGAGTTGCACCTTGATTATTCCCTAAATCAAACTCCAACTCACGGATCAAATCGAATTTTGCTTCTTGATTTTCGTGTGATGGTGGTGTGCGGACGGACATTGGGAGGTCCTAAGGTACTCCGCACCGTTACATGCGAGGGAGTAAGCCGTTTGACTGAGCAGTGCTTGGGAGGAAAATGAGGAAATGGTAAACTGTTTGAGAAGAGATATAAACGACTTCGAAGATTCGGGCGAAATAATCTTAGTTGGAGATATGAATGCCCTAATACAAGATTTGGATGAATACACAGACCACAACGGCTCTCTAGTGGTAGATCTATGTCAGGAAAACCGGCTTGTAATAGTGAACACGGAAAACAACACTCTTAACAAAAAAGCTCGCAAAAGGGTAGTAACGGCTGTATTTACTAACTCCTTACGGAGTTATCAACCCCCCAGAACGGTAGGTAGGTCCTACCACTAAGTGTGGAACCGTTACTAGTCTAGACCGTGCACTTAGTAACTGCTGCTGGTTTGATACTTACATTCAGTGAAGTAACAAATTCTATGAATTATTGAACATAATACAGTCAAACCCATTTATAGCGAACTGCAATAAGCACCGCGATTAGTTCGATATATCCAATAGTTCGATATAGCCGAACCCACCTATAACGAGCTTATTGTTACGAGTTCGCAATCCGCGAGAGCCCCCCGCCCCCTCCCCAACTCCGCCATCCGCGTATGCAGAAACGAACACACTACAGTAGCCATTACCAGACCAAAATAATCAATTTATTGCAAGTATCAAAGCTACTGTCCGCCTTAACTGCCCACGTTGCAAAAAAAAAAAAGGGGGGGGGGTATTTTTGTTTTCACTTTCGTTTTGGCGGCTTCAACTAGCATAGCTATCTCTACACGAAACATTGTTTGCACCAGTTCCGAGTCCGTGTCCTCAAAAATCTAATAAGCATTGGCGGAGCACATCGACGGCCGAAAGCGCTTCACTGGAGACATCATCGGGAACGTTGGCGAGCTCTTCCCACAGTTCACCGATGCTGCATGCTGTCTTGGTCCGCACTCACTGACAGGGCGGGTTCCGTCGCGAGTCCCGCGCATCGGAGACAGTTCCGGAAAGTATTGGGCGTCACGTCGCTCCGTGCGAGGCGCAATGCCTCAGTCGCGGCTCTTGCTCCGTGGTCGCGGCCAATCCACATCTCATCGCCGCTCCGAGATCATGCATTTCGGTGGCCATTCTACGCGCCCAGAGTTCGATATATCGGATGTGAACTTCGTTATAAGGAACATGTTTCCCATGTATTTCCGTAACTGAAATATTTTTGTTCGATATATAGCATAATTCGCTCTATACGGGTTCGTTATAGCCGGGTTTGACTGTAACTGCAGCTCTTTTTCCACGCCACATCACGATTAAAAAGTTTTTGTAAATCCACATGCTGTCTTGCACATGCTTACATTAAAATGCATAATTCTAAAATTATCGCTACAATATTTGATTTTTACGACAAGCCCACCGACTCTCTCAGGGGACTCTCCGCTGCTAGCTATAAAAGCAAGAAGAACAGATGTATTACTAAGGTAACTAAGTAATACTCACTCCCCTCGCGTGACCCGTTGGTTTTCTTGCTCAATTCAGTTGTTGATTGTCCAGGTGTGATATGTGCGTCATGAATGTGTCTGTCGCGCTGCGCACTCAGCACATTCACATTGTTACGCGTAGCTTTTTACTAGGTCATGCATGACCAGTTAGTAAAAGCAACTAAGTACCTAGTCAATACTGGGACAAGTAACTGGTTAGTGTTCTGTTAGTAAGTGCGCCGACCTTTTTTTTAAGAGTGAAGTGTGACGGACAAATAACTTTGGAAAGCGGTAACAGACAGTCCAGCATACGATGTTGTGTTGTGTAATGTAGATCTGTTTCTATTGCTCTAAGGTGATCTATTTTCGTAACAAACTGTGAAACCAAACACTGCTTTCTGAAAAGTGTTTTTAATTAAAGACTGCTTACGCTATACTATCTGCAAGAAGAATTGAATTCTTTAGCCATCATGTCGATCGTAAGGGAACTGCTGAAATATTTCCAATATGTGAATTTGCGAGTGCAAAAAGCTATAGCGGGACATTTTAAATTTTTCAATTTTTCATGTTTTATCTTAGCGCTAGATTGAATCATTTTTTTTACCAATGTACAGTGTGAAGGAAGTCGTTCTTTGTTCCCATTTTGTTGCAAGTAATTGAGTCAGACGGGACTGCTTTTCTTAAATGTATTGAATGAAAAGGTTTATTTAGAAGCGAAGTCAATGTACGTGATTCGTATGACTATTTTGATGTTCAAAGGCTGAGACTATACGTGTGTTTTGTTGAACTTTATGCGCCTATAACAAAGATTGAATTGTTTCTTCCGAAAAAAATGCTCTCCCGTTCTTTGGCCTGTCATGCGTGCAAATGCGGCATTTTGATTATTATGAATTTGTGATGGACTGGCGAATAAACCATACTGACGTGCACATCAGGTAATAACCTTTAAATAATATTACGAAGAAAACTGAGATATCAGTTTTTGGAAACCTTTAAATTATTTATATGTTTTTCACTGATCATTGACCGTAACATGTGGTATTCGAAGATTTCAACGTCTTTATCCAGTCATCATTATCGTCATCATCGTCATTAGGGCCCCCACGATTAACTCAATGGGCCCAAAAGAGGTAGGTAGCCCCGGGTACCGAAATTTAATAATCCGTCACTGCACATAAGAGCAGCGAAGTGCTACGCCTGATAACCGCGGAGCGCACCAATGTCGCCGATCCACTCATTCGTCAAGCTCGACTTCAATCAGCGCTGTAATGACCAAAAGAGTCGCTTTTCTTTGCTATTTGTCTCTTGAATTCGATCATGTGACCCGGCAGCTTACTAGGACGAGTGTGGACAAATGCCATGCATTGGGTTCTCTTTGTCACGGAGAGGCTTGTACTGCCCTCTTATGTTGCAGTTACGCCAAACAAATAATTTTTATTTTATTGCCAAACATAAAAGCAAAATACTGCACGTTCTTTGCATGCTCGTGATCGCTGACTTGGAAACAGTTGTAACTATAATTTGTTTCGGCGAAAACATGCTTTGAACCGCGCGCATGCGAAACAAACTGCGCCTGCTGTTAATTCGCGAACATTTCGCGGAGCCGAAAGCCGGGGAAATTTTTTGCCCTATTTTGCGGCCAAAGCAGCCGCCATTTTCAAGCTGTTACGTAACATTACGTCACTTTTACGCAGCTGAAATTGCCAATGCATGACGTGATCGTTCCCGCCAACGGTTTAAATTACGTGATGCCTTCTCAGCCAATCAGAGAGAGGGCGTGAGGCATTGTTGTTGTTGAATAGAATAGCAAAGACAGGCCTACATTGTCATGTCTAGTGCTTTTAGTCTGGTTTTTCATTACTGGCCAAGAATTGTGCACTCTTAGTAAAGAGAAATAAGGCAAACTATAGAAATGTTGCCCGTAAACGTCATAAAACGTCAAAATGACGACAGCACACACAACCGCTTTGTCAAGAAGCACGTGACCAAAATTGAAAGCCAATCAGAAAGGACTTCTGGCAAATTGCCCAATTCCCCGGGAATTTGTGCAGTCAAGAAAAGGGCCTTGCTAAGAAACGAGGTCACGAGATTAATTACATCTTTAAAAAGTGCGCTGCATCTAGGCGGCTTTTCAAGTGAGGGAGTGCGCGCAGGTAGCTGCGTTTAATTGGATGTGCATATGGGCCTCAAAAATGAAGTCTTAGCAACCGCTAAGCACGAATCGTTCGTTGGAAAAAATGAAATTGCCACATTTGAGAACTCTCGATCTGCAGTCGAATGCTCTACCACTGAGCTATACCCCCGACGACGTGGCAGAGTGCTCACTGCGAAACGCGAAAGTGCCAATGAAAAATATGCTAATGGGCATCCGGCTTTTGGAGCGTTTATCTTGCCGCAAGGGTTTAAAATGGATTCAGATGTATTATGAGATGATGAAGAAAAACGGTCTCGAGATGAACATGAAAAGGTTTGCTTTACAGATGAAGCCCGCAAGGTAACGACGATGGCGCCCTCTTGTTCACTTGAAACTCTCGACTTGCGTACCGCACCATCATTGTTTCAAGGCGATTTTCAGCTGCATGTATGCTTGAAGTGCAGACATCACAACGGTTTCGTTATGCATTTATCTCGCATCGAGTGTCGAAGTTTACTGCTCCCGTGACTGCGAAGATAGGACTTGTTCATTACCTGTCTTGTACACTGCCTGTTTTAAAAACAGATCGGCGCTTATACAAAACCGAGCGCTGAAACTGGACACGCGCACAGAAACGTATACAAACAGCTGCGCTTTGTGTGTGTGTCCCCCTATAACGCTCTATTCTGTCAGCGGCCGTGCACCAAGAAGTCCAACAGCACGTTTGCCTGTTTTCAAGTTGCCTTAATGCAAGTAAAATCAGTCTAATATCCCTGCTACACTAGCGTCCGAATGTCATTTGACTCAAATGCCAAGTTGGGCTGCTACACTAGGTTTGGAATGCAATTCGGCTCAAATGACATTCGAGCCAAATGACCATCGAGATACATTTGGGATTTCAAATGCCATCTCTAGCTCTCTCGCACGCCGCGTCTTCGATCAGCAATAAAAAATATAATACTTCCGTACGTAAAACAAACAAAATATTTTCGTTTGTGGAACTTTGTTCACTGTTCATTTGCTTAAAATATGAAATCAACATATTTAATATTCATACTCTCAGAACCAGTGGGTCAGTTGCAAAATAAATAAATAAAACTACGCAAACAGCCACCACATTAGAGCCAAAACTAGTGTCTCTTCTATTTAGATATCATTTTACTGCCCTACAATGCTCCTAAATTTGATTGTTGTATTACTGCACGAAAACGGAACGGGGCGACAACCGCGCCACTACAGCACGGCGAGCAATTGTGAAAGCTTTCAAATGCCATCGAAATTGTTGTGTAGTACGGCGGATTCTGAATGACATTCGAAGTACCATTTGAGTCAAATGACGTTTGGTTGAAATGACATTCGGACCCTGGTGTAGCCGGGGATAAAATCGTGCTGTTAGGTCTCTTCCATTTGGCCTGCACTTTCTTCTGCGTGAGTTCAGAATGAGTTCAGAATTAGTTAAGCGCAGGCGGCGCCACTGCAAAACCGGTCTTGCACTTTAGTCGTCTGCTACTGTACCTCCTCCCTGGGAAGTGCAGGGAAAGCCGTGAACTCACACCCTACTCTCTTTACCGTCGGTAATCGAAGAGAAAGGTGCAGGCGCTGCGCGCTGCACTCGAAAATCGAAGAGGCGAGTGCTGCACTTTCTGAATGAGTGCAGCGAATGCAGCCAAATCGAAGACACCTGTACTCTTCACGCGTGTTGGTTTCGTTCGCTATAATAACGCTGCTAGCACGGCCGTTGTTGTGTAAAAATTATTTTACGGTTACTTCAGGCAGAAAAGTTTGCTCTGCATAATTTTTAAGTGCGAAAGTACTCGCGTGTTCATTATGTTCAGACGGAAGCAGTTTGCCTTAGTACAATGGCCTTCTTTTTTGCCCTGAAATGCGTGAAGAGAAGTTAAGCCAGGGGCATAAGACAGGAGGTTTTTTGGAGCCGGTAGCTGTTAGCTAATAGCTACCATTAACAGCTAACAGCTAACAGTTAGTCACAAGTGCTAACGGCGGAATGCACCGCTACTATACTCGGTGACAACTTAAGAACGGCACCGGAAGTTGCCGCTGTGCCTTATCACCGTGGCCGGATGTCTCTCCGCGCGGCGCAAGTAGGGCGTTATTGGGAATATTTTGAACATGGCGTGAGCCGTTCCCGTGATTTTTTTAACTTAATATGCTTCTAAATGACTCCAGTGACGACAAACAAACTGCGTGAGACAAGGCAGACGATATCACGCATTCATAGCAAACCCCTATCAAAACGCGCGTGCACTGACGTCACGGGTCCGGCGCTTTGGCGGACTGATACACTACATGAGGTGGTGCCGTTCTTGAGTTGTAACCGAGTATACGACCAGTGATTGTACTGCAGCCTGTTTGAATGCCAGGAAACCTTTTGAACAGATTGAAACTTACCTTTTGGGACCAATTCCGACGTCTTCTGCTGGTAACAAGTGTAATTAGTTGCTACCGACTACTACACCAGGTGCGTGGTCGCCCTCAAGCGGAGAAGGCCTCTCGATGTCGCACAGCATTTCATTACGCAGATTGGTCTCCACTACGTTGCTCCGGCTATTGTTATTACCGACCGACGAAAAGCATTTACGGCTACCCTCGTCGAGGAAATCATGCATCTCAGCGGTTGTTCGAATCGGAAGTCAACCGGTTGTCATCCGCAGAATAACGGCCTTACGGAACGCCTAAACACGACAAGAGCAGGCAAGCTAAGAACGTACCCCCGCGTGGAGTACAAAAAGTTGGACGTTGTGCTGCCATACGCCGCTTTCGCCTATATTATGTCTCAAAAAGACAAGACACCAATGACATCGTTCTCTCTTCCTTATGGCCGGCATGTCGCCGCTAGAAGTGACGCAACGCGACGACATGACGCCAAAACGGACGACATGGAACTGCATCAATTCACGGAAGGAGTGGAGGAAGAGCGGCAAATATGGTGCTTGCAAACTTGACGGCAACAGCTTTACGACTCCCAACGATACAACCTCCGTCACAAGACTGACGTTTACAAACCTGGCTGCCGAGTCTGGAAAAGAACCGACGTATGACGTGAACAACTCTGTCAAAAGCCCCTTAAATGGGGATTTTGACCTCATCGAGTGTTACGGACAGGTTACACACGTAACGTACGAAGTTTGCGACGATGGAATCGTGTATAGACGCCGCCATAACCCCTTCTTTGACGTTGTTCATGTAGGGCACATGAAGACCTACTTAGATCCCTGATGGACTCGTTTTGGAAAATACGAAAAGCGCATCTACTGTTTTCGATAAGTCAGGGTGTGTTGGGACAATGCTGTTTGAAGGAGGGGGGTAAAATGTTGAGTGGATGTGGGGTAATCCGAGCATTTCTCTGTGTAAGGTGTGTGTACCGGCAATTGTGCTCGGTAAAATCTCCGAGGGGCACGTACACTGTTCCAGCGTCGGCGGGTAGCACGACGACGACGACGAAATGAACGCGCATGCCCTGCACCCTCGTGCTTGATTCCGTAAGCGATCTCGGCTGAGATCTGATGTGTTATCTGGCTTGTCCATTTCAGGGCAGGGCCTAATAAATTGGTGCCACACCAGACGGCCGACTCTGCCTGCGTCTATCGGGACGCAGAAATATTCACAAATATTTGTTTTGCTGTCCATTCGTCTAGATGAATACGTGAGAGGTGTAGAAACTGATCTTGGCGATTGCTACTTCCTTCATACAATCTCTTTTATGATTGAATACTGGGTTTTTTCTGTATTTTATGAGGAAGACTGTTCTATGAGAAACACTATAAGAAATACTATGAGACAGACTGAGTTAGTAACAATGGGAAGAGCGGGATGTCGAACAGCCTGAAATTTATTCTTACGAATTTTATTTTAGGGTTTCAGACGAAGGCCGGAAACTCGAGAATTTAGCGTCCGCGCGGAGCACGTTGATTTTCTGACAGATTTGAAAGTCCGCACTCACAAATTGTATACTTTCTTCCATTTTGGTGCCAAACGTACAAGAATTTGAGGGTTTATTGCATTTACGATGGCGTCTCAATTAAACATTTGCGCAAGTTTTAGAAAGCGTGGATGTTTTATTGGGTACCAGGGTGAAACGCCGCAGAGGCTGGGAAACGTTGCAAAGGAATTGAGCTGCGCCCTGCTTTTATATTACTTTCAGAATAATAAATATTAATGACTTTGGAAACAGGGAGTAAAATAAACAGTAAATTTTTGAAATAAAAGTAAAATGCAAACCTAAAAAATGTGTAGTCTACATTGAAGCTTTCAACAAAAACAAACAGTTTTATTTATGCATATTGAAATTTTTTCCATTAATATTACATTGCGGTTATTTTTGGGTAACTATATATGTAGCGTTATTTTATACCCGGACTTAAGTTAACCCTAGAACATCTCTAATATCCATTACAAAAAACGTGTAGTGGAGCGGTGACTCAGGTGTAACGAAATTTATTGGATTTGCTGCAGGTAACCTCAGACGGACAATAATATGTCACTGCATTAAGTTTACTGCAGAACATCATATAATTGCCGGAATGTTTTTATAAATAATAATCTCGGTGAAATAGAACCAGGTTAGTTAAATCAAAGTGATAGGGCGTGCTCGTGTCTATTACACACACCCAGCCTATTTGTAGCAGCGTCGTATCGACCGAAGCCCCACCCAACTATGGCTGCCATGACGCCCACATCGCCGGTGGGTGGGGCAGCGTCGCAGCAACGAATTTGCTTGCATTAGAGACTTTGATTTTATTAATTTTGCCATTTAAAATAATAAGTTCTTTGAAGAGTTTGGAAAGTTTTTTGAGCGTGCCTATGAAAACGTTGCCTTCGTGGTGAACCGGTGCACCGACCGCCAGCTAGTTGACCAAAAAAAACAAAAACGTGACGTTAAGCCGTCGTGGACGATGACAGATAGGTCGCATACAAGCGCCCGTATCTGTCGTATCTTGTCTTCATCGAAGTACGTTTTGTTTCTTTTTTTCGTCGGCTACAAATTTCGCGGCGGCAAAATACCCGCTCAAGTCATACGCCCTTCTACTGCGGCATCAGCAACGTCAAGTGTGAACACACACTGCCTGCGGTTTCACCGAACACGGCTACCGCCACAGAACAGGGAGGATTCTACCACGGAACAAAAAGGTCTTCGGCTTCCTTGTAGCTCGTAAACGTGTTAATGCATAGTGAAGAAAGCAAATCCTAAAATCCGCTTAAGAATCCCATTGTCATGCCAAGCCGAAGCCGAAAAGGGGGGTCTTCCCATGAACCCTCACGACGACATGGCTGGCGAGGTGCAGTTTCCTCTCTAGTATGCTTACTAAGAAACTTTATAGGCTGGGGCCAGGCCGGAGTTTGAAAAGTGATTGATGGGTTATTTAGGAATGCACATTGCAACTCGATTCTAGACGGCGCTGCACGCGGAAGTTCGTACAAGCAGGTCTTCCTATTCGCACGTCACGTGAGAAAAAGTTTTATTTTTAGTTCGCATGCCGCGTTCCAACAATGCTTTCTAGTTCGCACGCAACTGAAATGGAGAGGAGGAATGCACGTCTAGCCATCGCCTTGTGTTGGGGGCACCGTGTTAGTTGGCTGGCCCACGACGTGTGAGTATGAGTTAATTGTTATCGGCACCTTTGTCACTATATTGCAACGCCACTTGTGATACATTCAAACAGTGCTGAGAGTCAGAAATATCTGCCTGTCACTTCGGCGGGTGAATTTGTGACGACGGTGAATGGTACCGTTTCTCAACGTATACGTTTGTTGTCCCGAGAAGGTTTTACGGCTGCGTACTATTCGCATCCATGAGTGAAAAAGTGTGCGTTCGTGTTACATGCCCAGGAATTATCACTTTCTGCGCGCGTTTGTTGCCGCAACGAGCTTGACGAGGTCGGAAACCGTGCTGCGCATGCCACCCATGACCAGGCGTTTTATTTCTTCGCAAGTTATGTGAAAGTGGGACTGTAAAAAGTGAGTGTACTGATATCTGGCCATCGGATTTGCACTTCAAAGTAAGTTGCGTTTGGGGCTAAGAAGTATCTGTGCCTGGTCCGTTTTTTAACTAGTCTGAAATGTGACATTCATGCAAAATTTGAGCGGTAATGGGAGGAGTGGTTTTGCTGAAAACATTTTTTAGGGGCGAAGATCTTTTTGCTCGGGCCCTGTCCCGACCCTGGTTGCTGCTGTATCTGGCACATTAATGATGATTGTGGCAGGATCCCCCTAGGGATTGGCCAACCAAAGATAGTCCGAAGAGGTCAAAACGTTCAACGCGTTCGTTGCTACCCAACAAGGAGGAGAGGAAGAAGAAGAGGTTATCGTTCGTCGCCTGCGAGCTCAAGACACGTACCAGGGGTACGCGACACAAGACGGTCTGCAGAAGGCGACGGCCAAGGTGGCTAAAATGTCACACACCGAATTCGCCAACTTACCCATGGAGATTTTCATCGTCCCAAACAAGCCCTGGCTCCACCGCAGACGTGGCTACTTCGGCGTCTGCAGTTTTCTCTCGCTCTAAACAGAAATTTCGTCCGTACAGGACCAATCAGCTCACCAGGCGAACGCTTCCGTCACGTATACCGACTGGCGACGCGAAAAATTCGCCTCCGCCCCTTTGGCGTCGGCGAAGGAGACCTGGCCTGGCGGTTAGGCCTAGTGTGGCCGGGCATGCCGTCATCCCGGATGGCTCACCAGTGACGGCAACAATGGACGCTACGCAAGTGCCTGCATCGGCCGCCCTCTGCACGCAAGCTTCGGCGTCACTGAACCAGCCAATCTGTTCCGACACCAAGTTGACCCAACAACAGGAATCAGTGATGGGAGACCCCGTGGTTCAACAGCCCGCCACCTCAACGGAACATACCCAGGAGATGGACTACGATTCTTCTGTGCCTGGAAGTGAAGTGTCAGCACCCTGCGCGAAGCACGCAACGGTCCCCGCACAGGATACGCCGCCCACTAAGAAGGTGAGGGCCACCCCAGATGCTTCCACCGCACCCGCTCCTCCTTGCAGCAGTTCTCGCACCGCTGTTTACCCAACCCCACCCCCCGACCGCTCGTTCCGGGTTCACATTAAACCGACCACCAGGTTTGACGTCACCACTATCCCCGTTAAATTTGTTCAACAAGTGATAGACCGGTGTCTAGGCACCCAGGGTTATCAGGGGTTCGTGATTCATAAGGTGTCCAATACAATAACCGTCCACCTTGCCAGCCTGGATGACGTTAACAAGGTCTGTGGTATTACCAGCATCCCCATCTCCAGCGACGGTACCGTGACAGTGCAGTCTTACTTTGCCTCTGGGCCCAATGTGCAGCGGTGTGTCCTGTACGACCTTGACCCGAATGACTCCCTTGCGACGGAGAGAAGGCCGCTAGGGGGCCAAGTGATGCATACGCGTGTGACATCGGCTCCGTGTTCGACCCTTCTGTTCAGCGGCTAAAACCATCTACCGCTGGCCTGACCAGCGCCACGGGATCCGCGACGTTCCAGGGAACCTCGCGATACCACCTTCATCGGTTTTGGCGCACCGCAAGGTCAGTTACCAATCGTTGAACGTTTCCCCCCACCGAACACTTGGCTAAGCCTACCTAGGCTCGCCACGTCGGCGATCACCCGCCGGCGGCAGACCAGCACGTGCTCCTCTCGCCGGTTGCAAGACTGCACGTGACCGCGCGCCGGCTCTGGCGCACCGCTCTGGATAATACCCTGACATGGAGTACGCCGTTCAAGGAGAAGAAATTTCTCCCGAAGAATTGCAAGAACCCGGATGGGCCGCCGTTCGACGACGACAAGCCGCTCTGCACGCCACCACTGGATCAGCCGAACCTGCCGGCTCACTGAATCGGAAAAAAAGTCAACGCCCCTTCCACCGGCAACCACCTGCCCTTCCGTTGCCAAGCACTGACATCAAGATCGTTCTTCGCCCTCATGGCGGACTCGACCTCAAGTCTGTCTCCCAAGTTACTCTGGCCGACACCGTGATGCATCAAGCGGGCATTGCGCCAAACCCCATGGACCGAATCCGCATTTATCACGTATCGAACTATGTTCTGGTAAGCACCCCTTCGGAAGAACGAGCCCACAAGTACGCTGCAATTAATTTCCTTGCGCTCCGAGGGAAGCGCTACGAAGTAGCATCCCACGTTTCAGCGTCTGCTAACACGGTCACAGGCGTAATATTCAACATTCCGGAAGAAGACACGCCCGAGCAAATATTCGACAGTGTCCACAACTACAACCCCGACTTGAAGATCCTCAGTGCTAAACGTCTAAACACTTCAAACATCGTGCAAATCTTGTTTGATGGCCAGAAAGTTCCTTTTTGGGTCCGCTATCGTTCTGCCGTATACTGATGCAAGCCTTTCCGTCGTAAAACAGAAGCGTGCTCCCTCTGCTGGCAAGCCGGCCACAGGCCGGATGTGTGTCCCAGTGCCCAGTCAACCACCCGGTGTTCCACGTGCGGTACTGTGAACCCGCCAGACCCCCACGAGTGTTTCCCTCGCTGCATTGTGTGTGAGGGTCCGCACCTGACGGGCTCAGCAGACTGTCCTCGCCGTTTCCAACCGCGCAAACGGAATCCCACCTACGACCAGATGGCAGCAAAAGACCAGGGCCATGGACCCACCGGCAGCAGCAAACCCGCTACACCTCCGAACTCCCGACAAGAGGGGCTCGCGAACACCCCTCGATCACAACCCCGAGAGGTTCGGGACTCGACCTACAGCCCGCCTGGGAGCTCCAAGGTCCGGAAGCAGCCACCACCAGAGCAAGCGAACTCCGACAAAGAACTCAAGAAGGTGAGCTACTCCAGCGCACTCTCTCAGAGTTCGTCACAATCAGCCTTCCCGCCCCTTGCCCCCTCTACCGATATACTAAAGGAACTTGCTGCCATACGAGCAGAAATCACCATACTCCGCCAGGAAAACGCGGCGCTTCGCCGAGAAAATGCATCCCTCCGACTTAAGCTCGACACTAACGCCGCCGAATCCTCAATCAGTAACCCACCGCCGCCGAAACGCAAGGCGACAACGGAAGAATCCCATTCCGCCCCTGCGATCCCTCGCCAAGACGAGCAAATAGATGCTCGATTTGAAGCTATCGAGAATTCTTGCAGGTCGGCGTTACTCGAGCAAAAAACTGAGTACACCAATATATGTCAAACCCTCCAGACCAACTTCTCGACGCTGCAGGCGAACATCGAAGAAATGCGCTCGTACATTCGCGGGATGGTCACTGGAGTTAATAATCCAATTCCATATGCCCCCGTTGTCGCCCAGCAGTATGACGAGACCCTTCAATAACACCACAGAGTCCCTACGCGTCTGGCAGTGGAACTGCAGGGGCTATAAACAAAAGCGCAGTACCTTGCAAATGCATTCCCAAACGCTAGAGAAACCCCCAGACATCATAGCATTGCAGGAAACCGGCACGAACGTTAAACTCCCCGGGTACAAAGCTTTTCAAAGCTCTCATGACCCTAAAACGGCAGTTTTAATTCAACGAAATATCCCAGCCGAAAGGCTTGAATTCGAGAGTATTAATATCCCTCATGATTTTGTTGTTCTGTACCCCACTAAGCGTTCCGCAACCAGAGTTTACATACTGAACGTATACAGCAATCCTAGGGCCCACAGCCACAATTTTAATCTCCTGTTTTCCCTTGCTAAAAAAGAATCTCAAAAACATATGCTCCTAATCGTGGGTGATTTCAACGCGCCTCATACTGCATGGGGATACTCGAACTGCACCAAGAAAGGCCGCCTCTTGTGGGATCAAGTACAAGCGCATCGTCTCACTCTAGAAACGGATCCCCTCGTCCCGACCAGGGTCGGAAACAGCGTCCAACGCGATTCCACTCCTGACCTCACCTTCACTCATCACGTCACCAATGTTAATTGGCACTGCACTGACCATTCGCTCGGTAGTGATCATTATATCATTCAGATTGAGCTCACTCTCGCTCAGCGTATGAAGCCGCACCCCAAGCAGTCATACATCACCGACTGGGATGAATTCAGGCATATTCGTACGCAAGATGAGAATACCGTACTTGAAATAGATACTAATAACCTCGAAGGCTGGGTTCACCAGTTACTGACGGACGCGCGCAATGCCAGCAAACAGGTGGATCCTGACCTTCCATCAGACGCTGTGGACTCCCGTCTGCAACACTTGTGGGCGGCATACGGAAGCATACAGCGCCGGTGGAAAGCAAGAAAGCACAATCGCATACTTCGCCGCAAATTGGCAGAATTAGATAACAAAATCCGCGATCACGCTGACCGTCTCGCCCGCGATCAGTGGGGACAAGTATGTGACCAAATGAGAGGGAACCTAGGCATGAAGAGAACATGGGCCCTACTTAAACACCTGCTTGACCCCGGTCGTTCTAAAACAGAACAAAATCACCGCCTCACCACAATCATCCACAACTTTCCCGGCACGGATGAGGAACTCGTAGACAAAATTTGTTCCCTATACGTACCTACCGGTCAAAAACAGCCCCTACCAGAGTATAAAGGTCTCACCAACGACAGTCTGGACTCTGATATTACTGAGTCGGAGGTGCGGGGGGCTCTCCTCCAACTCAGACCCGGCTCGGCACCGGGGCCGGACTGTATCACTAATAAAATGCTTCGCAACCTTGACGATAGTTCAATTTCGGCCCTTACAGCGTACTTTAATCATTGCTGGAAGCAGGGAACCCTGCCTCGGGATTGGAAGCACGCTAAAATCACCCTCATCCCCAAGCCAGGAAAGCCACTTTCCATCGAACATCTCCGGCCCATTTCCCTTACCTCCTGTTTGGGAAAAGTCCTCGAACACGTCATCCTCACGCGTCTCACCAATCATCTCACTTCCACAGACGCGCTTCCGCATTCTATGATTGGCTTTCGCCCCGGCTTATCCCCACAGGACGTCCTCTTTCAGCTATCCCGCGAGGTGATAACTCCCCCCAGTAGGCTCGATTCGGCCGCCATCCTGGCCTTGGATCTCACTAAAGCTTTTGATAGAGTTTCGCACACCGCCATTCTGCGCGGATTAGAACCTGTAAACCCGGGACAGCGCACATACAACTACGTTCGCAGCTTTCTCACGGAACGCACGGCAATCCTCCAAATCGGACACATCACATCAGACACCTTGAATTTGCCATCGATAGGTACGCCGCAAGGGGCTGTGTTATCACCCATGCTCTTTAATCTGGCCTTGCTAAATATCCCCAAAGAATTACAGAAAGTTCCCCGTCTACGCTTCAGTATGTACGCCGATGACATCACTCACTGGGTGACAGGTGGCAGTGATGCGCACATTGAAGAGACCTTACAAATAGGTGCAAATATTGTAGTTAAACAAGCAGAGTTAGCAGGCCTTACATGTTCTCCTAACAAGTCCGAGCTGCTCGTTCTGCCACCCAAAAGAGCAGCCCGCACAACGTCAGATATCTCTATCTCTATTAGTGGTTATTCGGTCCCGGAAGTTCAAACACTAAAAGTTCTCGGGCTCCTTATACAACGGAATCGATCTAATACACAATTCGTTACCCAGTTAACTAAGCATGTTGTCCAAACAATTGGTCTCATAAAAAGGATTGCCAACCGCCGGCATGGGCTCTGTGAGAGTGAGAGATCGCGACTCATTCAGGCCTTCGTGATCAGCAGAATAACATTCTCCCTCCCCTACCTTCATGCCAGTGCTGCTGAGTTTCAAAAAATCAATTGCCTTATCAGGAAAGCCTACAAAGCGGCACTTCAAATACCCCTGTACTCTTCCACTGCCAGATTAGACCGTCTGGGTATCCATAATAATGCCGAGGAGCTTGTGGAGGCGCATCTGACAGGACAAATAGCCCGCCTATCCACTACCTCAACCGGTCTGCACATCCTAGACCGACTCGGGATTCGTGCCCCTACTTTGCCCGCTCATAAATACCCCATTCCTCGCGCTATTCACGCTCGACTTGTAGTCCGTCCTGTACCACGCAACATGCACCCTGTGTATCATGCGGGGCGCAGAATGCAACGAGCGCAGGCTCTTCAGCGACGCCTACCTGTAAGACCAGATACTTTATACGTTGACGCGGCAGAATACCGTCACCGCGATGCGTATGCTCTGGCCATTGTGAATCGGCCGGACGACCCCCCGTTATGCTCCCTTACAGTTCGCACCCCTTGCCCTGCCACGGCGGAGGAGGCGGCAATTGCGCTCGCCCTGTCACAAAGGCCGACCCCCACGATCGTAATCTCTGATTCAAAGACGGCCGTTCAAAATTTCGCCCGTGGTCTCATTTCGCCACTGGCACTCAAAATTATCTCTCAAAATCCTCCAACTTCCCCGGTAGAACTGCTATGGACCCCGGCGCACTCGGGACTCGGGGGGAACGAGGCGGCCCATGACGCGGCTCGAGGATTCACAATCCGAGCGGGAGCCAGCCTAGTTCCTTACCACGGGGCCCGATCCGCCAGAGACCGCCTAATTGCGTATCATGACATACTCACACATTACCGCCTCGCCCGCCGAAAATACCCCCCGGCGCATCCCCAGCTCAGCAATGAGCAAGCGCGCACCTGGCGACTCCTGCAGGTTCAATCCTTTCCCTGCAGGGCGGTGCTCCATCACATCCACCCTTCCCTCTACCCCTCACCTCATTGCCCCGCATGTGGCCAGCGCGCCACACTTCCCCACTCTATGTGGGCCTGTCCATCCAATCCCTTCCCTTTAATCACCCGTGACGAGCAATGGGAGGGTGCGCTGGGTAGCTCCGACCCGGGCGTTCAGATCGCCTTGGTGGAACGAGCTGCCATCGTCGCCGCCGACCTCCAACCGGCGGCAACCACGCTTCCCTAACCCCAGTCGCTCAATAAAAGTTTTTCTCTCTCTCTCTCTCTCCCTTGCGACCATTCTACGTGAGTTGAGGTCCCCCACACATGAGGTTCTGGCTGTACGGCGTATGGGTAAAAGCAGGACCTACCTAGTCACCGTACAAGGTTCTTCTACTATACCGGAAAGGTTCTACTACAATGGCTGTGTGCTGCACCCACAGCCTTATCGACCACGAGTCATGTATTGCTACAGGTGCTTTAAACTAGGTCACCAGCAAAACTACTGTCCGAAGGCAACAGTAGACCCAGAGAGAATAAATGCCGACGGCAAGCCACGCTATCGCTGCGGGCTTTGCAAGGCTGATGACCACGAAATAACGTCGACAAAGTGCCCGACCAAACAGCGCGCCACAGCCCGCTCTCGACGTCGGGAAAGCAGTTCAGTGAGGGTTCCATTAAGCAATCGCTTCCAGGTCCTGGAACCCATCGAGTGCTCTGCTGTAGAAGATCCTGAGGAACCTGTTTCAGCCGGTGTTTCGTATTCGCAGATTCTGAAGAAGGCCGATCCTAAAAAGCATAGACCTCCTAAGCATACCCCCAATGATAACTGGGAGTTCACTGAATATGCTTTGGTAGATGAAGACCTGGATGCTCAAATAGCCCAACTATCTAAGCAGCTTGAGACACTCCGGCAAAGGAAGGCACGCGTAGCTGGTCTCCGTAAAGAACGGGCTGCAACTCATGCACTGCAAGGTTCGCAAAGCGTGCCTTTACGGATGCGAGTGAATGCTCAAAAGACAACCCCCAGTGATAAGCCATCTGGACAGTTATACTTGAAACCCTATCCAATCTGACCCAACTTATACAAGATAGCTTATACCATGGCTAAATGTCCTTCAAGCCATCAACCGGGCATCCTGCAATGGAATTGCCGAGGCCTTTCGAACAAATTAGGAGAACTAAAAACCAAAATTCACTCTGGTAAACTTCATGTGTGGGCGCTCCTGTTACAGGAATCAAGTTGTGCGCTCTCCCTCACTTCATTGGTTACCATAGTCCTTCCATCCCGGATAATCGCACGGGCAATGCACCTGGAAAAGCGGCAATATACATTCTCAGTAGTGTTCCTCAAACACCAATCGATCTTCAGAAATGGTGCAACCAACAGCAAGTGGTGATCGCAGTTTTAACGCGCCCAGCCAAAACACCACTTCTCCTAGTGTCCTTTTATGGGAGGCCATGCAGAGCACGTCTTAACCTCGGTTGGCTCCACCACCTCAGGGCTATGTACCCAGGTACTCCCATACTCGTAGCGGGAGACTTCAACGCCCCACACTCCTTGTCGGGCTACGAGCAAGACTCCAAGAGGGGAGTACAGGTTCATGACACCTTCACGAGCATGAACTTTACCTTACTGAACATTCCAGCCGTACCTACCATCCCTTCAACTCGGTCTCATGCTCCGGACCTTACGTGGTGGCTTGTACCCGGTAATCCCTCCTGGAATCCGGAGCCAGACGCTTGGGCGAGCGACCATTCTCCAATTTTGATTGGCTTACACACGAAGAAGTTACATAAACTTCGTCGCCAGGTCAGAATTGTTCACTGGGACAAAGTCCGCTCTGACGAACGAGCTTCTTCACTAACTTCCGAGAACCTAATTTCCACGCTGCAGTCCGTACTCACCAACTGCACTATACATACCACCGTGAACGAGGATCAACGGAAGCCCGATATGCACCTCCTTAAACTTTGGGCAGAGCGTCGCCGAGCAGAGATTTTTGCTAATCGCCACCCGACGCAATTCAACGCTCGTGTCACGGCAAACCGTATCGCGGCACAAGCGCGACGCTACGAGAAACAGTTGTCACGTCGCCGTTGGCATGACTGGTGCTCTGGCTTTGGCTCTGGCTCTGGCACTGGAAATAAGGCCTTATGGCGGACCTTCCAAGCTATGGAGAGGAGTGGCAGCCTGGTTGATCCATCAGCTAGCATTCGCCTGGCTCTCAACATCAGCCCAGAGGAGTTTGCGGACAGAGCGGCCGTGACTTTCTTTCCCAACCACCAACAACCTCCGGCCGCCTCTCCGTCGGCTGTGGTACTGGATGAATCGGGTATAACCGAACCGTTTACGATGGCCGAGCTCATCGCGGCCATTGAAGAATCAAAAGCACACTCTTCTCCGGGGTATGATGAAATCCCGTATGAGCTATTCAAGAACTTGGAGGGGGAGGCCTTGGACGCAATACTCCGTTCGTTGAATGATGTGTGGGCGAAAGGTGTCATTCCACCCGAGTGGAAACACTCCGTGGTAGTGCCTATCCCCAAACCGGGAAAACCACCTACGGGTATTAATGCACTAAGACCTATTTCTTTGACACCGACAATATGCAAGATATTTGAGCGGATACTGGCCCCTCGATTATCCTGGTGGCTGGAGCACAACAGGAAATACCATCCTGCTCAGATTGGCTTCAGACCGCACCTAGGTACAGAGGATGGACTCTCTATTCTGGCTGATGATATCTTGCACGTTTCACCCCACAGCCATCTTGTGCGGACTGTGGTGGCTACC
The DNA here is from genome assembly GCF_048455015.1 of Haemaphysalis longicornis. Lineage (NCBI taxonomy): Eukaryota > Metazoa > Arthropoda > Arachnida > Ixodida > Ixodidae > Haemaphysalis > Haemaphysalis longicornis. The sequence goes on from NW_027526233.1 coordinate 91,984,753, forward strand.
GACATTTCCAAGGCCTATGACAACGTGGACCACAGGACAATACTCAGAAACATGGAGTCCTTAGGGATTCCACATCATGTATCCAAAGTGGTACACTCCTTCCTGTGCTCAAGGACGTTTTCTGTACGAGTGGATGGGAAGCCGGTCGGCCTGTTTACATCGAATCGTGGGGTACCGCAAGGTTCCGTGCTAGCACCGCTGCTCTTTAACATCGCATTTGCACCCTTGGCATGGAAGTTGCAAGACATCCCTTCCGTGAGATTTATTATCTACGCGGATGATGTCACACTGTGGTCCACAAACCGCGACCTCGGTTTACAGTGCCGTCATCTCCAGCAAGCTCTAGATGTGTTTCATGCCTTTGCGGAATCAGCCGGTTTAGAAATTTTAGCTGAGAAGTCGTGCTACATACAAGTGGCTAATAAATCAGGAAGGAAGTTAGCCTCTATGACTAACTTTCAACTTAAAATTGGTTCAGCTGCTATACCAGCGAAAGAAGAGCTGCGGGTGCTCGGACTTCTGATCCACCAGTCGGGTTCTGGTCTTCACTGGCTCCGGAAGGCACGGAAGGAGTGCTCGACAACCTTGCACTTGATCCGCCGGATTGCAGCGCGTAGTGGAGGAGCCCGCACGGAGGTGGCTAGAAGACTCGTACGTGCTGTTCTCCAGCCGCGCCTACTCTACCAGGCACAATTTCACAGACTGACCAAGCAACAATGGGCGCAACTTGAGACTATAAACCGAGAAGCTATGCGCACCATCACGGCACTTCCTCGTCTTACCCCGATACCCGTCTTACAGGAACACGCCCAGCTCAATACTATAACGGAGCTTATAAACCAGCGCGAAGAAGGAAGGAAGCTCAAGCGTTTGTACATTCCAGTGGTCGCAGCGCTTCATTCACATTTTTGTCATGCGTCCCCCGTCACTTCAACCTCAGACGATCTTCCACCATGGCGGTACACGACAATGACAACGAATAAGACGACGAAGCTTCGTCGCCGTGACCAGCCAGCGCCAACATCCGATACCACAGTCCCTGAAGGCCACTGCGTACTGTACACAGACGCAGCTCTTCTGCCGGACGGAGGACGGACTGCTTTCGTCAGTGCCACGCACCCGGAAATCAAAGGCTCGCGCTGTTACGCTACCGACACTCCGGACCCGCTGCTACTGGAGCTCCAGGCTGTTCATGACGCAGTCAATGCTGCAAGTGCACTCCATAACATCACAGAGGTGCATATATATACAGACTCCCTCAGTGCTGTGAAGCATCTGAAGCAAGTAAAGAAGACACCTCTGATCTGCCAGCAGATTCACAGCCTCCACAGAAAATCAGAGCTAACGATCCGTGTACATTGTGTACAGGGGCACGGTCGCAATATACTGAATCAATTAGCGGACCATATTTCCCACTCTTCTTCCCCCCCTGAGTCCTCCCCTAGCCCCCTTCCTTGTGATCCGCGCTCCCGTCTTTTAGCCCGGAAATCTCTCCTGAGAAGGGACACACGTGCCCTAATTCCCCCGTGTGTCTGCTCCCTGCCCCCTAATCTTTCCCGGGTGGAGGAAGTTTCTCTCAGGAGGCTTCGGGCTGGGGTGGCCCTCACACCTTCAGTCACTTGGACTTGGGGGCACTCACAAGACGACCCAGGAACGTGTCCCAAGTGTCCGTCTCCGGCGGTTGAAGCTGACGCCAAGCATCTTTTGTGGACGTGCGCGGGAACGAGGACAGCTCGAGACCATGCGCTCAGAAAGGTTGGTCTCCGGTGGGATAAACCGGATGACTACAACCGCTGGGTGCAGGACGATAAATACTGCAGGTCGCTGATGGACTTTCTGCACGCCACTGGACTGCATGCATACCTGTAGATTTGAACACCTGTCGGTTTCGTGACCTTCTGTGCTCTTGGCAGCCCCTCTCTCCCTATTTTCTTCTTTCTCTTTCCTTCCTACTTTTTGCTCTACTCCCATTTTTAAAACGCCTCTCTTTCTCTTTCCTTCCTACTTTCTTCTCTACCTCTATCTTTAAAACGCCTTCCATATGCCGCGCGGCAAACACTCGTCATAAAAAAACAAACAAACAAGCCCCACATAATCACCACAAACATCGACGTCGTCGACGGGCTTGTCAACGGAGCGGTGGTAAGCTTGGCGTGTCGAGTCTTTATATGATGTGCGGGCGAATGTTTCACGGTTTTACCGATAAGCACTTTACCTTCGTCCCTCTCATCATCATTCACTTCGTGGAGATGGCGGAATTTTTTTTCTTGTATGCTGCAACACTTTTCAAGCGTGTTGCTGGGTGTAGCAGCAGTAAACAACATGTGTTGCAACACCATGTATGTTTCTCATTAGAGGGCAATACTATAACTATAGATTATTGCGCATAAAAGCAGACTTGGGTAGCCCTGCCGGATGGGACCCCAGACGAGCGCCCTTGCCCTCTCATCTCAAAACTGTACCTGCGGGCTGATCTGCAAATACGTGCATGCTTGTACTCATCGGCGTTCTATATACACACTCCTTTGAATTTTTTCTGTATCTAAAGGGATGTGGGACGCACCCGCAAAATTTCTGAACTATGCGCAGGACGTATCGGCAAAATATTTTAGGGTACTTCGGGGCACTTGGTTGCATTTGAACCTTTTCAGTTATCAACCACTGACTGCGTGCCACCTTAGTGAGGTTATCCAGAAGCTTTAAGCCACCCGAGACACCAATCTGATCGTAATTGTTCTAACGGCCCCATGTCGTCTCGTTGAGTTTGGTGCTTTCCATCCAGTTCGGTCCAGACGGAATGACAGCTGTCAGTAAAGATTTGTCCAGAGGAAACACAACTTGCTGCGTGAGCCAGGGATGAAGCCAGAGGGAGGGTTCGGGGGTTCGAACCACCACCGAAAATGTTTCCAGGCAATGTGCAAGCAAGGTTTAGGGATCCTCTTAGCAAATAATTTCTCTTCCGATAAACCGTTAGTCCCTCCGAAAAATATTTCTGGCTATGGCCCCTGTGGTAGCAGTGTTTATTTTTACCCTACCTGCCAAACCCCTTAGGCTCACTGACAAGCCAGAATAACTGTTAATAATTACTCGCTAATTATAGTTACAGTCGAACCTCATCATAGCAGAGTAGTTTCGGGGCAGCAAATTAGTTTGTTGTACCCAAAATGTGCTGGTAACAGTGGAGGTAAAACTCGGCTTTAACAAGTAGGCAATATAACTCGCGCGAAAATCCTAGACGCAAAAAAACAATGTTCTAGGCTTCGAACGTACTGTAAACGAGTTTATCCTTACCTATCTGATTGTGGCATTTCAAAATAAAGGAACCTGAAATTGAGAACGGGAAAGTAGAACAAGAAAAAGTTCATTTGACAAAACAGGCCTGCGTTCGTATTTATTTGAAGATGTGAACTTCATACAGTGGCTTTTCCTAGCGCTGAAGAGTATAAAGGTTTCCGCTGTAAGAACGCACGAAAGGGAATTTTATACGTATGCTGTTTTGGGCGTCGAGAGTTTTTCCTTCATTACAGCCAATGTGGCGTGCAGCTCTTGCAGTTCCAGCATTGTGCACTGAAATAAAGCCTTACCAAACAAAGTTGTATTTAGTTCATTGTAGCCGATAATTCTCTGTATGAGTGTTTGTTTTAACGAAGTTAAATTGTACAGATGATTAACTCTAGCTCAGTCCAAATGGAACTCCAAGCCGCTACCCCTTCCCCCTTCACAACATGCAGCAACAGCAGTATTTTTTGATATTCATAGAAACTGCCAAAATGCGTCTCCTCACTGACTGGCCAGTGTCTGTTAATTTTTAATCACTGTTATTACTGATTGGACTAACTTTAACTTAATCCGGGTGGAATTCCAAGGTGCTACCTTATGCCCACTTCAAAGTAGAAAGCAAGAGCTTTCTGCCCTAATTTACCCAATTAACCAAACCACTTCCATTCACTGACCAGCCTGAGCTACTGTTATTAATCACTGTTAATAAAAAATATTATTGGACGTAACTATAGCAATGACTACGTCAGCCTTGGCTTCAGTGAGCAATAGCGGTTTCGCCAGTTGTGTAAAAATCTAGATCTACTGCTCTCACTACGTGAATTTTAAGTGTGGCATTAAGTATAGCTATTTCAAAACGCTATCTACGGGCACGCGCACACAAACAGGAAAACTTGTGGCGATTCGAATCTATCCGAGTTCAACCTAGCGCTCCGAAGGACCTTTAAGAAATTTGGCGTATATATCTGACGTATACTTAAGAAATTTCGCGGGTACAACCACCGTAACTTTAAGAAATTTTGTGGGTATGCCTGACGTACGTTTAGAAAGAGTGTTTGATTTTCCGCCCCTCCCACCTACCGACACAAAGATCCACTTGCCAGAGCGTTTCCCCTAGTTGACTCGCTCGTTTTCTTCCATTAAAATTCTCATCGTTGCCCTGCATGCATGCAGATTTTAGGTGAAAGATCGGTGTTTCTGACCCAGTTGCTTGGATAGCTTAGGACTCCCCTTCCCTCATCTCCCAATAACCCCCAGGGCCTCAGGCCTATTTCTAAATAAAGTTCATTCATTCGTTAAGTGCTTTGTCTGAACATTTTGTGTGTGAGCGCTCATATTTTTTACTTCCCCGTTTGAGATCTCCGTTTTCTTGTGTGAGGCACATATATAAATTCTTTAGGCTGCTGTTCTTTGCAATGGTTGGATTTTCATCATATTCAGACTATCCCTGTGGACCTTTGCTTCAGCGAATGCACGATGCCCATCTTTGTGGCTGGTTTTATGAAAAACAGGGCTAATTCGGTGCCCTCAATTCATTCACACGAAGCTACTGAGTGTCTTAAAAATATCTTTCAGGAGAGATGTTTCGGCAGAGGTGGCAGCCTGTCCTCAAGACATTCATTCCTGTCAACCTTGCATGCTGAAAAAGTGTGGTGTGCAGTATAAAAAACTGAAAGGATTGCAAAGCTGCTCTGAACAGGTTTTAGTTTCTCATTGCGGCGTGGGGACCATAACTTTAGCTAGAACTTTAGAGATAAAGGGCCGCTGAATATGTACAGGTGTACATAGGTGTACAAGAGACGATGTACTACTGCTGAAGCCGTAAGAAAGCGAACATCCCTCTGTGTCTTTTATTAGCACCCTCACACCACGAAAATTGCAGGCTGTTTAAAACGTCAGTTGCACTTCACGCTCGTAGGTTCTATTCTGGAACATGCCTTTTTTAGTAGATGTGTTATCCGTAGGCACCATTTTTAAGGCTAGTAGGGTCAAAGCAAAAGTGTCTTTGTGTATGTAAGAGAAATTTTAGACAAAATTGCACTGAATACTCAATAAAAATAAAATCTTTTTATACCTTTAACCTAAAGTTTGTCAATTCTATGTCCTGCGTCTGAAAGCTTCGCTGGTTATCCAACTTTAGTGAGTAGAATGGCTAGTTATTTTGTTAATTTTTTTCAGCAAGTTTCTTTCTTGCTTTCAATGATAGGGGGCCGACTACGTGCTGTATATTTCTTGGTTTCCTTGGCGCTCCCATTAAAACCAGTCGATCACGCCTGCGCACAAGAGAGCGGCGGTGGACCACCTCTCTGCAGCGGTTCAGGGGGGGGGGGGGGGGGGGGGGGGGGGGGGGGTCCGAAACTGGCGAGCAGTCTCATCGGCGACTACTGCCTGTCATCGGTTGCAATTTCGACTGAGCAAAAAAAAAAAGTGTTTCATGTGTTCTTACACAGGAGAGGAGCATTGTAGTTTGGGAGGAATTAATACCAAAAGCTGGCCAGTCGAATCAGATATATTGTTATTAGTAAATGTAGTATTTCGCATTACAAAGACTCCGTTAGGACATACCATCACAGTGTTTGTAAGCGAACTAAAAAAGCGGAAGCAAAAAGGCAAAAAATGTAGTTGATGCTTCACTCATAGTAATCGCTAAAACACGAAAGTGAAACGTGTCTTCACAGGAGCATTTATTGTGCATCCATATGAACTTGCACATCGCTATTTATATTACGTCGGTATGACACTGTTAGACGCATCAACGTTAGACACTCGATTCCACACACCGGAACATTGCGTAAATCCGACTGAAACCACAGTCCCTTGGAAACCGTGCGATTGAAACAGAACCGAAACTGAAACCGAAAGCATTTGGTGGCAGAGACACCCCCGCGTCCCGGGTTCACGAAGACGCTGGCATTGAGGCGCCAACTGTCGGCGCTCATTAGTGTCATGATGAACTACTTCGCTTCACTTCTCCTAGACGGCTGCATCTCCTAGACAGCATCTGAATTAAGAAATCAGTCCGAAAGATACCAGGCGTGTTCGTAGACCAACTTACGCTTCAATTCGTAGCGCAGTGGGCAAAGCGCTGAGTACCTCCCGTTGCGGCGGGGTGAGTTCGTGGCTCAAAATCCCAGAGCAACCGCATCAAGTGAACTATTTCTGGTGACGTTATTTCCGTGACGTATATCACGCCGGTCATATCTTCGTGGACTCTGCCATAAAACACTTTCGTGTTAGAATTGGGTCAAAAACCTAAGGTAATGCGCACTGCACGCTCAATATTTTTTTTTATTCGCCACATTCAAGCGAAGTTGACACAATCGTAAAGTGTATGCTTGTATTTGTGATCAAATACATTATGTAGAAAACACGGAAAAGACTGCGGATAATACAGACTGATTTTAGCAATTGCTGTCTGCATAATGCAGAATGTCATGAAGTGGCCTGAGCGCGGGAAAAACAAGAACCCACGGCGGGGAAAAGGCGCAGCAAGCGTGCGAGTGGCAAAGTGAAGAGGAAGAAGCGAAGATCGAAAAGGGGCTCGAGACAAGGGAGAAAGAGGAGGAACGAGGCTCGGGGGTTCCAGAAGGATCGAGGAGCGATCGAGGGCAACCAGCGGAGCGTCTACCCCGTGGTAGCCTGGCGGACCAGCGGCAGTCGCCCGGACTGCGGGAGCGCTACCCCAAGCACTGCTCGTGTTCCCACCGACCAGCTTCTCGGGCAGACCAACGGTAACGTCGTCATGGCGCGGTGACTGCGCTCGGATGCCGGGGCCACGCCGCGTCAAGGACAACAACCGCCAGCGGTAGCCGCCTCGACCGGAGCTTCTACTCGCTGCCGCTCCCGCCGCCGCCAAAAACTGTGAGGCCCTTGAGCGATTTCGCGCGGCTTGGACTCGGATTCTTCTGACAGCGACAGCGTATTCGCGTGCCACGCCGGACTCGCGGCATCTTTATTCATTTTTTTCCTCCTTCCTTTTTCTGCCTTTTATTTTTTTTTTGATAAATATTTCCGTTGTTTGAATTTGGTCACCTGCCTCGTCACTTGAGAGCCGCTCCCACTACGGCCCTGAACCTGCCATAACATCACACGGAACACAAATTGCGGTTTGCTGCGTTGATGTCGGCATTGTTTCACTTGTGTTTACACTTCCACACTGTGCGTGGTATCACCCCAGTTGCTCCTTAAACGTTCGTCATCTGTGGGGCGTTCTTGCTGCCACACTTCTAGTTTCTGTCTTCGGTGTCCGCCTCTTCCGAAGGCCTCTACTCACTTTCACGTCATCTATAACCCGTGGACATTTTGGTTCGTACTGCTAAATCCTGCGGCTGTGCTGTGTGTGGAACTCGGATCGCCCACATTTTCGCAACACGACCTCGGAACGATCGGGGGCAGGTAAGTCCTACGTCACACTTATTTTATGAATTTGCGTTTCTTGGCGTCTAACAAGCACAAACAAATGCATGAAACGGTCAGCGCCACATTGTTCTCAACAAAATCAAGAAAAACTGTTGGAATGAATGGGAAATGGCTATGTTATGGTGGAATTAATGCCTTTTGAATTACCAGGATGATAAAGCTACAGGTTTGTTTACAGATCTGTTACGGTACAAAATAACAATTTACGAGCACTGGTGCGTCCCTCAGTTCATAGTAAATCCGAACGACATTAATAGGTTATAATCAGTAAATGCGCAAGCAAGTGATCAGCTGTATGGAGGGACGTCTTCTAGCAATACTTATCAACACAAGCAACCATACCCAGTAAATAAGCCGTATCACATGTGCTTGATTTCAGTGCTATAGTCTTATAAGTAATATTATCGAATAAAATGAATTGTGCGCATAAAATGTCGTTCAAGAAATCTCACTTCCCTTAAAACAGCGTAGTTTTACTTTTTATTTGTACTAGAGATGCGTCGCTCAGGAGTGATCCGGATATTTTCAGCCCCTCTTTTTGAAGAGCGAGTGTGCCGTGGCTCAGTAAAAGTGAGCGGCGGTTCTTTTGGAGAGAGCGAGCCCCTTCTCGCCCCTCAGTGATCCGTGTCGAACGGGGCGAACCACAGCACTGCAAACCATAGAGGAAGAGCCAACGGAGCCGAAGAACCGGGTCAAAGCTCTGTGCGCCAGCTATTGCCGGCGCCAGTCCACTGCCACTGCCGGGCCAGATGGGGCTAATTTTTCAAATTCCCCCAGCGCCCCCTGTAGTGGGAGCAGACAATTCGAGTCAAGAGAACCGGATGCAGTTTTGACCCGTTCTTCGGCTCTTCCGGCTCTTCCGCTCAGTTACTGAGCCGAAGAGCCGATTGGATTGGATTGGAAAAACGTTTATTTGACCTGCAGTAAAGCGCGCGCGCTTTAGACATGGCCTACGTCGTCTTCTTGGCGCGCCTTGCCTTTTCAGGCTCGCCGAGTCCCTGCCTGGCTAACACCTCGATGACCCGCTGGATGGCCTTGAGTTGCGTTTCTTGGAGTTCTGTCCGTGTCGCCCATTCGAGTGACGGCGCGAACATCCGTCTTCGTGCTTCATCCGGATGCTTTTTGCAATCCCACAGAATGTGTTTCATGGTGGCTCTTTCGTCACGGCACACCTTGCACTTGTCGTCTGAGTACGCGTCCGGGTACACCTTGTGTAGTGGTGCTGGGTTCGGCAGCGTTCTTGTTTGTAGCTGTCTGAACAGGGCAGCCTGTTTTTCGTTCAGGCTCTTGTGTAGTTGTGACAGTTATGTCCTTTCCAGTCTGTACAGTTTGGTGATTTCATCGTATCCTGTCATTCTGTCTTTGTTGATGTACCACAGCTCCGGGCATTCCTCTCGGGCGCGGTCCGCTAGCTCTTGCGCCCGAGCATTTGCCGTTTCGTTGTGGTTTGTGTCTTCCTCCGATACTTTTCTAGTGTGTGCCGGTATCCACTTGATTCTGACGTTTCGTTTTTTTTATTTTTGTTGTCTCTAGGATGTTGATGGCCTTAGGGCTGATCCTTCCTTTGGCATAGTTCTTGACTGCTTGTCTTGAATCACTGACGATTGTCCTGCAGTCTTGATAAGCAAGGGCCAAGGCAATGGCTATTTCTTCGGCTTCTTCAGCCTTCTTACAGTTCACGCTGGCTGCTGTTCTTGTCTTCCCTTCGTTGTCCACCACTACTATGTCATAGCTGTATCTGTTGGCGTACTCCGCCGCGTCCACGTATCTGACATAAGTATCCGTTGTGTGCGTGTCCACCATGGCTTTCGCTCTGGCTTGCCTTCTGCCCGCGTTATGCTCTGGATGCATGTTCCGCGGTAGAGGGTCCACCCTGATGCATCATCTGGCTTCGTCCGGTATTGAGCATTTGGGGCCTTGCTGTCTGTGATACGTGATGTTTAGATTGTCCAGAATTCTTCTTCCGGCCTTTGTTGTAGTGAGTCTCTCCAGTTGGGCTGCACGCTGCGCTTCCGCTCTTTCGTCGAGCGTGTTGTGCATGCCTAGCCGGAGCAGTTTCTTCGTGCTCGTGTTTTCCGGTAGTCCTAGGGCGATCTTATACGCTCTTCTGATGAGCACATTAAGCTTGTTCTTCTCGCTTTGGTTCCATCTGTGATACGCTGCCACGTACGTGATATGGCATATCACAAAGGAGTGGACTAGCTTTGTGAGTGATATGTCATCATCATCATCACCAACAATCAAGGGATCATCATCATCAGGATTTGTGCTGCGTGGAATAAAACCGGCTTCCATCTTGCCATGTTGTTCGTGGCTGGTGCTCTAAGTATTATTCGCTCGGAAGCGATATAGCAGTGGCGACGAGGATCGCGCTTGCGCTAGGCGAGTAGTCCCACGCAAGAATGAGTGCCGGGCGGCCACCGGAATTCACCGACGAAGAAGGTACGTGGCCTACGTACCGGGTTCGCCTGGAAGCTTACTTCGAAGCCCATAGCATCGAGGAGCCGACGAAGAAGCGAGCACTGCTTATAGCTTCGCTAACGAACAGTGCGGTGCGAGTGGTGCAAGCCCGATGTCACCCGGAACAGGTCAATGAGCTCAGCTACGAGGAAGTGATCGGACATTTGGAAGATCACTACGCTGCGCAAGTCAACGAGATTGCTGCAAGTTATGCTTTCTTCAGGCGTTCGCAACAAGAAGGTGAAAGTGCCCAGGATTTCATTGCGGAAATTCGACGGATAAGATGTCGGACGCGCTAGACCAGCTGGTTGCCCAAGATGTCCTGGCACCGGTGAAAACCGCCGAATGGGCGACACCAGTAGTACCCGTCGTAAAGGGCGATGGTTCCATTCGAGTGTGCGGAGACTTTCGCATGACAGTAAACGCAGCAACGCTGATGGAACGTTACCCGTTGCCTCGAGTGGATGACATCTTTGCCAAGCTAAACGGAGGGGCAGTCTTCACGACTCTGGACTTACGTCAAGCTTACAACCAGTTACCGTTGGAGGAAGAGGCCAAGAAGATGACAGTCCTCAACACGCACAAGGGCCTGTTTTGTTTTAACCGGCTGCCTTTTGGCGTAAGTTCTGCTCCGGCCATATTCCAAAGGCGGATGGATGGGCTTCTGGGCGATATTCCTGGCGTGCAAGTATACCTGGACGACATTATCATCGCGGAGAAAAGGAATGACATGTCCAGGCTAAAACAGGTCCTACAGCGACTGTGGGAGTATGGTCTCCGACTTCACAAAGGAAAGTGCAAGTTCCGGCAAGATGAAGTCACTTTCCTAGGTCATCGTATTGATGCTAAAGGCCTGCGGCCAAAGGATGACAACATGAAAGCTGTCATCGAAGCTCCAACACCCACTTCGGTGAGTGAGCTGAAAGCCTTCCTGGGCCTCGTAAACTATTACGGCAAATTTCTGCCAAATCTCGCCACCGTGCTGGCCCCGCTATATGCCCTTTTAGCTAAAGGGACCAGGTGGCAGTGGGAGCCGAAACAAGAGCGAGCATTCCAAACAGTTAAGGAGGCAATTGCGGCTTCCAAGTTCCTTGCTCACTTCGACCCTGATAAGCCACTACGACTCGAGTGTGACGCGTCACCTGTAGGCATTGGGGCTGTTTTGTCTCACCGTGTCAACGGTGTTGACCACCCCATCGGATTCCGGTCACGGACACTTACAAAGGCCGAGCGCAATTACTACCAGTTGGAAAAGGAAGCACTGGCTTTTGTCTTCGGCGTCGCGCGGTTTAAGGACTACTTGTATGGACACCGATTTGTGTTAGTGACCGACCACAAACCGCTCACTGGCTTATTCAATCCAAGTAAGGCGATTCCACCGATGGCTGCAGCGAGAATCCAGCGTTGGGCCTTATTTTTGGGAAATTATGACTACACATTACAGTATCGCAAGGGCAGTGAACATTCAAATGCCGATGCCCTCAGTCGTCTGCCATTGCCAGCCACGGAGCCGCGGGACGACTGCCCCGACGCCTGTGTTTTGTATACCCAAGGCCTGGAAGAAACGGCGATATGCGCTCGCGACGTGGCACAACTGACTGATCAGGACGCCATCCTCCGGAAGGTGAAAGAGTGGATTGCAGAGGGATGGCCGTCTTCCCTCCCACAGGGTCACGAACACCTCCGTCCGTACTTTAACCGGAGAACGGAGCTAACCACTAGCCACAATTTGGTGTATTGGGGACATCGCATTGTTGTTCCCATGGCTGTGGCAAAACGCATGTTGCGTCTGCTGCATGAGACACACCCAGGAATGACATCCATGAAAAGCATGGCCCGAACCCTGTTTTGGTAACCGGGTTTGGATAGTGACATAGAACGGCTCGTCAAATCATGCGGTACATGCACGCAGGCCTCGGCGATGCCACCCGCCCAGATACCTTTGGCGTGGCCAGACACCGGCGAAAGATGGAGCCGACTACATGCAGACTTTGCCGGTCCGATAGACGGCCAGATGGTATTGCTTGTGGTAGACGCCAAAACAAAATGGATGGAAGCAGTTCCTATGAAAGTTGCCACAGCGCAATCAACGGTTGATGCCCTAAGGTCAATGTTTGCACGCTTTGGCCTTCCAAAAACTATCGTTTCGGATAACGGACCGGAATTTGTGAGCGCGGTCTTTCGCGAGTTTATGACCCGAAACAGCGTGCAACATCTCACAACTGCCCCGTATCATCCACAGTCCAACGGATTAGCTGAAAGAGCGGTGCGCACCCTCAAAGAAGGGCTAAAGAAAAACACTGGAATAGACCTGAAAACACGCATATCTCGGTTTCTGTTCCGATATCGCCGAACGCCTATCAAGGATGGCAAGTCCCCGGCGGAGCTATTACTGGGATATCAGATCAGAACCAAAATGGACTGCATCACACCGGACAAGGATAGGGCAGACATCCAACCGAGAGCGATAAAGACTAAGTTTAATGCCGGTGACCCCGTCTGGATGCGAAGTTTTGGGTCAGGTCAACGGTGGATTCCCGGAGTTGTGCGCAGTCACCAGGGCTCCCGGATGCTTACGGTTGAATCGGGACAGGGACTCCAGCGACGGCATCTGGACCAGCTGAGGAGTCGGGCTGAAGAACAAGACTGTCGCTCGGAAGACGTTAACCAGCAGGAACCCGCCGCCGAGAGTACCCCGTCCTCATCGCAGGTGGACTCGACTTCATCTCCCGGTACTACGACCTCAGTGCAGGACAGCCCGGAAGCAGCCGATGCGGGAGTTGGCCACCCGCCAACTTTGCGAAAATCGACAAGGCTCCGCCGGGCCCCTGACCGCTACGGTTTTTCTCCTGAACGCCTTACCTATTAAGGAGGGAAGAGATGATATGTCATCATCATCAGGATTTGTGCTGCGTGGAATAAAACCGGCTTCCATCTTGCCATGTTGTTCGTGGCTGGTGCTCTAAGTATTATTCGCTCGGAAGCGATATAGCAGTGAGGTTGTCTTCTCTCACGCCGCCTCTCCTGTTCGTTACCCGTTTGAGCATTCTTAGTGCGTTTGCTGCTTTGCCTGTTATTCGTGTGATGGTGCCGCCGTTGGTTCCGTGTGCTTCGATAAGCATACCGAGGATTGGGATCTTGTTGACTGTTGGGATTTCCTTGCCGTCGCCGGTTCTGATGTTGATTTTTTCGCTCTCTGGTCTTGGTTCGGTGCACTTTCATTGGCTGGTAGATCAGCAGCTCTGATTTGCTCGGAGAGAATCTCAGGCCCGATCCTTCCAGGCTTTCTTCTATCGCCTCCACCGCCCTTTGCAATGTGGCCTCAATGTGCGCGTCGCTTCTGCCATTCACCCACAGTGTAATGTCGTCCGCGTAGATTGTGTGGCACAGGTCTTTGATATGGATCAATCTCTTGGCCACTCGGATCATCACGAGGTTAAAGAGCATGGGCGAGATTACTGCCCCTTGTGGGGTGCCCTGGCTACCCAGCTCCTTTTCGTCTGCCTGTAGTTCTCCTGCCCTGAGTTCCGCTGTTCGGCCCGTCAGGAAGTCCTTGATATATTGGTATGATCGTTCGCCCATGTTGAGCTCCGACACTTGTCTTGGGACCGCCGCATGCGTGACCTTGTCGAAGGCGCTTTCCAGGTCTAGTCCTAGTATGACCTTGTTCTCTTGTTTTGTCGTCAATGATTTGATGTTTGATTTGGATAATTGCGTCTTGTGTGCTGAAGGGCTGTCGGATGCCGATGATTGTGTCCGGATACAGCTCTTCTCCCTCCAGGTACTCTTGCCACCGATTGTGAAGGACGTGCTCCATGGCTTTGCCCACGCAAGATGTTAGTGCGATTGGGGGGAGATTGTCCGTGCTCAGTGGCTTCCCTGGCTTGGGGATGAGGATTGTCTTGGATTTTTTCCACTGTTTCGGGAGCTTTCCGCTTCTCCAGCATTTGTTGTAATATGCTGTCAGGTTCTCGATGGATTTGTTGTCGAGGTTCCTGAGGATCTTGTTGGTGATGCGATCCGGCCCGGGCGCCGACCTGGTGTTCAAGTAATGCAGCGCCGTCCGTACTTCTTCGACTTCGATGTCCCTATCGAGGCGCTAGTTGGATCGGCCTCGGTACGTGCCGTGCACCACCATGGGCGTCGTCGGCACGTAGCTGTCTCTCAACTTACGTGTGACGGCCTCGGCTCCATTCTCGGTGACTTCCTGGTGCAGGAGTTTGGCCAGTCTGTTTCGTTGATGCGACTTAGTCTTGGTTTCATCCATGAGGTGTTTGAGGAGATTTCACGCCTTACCGTTGTGTAGCTGGCCGTCGACTGCGCAGCACATCTCGTTCCATTTTGGGTTGCTCAGGACTCTGCAGTGGTTTTCGATTTCTTTGTTGAGCTCAGCCACTTTCTTTCGCAGTCTTCTGTTAAGTCGTTGCTTTTTCCACCTGTCCTGGATGGCTTTTTTCGCCTCGATCAGGTGTGCCAGCCTGCTATGCATGGCTTGCGTTTCCACGTCCGTTTCGAACTTTTGTTGCCTCTCGCACGTTGCGTGCGATTTTATCGGTCCATTCGTCGATGCCGTCTATCTCTTCCACGTCCGCTTCTTCTTGGACTCTGATCTTCCTGAACTCCGACCAGTCGATGCACGTGTATTTCTTTACGTTGCTCGTCTGGTCGGCCGGGACTGGCACCGTGATTTCCACTATTACATGATCACTGCCCAGGTCGTCTCCAGTGTTTCTCCACTTGATGACGGCGTCCGCGTCGTTCTTCACGAACGTAAGGTCTGGCGTGGTGTCCCTTGATACCGAGTTGCCGATCCTTGTCGGGTACGCTGGGTCCGTGATTAGGATGTAGTCGAGCTGTGCTAGATTCCTGCCTTTGACGTTGTTCTTGAGGTAGCCCCACGATTGGTCCATCGCGTTGAAGTCTCCGCAAGTGAGTAGTTTGGAGTCTTTAGCGATGTTTCCGGCCTTGTGGAACAGTGACTTGAATCACTGGTGCTTCTGTGACGGGCGGCTATATACGTTCAGGATGAATAGGCTGTTTTTGTTGTTCTTGGTGGGTATAATTTCCGTGTAGACGTGTTCAATGTTGTTTTTGATTTCGTGTACCAAAAACGTCAGTTCTTTTCTGACCAGCGTGCATAGGCCTCTTTCACCTGCAGGGCCCACTTGCACTCTGTATCCAAGAAGGGTTGGCGTTGCGGTGAGCGTTTCTTGTAGCAGGATCACGTCCGGCTTTTCTTGGCGTGTTCGATGTGCTGCTATAGTAATGCCCGCTTTGGTTGGAGGCCACGGCAGTTCCACTGCCATACGGTCGTGCTTGGTGGATCGGTAGCCATGGTTGTCCTGATTGGTAGTTGTTGCCGGGTTCTTGGTTGATGTGGTGCATCACCGGTGTCATCATTTGGTCTATGCTTGCTCTCATGTCTGCCAATATGCTGTCTTGCTGTTGAATCTCTTTTTCGAGGGTTTCCGTAATCCTCTGGATTGTCTTGGTGAGTTGCTCCCGGATGTCGTGTATTGTTACTTTTTCTTCTTGTTCTTCAATAAGTCGTTTCTTTGCTGGTGGCCCCTCGTTCGCCTCTGTTATCATCTTCGTGACCTTGTTGATGCTTGATTGGTCGGTCAGTTGCTGCCTGTCAGTCAACTCTCTCTTGAGGCTGTTCACGCTTTGGGTGAGTTGCTGAATCATCGCTCTCAGCTCCGCATTTTCTTGGCGGATGTCCTAGTTCTCTTTGCGTAGTATACCTATAATCTCCTCTTCCTTGCTCTGGATTCGCTGTTTGTTGTGTCCCGCGCTCGTTTCTGGGTTCCCCGTCTTGCCGCCGATGACGCGCACCGTGTCTACCCAGCTCACTTTTTCTCCGGATGGCGATCGTCCGCGTCGAGTGCTGTTGTTGCGGCTTTGTCTTCTTTGTTTGCTACTGCCCCGTGATTGCGAGCGGTTACGAGAAGGCGTCCTTGGATTGTGCGTAGCTCGAGTGTCGAGCGGTGGAAAATTCCACGGTTGCGTCAGCTGTTCTTCTGATTTGCGGCTTTCCCACTGCCACTTACGCACCATGTACGGGGTCTTATATCTCGCTCTACACTCTTTGTCTTCTGTGAGGTGCTTATCCCCAAAAAGCTTGCACTTTAGCGTGAACTTATGATCTTCTTTGGCGTTTTTCTCACCGCAGCCTCTGCATGCCCGCTCGTTTGGTGTTGGGCACTCATCTTTACGATGTCCTACTCGGCCGCATTGGTGGCACACGTCTACTTGTTTGCGATAAAGCTGACACTTGATTAGGGCGTTTCCATACCTGACATAGTTGGGAACCTTGCCTTCGCTGAAGGCTACGATGACTGTTGTCGTTCAGATGCGTTGAGGGCCCAAGGCTAGCGGGTTCCGTTCGTTGACGATTCTTGCGTCTATGTCTCTCGGCGTTTCGCTGAGCGGAATGCCTCTAATTACTCCTTTAACTGTGTCGTGCGGGGTCGTGCGATATGCGCTCACCTTGTGTGGGTTTCCCCTGACGACGATGCCTTGAATACCTTCATAGCGTCTTGCGTTCTCTTCTTTCGGCGTGCTGATGACGACGATGTTTTGTTGCGCGTTTATGCACATCGTGTCTTCCTTTCCGGCCTCCTCGGTGATCCCAGCTGCCACGTGTATGGCGGCCATTACGTCAACTAGTCCCGTATTCGCCACGTGTATTCCGCCTCGTGGTCGGACTACAATCATGGTTTCCTCCCTTGGCATCGCCGGCATCCTCGCTGCTTTGATTGCCGAGATCCACGTATTTCTTGCCTGCTTTTCCGTCTTGCGTCTGTCGTCCCTTCGTTGGTGGTTCCCGTCTTCTTCTGCCGACGCCTTTTGTATCGCTCGCCTGCGGTTATCCATCCTGCTTCTTGGTTGAAATCTTCCGGTGGGATTTCGTTTCCCTGCACTTGCACATATTTTCCATGACCCTGGTCTTGAGTGCAGGTTTACATCTCTTGCTGTAATGACGCTCCCTCGGGCGTGCCCAGACTCGCCGCCAGCATGGCGGCCCGTCTAGTCATTCCTCGTTAGGCTTAGCGCTGCGTCATCCAGCACTGATAGAAAAATCTAATAAGTCCGCAAATTTTCACTTGCCTGTTGGGATTTTGGTATCCACTGATGTCGCTTAACTTCCCGAACACGCTGATATAGGTGGATGACCGTTGTGGCTAATTAGCACTGCATAATGAACCATCAATTGAGGAGCCGATGTGAGACACGTCCACTCACTTCGGCGATCGCAGCGCCCCCCGAAGAGCCGAAGATCCGGGTCAAATGAGCCGTCTCTCTGCGCCATCTATTATCGGCGCGAAAAAGCAACTGTACGGTCGGGCCAGCTGGGGCTAATGTACCAAATTTCTGTTGCGCGCCCTGTCATGGGAGCAGACAATTCGAGTCAGGAGAACCGGATGCAGTTTTGACCCGTTCATCGGCTCTTCCGGCTCTTCCGCTCAGTTACTGAGCCGAAGAGCCGAAGAACGGATCAAAAGACCAGGCTCTTCGGGGCGAGTTTCGTGCCATTTATTATCGGCGCAAGAAATCAGCTGCCCTGCCTGGCCAGGGCAGTTGCTCGGTGGGGGTGATTTTCCAAATTCCTCCAGTGCCTCCTGTTGTGTGAGCAGACAGTGCGAGTAAGGAAAGCCGGTTCTTTTGAGCCGTTCTTCGGCTCTTCTGACCCGGTCTTTTCGAGAGCCGCTCTTCGCGAAGCGGATCTTCTGAGGCGCCATTAGGGAACAGCGCTGGTGAGACCGCGGCGCCGGCGGTGAATGACAGATCGTGAGGCCGAAATGACAGCAGTGAACGAACTGCGTCTGTATTTTCAAAGTAATAGGAAAATAAACTTCTGTGACCATATTTATTCACCACAGTTACATTTGTGCGTTCAGCTGTTGTCCGAGTCAGGAACGAGCCTGATCTTCTGAGCTGCTCAGTTCAGCGGCGATTCTCGGCTCCCGGTGGTTCTTTGGCAGAGCGGCTCTCCTAAGAACCGCCGCTCAGCAACTGCTCGCTCGATCAGAAAATCGTGCTGAGCATGGCTCTGGACGAGTCGTGTCGACACGTTCCGGTAGAGTTGTTAGAGGCGTATCGGCCGACCATGGAGGAAAGAATAGGTTGCGGCCGACCCAGCTGGGTGTTGTGCGCAACTTTCGCGTCATCTATTATCGCTGCCAAAAAGCGGACTCGTCTCGCTTCGAATAAACTGACCAAAGTGTTGTTCACAAACCACAATATTAAAATTAGTTTCTTGCATCGTATTTTCCAGAACCATTTTTTTCTGGCGTCACAGCTCACTAGTAGTGATAATATTTGCGAGGTAATAAAGTTGACAAAAAAGTGCATTTTTTCTTTATATATCGACCGAGAGTGATCCCGAAATACCACTAACACATAAAACTTTTGTAATGATGGTGAGGTCAATTCTTTTCAGTACAAATACACCAGATGTTGTTACGAAATAAATGTCTCAAATTAAGCAATAATTTAGATTATGCATGCTGAACACAGGTTACAGACCTAAATGAACCGCTCAAATGAACCGGTTCACTGCAGTGAAGTGAGGTGGTCTGGGCCGCTCACTGAGGTGAGCCGTTTTTCCCATCCCTAATTTGTACGTAACCAAGACCGAATGAATAGAAAATGAAGCACTAGAGAACAGGAAAAACGAAAGACAAAAGGTGTAACAAAACGCGACGCATACAAAACAATGCGCTTGATCTCAATGTGTTTATTTTATGCTCTATATAAAATTCTAATTTTCCTCATTTTTCGCTTGGTTATCGGATTAATTAAACTGGTCTTTCAGCCAGTTTCTTCAGGCAAACACGAATACCTTCCCGACTTACACTTTTGACGGACTGTTCAATGACGATATGAGGCACATTGTACATCCATATCCTGCCGTCCAGAAGTACCGTGTTCAGATGCTTTAACTACTTTCGCTGAATGTATTAAACTACTCCCACCGTATTTGACCCCTCACTTAATTTGGGGCTACAGCAGTGTCACATCGCGCGTAGTTACACTTAAGGAAGACTGAATAAGTGATCGGTTTAATTAGCCTCTTACTGCTGTTTCCTATAACGTGGTCTTAGATTCCCAAACTAAAGACTGCGCCCTTTAGTTTCAAGAGGTTTTTCTGACGATAATAGACATGTTCGAACAAATATGTCACCAACTTCAGTCATAGGTGTCACAAAGGGTAGAAGAAACAATATTTTTCTAAATATATAGTTTTGTGCGGGGAAAAATTCGGAACGTACGCGTACTCAATGCCTTGCGGTAAACTAGCGTGTCAGTCACTATCCTGATAATGATTATACACATAGCATAATCTGAAACGAACCCATTAACGCAGGTGTTTTCTTACATCTGGTTCCTTCACATGAAAATTTGTTCAACATCCCACATAAATAGGCGAAGTATTTATGAAATGCTTTGCACCCAATGCAGATTATGTGGGGTGTCCCATTATTAAACGTAGCGAGTCTAATCTACAAAAGTGGCCTTATTATTACTTCCAAATAATAGTGATTTGGAAGTAATAACATCTAATAAAGCAAGGCCATCTCCATGTGGCTTGCCCTCGTAGAAATGACCGTATTCCTTGTGCATTTTTATCTTTTACCACCATACTTTATAACATGTCCAAGATGGCTGCCATTTTCGCTCTACTTAGGTCGACACTGAGCATACGGCACGATTCCCTTATTGGCGGACGCACTGTCTTTGGCCGTTCATGAATAATATTCTTACCAAATACAACAATATTTACCCAGAAACTGCCCCGTTATTACACAGCTCGATTTATTGCACATCCCTGACCTGCTTCTGTGTTAAGCTACGGTGAACCTGCTTGAATGCTCCTTTTTGTGCATGCGTGTGTAACGTTTTTGCGTATACAGCAGCCTGTACCAGTTCTGTCTGTTCTATATTTTTCTTAACCCTGAAGGGCGTTTTGGCGCGTTATTTCGCAATCAGCACGTAGTTCTTGTCCCCGTAAAACCCCCATTGGTCATGCTTCGGGCGTAAAGAATATATCTGTCATGAGGTGTCAGTAGCGAAACAAGAGCGGCCAATGCACTAAATCCTCCACATGTAGCCTAAGGAAGACTCAACGTTCGAGGAGGAAGAGGTGAACAAGTGGGGTTTGACCTGGGAACGTGGCCGATGCTGCCGTCTGAGCCACCTGAACAACACAGCGAAACAGAAACAAATACTTAAGCTGAGGCACACAGGACGAACGCTGTCCCGTGTGCTTCAGAATAAGTATTTGTATCTGTTGCGTTATATTCTTCACATGAATCACCAACTGGCCCAACACTAAACTCCGCTGAGCCATAACTCGGCCGTCACAGAAAGAACCACGCCTTGTCACTTTGCATGCCCGACTACCATCTCCGAAACAGCAGCAGGTGCGCCCGACCAGAGAGCGGTGTTTCGTTGCCCCAGAGCGCGATCATGGAGGCCTTGTTTGGGCGCAGGCATAAGCTGTCCCCTGCCGCCGCCAGCCACCAGACAGCATGACGTTCCTGACCAGCAAGACATCCCCTTTTCAGCGTCTACAGTAACCTGCTCCGTTGGCCAGACAATTCTATCTCTCTTTGACTTCAGAAAAGTGCATCTCCGATTCGTCACTTCCTGATGGTCTCGTGTCTGCCATGCATTTCAAAGACAAAATGCATTTCTCTTTGCTTGATTTTGTCTGTTTGAACGACGTTTTAAGAACATAAATCCAATATATTTTCACAATTTATATGTTCGGAAATTTAGGAGCAGCCTTTGGAATTCTCGTTTCGTGCGCACCGCAAGGGACCATGCGGGAGCACGGCCGGCCGCGCAACTAGCAGTGACGTCACATCCAGAACATGAGAGTGTTGAACGCGTTGAACGTTGTTTGTGCATATTGTTCCGCACAGCTGCAAAAACAATATTTTAAAAATAATGCATCATTTATTCGTTACCAAAACCAAGTTTTCTGTCCACGCGAGTGGTGTCGCGACGGCTGCAGTGGTCTGGGAACCATTGTAGTAAAATACAGACCTACTGGCTGTTTGTACGGTTTGTAGCTAGTTTTGCTGCCGAATTTCAAGTTTTTTGCAGAGTTCTATTCGCAATCTTAAATTTTTTGTATGAAATGGCACAAAACCGTTCAAACAACGAAAGAAAACGCGCTCCGTGTGCGACTCAACCTAGCGGTCGCAGGGCCATCCCAACGTTAGGCCAGTCTAGTCGGACACTTCCTACACTACAGTATCGACGTGACAAGCGCCCACGGCGAAAAACGGCTGCATAAAACCCGCTTCGCAATTTTAATCAAGCACTGTGGTGTGTTTTAATCAATACTAATGAACCCAGAGCTTTAACCGCCAAGTTACTGTTGAACGCTTCTACAGTACGCCAAATGGGAGCGTATGCAATCAACGAAGCAGCGTCAACAGCATTGTTTATCACAGGAAACAGGAAAGCAATCGAACTCCCTGATGGCGACACTTGGTGACTGGGCGCTGTATCCCAGCTTGATGCTAGTTATTCTTCCGCTTGATGAGTTATGACGGATTGGTTTTAAGTTCCGCCTACTCGAAGTTCCTCCGATAAACGTGTTGATGAAGTAAATTCTCATTTTAAAGCATTCGGTCATTTCGTCACGTCAGAAATTTCACGTTCACCCAACTCACACTACAGGCTACGTGAGACAGACGTCGGCAATCTTGTGAACAAATGTATGCTAGCAGTACCACAGTATAGACTCGTGCGAAAAAGCGTATACCGTTTAGAAATCCCCAGTTTACAATAAACCGGGTTTATCCATCCAATCCATACAATCCATTTTACGCACTGTCAGTGGAGGTTGTACGGACTTTAGCTTTCGCGCTTATTTCAACTTTATTTAACAAGAATTGCAGTTTCTTGGGTATGAAGAAGAAGTTCAAGAGGTTGGGCTTAAAATACGTGGAAGACACGAAACCAGCAAATGAGTTTCGCAGTTGCAGTCAGGCACCGTATTGGCATTACTACCAAGTACCTTGTTGACTGAATGTAAAGAAACTCATTACTTAAAGTTGAGGTGAGCAAAGCGGATTGCCCCACGTGCAGGTAAAAGCTTTGACTGAAGTATCTCCGTCTCATGTTTCTTGTTCGGACAGCGAATCCGTAATGTATGTGCTCCCGTATCCTTTAACTCATTAATCATGCAAACAGGTTTCAACCACACATAATTTTCATTTTTACAGAGAACAACTGCACATTCTAAAGATAGGGATCGCTATCCTCTTAGAAAAAACGTGTTTAACACTGTTCATAAAAGATTAAAAAGTGCATCACAATTTGAGGTTTCTGAAGTTTGTATAACGCTTATTTTTACTTTTGTTTCATCTTGGAAAACTAAAAAGTCACTGTTAATAAGGTACTACTCTTTTTTTCCAAATTTCAAGTAAAATAGATTGACTAAAATGTTTTTGAAAACGAGGGTAACTAAACATTTTGAAAATAAATTATCTTCAAGGCGCCGTCTATTATTTCTACGTGGTAGCTTGAATTGAGCGTTGTTTCCTTTTTTCCTTCGGGGACTTCAATATGCTTCTGATAACTGGTAAAATGTTCAGATAATTAGATTTTCAACTTTGAATTTATCTCAGCAACTGCGCCCAACTGCAGACCCATAAGCCCAGTTATCGTTTCAGCATCACGGCAGCAAGTGATGTGGAATTATCTCAAGAATTCACTACAGTGTCTTGTACTTAGAGATTGGTTTTTTTGAGGGTGGGAAGCTGAATGACACTGGGTAAGGGTTTTTGCCGAAAGTTATATCGCTAACGCCGCCTTTTCGGTGAGAAACCAGGAACTGGTTTTTCTCGGTTGGTCATAATAAACGTTGCTCATGATAAAGAAACCGAGGTTATTTCATTCGAAACTAAGCCTACCACCTCTTTATTATCATTTTGTGGACTTTTAAATATGCACCTGAATTTAAGGATCGTTCCACATGAAGACAAGATATTTGTCCAGCGGCATGTTCGTGCTGATTCTTCTCGTGTCATGCGCCCTTTTAGATGCAAAGCATCTCTTAGTCGACCCTCCGTTGTCCGGCGTCCGCACCTCTCCTCGTCGGAGAGGTGGTGTGAATCTCACCACCTCGGGAAGGTGGTGAGACTAGCTTTGGTTTCGCTCGCGCGCGCTTTTGCATACGTTCGCCTTTTCGGTGCTCCGGCGTGGTGGTACGTTTTTATCTACTTCAGTGCACTGGAAATCAAAGGGTTCAGAACCCTTATGCTGGGTGTGACCACCTCGCGTCGCAAGCAGTACGCCGGCTGTTTGTCCGCTGAGGACCGCTCGATCGGTGCGATACGTATATGAAAAAAAAAAAAAAAACGAATGCTAGATTACGCTTTGGATGGACCTTGCTGAATTGTGGACTGACTGCGCCTTGGCAATAAATGGTTAAAGAAAGGGTTGAAATGGTTGACCTTTTCAACTTTGCCTGAGCGGCAAAGTTGAAAAGATCATCTCCACTTCTGCATGCGGCGGCGCCACACAACTCTCCGACTGCGGCGTGAACTTCGACGGGTCCGAAAGCTCAGTAAACAAAGATGTTTTCTGCCTCTCCCGTCCGACCACTTTGCCCGCACGATCAGGCCGCTGCGCGTTTCGGGTTGCAGGCAGAGCTGCGCGCAACGACTCGTCGCCGAAACTCGAATACGCGGACGGCCCGGCAACCAAACGGATAGACGCACGCACGCAGCGTCGGCGAAGGGCCACATAGGCGCAAAGAACTACCACTTGCCTGTCACGTGAATAGAACACCTCCCATCAGTCTTTCCTTTTTATTTTTTATGACTAGGCTTCACGATTGTCACGTGATGCTCCCTCTTAAACTTTTCTTTCCTCCATGGCTCCCAGACACCGCCTGCGGCGGTTCTGCTCCGGTGTGAAACCTACACGACACCCCCATGCTTTGCCACACCACATAGTCCCCTTCGGGGAGATGGTGTAATTTTTTTCGTTGGTTCTTTCCATGCATACTATAGCATACGATTATAAGTAGACGGCCCTAAAGTCATTTGAGATTAAACTGTGCACGCAAGAACTGCCATGTTTGGCATTGCCATGCTTGGCAATTAGGCCTTGTTGCGGAAACGCGTATCCACGAAGTCCTTAGGTCTCTTGTTCGAATCCTGCTTATGCTGAAATACAGGTACTTTTTACCTTCAACACAATTAAACTGTTTTAAAAGACAGCTGTAAGCCCCTCACTGACGATGCATCTAAGCAAAAAGGCCCCGCGGAAAAGCAAATTTCATCTGGTGATTAATGATTACTGCGAGTAAGTTGCGAAAAATAAAATGGTTCTTTGCGAAGCTTGGCAAAAGCTCCGTTCGGCCACTTCCGCTAAAGGTTCGTATGCAGCAGAGGGAGGAACTGACGCAGGCGTGAGACGGCGCACTATACATATGCCTAACGTAATGTCCTGAGGAAATCGTCGACACCGTTGCCTACGTTCCGACGAACGGAGAGAATGATGTTGCTTTTGCATGCTGTACGGCTGTTAGCCCAATAACGTTACGTCTGACGTCGAACTTGATGTCGAGGACATTAAGGGTAACATATCATTTTCAAGCTTAAATCTTTAAACCTGCACCAACCCAAAAATTACAAAAATGTCAAGCGACTGACCTGGTTACCCGGAGCCTGACCCTTACAAAGGGGATCGCACACTCTTTTTCTCACGAGTAGCGAGCACTAGGCAAGGTGGCTCGAAAACGAAACATTTATCAACAAAAGTAACATTTATATTACTCTGTGAGGGCTCAGTTCACCCCACGTTTTACGTAGGCGAGGATTGAGATTTTTTCCGACACGACAGCTCTATCTTTCACGCGAACGGCGCTACCGTCATGGTGATCTGATGAATTCTCCTTTCATTCGGTGCCTGTGTTCACTGTTCCTGCGTTACCAATAAATCTTGATCGATTGCCGTTAAGCTTGTGGTTGCAGTGCTTGTGTGTGCGCTTTGTATTGTTTTCAGCAAAAGTAGAAGCAATCAACTGTCTTTTGTATGTCCTTATTCGCTACTAATCGACGCGATGTAACCGCGTCTGTTGCGATAATCGGTAGAAGCACTCCGCACTTCGCCGATGAAAACACTACCGAAATGGTGCCGACTGGCATAAAATTGCCAGGGGAAGTATATGCAAAATTCATGCCATCTTGGTTGTGATATTCTTCGTTTAGGCAGCTCTACCGAGGTAGCGACGACAAATGCTGAGCGAGCGCTGCGTGTACGTGTCGCTGATCCGCACTGGCGATAGATTCTTGACGACGTGGTTACCATGTTGTTGACACCGCAGTAACAAATTTCGTACTTAACTAGAGTTTTGGGGGTTGCTGTGTAGCCTGAAGTTACTGAAAGAATAAAACCACATCCGCGCAACTGCTAATTATGAATTAAAGTTGCTACACTTTGAATTCTGCGGCAACCTATATAAATGAGAACCTTTTATTTTTTCCTCATTGCGTGCATGTCAAGGTATTTTCCGAAAACAGCGTTCTCATATCTTGAGCTATACTTCCTTATGGTACTGTCTAGCTATCCAGCTTTCCATCACCAGTGCACGATGGAGAATGTTGTTTTTTGTATCGTTCGGCAGTGTAAAACGTGCGCCCAAAAATAAAATAAACCACCGCAAAGTGTAGACGTTACACTGGATAAGAACGGGGTTGCTTATAACGCCAACCAACCGTAATGACCCAACAGTGCCCAACAAATCCAGAGAGTTTATCATGCCATTTTTTTCAGGATAAAGTTAGTTACTCTTAACTTACGGGGGGTTCCCAATTTGTGGCCCTTGTCGAAGCGTTGAGTGTGAAAAATGAATTTTGCGTGTTAGTTACTATTTAAGTGCGCCAATCGCACACCAATGTTTGTTTTCGTATGACGATATTCCGGCTTATCCACGACGGGCATCTATGTTTCCACTTTGTATCGGCGGGTAAGCAGTGCAGCATGGACATGCAACTGTCAAGTGGCGCATAACAAAATAATTGGCCGCTTGCTCCCCGAGTCGCCTAGCTTAAGTTCTTTGCGTTGCTTTTTGGGCCAGGTATTTCGCTGAAAGGCCAGCTCCACCATTTATGGAGCAAGAAGAAAAAGACCCCCCCCCCGCAACCCCCCAAAAATGAAATGCGGGAAGCCATCGGTTGAAGAGTAGCGGACTCACGTAATTCGGAATTGTTTGGTTCAAAACAAAACGTCGCCCTCAGTATTTTTCTTCTGCTGATCCTAGAATAACTTATTCCCAGCCTTATTCCCAGGCAACGTAAAAGCTCCCCTTGTGGTGAAAGTTACAACGAAGCCCTCTACTACACGAAACTCATCCCTGAAATAGTGTCTGATCATGAAACCCTATATTGACTCAAATCAAAATGTTCGATGTAAATAAAGTCTAAGCGCGTGAAAACCGTCTTCGATACGTATTTAGATTCCCGCAAATACATTCGCTTCGTATATCTTAAGCATGAGTGGGGGTTCTCAAACGAGCGTCACAACACCGCAAAATTGTGGCTATTTGAATAGGATTGGGCCGCAAAACGAGCGAGCATTCCGCATCGCACCGTATAACACCATAGCCCTTTCTGTGTACGCCCCCTACCTTGTTTAACGGTAAGGTGAACTCTAAGGAATGATCGAAGCTTCCGCCTCCACGCTTTTAGGGGCTCGGGCTGCCGGCGTCTTCTGTCGTCTTCGTCGCCCTATCTTGTATAACGTAGTCACGGTCCTAAAACAGGGGGACACTCGTTATGCAACGCCTCGTGCTACACCGTAATGAGTTGTAAAAAACAAAACCGGGACACTAGTTTTCCAATGCCTCGCTTATGTTGGAAGTGGGATAAAACGGCAAGGCGGCAAACACACGTATACACTGCATGCTTCGCCAGTCATCAGGGTTTACATTACTGGAGGAGATGCCACTCCGCAAAGGTTGTACCGGTTGCCCCTCACTATGGGAGTTTTTTCTTGGCACTTTTTCTACAAGAACGGCTCAAGCGCAAGCCTAAAGGGGCCTCCTGTTACAATCAAAATGTTTATCTAATTCATTCATCTCTTCATCACCCCGTTCCACTCGGTAATGTAAAAGCAGGGTGCCCGAGAATACGGAGAT
Organism: Haemaphysalis longicornis; assembly: GCF_048455015.1. Classification (NCBI taxonomy): domain Eukaryota; kingdom Metazoa; phylum Arthropoda; class Arachnida; order Ixodida; family Ixodidae; genus Haemaphysalis; species Haemaphysalis longicornis. Next base: position 92,012,081 of record NW_027526233.1, read on the forward strand.
TCTGGTTGCATTTTAGCGACCCGGTATTCTTATTTCGCATTGGCGCTCTTCTTTTATCGTGATTACAAAACTTGAAATACGCCATAATCTTCAGTACTGTGTTTTTGATACACATATTTACATCGAATCAAAAGGGTAAGCCCGGGATGGCCATCTCACTGACATTAAAAATTTCTAGCTACAGTTAGGTCTTCGTCGGGCTTTGACAGTGAAAGCACGGAGATATATTGTCAGGACACTTTTATGTGAATTCGGACGTTGATACAGCAGTACTGCTTTTTTACAATCCTTAGTCCGTCTTTCTCTCCCTCAATTTCTCTCCATTCGTCATTACCCATCACTACACCCGTTTGTGCGGCCATAATTTTGATTATGCTGTGGTATTCTGCTCTAACTGACCTTAATTGCCCTCTTATTATGCAGCCGTTTATCATAATAACCATATTAACACTTTAATAACTGTCACTCTCAGTATCTAATCAATCATTGTTTCATCTTATGTCATTACACAATCTAATTCGTCTTGATCCACTTTACTCTATTTACGTTCTCTTTAATATCACTTGGCAATTACTAGCAATCGCTGATGAATCATTGCTTATCCCTAGGAATGATTATTCAACTGTATAGATGGCTGCCCCGCTTTGGTTTGCTTCCGGCATTTCTAAGTTCGCTTGAGTGTTTCGATGTTTTGATTCGAGGTATTCCTATCGGCTTATTTGAGTGGACCCTTAAAAATTGACTTCTAAAGCTGTCCCCTTAGGAGCGCGGCAATTGTGACCGAGAGGATCACCTTTACAAATACTTATGGGTGAGAAAATGAGGCCTTCTACGATATGAAGGTGGATGACCACTGTTGCTGAGTGACACAAGATTTTGAACAAACGCACGACCGCTAGGCAGAAGTAATGCGGGGACTAGCCGTTTGTCGACGTCCTGCCATCTCGGTAGATGGCCTCAAATCAAGAGATGTAGACGTGCATTCGGCAGGCATTCTCAGATAATGAACAGCAGCCTGAAGAAGAAAGTGTATGACAGCTGCACATTACCGGTACTCACCTACGGGGCAGAAATTTGGAAGCTCACTAAAATGGTTCAACCTAAATTGAGGATGACTCAGCGAGCAACGGAACGGAAGATGATAGGTGTAACATTAAGGGACAAGAAGAGAGCGGAGTGGATCAGAGAACGAACGCGTGCTAAGGACATATTCGTAGAACTTAAGAAGAAAAAATGGACGTGGGCAGGGCATGTAATGCAAAGGCAAGATAACCGTTGGCCATCAAGGGTAAGAGAGTGGATTCCTAGAGAAGGCAAGCGTGACAGAGGGAGGCAGAAAGTTAGATGGGGAGACGAGATCAAGAAGTTCGCTTGGATAAATTGGTCGCAGTTAGCGCAGGACTGGCGTAATTCGAAATTAATGGGAAAGGCCTTTGCCCTGCAGTGGGCGTAGATACGCTGGTGATGATGAGACGTATCAGTTCTTGGTAGAGAAGCATGGCAAAGCACTTTTACGCAGACAATGCACGTGTCTCTATTACGACGGCAGCGGAGAAGTGAAAACTCAAATTAGAACTGGGACTGGTCGAGTTAAAAAAAGTACGGCGCGAAATACAAACAAGCAAGCCAGTAAGGAGAAAAACTAATGAAGGAACATACGAACGAACGATTGAACGCACAGACAGACGGACGACCCGGTCGGGGAGTGAAAAATTTTATTGAGGCCTTGAGCCAGCGCCCACACCAACACGAACACGAAATTAGACAAATCATCGCGTTGAAATAATCTGTCATCATCATTATCATCACCACCAGCCTATCTACACCCACTGCAGGGCAAAGGCCTCTCCCATTATTCTCCAATTACCTCGGTCCTGTGCCAACTGTGACCAATTTATCCCCGCAAACTTCTTGATCTCTACTGCCCATCTAACTTTCTGCCGTCCCCTGCAACGCTTGCCTTCTCTAGGGATCCACTCTGTTACCCTTAATGACCAGCGGTTATCTTGCCTTCGCATTACATGCCCTGCCCACGTTCATTTCTCCTTCTTAATTTCTACTAATATGTCTTTAACACCAGTTTGCTCCCTGACCCACTCCGCTCTCTTCTTGTCCCTTAATGTTACACCTATCATTTTCCGCTCCATTGCCCGCTGAGTCGTTCTCAATTTAAGTTGAACCCTCTTAGTGAGCCTCCAAGTTTCTGCCCCGTAGGTGAGTACCGGTAAGATGCAGCTGTCATACAGTTTCTTCTTCAGCGACAATGGTAGGCTGCTATTCATTATCTGAGAATGTCTGCCATATGCACCCCACCCCATTCTGACCCTTCTAATTATCTGTGCCTCATGGTTGGGATCTGGGGTCACAACTTGGCCTAAGTAGATATATTCTCTTACCACTTCCACTGCCTGGCCACGTATCTCAAACTGCTGTGCTGTCCCGAGGTAATTGATCATTACTTTATTTTTCTGCTTATTAATTTTCAGGCCCACGGTTCTACTCTGTTCGCCCAGTGCGGAAAGCATGCTTTGCAATTCGTCCCCCGAGTTACAAAGCATGCTCGAAATAATCTGTATACTACCAAAATTCATACCATGTACAGGGGAAGCAACGGATACGAAAACACGGAACGGAGTATGTTGATGTGCACCAGTATTCGCCTTGTAACATCATACAGGGCGTTGTTGAAAATAAATGAGCGAGCTGCGAAAACTCCCAGAACACAGTTACAAACTCAGACAAGAGTAGTGCGGCGTTGGGCGCATTCTACCCTCCACAGTACCACGGCACTCATTTTACGACATGCAGGGATGCTTAGGCGCCTATGCTGCATACACGGCTTGGTTATGTTTCCATCAAAACGACGCGCACGCAGTAAACGCAATTAGTTCAAAGATGATGACCCGTGCAACTCTGTGAAGGTGTATCACAAACAAAGATCAGGTTATAAAAAATTGAGCAAAGGAAGCAGTGCTTCGAAAAGTTGGTACATGCCATCATTCACTGATCTGAGAAACTGATGGAGCAGATTTAGGGGAAATACCCAAGGTGGAGGAGATTCTGGTAATATCCTGGAGCAGAACAAATTTTTTCCTGAATTGCAAAAGCTTTACAGCTTTCCGTAGAAATTGTACGGCTGCATTGAAATGGATGCCAAACATTCCTACGTAATCTAAGAAATTGTGTAATGGAGGTAGAGACACATTGGCTCGCAGTGGAGATTTGGATGTCGGCACCCTTATGCAAAGAGTCGACACGTTGTTCAAACTGGAACATTTTTGACATATTTAGCATCGTGGGAGCCACAATACACGCCCTTCCGCTAGTACACGAGATATCAGAAGTGAAATGCAAAACGCAGAAAGTCGTCTGTATAATTCCATCTTAAGTGATCCCCTGGCAGAGGGCAAGGTTCTGCCCCTGCCGTCGCCTCCTACGGCATTAGCCGCCTAACGCACGACTGGAAGTGAGCAAAAACAAAGGCGCACACATGAACGCCTCACGCTTCAGAACGTTCTCTTCAACGCAAGACGCATTTTGCGGACGAGAACGACGGTGTTCTTCACGTTAACCACCAGCTGATACAATTTAAATGAATTCTACGGATGTTACTTGCACTATGACCTTTGTTTCTCATAAAGCACACCCTAAATCCTGATTTCTTTTGCCTTAACAATGCTGTGAAAATGAAGGGTTTCGTATTCAATACATACCTTTATATGCTTGTAGGTGGCCGTTGTCAGCGTGGCAAAGCAAGTGTAATTGTATTCAATTGACATCAAAAACTGTTTATCAAACATTTCAATATAGATGAGATCACACTAAACGCAACAAATTTGAGCATATGATTTGGAAACCGTATGATGTGTGAACCGTGGTGAATTTTCAATTCTGAATAGATACGAGTTTTCTGTCGATCTTAGTCCCCATACGTCCACCTCAGTTTATCTAGGTTCCGTGCACAACTGCGTTCTCAGCACGAGTGAGTTAATACTCTATTTTGAGATCTGTCTTGCTCTCCCTGTGAGATTGAGTTTGAGTGAGCGTATTCGAATTGCTGAGAAATGAGTGTGAGTTTGAGTTAGCGATAATACCAAAACCAAAATTGTGAGTAAGTCCGAGTGAGAGGTTTCAAGTTCGCCGAAGTAAGGCTTTTTATGCAACGATTAGTGAGGGGTCCGAATCACCGCCAGTTCTGGGCCTATACGACCTCCATTGGTGAAGTTTCGATGCATTCATGCGCATGCGGTTTTTTTCTGCCTTACCTTCACGTCATTGATTGCATCAATGCGACTCGGCAAAAAAAGTAAAAACGTAATTTAGCGTCGACAAATGATGCAATCCGTGAAGCGTCGAAACTCGTAGAAACGTTTTTTAAGTCCAATTAAGGTCCAAATACATGCCATGCAATTTTCAAAACAGTAATCCTGGTTTTATGTAAAGCCATCCCCCAATTTGTGTGCCGTCTGCGTATTTAACACTGAAACCGGTTTTTTAGTTGGCTAATGCTTTCATAGCAAAAACGGATGGTGTGGCATTTGGAACCGGGAAATATCGTGTGCAAACAGCATACACCGGAGAGAAATGTTGTTATGTAGTAAGTAGTATTCATACAGAAAGTTTCGTGGGTGCTTTTTTGATGTCCACTCTCCAACGTCTGCGGCTACACATTGATGCACCGTAGAAAACCGTCAGGCACCTGTACTGCACTCACATTAATAGCCTCAGGTGTTGCCCCCAACCTTTCTGTTTTTACGAGTAGGGATACGCTGGAAAAGGAAACATTATGCGATTACGTTCTCCTAACCTTTGACAACTCACACTCGCTGGACAAAAATCCACGGATACGAAAGAAACGACAAAATGCTCAGGCCTACGCGGGAGGTGAATGTTACCAGGGATACCGACAGAGAAACACCCGTGCGCAAACGGCTGTGGTACCAAGTGATGTCGGAAGTACTGCCTTTAAAGGGACACTGAAGTGAATTTGTCAAGCTCCCGTTTTTGCTTGCACTGTGTAGACTGGCTCAAATTAGCACACTTTTCATCGTTTATCCGGTTGACAAATCGGTAATTATTTTACAAAGCGCGAAAGAAGAAAAACTACCATGCGCGGTTTGCGGCGGCCGCACAAACTAAGCTGTGACGTTGAGAGGAGGGAGCCCCGTGATTGGACGATGCCCTAGCAATCAAACAAGTTTCGGTTTCGGTTTCGGTCTGTAAAACAACATGTTTGACATTCGATGGCGTCGTTGGATGGGCATTCTCAATATCCCAGTTATCGTAGTACCGCGCTTCTGCCATGTTGTCGGGTGTAAAATGCACAAGATAAGCCTACCAGGACGGCTTGGAATCGTAGAATTCACTATCTGAGGCCTACGCAGTCCATGAACGCCCTCCGCGTCCCTGCAGACGCTCAAATGCATGCGATTTCCCCCCATATTTGGAGCTTGCCTCGCGCTCATGCCTGTATCGTAAAAAGCGTGTCCGCACCAGGCCAAGGGTCTGTTGATTCTGGCCTGTGCCCACTGCCAGCAAGCAGTCGGTGCTTATGGCAACAGCACGCCAACGAGAACTCGCTAGCGCGGCAGTGCCAGCCTGCGCGAGTTCTGTGGACTAGTTCGTGGAGCAATGAACGTTGCGGCCCAAAAAAAGGTGAACTCAGTATAGAATACATCGGCGAAAAACGAAAAAGTTAACTCATAAAAAAAAGCATCTACCCGCGGCGATTCGAACTTATGACTGGCAAAACACTTGCGATAGGCCACGGAGGGCCGCTGGCGGCAATGGAAAATATAAGGTATATAATATATAACCAGTGTACACTTTTATTTAGTTTTAGTATTTCAAGCAGCTTAGGCGACTATTTGTTGTATTGCGCTCGTGCAGTAAGCGTCCCCCGAGTTTTCACAAAAGCTCACGTGTAGCAATTGTATTTAGTAGATGGGAAAGCGTTCGCAGATGCGTAGTCGTGCTGCTGACCACTCTGCTTGTTCGCCCAGCGCAAAAAAATGCTTCCCGCACCCTAGTTTTACGCTGTACGGTAAAAATATCAATTGATTTTATTTCCTTAGTACCTATATTGACTTCGCTCACTCTTCTCCCCCTTCAAGAGGCCTTATATTTTCCTATACCAGTCAGCGAAGCGTCGCATGTGCGCTTGTGCAGCGCTTGTGTGAAGCGACCTTGACTTGGAGCTAGATACAGTGTACAAACTAACGAAGTAAAGAAAGGCGCATTCTTCCATTCCCAAACGTGTTGTGGCTTAGTTTCAACTGATCGAGCGAATTGCGACGACCCGTCGGCGGCCGGCGGACTAAACGGTGGGCCGACTGACGGACTGACTCGGTCGCGGAAGGTCGGCGAGCCGTGCAGTAGCGCAGCCCTTTGTCAGCTCCTCTCCTGCTGACGTCACACGAAAACGCCACAGAAAATGGGCGAGCGTAAAGAGAGGAGGACATTATTTTCGAATTGATTTTTCTACTAAATAAATTCGCGTAAACGCGCACAGAGTGGTCGAAACAGGGCCCAGGGACTCCGGACTACAGTTTGCGCTCGTAATCCCGCATTGTTTACAAATCACTTCAGTGTCCCTTTATACCATTGATTAAAGGATTCCTGACAAACAGAATGCGTGGTGGGGCAAGTCGATTGATAGATGCAGAGCGAAAATTTACAAAACCTAGTAGGGTTGGGCTGCATCACCCGCCGCAATCGAAACAGCCGCGTAGGGCCCTCATGATGTGATCGTTGACTCCTCAATGCTCCAAGAGACTCGCTACAAAAGCCAGACTGTTGTGTAATTGCAGTGTTTGGGGGGGGGGGGGGTGGGGGTTCTGGGCGCAGTCTCACAAAAGCTGGTCGTGGGTAGAAGGGGTCGAAACACAATGGAGCAGCATTGTGCTTCGCGCTTGTTTCCGCTTGTAAGGCGGTGTGAAATCCGAGGGAAAACGCGACGTGTGCGTAGAATATGGTGGCCAGGGAAGAAGGACGACAAGAATTGGGGTTGTGGATGGTGTCCCAGGAACGGAGACCATTTTGCTGGCAAGCTGATGAGTGCGTTCACCCCTGCAATTTCTGTAGGAGCAGCCATCCACCCTATGTGAATCGTTCCTTCAACGTTGTTGTGGAAGAAGATTCCGGAGGGAAGGCGAAGCCATGAGTGAGGTGGCATCATGCATACGTTGATTAGATTTTGATACAGTTGGCGCTTTTGGGGATGTGTTGCAAGCCGGAAGAAGCAATAGGTACCTGCTGACGTTGTGGGAAGTTAGCCCACCGGGATGACCTAAAAATTGCGGCAGGCGTGTAACATAGCGGATATCAGTTTTATCCGCCAATTTTCTCGCCGTTGTATGCGGTACGACAATGTGGCTAATGGCGTTGCATACGACTGTATTGGAGCAGCGGGTACATGCGTGACGATTGTGATTCTCTGCTTTAACGTCCTAAATTATACTGGAGATATTACAAGCGGGATTTGAGCTAACCCGTCGATGGGGGATTTCCCAATGTCAAAGTACCGACCCAAATGTTTTGTTCCTAATATTCTTAACTCCCTTTAGGTATGAATGGTTAAGTTTTTAAAGCGAAAGCTTTTTTAGGGGGACAGATGCCTCCCCCGTGAAAAATGAATGCATGTTCCAATAGGCCGGTTGGTCAACCGAAAAGCTCTGATAAGATATCTGGATACACGGTTCATGCGTGAAAGCCGGATTAGATTGTGTCGCAAGGGTTACGTAGAAATCACGAATGCAGAACCGTTCCTGATCATATAATACACGCATCAATCATAAAGAAGGATTAAAATATAACATCTTTGACTTTGTAGTATATCTACGATAGTATATCTTTGTAGGCCTTCATAATGTCAGGAGCCATATGTCTCAATGCTCATTGCGGCCATTGGCTGTAATCGACGCTGACGAGCGGGTGGCGGGCATTCATCCTGCTTGGTAACCATAATGTCCTTTGGTAAATATATAGTATTCATCTTGTAAGTTCACCACTTCATCACCAATCACGGTAGTTATCATCCGTTCTGCCACTCAACTTTGGAACTGCCCGGTGCATCTTTATCCAGGCCATCCAGAATCTCCCTTTGAGAATATCCTGAATCAATCTACTTAAGGTGGTTTGTACGCGTGAGTTCACCACAGATTCGGTGTTCTAAAGACGTTCTGAAGTCCTCGGTTCTGAAGACCCGTGGACGTTCTGAAGACTCGTGGAGAGAAGACGCGGCGTTACTTGTCCTTTTGAGAGAATAGGTGATGAGGCCGCTTTACCTGCCCGCAGTATTCTGTTGGGTGTACAAGGGCCGTCGACGCTTTTCCGCATGCCGGTATAGGTTGTGGCCGCTTGTTAAGGGATCGTCCTCATATTGCAACTTCATGGCAGTACCTCTGAATATGTCTCAAGGATTGAAGAAATTCGAATTCTGGAGCAAAACTGAGTATCCTGTCTACAGTATTGTAGGTTGACTGTGCCAAATGTAAAGCGAGGTTTTGAAAGTACCTTAATTGTCTAGCCTTTTTTTCTACGCACTAATTCGACACTCTCACAACAAATCCATGCAAACGTATACGCGGTGCACATACAACTGCACACACACAACTGCACAAACGCACACGTATTTTAACTTCATTGGCTCCTCTTAAATGCGAAATCTACAAGTGTTTTTTAAACCAAGACTTGGGCACAGAAATACTCTACCATGCCTTCTAACGCGGCAACGATCTACATAGAAGTCATCATGCAAGACGCCCTGTATGCAAGAAGAACTTGTTGACTCACACCCATTGGGAACCACTTACGCTCACCGAATAAAATCATTTTCAATGTTTAACCGTAAGTTTGTCTGGTCAGGCAGCCGATAGGCTTTGACCGGTTGGACAGTGATTATAACAGCCATCCCACGCTAGACGGCCGTCCTTGGTGGTTGTGTGCCGCATAGTCAAATGAAGTAGTCTCTGTATTTCCTTACGTGCAAATGTAGTTGCGCTCATCGCCATTCACACATTATCCTGAATAAATTGTGACCCTCTGGTCAGGGAGCAGAAGGAGTTTGTGAGTTTCTGTTAAAATAAAAACACTGGTCTATCTTGCCAGACAGCAGTGTGATTTAATTTTTACCCATCCCAAACAACAGCGTCCACTCAATGACTAGCCAAATTCATTTATAGTTATCTATCGTGAATCTTGCTAGCCTCTGAGGGGAGTGGTTTTGCCGGAGTGGAAAAAGTTCGTACTGACTGCTCCCATACAATATTTCCGCCATAATTAAACTTTAGGGGTTCTTCAGCCACATAAATGCAAACTTATGGTCTCTCTTCTGTCTATCTCTCAATTCAGTCTCACCGCGAAAAAAAAACTTCTGAAAGGAGACCTTTCTGTAGGCAAAACCGTTATAAACCAGAAATTCTGGAACCATACCTTATATTTGAACTATGTTGAAAAGAACAAAGCATTCCATTGTTTTCGGCAAGCGATGTGTCCTGGCGCGGCTTTAGGTACGCTTCTCCGTGTCCAGCCCTCAGGTTTCTTGCTATCATTGTCCGTGCTTATCGCTGCTTTCTTTATCGAATTCTGCTCTCGGCATCACTCGTCCGTTTCCGGCTGAATCGAGATCATGAATACTTAACGCAGCATTGATCTATTCGACCAGTCAGTGGAGCCACAATCAGGCTTGCCAGCTTCGTCCTCCTTGAACGGCACACTTTCCTTAAGGTGAGCTCTTCTGTGATTTCATCTCACGGGGTTTCCGCAGATTCATTGCGGGTTTAAGTTTCGATTTTTAGTCATGTAAACTGCTAAGATTGTGTGATTACTCCGACTTTGAATTCGCTGTAAGAGGCTAAGAAACGGTAAAAAAAGGTTCGACTGTTTTTTCCAGTTGAACCCACAATAGTATGTATATGTAGCACCATCTACCCATGCATGTCTTCTTTCAGTCTGCATTACTGGCTAAGTAATACAAGTAGGACTTAGCGTTGGCAGACGGATAGACTAAACGAAGGGGCGTTGGCAGACGGATAGACTAAACGAAGGGCACGTAACTTGAAAATGGCCAGAATTAGTTAGATGTTGAATCATTGCAGGTAGAGCTGTTTTAGAGAACCCTTTTAAAGGGCAAACAGGACTCTTGAACGGATATCTTAGACTACACCATAGAATACACCTTTAGGGGGGCAGCCGGGGTATTGCCTTTCTTGACACAAAAGGTTCCATTTTATAAACACCCTTTGTCAACAGCCAGCGTATTGCTTTCCATGACACGAAAAGTTCCATTAGATAAACACCGTTTGTCGACATTGAGGGTAGTGTCTCTAAGACGAAAGGAGTGCAATTCCAGGCAAATACCCATTTGCCACGTTGTATCATATGCGTGCTCTACGTCACAGAGCACGCATCAAGTGTGTAGTATTTTCGAAATGATTCCATTATCAGTTTAAAAATCAAAGATTATTTCTAGTTGATTTTACAGCGTTCAAAGGTGCGGAATTTTAAATTAACCCTTTCGGCCCTGATTATTTGATTTAAGCAAAACAGTGTTTTCTGTCGTTTTCCTAAATTGTAGGGTCCCATGCGCCCAAAAACAAAAAATAGAGCTGGATGTAAAAGTAATAAATATTTATTATTAGGGCAATTAGGAAGGGTATCCGGCAATTAAAAATTCTTTTGAGTAATGACGTGCCTTTTGCAGATTTTCCTAAACGTTATGATTACATGAACCTACAAACAAAAATCAGCGTCGTAGTGCACGCATTTGTAGATTTTACAAGCTTGGGAATAAAACTGAGACCGCCGTTTTGACTTCAAGGGGCCTTCCCCTTCTTTGTAGCGAGTAGCTCCACTAAAATGAAACAATAGTGATATCTATTGCAATAGGCATCTTTGAAGGACAGTTCCCGAAAAAAGCAGCAGTTTTGGTTTCGTTCTATACGCGCTAGAGAAACTTTTGTGTGACGGCTTTAAAGGGACCCAGAAAAGCCTTTTGTAAAAGTTACAAAAGGCCTGTATTGTCACGTAGCACCAATATAGCGATGCAATGCCGTTGGAATTATTGATCTACATTCAGTATTAGCTGCGCCAGAAGCAATTAAATGCACCTCTCCCCACTTGCCGATCGACTCCTCCTACCTCTCTGCCTCCTTCAAAGCAGCTAGCTACATTCCTGCGCCTAGGCTCGCGTCGATCACTGCGGACCCGCCTTTGCAGCCTTTGCCTCGGGATCGCGCAGGAAGGAGGAAGAGCAGCCGGAAGCCAATGGAAGTGACGCCGCCGGCGGCCGACCTTGCCGGCGATTGGGCGAATCAAGGGGCGCCTTCGCCGTTGCGTCAGCAGCGATCGCCGTTGCGTCACCCGCGGTCGCCGTTGCGTCAGCCGCGGTCGGCTCGCTGCGGCGTCGCGCTCATCGGCTGAGAAAGGCGATCTTCAAAAATTGTTTACAAATTATCTGTACAACGTATGGGGCTCATACTTGGCTCAAAAATCCCCCGTTATGTGTTCTACCACCTGAATGCATTTGATTGGCACCTTCACAAAGCTTTTCGGGGTCCCTTTAAATGACGCCGCTAGTGCTGGAAAGGTTAAACCGCAAATATACTCTTGAAATTCAAAAATCTACAACATTTCCTAAATTAGCACTCAGGAACAAAAATTGATAGCTTTGTAACAAGCAGAAAAACAGGTTTCTTCGTTCCTCAGAGTAGCAGCGCCTTGCACTGCCTTGGAAAGCGACATTTGTGCAATGTGATGGTTGGAATGCGGAAGGAAAGTTCATTTTGAACAGAATGCATGATAGAGGATCCAGTCACTCCCATAAAAAACGATGACTTCAGTGTAGGATGTTCTGGGCACGTGGAGCCCGCTGCGCACAAGATCAGCCGAAGCTCATCCTCCACATGGGAGCTATCCAGCTGTTTGTCCCACAGATCTTGGTACAGTGTGGTAAGGGGGAGGGAAATTTGGGGTATTGGGACACTGCTGTACTAAAGGGTATTTGGTGCAGGGAGATGACAACGCTTTCTTGGCAGTCGATCATGAGGCGCGATGTGGTCGTATAGATTTGGTGTGGGGAAATGACACTGTTCCTAGTCGCCTGACTCAGCAGCTTCTAACGACGCGAGTTTATTAGCTTTCTGGCAAACGCATGTGCTGCCTCTTTCCCTGGGAAGTATGTTCACTGGACGTCCACAGCACGTGAGGGTCAGTGTGATGAATCATGGAGTAAAAGTTTGAGAGTTAAGTTTATAACCCTTTTTGTCTACCCAGCTGGCAAGGTTCGTGATGCCCAGGTGAACTTGACCTCCACAGATGGACATATTACATGATTTATAGGTTATCTGGATGTCATTTCCATACGTTGAATAAGAGATTGTGGGTGGCAATGCCTTTCGAAGGGAGTGGGGAGTTCACCTTAACTATGACAAGAGTTCTGCTGAAAACTTCCCCTTGGGGCACGCCACCTTCTTGCACGTGAACACTTGACAGCACACTACCTACTTTAAAGAGAAAGCTTACCCGAGACACCGATGACCTGAGGTCGCTGAGGATCCGGTTTTGCGAAGCGGTGTCGTGGGCCTTGTCGATGTCGAAAAACTCCCAAAAAATTATTTATGACGACGGCATCCTTGATGTACGACTCAAGTGCCACGAGTCGATAGTTCGTCGATCGCTCCACCTTAAAGCCTGCCTGGCAGCTCTCGAGGAGACCATTGTACACAAGGAAGAGCAGAAGCCCGCGGTTTATCGTCTTGTCGGGGAGTTTGCACAGGCAGCTCATCAGGGCTATGGGACGGCAACTTGAGGGGAACGACAGGTCATTTCCCTCCTTCAAGAAAGCCACTACTATGGCCTACATTCAAAGACCGTAGAATGGGCCCATCAAGCCATATTTTCTTGCATAGATGTAGAAGTGTTTCAAGTCTGTCTGCGTGTAGGTATTGTACAATTGTATATGTGATGTTGTTTGGACACGGAGCTGAGGGATAACACATGCAAAGAGCAGCTTTCAGCTCATGTAGAGGAAACTGAATTATCAGTGGCTGTTGACCTGTAGTAATCAAGTAAATACCCCTTTTAGGTTGATTGTGTTTTATTAATGCGCTTGCGTAGTGGGCTGAACTGGACACGCGTTAGATGTGTTGTGCAGGTGCGTCAGCCTGGTCTTCGAGTCTGTCCCCTATTGTGCAGATAGATGCAAGTTCTGTGTTTGTCGTCCTTTAAGTTTGCGTATTCGTGTCCATACTTTTGCTGCATTTGTGTAAGAGTTTGTTAATGTGAATAATGAACGCCAACTATCTCATTTAGCGTTGCGGCCCACACGTTTCCCGGACGCCTTTGCCCTTTGGAACAAAACTAGATTACCCGACTTGGGGTATGTACGAAGCATACCCCAAGCCTATTTCTAGGCCCGTCATGCCCGCCTACTGTCGTTATTTCACAATGACCTCGTCTGGTGGCGCAGGGAACTAGTGGCACTGTGGTTGGGCTTTTCAGTGGCGTCGACGATGTGCGCCGTGAGTAGTTGAGTAGCTTCTTCAATGTGTAGGCGTCTTATGGATGTGCAGTGTAGTTTGGGTGTCTCTGTAAATGTATTCCAGTGTGCTCTTGCTTCATTGAACCTGTTCTGGGAAGATGGACTGCTTGGGCATTTACCTATATACGTTAGGAAGGTGGGGAAGTGGTCACTACTACATGGAGACGTGGCCACACCCCACTTAAAGACATGGGAAGAGAAGTGCAGTGTAGAGGGAACAGTCAGGTGAAGATATATATATTGTCACGTGGCCAAAGACGACGAAGTTGTCTTCAAGGAAAACAAGTTTATTGGAGTGAACTTGTGCTCCCCTAACAACTCAAAAGAATTCAGAGGCGGCGAAGCAGTGATCCACAAATTGACTTGCGCAAGCGAGTGTCGTCGAAAGGAATGTGGTGACGTCTTCTCTGCTGGCTTTTATCTTTCGGCGCGAATGTTTCTGGAACCGTCGATTTACATCCAGAACATTGTAGATGAGAGAACATTATCCTGGGCGAGTGACGTTAAGACGAAACTGCCTGCTTATCTGAATGAGATAGCCCTTGCGGCATAAAAATAAAGAATGAAAGACGCGCTTCGCTTGGTACACAGATAACAGAGCCGGGCGTGGTCCGGCAGTAAAAACAAACAATAAATAAACAAAGCCATACGTTGTTTGCGGCAGTATTTTGTACCATGTTATAATATTCAGGCTGTTTCTTGTTGAAAATGCATTCTCCAGAGGATGTTAGAAATTTGTCTATCAGACAGCCTCGGGCATCCGTGCGAGAAGAGCCCTAATGAGAATTGGCGGTGAGATGTTTGAATGATGCTCCGCTCGTGAGGGGCAGCAGTGCTTGTGATAGATCTTCCTCGCTTTGATGCTTTAATTCATTACAAATTGTATTTCTAGTAAATCAGTTATTTCGTCCAGCTTCTGACACATCTAAATTATTTCAAGGTGTGTTTCTCCTTAAGTTTACAGCACACGGGGAGAGAGAGAACTTTCTTCGGAGCATTGGTCATAAGATCGTGTGTAACTCGTCCACTCTATACCTTATTCGCGAGGTTCAGCGCTCAGAGCTCCTCGATAAGTATTCAAAATGCGTGGAGTTCCCTGCAGTATTTCTGAGAGGCTCTTATGAATACTGAACAGTATAATACTACTTACCAAGAAGCGGGCCCGTACACGCGCATCGCACAGCAGGGAATAAACTGGCTGTATTCTATTTCTTTCGTTTTCGTTGGCGTGTTTGAGATGAATTTTTTTGTGCCTAACGAATTAATATTTCTGCACCGTCACAAACGTCTTATTAGTAGGTTCGGGGATGTTAGGGAGGCTCACAAAGTTTGTGTGGATATTTTCTTCAGGTTGTGAGGCATACAGTGCCTTCTTCAGAAATAGACTTTCGTGATGGCTGCGTACATGACGGTGCATATCCGCAGTGCGCGTTGTTTATTCACATTCAAATACAATGAGAAGGTTTGTGTTACGCCACCGTGATTGCGCCCTAGACAACATTGTCCAGAATACTGGAATGCGGCTTTTGGGCCCAGAAATTCTATCGTAACCATCATTATCGTAACAAACTTACTATAAATCCGAACAAGTAGGAAATGATTACGGTGTTCAAGGCTTGATATACTGGCTAACGAATGCAATAAATAGTATACGTGCATATGTTGCAAGAATCGAAACCGATGAATTTTTCCAAGCAGCCCTTTATTGCCCTCGATCCCTTCCACCGGTAAAAAACAAATTCTGGTCTACTCTGGATGGCGTCCGATGAATTGAGGGAAATTACTATTACTCTTAGGTCCTGGACTGAGGACCGGGACAACTAATGTGATCGATTTTGTGGTTTTAAATACAGGTTTCGTTCTCCTCCTTTTCCTCCTGCTCTTGACGGCAGTTTTCCTATAAAGCATGTGTGAATATTGGAAAAATGTTCTGCGGAAAATGTACTGAAATATCCATCAAGGTATGAACAAGAATAGTGTCACTGTATCTGTAGCGTAGACGGCACTCATTTTGCTCAATAAACTTCCTTACTGGTTAGAAGCCTGGTATAAAATAAGCAAGAGCCTGTACACATAGTGGGTTATTTGAAACTCAACCTACAGTTTTGCATCCCATAGTGCATGTAAGCATACACTTTCATTCCATGAAAACATTAAGAGATGTGATACAATACTTTTGAGCAGTTGGCAAGGTTGCAATAACTGTTTTACCTTACGTATGATTACTGGGTATCGTAATGCCTTCTGCCAAAGCCGACAGCTATGAAGGCCAAGAATTGTGGTGGTCTTGTATTTTCGCTGTTGTCGGTTACTAGCAGTCAAAATTGCTCGATGCAGAAACTCATGCCTACCTCCGACTCTTCGCGCTCCGCACAGGACCGGCTTCGCAAAGATTGGTGCGACGCCGGCAATGTTTCTTCCATAGCGGTATTCAAAACGTTACTTTAACTCACGCCTTGAGCTAGTGCATGCAATTTTAAGTCTATTATAATGATAAAACGTTACGCGCACGCAAAATCAGGTACGGACAAGCATCAGACGCCAGCCGAGCGAATGAAATACCAGGGAGAGCGAGCCCGAGTGAAGCGGACGACAAATGTGAGAATCCCTAAGCTGACATAATGGAGGCACGTTTCGCAGCGCCGCCCGTGGTCACGCTTACCACCAATAGTGTGCATTAAGGTCGCCTGTGAGGATGTATGGTTTGGGGCAGCTGGTAAACCAGCGCCTCAAAGTCAGAGCTCGAAAGTGCGAAATCAGGAGAAAGGTAAATGAAGCATACCGTTATAAACCTATTAAAAATTATTGTGCGATTGCTACATACTCAACGAAAGTGTTAAATGTGGTAGGGTGGTGTGCTAACTAATTCCTTGTGATTATTCCAACACCGACTGAAGAGTGCGTGCAGGCGTCACTTTTTGAATACCATATTACTATCAAATAATTTGTGTGATTGAAATTTAAAAGTTTTTCTTGGACACACATTACACTCTGCTATTTAGCATGCAGGTTGTCGTACATATTGTAAAGATTATTAAGAAGGCTTTTACAGTTCCATTGAACAATATTTTATCTTCCGATTACTAAGTGTTCAGAGCTAATGGAGTGGCTTTTTTGTATGGCCTTTGAGCGCTTCTCTTTTCGGAAATGAGTTTGTTACCTTCTATGAAGAATTTGTTGTAGGAACCCGCTCCTTCCGCTGTGCACGGACGCAGAGGTAATGTCAGTAAAACTGTGAATTGGAATACTAGCACTTTTACAGCAGAATACCATGGTATACTTCTTGTTGTCAAACACACTCTTTACCGTCAAGTTCCATATTTTATTGCCTATACATAATCCCTTAGCGTTTTGCGGGCATTGGCATCCCCAACGCCTTCCAATAAAATCGCGCCAATCCACCCTGTGAATGTAGTTGGAAAGCAAAGCTGTAAACGCCACCCATAACGATTACTCATGCGACGTCACTTATAATCACTCACATCGCTCTACAAATAGTAAAACCAGAGAGAAGTGAAATGCACTTAACCACACCATTTATTACTTCAAAGAGATATTCTTGGTAAGGGTAAGTCATGCATGATGCATGAACGGTGTTTGGTTGAGTTGTATTGGTGTAGCAAGAGTGGAAACTTTTTTTTATAAAATCAAAGTAAGCTCCAACCCGGTGTTAGACGGTGTGACCTTTCCGTCTCTGCGCCGCAGACGGAGGCGACGAGACTTGCGGCTGAGGAGGAGGAGAAAGAAATACTTCTGTTCAGATTTCTGAACGGCCCAGAGTGCAGCCTTGGGGAGTGATTCCTTCTTCTGTGGGGCCCATATGCAGTCCGCGCGGCCTGTGTTCTGTCCACCCGCTGAAGCTGGGTAGGTAGAGAGGGCCTGGACAGCAGCATCTCCCATTGCTTTTGTTGGGTAGTTGACGGGAAGAGAGGAGGGTCCTCAGGGCTAAAGTCGCACACCCCGATTACGGGGTGGAGTGTTCCTACTTCTGAGCAAAATTTACATTCAGCGTCGTAGCGATTCGGATGCATTAAGTGAAGACGCGTAGGCTGTGGGAAGGAGCCCGGATTGTATGAGCCGTAGGATAGTTTGTTGTTCTATTGAAATGTCAGGGTAAGGCGAAGGTACGGTCTGTCTCAGAAGGCGATAATACTGGGTTATCTCCCTGAACGTGACAAGCGGGTGACTGTCCTTGTGCAGCTCCATAGCACGGGAGGTGAAAACGCAGGCCTGTTGGGTGGGTATATTTGTTGCCCTCCATTGAAGCGTGAGGGGGTGTCCAGATGAGCTGAATGGAACTGTTTGGGGAGTGGTTTTTTAGCACGCGCAGTGCAGGTCAGGACACCCAACCCGACTGGTAATTCCAGTAGGCTTGCTGGGAATCGGTGACTACCCTCCGAACCCCTGGTTGAGTGAGAGCCAAGATGATGGGTGCTTCTTCTGCTGCCGTCATTTCTTGGGTCCTAAGCGAGGTACACGCAAGAAGGTATGTTCTGGAGGTAGCCACGATGATGGCGTATTGCTGCCCTCGATGTTTGGAGGCGTCTGTGAAGATAACTGCATGAACCCCACGGGGGGTGGTGTTTAGCGCTTGAGCCCGTGCGTTTCGGTGACCCTCGTCATGTGAAGGGTTCATATTTCTAAGCAAAGGGAGCATCTTTAGTTTCAGTCGCCAAGAGTCGGCGAGTACGTCAAGCGGAGTGACATTCTGGGCTGCCAAGCCAATCTGGTGAAGCATGCGGTTACCCACCGCAGTTCTGAGTCGGACCTTCTGGTTAGAAAGATAGCCTTCTATCAGCTCTTCCACCGTGTTGTGGAGCCCGTGCTAAGCAGCCTCAGTGTGGACGCACTCATGAGAAGACCAATGGCCTGCTCAAGCGCCATTCTAATCATTATATAAAGCATCTCTATGTTTTCCTCGTCGAGAAGAAGATAGGGGTTTGTCGTAAGTAACTCTCGAGTGGACGAAAGCTTCAATTAATCGAAAGTTACCGGATTCTTTTAGGCCTCGCTTCTTGGTGGCAACTCGCCTGATCATGTGTATGATTAGATTAATGCTGTTTTTGAGGCGCTGCAAGGAGACATCACTGTTGGTGTTGGCCTGGAAATGTAGGACCAGGATCTTGATGCTCGGGTTTGGAGTGATGGACTGGTCATCAAGGAGTATTTGAATGTATTCCTTGATTTGGCGTGAGGGCGGACGACAAGGAGCTGTGATTTTTTACGTGAACACTGGAGGCCACAGGCTTTAGCACATTGGCGTACTAAAAGTGAGATTCCATGGATTGGTGTGAGCGTCCTTTAATTTTTGTAACTCTTAGCACAAGAGCAAGGTGCGCACCGGGCTGCTAGACCGGGGTGAGTGGTCGTGTGACGCTTTCACGTGACATTTAGCGAGAAGGCAGGGGGTAAACCCGTTGATGTGCTTGGTGAGTACACCATTTGTCTTCCCGTATTCGCGTGGGCTCGTAGCTGAATCGGTAAGACAACGGGATCTCGCTTTGTTAGTCTATTAGATCCAGGTTTGATTCCCGGCCGTGCCAGTGAATTCTTTTATTTGTTCGCTGGAGTTTTCTGGTGACACCAACGGTCGCGAAAGCACTCTTGGGGGGTAGAGGTAGAAAGCTTTGCTTTAAAAACATGTTCGGAATCTCCTCTTCAACGCCATCACGTCTGTATATTCTTCAAGACTTGATGCTGTTCTTTGCTCGGTCCCAGGTCACTCTGGTATCGCTGGTAATGAGCCCGGAGGTCACATGGCGGCTGCTGCTGCTCTTAAAAATACCGCCAACATTACAATGCTACCGTACACCAACCTGAAGCAACACATCAGACAACACCTTCACAAAACATGGAAAGTACATTGGAATGAACATACACACAACAAACTACTAGTAATGAAGTCACTCTTGGGACCACACACCACCAACACACGCAAGAGACACACTCAAGTTGCCTTCGCCAGGTTACGTACAGGCCTCACACATGTAACATGCTCACACCTCCTCAATGGTTCCTCAAGACTGTTGTGTAGCAGGTGCGGATAAGGCTTATCCGTGACACACATCCTCACACAATGGAAAGCACCAGACACAACATGTGGTAAACACATTCCAGAGTTATATAATTAGAACTTTCCGCGGCATCTAGCATAATTTCTGGGAGATATCCCCATTTCGGTTAAAAGCACTTTTTATTTTTGACAGAGATTTACTTTTTAGAACTTATATCATGTGTAATCACCAACCGGCCCTATACACCAGCCGCCTTTATTTGATTTTATTTCTCTTCACTTTTGTTTTGATTTTACTGTAATAATTCAATATGTGTGCTTAGAAGTGTTACATTGATAACAATGTCTTCGGCGCTCTTTGCCCTAGCTGGCCTTGGGCCAGTAAACGCAAATCATCATCATCATTAAAATAAAATTTTGAGGGTGTGAGGGCATGCCACGTAAATAGGGGACGATACGACACGCCTTGACGTAATCAATGCGTGAATTTTCTTCTGGCATTATTTGTGACCTCTCGAGGTCAACGTGATGAAAACGGGATTGTCGATAAATGTCATGGGAATAATAGGTGGGGTAGTGATGATTATGTTTGTTGTGATGGCAGCCCAGCGCACAGTAAGCGAGGATGACGTTCAGACGAAGATAAAGAGCAAACGAAGGCATCTGAATGGTTAGGGACCGGTCTACTTCCTGCTGAATACGTGAAATCGTTCTGTTCAAACAGCATTCTGTAGAACTTTTGGCTCACGTCCATTGTAATAAACTAACGGGCTCCCCGTGCACATCTGAGTATTGAAGCTGGCTTGGCGCTTGGGGTGAATTCGGACGGTCCAAAGCTGCATTGCCATACAAGCGGCTTTCAGACTTTCAATTGCGATTTTAGCAGGACTGCCATTTATCATCTTGAGGTAAGTGTAGCTCAGGCTATGACTATGATAAGCGGTGTTGTGTTGATGATGATGCCTCTAACGGGCAACAGCAGCGATGTGGCCCATTTGGTAGTGTGACATGTTGATTCTCAATTGATCAGTGTCGATCTCAGTGTTCAGTAAATACTGATTCTCAGTATTCAGTGTGGAGCTGCGTGGCCAAGGCAATGGTGGCGTCCTTAGCAGGGTAGATGTCTGTCCTTTGAGAAAATAGGATGAGAAAGCTGCTTATTGAATTGAGGACCATCAATGTGTGCACTTTGGTGATATATATAGTGCAGTATCGGCGTATACTGAGTTTCCCAGGGAGACATTCGCAGTGTAGGTAGACGACACGTGCTGGTAGTTCGCCTTGAAGATGAGGGTTGTGATAGGTTGACAGATGTGGCAATCAATGATCTTGATGATGATGTTGGGAGGGATGAAATGCGAGATGAATGCAACGTAAAAAAACGTTCTGTGGGAGGGGAGAAGAAAAGAGGTTGGCGTAGTAATAGTGATTGTTCTCTTTCTATCAAAGACTAGTGCATTTCCACATGGCCGAGTTGGTTGACGAAGAACCTATCATAAGATCTCAGGACACACGGCGCTTGCGTGCAACCCGGTTACCATTACGTTAATCAGTGAGTTTAAAATCGCGAGAAAGGAACGGCTATAGGTAAGGCATGGCATGAATCAGGGGAATACAATAGAATATCTTTATCTAATTGAGCGCGTATCGGTATACGTTTAAATCGTTCGTGGGAGCGTTTGCTTATGCACAAAAAATCGTCGAGTTGATTCGCTGTTCGTTTAAGATTCATGACTTCGGAGGCCTTACAATCCATTTGAAGCACGGTTAGCGGTGGTGGGACGCACTTTAGCTATCGCGCTTCTGTCAACGTAATTTAATATGAGCTGTAATTTCTTGCATACAAAGAAGAACTTCAAGAGACTGGGTTGAAAATACGTAGAAGACACAAAACCAGCAAATGTGCTTCGCAGTTGCGGAGTTAAGCACCGTATTGGCACTACTACCATACAACTTGTTTACTGAATTTAAAGAAACGTATTACTAAGTAGAGGTGAGTAAAGTGCAATGCCCAAACGTGCAGGTAAAAGCTTTGAGTGAAGAATCTCCGGCTTATGTTTCTTGCTCGGACAGCGAATATGTAACGTATGTGCTCACGTTTTCTTCGACGTCGTTGAGAATAACAAGGACACTGAAAATGAACACTTAATATAACACGCTTCCACACTATGAGCGCAGTGATAATAAACGTTGCAGAGCTATTGGGTTTAAAAACAGCAATTATACTATATAAAAGCAATAAAAAGCGAATCACAGTGTTAAGTTTTCTAAGACTTTTGACCATGTGTTTTTACCTTTGGTTATTTTTTTTCCAGCTGAAAAAGTCAATTCTGAACATGTATCGTATTTTGTTTGCAAACTGCAAGTAGAATAGGGTGCTTGAATTGTTTTAAAAAATTACGATAACTAAAGAGTTGCAAAAAAATTATTTTTGAGGGGCAGTCTAATATTTCTGACCGGTAGTTTGCATTGGGCATTGTTTCCTTTTTGCTCTTCGGGTAATTCAGTATGCTTCTAATGACTAACAAAACATTCAGGAGATTAGACTTTCAAATTTAACTACACTTTTACGACTGCGCCCAACTGCAAAAAAAAAAAAAATTTAGGACACTGATTTTTCTTTTGTGAAATTGAGATTGTAGAATCATCATCATTTAGTGGCCGAACGTGTCCAATTATTATGAACACGTTTGGCCACTGAACGTTGTTCTTGCACGTTCATTTCTTCTAACTTTGGTTTGTATGACAGGGTGCATACTCGCATTTGCGTCGCCAAGGAAAGAGATTTCTTGTGAACGCTTGGTGGGCCTCCTCTGCTTACTGCATGTAGGCTGAGCG
The DNA here is from genome assembly GCF_048455015.1 of Haemaphysalis longicornis. Classification (NCBI taxonomy): domain Eukaryota; kingdom Metazoa; phylum Arthropoda; class Arachnida; order Ixodida; family Ixodidae; genus Haemaphysalis; species Haemaphysalis longicornis. The sequence goes on from NW_027526233.1 coordinate 92,034,472, forward strand.
TCTGACATTGTTAAATGTCTCCAAGAAACGTTTCAGGTGGAAGAACAGAAATATTATTTCTGTCAACAGTCAGAAATAATTACTGAGCTAAGGAGATATTTTTTAAAAAATTGTGGTGACACTTGTAGGGAATGTGTGCTGGCTACGAAGTTATGTTCTCGGCTCGAATGGCACCGAGACCTGAACACGTAATCAAATAAAGGAAAATACTTTGTCGCTGTGTGCGGAGCCCATAACATACAAATTTTTATTGCCTTTTGGGAACAATGGTTTCAGTACTGTGGCAAAACTGCTGACCCATTGCAAAAAATGGGACGAGTTGTTGTAAAACGCGTGTACATTTTTCTAAGTGTACATTCCTGTATCGTGTTTCTTATTGCGCTATATTAACAAGAAAAACATATTGTAAAGCGCCGTGCGCACTGATCTCAACTTAGTTGCTGAATTGCGCTTCACCGCTGTCGCGGCCGGCGCGCGCAGGGCCACCGGAAGTTCAAAGGCTCGTCCCGGAAGTCGGGCGTCTGCTGCGCTTCGCAACCGCTGATAAGCGTCCACATTGGCGCATTGTGCCATTTTGTTCTCACTTTACTGCATTTGGCTATACACACCACGTTCAGATCGCGACTTATGGTATACCGAAACAAGCGACGTTAATATGAAACAGAATTTAATTGCGAAGGAGAACGAAAATGTCACTTGGGTCTTGGTTTTAGAGGAGACGACGCAGCTCGAGTGGGATTTATGCTAGCGAGTGGACTTTATGATTCGTGTAAAGATGCATGTCTTACAATAAATTAACAGTCGTGAAGGGACCTATATTAGTCGAAAACAATAAATTAACAGCCGTGAAAGGAATCGGGTTATCCGGAAATCAACTAGCTAAGCGAGTTCGATATCAACACGGAGTAAGCTGCCTGAAACAGAAGAACCGATTTGAGGTTTGCTACGTGCCGACAAAAAAAACTGAAAATTACTGTGGGCAGCTTGCTCCTGTTTTGCTTTTGAAGGTCAGTACATCGGAACCCTTTACGATGAATTCAAGCATTTGTGTGTTTGGGAATAATACCATCTTAGACAGCTATCAAAGCACCACTAAGATACATAACGCAATATAGCAGCGTTTCAAAAATTGGGTACTTAAAACTTAAGACTTCGCGCTTTGTAACGTAATGGAGACGTTTTTCCAATTACGCTTCATTGCTTACAGTACATGGTTTTTAGAGTAAGTTTGGAAAACAATTCTTTTTTTTTTATTGCGGAAGCTTGCTATTCAGCATAAGGGGAAATTAAATGTACAGATACACTCCGGATTCCCGAAGGAATCAGACCAGGGGGCCATGATGTGCTTCTTGTATCCACGCCATGAAATCTGGCGGACGTCCGGAGCGCCGGCCGCAGGTGACGATGTGCACAGCGCGTATGATTCCTCCACCACAGCTTTTCACAGCTCCATGTAGATTTTATTGGGCTCCGAGCTAATTTGTAGGGCGTCATTTTTAAAGCGACTCTGCAAATATACTACGAAAGAAGGTAGCGCCCATGCAGGCGATTTAAGTGGCTAATAAACGTAGCATCAACTGCAGGGGAAGTTATACGAAGGCTAAACGAGCAAAATGCGATGGCGGAACAGTATCTTTTTTTTCAGGGCCACTATACCAAAATGCCGATCCATGTCGTACTATACCTTGTCCAGATGCTTCGGGGAAGAAAACAACGTGGGCAAGGCGTCAGGCGCTGTAGCCGAGTTCCTGCGCCCGTGCTGTCAAAACAGTTGTCAGTAAAGTGGTCACTCCAGAGCCTGCTGCCCAGGGATGGAGCCCATTTGTCCCTTCTTAATTTGCCACCTAACGCCGGTATAACTCCGGCTTAGAGCGGGGGAATTTGCATAACAAGAGCCATTAAAAACGACACTGATTTGACATTTGCGTTTCGCTGCGTATCACGCACGTCGTACAGAATATTGTAATACTTCTAAGTGGAACGTCTTCCCAGACGATTTCTCTGGCCTGCTTGCGCAGTTGACGGCGCAACAAGCATGTATTTTTGGCGGAATACGCGCGAAACCAGCCCACACGTAGCATGCGCTATGCTGGAACGGCGGCCATTTGCCCGACGTGCGGGACGAGCACTCGAACTTCCGGTGGCCGGGCGCCGGAGAGCTCGAAGCGCCATCCGGCAACTCTAGTGCAGATCAGTGGCTGCGCGTTGTAAGAAAAAAATACATTTTTTTGGTTTTTAAGCACTTTTTGCTTAGGGTGGGTTCTAACAGCGATTTTACGTAGTGTAAACGTTGATGCCGACGCTTGGTTTCTGCATAGCAGTGGATAGAGTATCGCTTTACTGCACTAATAATAACAGGGCTCTGCTGCAACTTTACACTTTGACTGCATATTGGTATGTATCGGCAGAAGAACTGAGGGAAACCATGAAATATGCGAGTAATGTATTTACAAGTACTTAGAGTTGGAAATCAGTGGGGTCAAAATGGTCGAATGGTTGGTTGTTTGGAGCTTTCCTAAATGTCACTTACACTTTGATTGTTTTACGGGTACCCATTTAACGCACCATGCAACATTTCCTTTTCTTCCTATTGTCTCGTAATCAAAAGGGTGCTAAAAATAGTAGGAAAAATTACGAGGACACCCTGGCTTCCTTTGCGACGTGGAGAGGTGTAAGGCATCAGTGTTCAATGGGCAAACATGTCTACTCGTGAGTACGATTTTAAATATTTTGCATGGACTTTTTGTACCTCTGTAACTAGGACCCTTCCACGTACCCGCATTCGCGTCACCGCGAACCAAAAAATGTAACGGGAACGCAAGAAGGGATCTTGTATTTTCTACTTGTAAAAATGTAGGCATTCCTAAACGACATCCTTCAATAACCCTTCAAAAAGCATTCCTGAAAGCTCCGATTTTGTGCCCCTTCTTCCCATGCACTGGCTCCTTTTTTGGATGGTTTATTCTATGCGCATTATGAAGAAATTTACAGAGCATGTTGCTTGCTTTAGCAATTGTTCGTGTACACTAGGCACTTTCATTCGTCTTCATGTTTCTTCGGAGATTTTGTCGCCCTGCGTGTGCGCCGTCGCTTTAAAACCGTGTAGGTCTGGTGCCTTGTTTCAGGATCAAAAATGTGTTTCCCCATTCAGAAGTTTTCCTGCTGTTTAGGCCTCTTTCACCTTCTTCAGAACACTGCACAAGTATCTGTGCAATGCTGAAGTCGGAGCTGAACCGCAAGTTAGGCACCTGAAGGATTGGTTGCGCCACTTCTGCAGCAGATCGTGCATTCCAGGTCGGCTTGAACCAAGCTTCAGGGCCATCTTCATATTGCGGCACTACTCACTGACGCCTACCTGAGCAACTTGCGACGATTCCTAGAAAAAATTGAAAAGGAGTACTTGAAAGAGCCTGTCTCCCATCAGAATTCTAAACCTCCTGAAAATGGGTCCAAAGTACTCAATGGAATCTCCTGCTCGGAACATGAGTTTCTAGCAGCGGAGAACAGAGTAGTTGAGAAGGCCCCTTTCGAAGAGATGACTCACCGTGTCTGTGAGAGGCGGAGTGTCTCAGTGTGACTTGGACTACACGACACAAAGTTGCAAGAATCGGCGCCCCATTGTAAAACACCTCCAACACGAAAGCCTTTCTCTCCTGAGAGTTGAAGGAAGGTGGGCTCGGGGTCCTTCGCTCTCCACCTTTCCAGACAAAAGTTTTCGAGTCTAAAGAGAATTGCAAAAACTCAGTTATAAAATTACGGAAGGTAAGAGCCTTGGCCTTGATTTTTCTCAACCAGTTGTGTTTGGCGCAGATTGAGAATAATGTCCGGAAAAGCGAAAAGGACGGCCAGCGCGTGTTTTTTTACCACAAAGAGGCATAAGCCCAGTTATCCTTTCAGGGCGATTGTTACCGAAAAAGCATCACGGCAGGGGAGGTGTAGAATTATCTCAAGACTTCACTTGAGTGTCTTGCGCTTAGAGATTTGTTTTTTTTTTGTGGGAAGCAGTAAAGATGGTTTCCCCGAAGTCCGGTGTCGATCAGGAACCCAATCGCCCGGGCTCCGGTTGATTTGGCAGGAGGCTGGCAGGGCGATGGTTTTGAAGTTCTTGGAGACGGCGGTCGATTTGACGAGCTCGAGGCGTTGGGGTTGATTAAGCGAAACGAAGAGTTTATATACAGCTATTTACAGTAGGAAAACTGGGTACATGAGCAATGAAAGAAAAACTTCCAACTTCAGCTAGACGCTAGCTCCAAGTGCACACAAATCACTCTAGATTCTCAACTTCGTCTAACTCTCCTATCCTCGGAGCGTACACAAACCGCTCGAGAAAGGACGGCCGAGACTCTCTCTCGCCGCAAGATCCGTCTAGTTGCCCGGTGCGGTGCTGCATCCTAATCCACTGACGCGATCCTAACCTCTTTCCTAGGGGGCTCACAAATCTCAACCTAGCTTTAACAGTCGAGACTCCTTGTCCCGCCGGGAACGGCCCGGTCGGCGCTCCGACAAGAACGATTTCCAACGGCCAAGGTGGGCCTTATAAAACCTCGAGATCACCCTCTCTCTGGAACGCCCGTAGACAGCTGTCTACGGGCGTTCACGTAGACAGCTGTCACTCGGCATACCACGGAATATCCAATGAGGCGCCGCCACCTTTGGGTCAACGGCACGCTCGCAGACGAATTGGTGCGTGTGACCCCGCCGGGTGAGAGCGAAAGACGCGACTGTGCGTCATGCTGACCGGGACGGGTGAACAATGCGCACTCGTGCGGCGCTCGTCCCGACGCCGGTAATCGCACCACCTCCGCGCGTCAAGCAGGCGACCCCGGAATCCGGCGGCGCTGTCTGCTTTCTCAATGGGGGATCATCCCTGTGGTATGCGGTGGGCCAGACAATCCGTCTCCCGTGCACGCCGTGACGAATTGGCGACGGCTGCAGCGCAGTGTTGGCAGTGCTACGTCGCTAGACAGAGTGGCGGGTTCTCACGCGCAGCCTGCGCGCATGGCCACTGACCGCATAAGTGGACCTTACAGAGGCTGAATGACATTCGTTAAGTGCGTCCGCAGGAAGGTTCTTATGGCTAACGCAGCCTTTTCGGTCATAAACAAGGTATTGTTTTACTCGGTTCCCCATGATGAACGTTTCCAATAGGGAATTTATTTGAAGAATCCTTCAAAAACAACTCTAGCATCTCTTTATTATCATCTTGCGAACTTTATTATGTGTATCTAAATTTCAGGATTGTTCAATATATATGGCTCCTGCGTCGCGTGGTGGTCTGTAATATACTTCCAGCGAAGTGTGTCTATGTCACTCCGATATTCGCACTCCATTTTTTTTAGATATATTGATAACTTCTAGTAATCTTGCATCTAACTGGAACGAACACACTCCCTTGTGTATCGGGAATGATTTTAAACCGGTCTAGCGTCTCTTCCAAGAACTTCTTTTTTAGAAAACTGGTTCCCAATAACAAGACAACAAAGTTTCTATATTTAGAACGTACCTCCATGCGCGAATGACACGTGTGTTGGAACTGTTATCCGATGGCTAAGAAGGGTCTTTTAGAGTAAAGTTCGGCGCACTCGAAATTGGTAAAGCGCGGTTTACTAAATTTTGCTTTGTGAACGCTTTGTGCAGAAGTGGCCCACATATATTGCTACGAAGCCATCCAGAACCACTTGAAGGTTAGAAAGGGTCTGATGTTGCCTTTACTATTTTGCTTGCTGTAAGTGAACCTTTGAGCAGAAAAATCAAAAAGCCTTTCGCAAATTCTAGCAGACCCGATAAAGATGATAGCAAAAATGTTGCAGTTATCCCTTATATCCGCAGGGTGTCACATGGGCTGAAAAAAGGTAGCCGAAAGAGTTCAGTTAAGCATTGTGTTTTCAGATCTCTAAACCATGTGGTATGTGTTCCCATATTTCCGGTGCCCAGCGGAAAGCCGACCTTTGCAAGACAAACCACAAAACAAAGTTCACGATGTGTGCGGTGGGTGTAGTCTACTCTGTGCCATTTTCCTGCGAAAAAAATGTTTATCGGACAAACGGGTGGGTGCCCTAACGGTCAGCAAAGTCAGCATCGGAAATCTTTCAGCTCGGGTACAGGGAGCAAATAAACTCTACACGTAAGCATTGCTAGAATTATACTCCCAAGTTTCACCTTGCGAACATAGTAGGCATGGGAAAATCAAGACGTGAGCGCGAGCTGCTCGAGGTATTTTTAATAAGAAAAAATATAGAGATTTTTTTAAGCGACCACTCGGTGGTTCTAAGGGATAATTATATGTTTTTTTTTACGCAACTAAGTGTCCTTCGTTGGACGAAGTGTTCTTGTGCGTGAAAATTGCATATGAACGTCTGGTTTGTTTTTTCCGAAGCGAATCAGTTATTAACCCAGCGCCGTGTTCGTGCTCCTTCGCGTGTCTTCCGTCCTTTTTTGATGGTCCTTTCTATGCATGCTATAACATACCCTTTTGAGTAGACGGCCCTAACGTGATTTTAGATTAAACTTTAGCGGCAAGAATTCCCATTCTTGGCATTGCCATGCTTCGCAATTTTGCATTGTTTCGGAAAAGCGTAGTCCTCGAAGTTCTTAGGTCTTGTGTACGAATGCTGTTGATGATTAAATAAAGGTACTTTTTACCTTCACCACAATTAAACTGTTTTAAAGGACAGCTGTCAGCCCCTCAGTGATGATGCACCTAAGCAAAAAGCCCCGCGCGAAAGCAAACTTCATCTGGCGATTAGTGATTACTGCGGGTAAGTTGCGAAAAATAAAATGGTTCCCTGCGAAGCTTGGCAAAAACTCCGTTCGGCCACTTCCGCTAAAATTTCGTATGCAGCAGAGGGAGGAACTGACGGAGGCTTGAGACGGCGTACCGCTTATTAGCCTAACGTCACGTCGTGGGAGAATCCTCGACGCCGTTGCCTACATCGTGACGAACGGTAAGAATGACGTTGATTTTGCATGCCGCAAGGCTGTTAGTTAAATAACTTTAGGCCTGACGTCAAACTTGATGCTTAGGTTTTTAAGGCTAACCTATTATTTTCAAGTTTAAATCATTGCCCCGGCGTCCACCCTAATATTACAAAAATGTCAAGCCAATAACGTGGTTAGCCAGCGCTTGTCCCTCAAAAAGGTGATCGCACACTCTTTTAAAAAGAGTGGTCTCTTTTGCAACAGAACAGTGTGAATAAATTTCTACCTAAGCTAACTAACCGCCTCTATTGAATAACTAGCCAAAGCCATTTTTAATTATGAATTGTGGATCTGGCTACCCAGTGAGGGGAGTGGTTTTGCCGATGTGAAAGAAGTTTGTACTGACTGCTCTCATACATTAGGGCCGCCATTATACAACCTTAGTGTTTAATGAGCTACCTAAATGCACAATTGTAATGTCTATTTTGTCTATCTCTTAGTTCAGTCTCACCGTGAATAAAATCAAATTCTGAAAGAAGATGTTTATGTAGGCAAAACCATTATGAACAAGTAGTTATGGTACCATATCTTATACTTGAACAGTGTTGAGAAGTACAAATGATTCCATAGTTTTAGGCAACGAAGTGTCCTGGCGCTGCTTTATGGTTCGCTTCTCTGGGTCAAGCCCTCGGGTTTCTGGCTAACATCTTGGTCCGTGCTTATCGCCGCAGTCTTCATCGACTTTTTCTCACTCGGCATCACTTGTCCGTTTCCGACTGAATCCAGCTCCTGAATAGTCAGCGCAGCATTGTCATATTCGACCAGTCATTGTAGCCACAATCCGGCTTGCCAGCTTCGTCCTCCTTTAACGGCGCCCTTTCCTTCGGGTGAGCTCTTCTGTGATTTCACCTCACGGCGTTTTCGCAGACTCATAGCGGGTGTGTGTTTCGGTTTTTCATGGTGTAAACTGGTAAATAGTTTGTGATTAGTTCAAGTTATAATTCGCATTAACAGAGTAAGTAACAGAGAAAAAAGTTCGACTGTATTTTCCAGTTGGAACCACACTAGTATTTATATTTAGCACAATGTATCTACACTGAAACAGCACTCTATCAGTGTAGGTCACCGCCCCAAAGATCGAACTTACCCAGACACCTCTGACGCGAATGTCCTGCTCGATGCTGACATCCCACAGGCGCAAGTGAGAGCGGGACTTTAACACCTCACCGAAAGCACTGCAGCGGGAGCGAACGGCATCCTATATAAGTTACTTCAAATCCTGGACGACCGCGCAATTCCGGTCATCCGGAGTTGCGCGGTCGTCCAGGAATTGCGCGGTCGTCTGGAATGAACGCAATTCCGGAGCTTCGCTACGCGCTGTACACGGATGACGGGACCATGCGGGCAACATGCAAATCGAACGGCCGAACACAGGACGACCTGAAAGAGTTAGTAGATGTAGTTCTGTAATATGCCTCTCCGGGGGGCCTGTCATGTGTAGCGGAGAAGTCTGGGCTTCTTGAGTTGCCTGCCCGCATGCGACCAGTAACCCAGACAGAAATATCCGTTTAACTTACCAGTAATTTCATCGCGTGCGTCACCCGAGTCCGAGTCTTAGGCCTCCATCTACAGTCTAATGACCACGCTAGGCACGCAGTTTACCTCCTCAACACCCAAATCACGCAAATCACGCACATGATCCGTCGCATCTCTAACAGACGTGCCGGTCTCAAGAAAACAGACACCTTCCACATAGTTCAGTCTCTACTCATCAACCGCCTTGCCTACCACGCCCCCTTCCACAATTTGCTGCGCTCCGAACTCCAGCGACTCAACACTTCCTTACGGACGGGAATAAAAGCTGCCCTGGGACTTCCCCTCTACACTCCTACACAACGTCTCCTTCAATTGGGTGTCCACTACAAGATAGAGAAAAATATTGAGGCAGAACGAGCTGGTCAGCTTATACGCCTTAGCACCACCCGCACCGGTCGCAACGTGAACGCCCGACTAGGAACCCCCGCGCCGTCGTCACCTCTCCCACCAAATCCTGTGGCTCTCGCCCTGTCTTTCGTGCACGTTTACAAGTTGCTCAGCTCCCCAAGAACATGCACGTCGATACCAAACAATGCCGACGCCGCGCTCTAGTCAAAGCGCTAGCCCGACAGTATAGCCATAACCCACATACGATTTACACCGACGCAGCCAGTTGCCCAGCCAACCCCAACGCTAAAGTGGCAGTGGCCTCTACAGTTGCTGGCAATGCGCAAACAACTTGCTCTGTAGGCACCTATTCCATCAGGGTGACTGAGGAAACAGCCACAGCATTGCCTGTGTCCCACAGCACCACCGCGCGAATCGGGGAAGCTGACGACGACAATACCTGGCAATTATAACAGACTCGCAGGCCGCCTGCAGGCATATTCGTTTTGAATCCTCTCTATCCAAGAAAACAGCATTCTTCGACACTCCGATCCATACAAGCTTCCCTTCATTCGTATCGTCTGGACCCCTGCCCATTCCTCCCTTCCTGGAAAGTAGCATGCACATGCGCTCGCTCGAGAAATAACCCACCGGCCGTCAGAGAAAGCGGACATACAGATCCGGGGTGACTCCATGACATCAGGTTCCCCCATCCCATCCCACGAACATCTCATGTATACACTCACACTCACCTACTACCGCACACAAAGAAAAACACTACATCCGCCCCAGCATTCCCTATCCCACGCCGACTCCACATCATTGCGGCAGCTACAGACACACACGTTCCCAAACTTACACCACAAACACCTCTTCTTTCCCACCCAATACCCTAGTGACTGCCCGGCTTGCAAGAACCCTACTCCCCCCTTTTATCAGTTTGTATGGGAGTGTTAGCGTCCGCCTCTCGGGCTCACTCATATACGCATCCCCACCCCAGCCCTCCCCCGCAAGGTCAGCAACGGCTGATCAGGCGGGCCCGCCGGATTGCGTCCACCATTGGAATCTTGGACTGATGATCCCAATCATCGAGGCGGCTTCTCGGCTACAAATGAGTTCAATAAGTGTTTTCCCAACCACCACCTACCTATACATGTCTTCTTTCAGCCTGCATTACTGACTTAGTAATACAAAGAGGATGTAGCGTTGGCATACGGATAGAAGAAAGAAAGGGCAAATAACTTGAATATGGCCAAAATAGGTTGGGTATTGAAGTATTGAAGGTAGAGCTGGTTATACAGGACTCATTTAAAGGGCAAAAAGCATACTTGAACACTTATCTTAGACTGCACCATTTTGTTTTTAAGGGTTGGAGCCAGGATTTTGCCTTCCATGAGAGCAAAGGCTCGAGCAGATAAACACCTTTTGTCAACATAAGGACAGTGTCTCTAAGACAAAAGGGGTGCAATTCCAGGCACGCATCGTACGATTAGATGAACACCGTTGGTCAACATTGAGGGTAGTGTCTCTAACCCAAAACAGGTTCAATTCCAGGCAAATACGCTATCGCTACCTTCTATCATATGCGTGCTCTACGTCACACAACACGCAGAAATTGTGTAGTATTCTTAAAACGATTTCAACATCAGCCTGAAAATCAAACCGAATATTTCTAGTAAATTTTATAGCTCTCCCATATACCAAATTCTAAATTTAAGCAGAAAATGCTCTTGAAACTCAGAAATCTACAACATTTTCTAAATAAGCCCTCATAAAGAAAAAGCTACAGATTTGTAACAAGCAGAAAGACCGGTTTCATGTGTTCCTATAGAATAGGATCGCCTTCCACTGTATTGGAAAGTGAAATTCGACCAATATCCTGGTTGGGAGGAGGAATGAAAGTTTTTTTTCAGCAGAAAGCAAGATGGAGGATCCAGTCACTCACATAAAAAACGATAACCTCAGTCCAAGATGTCATGGGCATGTGCAGCCAGCTGCGCACAAGATCAGCCGAAGATGATCGTCGGCATGGGAGCTATCCAGCTGTTTGTCCTACACCTCTGGGTACAGTGTGGGAAGAGGGGGAAATTTGGGGCAGGGAGACGACAAGCTGTCGTTTTATTCGATCATCAGGCGCGGTGTGGTGGTATCGCTTTGGTGTTCTGAAATAACACTTTGTATAGTCGCGTGATTTAGCAGCTTCTAAAGAAGTGAGTTTATGAGCTCTAAGGGAAACGCATGTGCTGTCTCTTTCCCTGGGAAGTATGTTTGACTGGAAGTCCAAAGCATGTGAGTGTCGGTGTGATGTGTAATTGAGTAAAAGTTTGAGGGTTATGTATAAAACCACTTTTGTCGACCCAGCCAGCAAGTTTCTTGACGCAAATTCGGACTTGAAGTTCACAGATTGACTTTATAAAACACTTAAAGAATAAATGGACGTCGTCTAAATACATGAAATAAGTGATTGTCAGTGGCAATGCCTTTTCAAAGAAATTCATCTTAACTATGAAAGAGTTTAGCTCACCACTTCACCTTGCGCACGCCGTTTTCTTGAACGTGAACCCTTGGCAGCGCACTACCGACTTTAATGCGAAAGCTTCTCTACGACAAGTAACAAGGATGTTTTCTATGTTTCCTGAGACACCCAATGACTTGAGGTCACCGAGGATCCCGTTGCGCCAAGTGGTGTCCTGGACCTTCTCGATGTCCAAAAACTCCGGAAGACAACACTATTGTTATGACGAAGGCATCCTTGATATAATAGTCAAGTGCGAGGAGTTGATCGTTCTTCGTTCACCCCACTTTGAAGCCGGCCCGGCAGCTCTCGAGAAGACCATTTTACTCAAGGAAGTACACGAGCCTGCTGTTCATCGCCTTCTCGGGGAGTTTTCACAGGCAGCTCTTCAGGACTCTGGGACGGTAACTTGAGGGGAACGATAGGTCCTTTCCCTCCTTCAAGCAAGCCACTACTATGGCCTCTCTTCAAGACCGTGTAATGTGCCGGGAAAGCCATATTTTATTGCGTAGATCTAGGAGTGTTTCTAGTGTGTCTGCGTGTAGGTATTGTACCATTCTATATGTGGTGTTGTCTGGTCCTGGAGCTGAGGGGTTACACATTCCAAGAAGAGCTCTCAGCTCATGTAGTGGAAACTCTGAGTTATAAGAGGCTGTTGACCTGTCGTTATCAAGTAAAGGCTCCTTTTCGGCTGATTGTGTTTTATGAATGTGCTTGTGTAGTGTGCTGAACTGTACACGTGTTGGAAGTTTTGTGGAAGTTTTTCAGTGTAGTCTTTGAGTGTGTCGCCTGTTGTGCAGACCAGAGGCAGGTTGTGTGTTTGTTGTCATTTCAGTTTGTGTATTCTTGTCCATACTTCTCGAGCGTCTCTGTAAGAGTATATATGTTATGAATGAACGCCAACTATCTCGTTTTGACGCACGGCCCACATGTTTTCCGAACGTCTTTGCCCTTTTGAACAAAAGTAGATTACCCGAAGTGGGTTAACAAAAAAGGATACCCCACGGCTTTTCTTAGGCCTTTTGCGCCAGCCTACAGTCCTCATTCTACTACCCATCCCCTGGTTGCGCAGGGAACCCGGAGTAAATGAATTGGACTTTTAAGTGGCATCGAGGTTGTGCGCCGTGAGTAGTTGGGTAGTTTTTCAGTGTATATGTGTCATGAATTTGCAGTGTAGTTTGTATGTCTCTGTAAATGTATTTTACTACCTGTTGCTTCATTGAACCTGTTCTGGGAAGATGGTATGCTTGGGCATTTATCTGTATATATAAGCGAGGTGGAGAAGTGGTCACAACCACACGGGCCGTGCTCACACCTCCCTCAAGACATGGGAAGAGAAGTGCAGAACCAATAGCCAAGTCAAGATGTCAGTAAGTATTCTCTCCTAAGGCATGGTATGTAAGCGGTTTTTGTTGAGAAGGAATCCTCCAGAGGATGTTAGAAATTTGTCTATCAGGTGACCTCGGGCACCCGTGCGAGAAGAGCCCCAAAGAGAATAGGGCGCATTAAGGTCACAAGTGAGGATGTATGGTAAGGGCGGCTAGTCAACCAGCGCCTCGAAGAGAGAGCTCGACAATGCGAAATCAGGAGAAATGTAAATGGAGCATACCGTTATAAACCTATTTAGTAATATTATGCGGATTGGTACAGTCTCAACTAAAGTGTTAAAAGTAATAAGGTGGCATGCAAGAATTTTCGGGCGATTATTGCCACCCCGTCCGAAGAGTGTCTGCAGCCATCCCTTTCTGAATACCATAGAACTATTCAAGAAATTTCTGTGAGTGTAATTTAAATGTTTCTTCGGCACACATTGCACTTGGCTTTTTAGCATGCAGGATGTCGTAGAGATCATCAACTATTATTAAAAAAGTCTCTGCAGTTCTATTGAACAATATTTTTTCTTCCCATTATTAGGTGTTCAGAGCTACTGGAGTGTGACTAATTATGTAGTGTCTTTCGGCGCTTGGATTCGCTGAAATAAGTTTTTTTACCTTCTCTGTAGGATTGAAATTCAAATTCAAATTAAATTCAATTTTATTTTTGCCTCAATATATTACAATGTCAATGGTGTCCCTGGCAAGAAAGCTATTGCTACAGCTTGACGGGGGGAGGGGGACAAATTGGCAGCTCAATGACGATTGTTTAAAGTACAGTGAGGTTTTAACGGGGGATACAGCAGGACAGTACCTTCGAGAAGGCCGAGAATCATTACAAAAAATAAAAACAATAAAATACTTTTATAACGAGCTTGAGCGCATTGGTACGACGTCACATATTCATGTACAGGTAAAAGAACAGACCAGACAATTCACGCCTATTTATAAAAACAGTATAGCGAATAGAATTCAAAAACAGTAATTTCCGACAAGCGCATTACGTACGGAAGCACTTGTTAGTGTTCGATAATTGCGGGTAATTCCCTGTAATTTATGTAACATGCTTGGAATGTTGTATGCTGATGACTGCCAGAGATAATTGGTTCGTGGGAGTTGAATGAGCCATTGTCGTGCGCCACGAGTTGTATAAGTGCTAATTCGTAAACCTAGACCACGTAATTGTGTTCAGAATTACTGAAATTTATCATTTCAAAAGTGTAACTCATGGCGTATTCGGTTGGCGTTTACGAGCGCTCTAGAGTGCTCTGAAAAGCGGCCGCGCCTTCGGTTGGTAGGATTCGAGTGCTCAAGCAACCTTCGGTTCGTTCTTTCGGAGCGTCAGCCTCCGACTCGGAGCGCTCCCGACCGCTCTGACTTCGAAGTGAGAGCGTGGCGCGATCTGGCCGGGGGGGGGGGGACGGGTCACGTGACACAAAACGCCGTGGTTTGGCCAATGAACTGATCGGTGCTATTTGCCGATGCAGCGCAGGAATGTTTACCCGGCGGCTTCCCGCACTGGCTGCACGGTGACGCTACAGGCGCGCTGCTACAAAGGGGAAACAAATATCAATAATCATCCTCATCATCATCATCATCCGAGACAGCCGATGCATTCGGTTGGTACGCCGCCTCTCGCGCTCTGATTGCGAGCTGGCTTTGCATCTGGCGACTCCGAGCCAGAGGACCAGAGCGGCCAACCGAATACGCCATTAAATAGCAGCCTGTAGGAATAAAGCTGCCTAATATTGATTGTGATATGCTGCTCAAACAATTGCTTAGTCGGGTGAAGATACAGGACGTTATTTATAAATCTGATAGCTTTCTTTTCTAACAGCAGTAACGTGTTAATATTTTTCTTGGTTTTCGTGGCCCACCTAACGTACAGTAATTAAGGTGTGACCGGAAAAGCGAATGATATATTTGAAGTTTAATGTTCCGCGGGAAGAAGTCGCGGCATCGGTACGGTGCTCAACTTTGTGCATGACAGTTGTATTCCCATTAATTCAACAAGTGCGTCCCATGTCATGTGGTGCGAGAGCACCATCCCCAATACTTTCTGCTGCTTAACAATGCCGATTTGCGAGGAACCCAGGATCAAGTGTTCGCTTACATTTACATTTCTATGTTGAGGCACAAATAAAATACATTTGGTTTTCCTTGCATAAATGTTTACACAGAGGCGGAGTGTCTCAGTGTGACTTGGACTACACGACACAAAGTTGCAAGAATCGGCGCCCCATTGTAAAACACCTCCAACACGAAAGCCTTTCTCTCCTGAGAGTTGAAGGAAGGTGGGCTCGGGGTCCTTCGCTCTCCACCTTTCCAGACAAAAGTTTTCGAGTCTAAAGAGAATTGCAAAAACTCAGTTATAAAATTACGGAAGGTAAGAGCCTTGGCCTTGATTTTTCTCAACCAGTTGTGTTTGGCGCAGATTGAGAATAATGTCCGGAAAAGCGAAAAGGACGGCCAGCGCGTGTTTTTTTACCACAAAGAGGCATAAGCCCAGTTATCCTTTCAGGGCGATTGTTACCGAAAAAGCATCACGGCAGGGGAGGTGTAGAATTATCTCAAGACTTCACTTGAGTGTCTTGCGCTTAGAGATTTGTTTTTTTTTGTGGGAAGCAGTAAAGATGGTTTCCCCGAAGTCCGGTGTCGATCAGGAACCCAATCGCCCGGGCTCCGGTTGATTTGGCAGGAGGCTGGCAGGGCGATGGTTTTGAAGTTCTTGGAGACGGCGGTCGATTTGACGAGCTCGAGGCGTTGGGGTTGATTAAGCGAAACGAAGAGTTTATATACAGCTATTTACAGTAGGAAAACTGGGTACATGAGCAATGAAAGAAAAACTTCCAACTTCAGCTAGACGCTAGCTCCAAGTGCACACAGATCACTCTAGATTCTCAACTTCGTCTAACTCTCCTATCCTCGGAGCGTACACAAACCGCTCGAGAAAGGACGGCCGAGACTCTCTCTCGCCGCAAGATCCGTCTAGTTGCCCGGTGCGGTGCTGCATCCTAATCCACTGACGCGATCCTAACCTCTTTCCTAGGGGGCTCACAAATCTCAACCTAGCTTTAACAGTCGAGACTCCTTGTCCCGCCGGGAACGGCCCGGTCGGCGCTCCGACAAGAACGATTTCCAACGGCCAAGGTGGGCCTTATAAAACCTCGAGATCACCCTCTCTCTGGAACGCCCGTAGACAGCTGTCTACGGGCGTTCACGTAGACAGCTGTCACTCGGCATACCACGGAATATCCAATGAGGCGCCGCCACCTTTGGGTCAACGGCACGCTCGCAGACGAATTGGTGCGTGTGACCCCGCCGGGTGAGAGCGAAAGACGCGACTGTGCGTCATGCTGACCGGGACGGGTGAACAATGCGCACTCGTGCGGCGCTCGTCCCGACGCCGGTAATCGCACCACCTCCGCGCGTCAAGCAGGCGACCCCGGAATCCGGCGGCGCTGTCTGCTTTCTCAATGGGGGATCATCCCTGTGGTATGCGGTGGGCCAGACAATCCGTCTCCCGTGCACGCCGTGACGAATTGGCGACGGCTGCAGCGCAGTGTTGGCAGTGCTACGTCGCTAGACAGAGTGGCGGGTTCTCACGCGCAGCCTGCGCGCATGGCCACTGACCGCATAAGTGGACCTTACAGAGGCTGAATGACATTCGTTAAGTGCGTCCGCAGGAAGGTTCTTATGGCTAACGCAGCCTTTTCGGTCATAAACAAGGTATTGTTTTACTCGGTTCCCCATGATGAACGTTTCCAATAGGGAATTTATTTGAAGAATCCTTCAAAAACAACTCTAGCATCTCTTTATTATCATCTTGCGAACTTTATTATGTGTATCTAAATTTCAGGATTGTTCAATATATATGGCTCCTGCGTCGCGTGGTGGTCTGTAATATACTTCCAGCGAAGTGTGTCTATGTCACTCCGATATTCGCACTCCATTTTTTTTTAGATATATTGATAACTTCTAGTAATCTTGCATCTAACTGGAACGAACACACTCCCTTGTGTATCGGGAATGATTTTAAACCGGTCTAGCGTCTCTTCCAAGAACTTCTTTTTTAGAAAACTGGTTCCCAATAACAAGACAACAAAGTTTCTATATTTAGAACGTACCTCCATGCGCGAATGACACGTGTGTTGGAACTGTTATCCGATGGCTAAGAAGGGTCTTTTAGAGTAAAGTTCGGCGCACTCGAAATTGGTAAAGCGCGGTTTACTAAATTTTGCTTTGTGAACGCTTTGTGCAGAAGTGGCCCACATATATTGCTACGAAGCCATCCAGAACCACTTGAAGGTTAGAAAGGGTCTGATGTTGCCTTTACTATTTTGCTTGCTGTAAGTGAACCTTTGAGCAGAAAAATCAAAAAGCCTTCCGCAAATTCTAGCAGACCCGATAAAGATGATA
The DNA here is from genome assembly GCF_048455015.1 of Haemaphysalis longicornis. Classification (NCBI taxonomy): domain Eukaryota; kingdom Metazoa; phylum Arthropoda; class Arachnida; order Ixodida; family Ixodidae; genus Haemaphysalis; species Haemaphysalis longicornis. The sequence continues at coordinate 92,051,620 of NW_027526233.1, forward strand.
GCAAAAATGTTGCAGTTATCCCTTATATCCGCAGGGTGTCACATGGGCTGAAAAAAGGTAGCCGAAAGAGTTCAGTTAAGCATTGTGTTTTCAGATCTCTAAACCATGTGGTATGTGTTCCCATATTTCCGGTGCCCAGCGGAAAGCCGACCTTTGCAAGACAAACCACAAAACAAAGTTCACGATGTGTGCGGTGGGTGTAGTCTACTCTGTGCCATTTTCCTGCGAAAAAAATGTTTATCGGACAAACGGGTGGGTGCCCTAACGGTCAGCAAAGTCAGCATCGGAAATCTTTCAGCTCGGGTACAGGGAGCAAATAAACTCTACACGTAAGCATTGCTAGAATTATACTCCCAAGTTTCACCTTGCGAACATAGTAGGCATGGGAAAATCAAGACGTGAGCGCGAGCTGCTCGAGGTATTTTTAATAAGAAAAAATATAGAGATTTTTTTAAGCGACCACTCGGTGGTTCTAAGGGATAATTATATGTTTTTTTTTACGCAACTAAGTGTCCTTCGTTGGACGAAGTGTTCTTGTGCGTGAAAATTGCATATGAACGTCTGGTTTGTTTTTTCCGAAGCGAATCAGTTATTAACCCAGCGCCGTGTTCGTGCTCCTTCGCGTGTCTTCCGTCCTTTTTTGATGGTCCTTTCTATGCATGCTATAACATACCCTTTTGAGTAGACGGCCCTAACGTGATTTTAGATTAAACTTTAGCGGCAAGAATTCCCATTCTTGGCATTGCCATGCTTCGCAATTTTGCATTGTTTCGGAAAAGCGTAGTCCTCGAAGTTCTTAGGTCTTGTGTACGAATGCTGTTGATGATTAAATAAAGGTACTTTTTACCTTCACCACAATTAAACTGTTTTAAAGGACAGCTGTCAGCCCCTCAGTGATGATGCACCTAAGCAAAAAGCCCCGCGCGAAAGCAAACTTCATCTGGCGATTAGTGATTACTGCGGGTAAGTTGCGAAAAATAAAATGGTTCCCTGCGAAGCTTGGCAAAAACTCCGTTCGGCCACTTCCGCTAAAATTTCGTATGCAGCAGAGGGAGGAACTGACGGAGGCTTGAGACGGCGTACCGCTTATTAGCCTAACGTCACGTCGTGGGAGAATCCTCGACGCCGTTGCCTACATCGTGACGAACGGTAAGAATGACGTTGATTTTGCATGCCGCAAGGCTGTTAGTTAAATAACTTTAGGCCTGACGTCAAACTTGATGCTTAGGTTTTTAAGGCTAACCTATTATTTTCAAGTTTAAATCATTGCCCCGGCGTCCACCCTAATATTACAAAAATGTCAAGCCAATAACGTGGTTAGCCAGCGCTTGTCCCTCAAAAAGGTGATCGCACACTCTTTTAAAAAGAGTGGTCTCTTTTGCAACAGAACAGTGTGAATAAATTTCTACCTAAGCTAACTAACCGCCTCTATTGAATAACTAGCCAAAGCCATTTTTAATTATGAATTGTGGATCTGGCTACCCAGTGAGGGGAGTGGTTTTGCCGATGTGAAAGAAGTTTGTACTGACTGCTCTCATACATTAGGGCCGCCATTATACAACCTTAGTGTTTAATGAGCTACCTAAATGCACAATTGTAATGTCTATTTTGTCTATCTCTTAGTTCAGTCTCACCGTGAATAAAATCAAATTCTGAAAGAAGATGTTTATGTAGGCAAAACCATTATGAACAAGTAGTTATGGTACCATATCTTATACTTGAACAGTGTTGAGAAGTACAAATGATTCCATAGTTTTAGGCAACGAAGTGTCCTGGCGCTGCTTTATGGTTCGCTTCTCTGGGTCAAGCCCTCGGGTTTCTGGCTAACATCTTGGTCCGTGCTTATCGCCGCAGTCTTCATCGACTTTTTCTCACTCGGCATCACTTGTCCGTTTCCGACTGAATCCAGCTCCTGAATAGTCAGCGCAGCATTGTCATATTCGACCAGTCATTGTAGCCACAATCCGGCTTGCCAGCTTCGTCCTCCTTTAACGGCGCCCTTTCCTTCGGGTGAGCTCTTCTGTGATTTCACCTCACGGCGTTTTCGCAGACTCATAGCGGGTGTGTGTTTCGGTTTTTCATGGTGTAAACTGGTAAATAGTTTGTGATTAGTTCAAGTTATAATTCGCATTAACAGAGTAAGTAACAGAGAAAAAAGTTCGACTGTATTTTCCAGTTGGAACCACACTAGTATTTATATTTAGCACAATGTATCTACACTGAAACAGCACTCTATCAGTGTAGGTCACCGCCCCAAAGATCGAACTTACCCAGACACCTCTGACGCGAATGTCCTGCTCGATGCTGACATCCCACAGGCGCAAGTGAGAGCGGGACTTTAACACCTCACCGAAAGCACTGCAGCGGGAGCGAACGGCATCCTATATAAGTTACTTCAAATCCTGGACGACCGCGCAATTCCGGTCATCCGGAGTTGCGCGGTCGTCCAGGAATTGCGCGGTCGTCTGGAATGAACGCAATTCCGGAGCTTCGCTACGCGCTGTACACGGATGACGGGACCATGCGGGCAACATGCAAATCGAACGGCCGAACACAGGACGACCTGAAAGAGTTAGTAGATGTAGTTCTGTAATATGCCTCTCCGGGGGGCCTGTCATGTGTAGCGGAGAAGTCTGGGCTTCTTGAGTTGCCTGCCCGCATGCGACCAGTAACCCAGACAGAAATATCCGTTTAACTTACCAGTAATTTCATCGCGTGCGTCACCCGAGTCCGAGTCTTAGGCCTCCATCTACAGTCTAATGACCACGCTAGGCACGCAGTTTACCTCCTCAACACCCAAATCACGCAAATCACGCACATGATCCGTCGCATCTCTAACAGACGTGCCGGTCTCAAGAAAACAGACACCTTCCACATAGTTCAGTCTCTACTCATCAACCGCCTTGCCTACCACGCCCCCTTCCACAATTTGCTGCGCTCCGAACTCCAGCGACTCAACACTTCCTTACGGACGGGAATAAAAGCTGCCCTGGGACTTCCCCTCTACACTCCTACACAACGTCTCCTTCAATTGGGTGTCCACTACAAGATAGAGAAAAATATTGAGGCAGAACGAGCTGGTCAGCTTATACGCCTTAGCACCACCCGCACCGGTCGCAACGTGAACGCCCGACTAGGAACCCCCGCGCCGTCGTCACCTCTCCCACCAAATCCTGTGGCTCTCGCCCTGTCTTTCGTGCACGTTTACAAGTTGCTCAGCTCCCCAAGAACATGCACGTCGATACCAAACAATGCCGACGCCGCGCTCTAGTCAAAGCGCTAGCCCGACAGTATAGCCATAACCCACATACGATTTACACCGACGCAGCCAGTTGCCCAGCCAACCCCAACGCTAAAGTGGCAGTGGCCTCTACAGTTGCTGGCAATGCGCAAACAACTTGCTCTGTAGGCACCTATTCCATCAGGGTGACTGAGGAAACAGCCACAGCATTGCCTGTGTCCCACAGCACCACCGCGCGAATCGGGGAAGCTGACGACGACAATACCTGGCAATTATAACAGACTCGCAGGCCGCCTGCAGGCATATTCGTTTTGAATCCTCTCTATCCAAGAAAACAGCATTCTTCGACACTCCGATCCATACAAGCTTCCCTTCATTCGTATCGTCTGGACCCCTGCCCATTCCTCCCTTCCTGGAAAGTAGCATGCACATGCGCTCGCTCGAGAAATAACCCACCGGCCGTCAGAGAAAGCGGACATACAGATCCGGGGTGACTCCATGACATCAGGTTCCCCCATCCCATCCCACGAACATCTCATGTATACACTCACACTCACCTACTACCGCACACAAAGAAAAACACTACATCCGCCCCAGCATTCCCTATCCCACGCCGACTCCACATCATTGCGGCAGCTACAGACACACACGTTCCCAAACTTACACCACAAACACCTCTTCTTTCCCACCCAATACCCTAGTGACTGCCCGGCTTGCAAGAACCCTACTCCCCCCTTTTATCAGTTTGTATGGGAGTGTTAGCGTCCGCCTCTCGGGCTCACTCATATACGCATCCCCACCCCAGCCCTCCCCCGCAAGGTCAGCAACGGCTGATCAGGCGGGCCCGCCGGATTGCGTCCACCATTGGAATCTTGGACTGATGATCCCAATCATCGAGGCGGCTTCTCGGCTACAAATGAGTTCAATAAGTGTTTTCCCAACCACCACCTACCTATACATGTCTTCTTTCAGCCTGCATTACTGACTTAGTAATACAAAGAGGATGTAGCGTTGGCATACGGATAGAAGAAAGAAAGGGCAAATAACTTGAATATGGCCAAAATAGGTTGGGTATTGAAGTATTGAAGGTAGAGCTGGTTATACAGGACTCATTTAAAGGGCAAAAAGCATACTTGAACACTTATCTTAGACTGCACCATTTTGTTTTTAAGGGTTGGAGCCAGGATTTTGCCTTCCATGAGAGCAAAGGCTCGAGCAGATAAACACCTTTTGTCAACATAAGGACAGTGTCTCTAAGACAAAAGGGGTGCAATTCCAGGCACGCATCGTACGATTAGATGAACACCGTTGGTCAACATTGAGGGTAGTGTCTCTAACCCAAAACAGGTTCAATTCCAGGCAAATACGCTATCGCTACCTTCTATCATATGCGTGCTCTACGTCACACAACACGCAGAAATTGTGTAGTATTCTTAAAACGATTTCAACATCAGCCTGAAAATCAAACCGAATATTTCTAGTAAATTTTATAGCTCTCCCATATACCAAATTCTAAATTTAAGCAGAAAATGCTCTTGAAACTCAGAAATCTACAACATTTTCTAAATAAGCCCTCATAAAGAAAAAGCTACAGATTTGTAACAAGCAGAAAGACCGGTTTCATGTGTTCCTATAGAATAGGATCGCCTTCCACTGTATTGGAAAGTGAAATTCGACCAATATCCTGGTTGGGAGGAGGAATGAAAGTTTTTTTTCAGCAGAAAGCAAGATGGAGGATCCAGTCACTCACATAAAAAACGATAACCTCAGTCCAAGATGTCATGGGCATGTGCAGCCAGCTGCGCACAAGATCAGCCGAAGATGATCGTCGGCATGGGAGCTATCCAGCTGTTTGTCCTACACCTCTGGGTACAGTGTGGGAAGAGGGGGAAATTTGGGGCAGGGAGACGACAAGCTGTCGTTTTATTCGATCATCAGGCGCGGTGTGGTGGTATCGCTTTGGTGTTCTGAAATAACACTTTGTATAGTCGCGTGATTTAGCAGCTTCTAAAGAAGTGAGTTTATGAGCTCTAAGGGAAACGCATGTGCTGTCTCTTTCCCTGGGAAGTATGTTTGACTGGAAGTCCAAAGCATGTGAGTGTCGGTGTGATGTGTAATTGAGTAAAAGTTTGAGGGTTATGTATAAAACCACTTTTGTCGACCCAGCCAGCAAGTTTCTTGACGCAAATTCGGACTTGAAGTTCACAGATTGACTTTATAAAACACTTAAAGAATAAATGGACGTCGTCTAAATACATGAAATAAGTGATTGTCAGTGGCAATGCCTTTTCAAAGAAATTCATCTTAACTATGAAAGAGTTTAGCTCACCACTTCACCTTGCGCACGCCGTTTTCTTGAACGTGAACCCTTGGCAGCGCACTACCGACTTTAATGCGAAAGCTTCTCTACGACAAGTAACAAGGATGTTTTCTATGTTTCCTGAGACACCCAATGACTTGAGGTCACCGAGGATCCCGTTGCGCCAAGTGGTGTCCTGGACCTTCTCGATGTCCAAAAACTCCGGAAGACAACACTATTGTTATGACGAAGGCATCCTTGATATAATAGTCAAGTGCGAGGAGTTGATCGTTCTTCGTTCACCCCACTTTGAAGCCGGCCCGGCAGCTCTCGAGAAGACCATTTTACTCAAGGAAGTACACGAGCCTGCTGTTCATCGCCTTCTCGGGGAGTTTTCACAGGCAGCTCTTCAGGACTCTGGGACGGTAACTTGAGGGGAACGATAGGTCCTTTCCCTCCTTCAAGCAAGCCACTACTATGGCCTCTCTTCAAGACCGTGTAATGTGCCGGGAAAGCCATATTTTATTGCGTAGATCTAGGAGTGTTTCTAGTGTGTCTGCGTGTAGGTATTGTACCATTCTATATGTGGTGTTGTCTGGTCCTGGAGCTGAGGGGTTACACATTCCAAGAAGAGCTCTCAGCTCATGTAGTGGAAACTCTGAGTTATAAGAGGCTGTTGACCTGTCGTTATCAAGTAAAGGCTCCTTTTCGGCTGATTGTGTTTTATGAATGTGCTTGTGTAGTGTGCTGAACTGTACACGTGTTGGAAGTTTTGTGGAAGTTTTTCAGTGTAGTCTTTGAGTGTGTCGCCTGTTGTGCAGACCAGAGGCAGGTTGTGTGTTTGTTGTCATTTCAGTTTGTGTATTCTTGTCCATACTTCTCGAGCGTCTCTGTAAGAGTATATATGTTATGAATGAACGCCAACTATCTCGTTTTGACGCACGGCCCACATGTTTTCCGAACGTCTTTGCCCTTTTGAACAAAAGTAGATTACCCGAAGTGGGTTAACAAAAAAGGATACCCCACGGCTTTTCTTAGGCCTTTTGCGCCAGCCTACAGTCCTCATTCTACTACCCATCCCCTGGTTGCGCAGGGAACCCGGAGTAAATGAATTGGACTTTTAAGTGGCATCGAGGTTGTGCGCCGTGAGTAGTTGGGTAGTTTTTCAGTGTATATGTGTCATGAATTTGCAGTGTAGTTTGTATGTCTCTGTAAATGTATTTTACTACCTGTTGCTTCATTGAACCTGTTCTGGGAAGATGGTATGCTTGGGCATTTATCTGTATATATAAGCGAGGTGGAGAAGTGGTCACAACCACACGGGCCGTGCTCACACCTCCCTCAAGACATGGGAAGAGAAGTGCAGAACCAATAGCCAAGTCAAGATGTCAGTAAGTATTCTCTCCTAAGGCATGGTATGTAAGCGGTTTTTGTTGAGAAGGAATCCTCCAGAGGATGTTAGAAATTTGTCTATCAGGTGACCTCGGGCACCCGTGCGAGAAGAGCCCCAAAGAGAATAGGGCGCATTAAGGTCACAAGTGAGGATGTATGGTAAGGGCGGCTAGTCAACCAGCGCCTCGAAGAGAGAGCTCGACAATGCGAAATCAGGAGAAATGTAAATGGAGCATACCGTTATAAACCTATTTAGTAATATTATGCGGATTGGTACAGTCTCAACTAAAGTGTTAAAAGTAATAAGGTGGCATGCAAGAATTTTCGGGCGATTATTGCCACCCCGTCCGAAGAGTGTCTGCAGCCATCCCTTTCTGAATACCATAGAACTATTCAAGAAATTTCTGTGAGTGTAATTTAAATGTTTCTTCGGCACACATTGCACTTGGCTTTTTAGCATGCAGGATGTCGTAGAGATCATCAACTATTATTAAAAAAGTCTCTGCAGTTCTATTGAACAATATTTTTTCTTCCCATTATTAGGTGTTCAGAGCTACTGGAGTGTGACTAATTATGTAGTGTCTTTCGGCGCTTGGATTCGCTGAAATAAGTTTTTTTACCTTCTCTGTAGGATTGAAATTCAAATTCAAATTAAATTCAATTTTATTTTTGCCTCAATATATTACAATGTCAATGGTGTCCCTGGCAAGAAAGCTATTGCTACAGCTTGACGGGGGGAGGGGGACAAATTGGCAGCTCAATGACGATTGTTTAAAGTACAGTGAGGTTTTAACGGGGGATACAGCAGGACAGTACCTTCGAGAAGGCCGAGAATCATTACAAAAAATAAAAACAATAAAATACTTTTATAACGAGCTTGAGCGCATTGGTACGACGTCACATATTCATGTACAGGTAAAAGAACAGACCAGACAATTCACGCCTATTTATAAAAACAGTATAGCGAATAGAATTCAAAAACAGTAATTTCCGACAAGCGCATTACGTACGGAAGCACTTGTTAGTGTTCGATAATTGCGGGTAATTCCCTGTAATTTATGTAACATGCTTGGAATGTTGTATGCTGATGACTGCCAGAGATAATTGGTTCGTGGGAGTTGAATGAGCCATTGTCGTGCGCCACGAGTTGTATAAGTGCTAATTCGTAAACCTAGACCACGTAATTGTGTTCAGAATTACTGAAATTTATCATTTCAAAAGTGTAACTCATGGCGTATTCGGTTGGCGTTTACGAGCGCTCTAGAGTGCTCTGAAAAGCGGCCGCGCCTTCGGTTGGTAGGATTCGAGTGCTCAAGCAACCTTCGGTTCGTTCTTTCGGAGCGTCAGCCTCCGACTCGGAGCGCTCCCGACCGCTCTGACTTCGAAGTGAGAGCGTGGCGCGATCTGGCCGGGGGGGGGGGGGACGGGTCACGTGACACAAAACGCCGTGGTTTGGCCAATGAACTGATCGGTGCTATTTGCCGATGCAGCGCAGGAATGTTTACCCGGCGGCTTCCCGCACTGGCTGCACGGTGACGCTACAGGCGCGCTGCTACAAAGGGGAAACAAATATCAATAATCATCCTCATCATCATCATCATCCGAGACAGCCGATGCATTCGGTTGGTACGCCGCCTCTCGCGCTCTGATTGCGAGCTGGCTTTGCATCTGGCGACTCCGAGCCAGAGGACCAGAGCGGCCAACCGAATACGCCATTAAATAGCAGCCTGTAGGAATAAAGCTGCCTAATATTGATTGTGATATGCTGCTCAAACAATTGCTTAGTCGGGTGAAGATACAGGACGTTATTTATAAATCTGATAGCTTTCTTTTCTAACAGCAGTAACGTGTTAATATTTTTCTTGGTTTTCGTGGCCCACCTAACGTACAGTAATTAAGGTGTGACCGGAAAAGCGAATGATATATTTGAAGTTTAATGTTCCGCGGGAAGAAGTCGCGGCATCGGTACGGTGCTCAACTTTGTGCATGACAGTTGTATTCCCATTAATTCAACAAGTGCGTCCCATGTCATGTGGTGCGAGAGCACCATCCCCAATACTTTCTGCTGCTTAACAATGCCGATTTGCGAGGAACCCAGGATCAAGTGTTCGCTTACATTTACATTTCTATGTTGAGGCACAAATAAAATACATTTGGTTTTCCTTGCATAAATGTTTACACAGTTTCATTCGACCAAGTGTGTAAGTGTGTTAAGGTAGAACTGGCGGCGGAAAACAGGAGTGTTGCGTCAGCATTGAAAATGAATAAAGTAGTATCATCTGCGCACAACCCAAATTTGGCTTGTTAATCAATCAAAATTACATCATTAACAGAAATATCGAATAAAACCGATCCCAGAACACTTCCTTGCGGTGCACCGCACAATATCTCCCTAAATGAAGACTGATAGCCATTGTGAACAACACATTGCTCCCAATTAGCCATATAGGATTGCATAGGCGCGTGCGAGATACCATAAATTACATACTTGTGAAGCTTCCGTAGAAGAATTTCCTAATGCAGATAATCAACTGTCTTGCTGCAGTCGATGAATGTTGCAAGTGTAAGTTTGGAGGCTTCTATGTTTTTAATTTAATTTCTTTCTGTAAGAGAAACGCAGACTCGGTGGTGACGCCTTTCCGGAAACCATGCTGACGTTCGGACAAAATGTTTTGCTTAGAAAAAAAAGCTTTCAAGCCGCACCAGAATACCTTTTTCGGAACCCTTTGGTAGTACTGGTAGGACAGATATGGGTTTATAGTTAGAGGCATTGTTTTTGTAACCACCCTTAAATGTAACAGAGACAATCAGCGCATTACATTTTGTGCGGGAAGCAACCAGACTCGATTGCAAGGTTAAATATAAAGACTAGATACGGGCAAACAAGATCGAGGACGTGTTTTACGGGTTTAATCTGCATGCTTTCAATGTGGAGAGCTTTGTTGTTTTTCAGTGACAAAAGCTTAATTAACCTCCAATCTGTCTGTTGGATTCAAGAAATCAGTTTCGGAAACATGGTGTCCAGAGTACATGACATGTGGTTGGGGGACGTAATGTTAGCATTTGCATTGATGAAGTGATCGTTGAAGTGTTCAGAAAGTGCTGTTGCAGGAAAGGTCTCGCCACGGACAGTTAGTTCTGACGTTTCCATCGTCCCGGTGTGTTTTCCCACTGCATCGTTTATAATTTTCTGTCTGATCAGGACGGGATGAGCCAAAAAATTGCTGCTGATAATACTCGGCTTTGGCCTTTCGTAGAGCGGCGGTCAAACGATTGCAGATAATTTTGAAGGCTTTATGTAACGCTAATAGGCGCGTCTTTAAAAATAAGCGATGAAGCTTGTTCTTTCTCGTATCATTATTAGTTGATCAGGCCCAATCTACGGTTTTTTGATAGGCTTTCTGGCTGGGAAGAATATTATCGGGAAACAGGTGTTGTAGTTGCTAGCGAAGAGTGCTAAAAACTTATTGTATTCGCCGTCTGCGCTACCATGCTTAAGAACGGGTGTCCAGTCGCTTTCGCGAATTTCGTTTATGAGCTGTTCCAAGATGCTCTCAGTTATGCTCTGCTAAGTTACATTGGGGGGAGAGGGATAACAACAACGTTAGCGAGAGGAATACTGTATAAATATCGGAGAGTTGTCGCTCAAGTCACAATTGATAGCGCCAGCTGCTGTGACGAGCGTATCGGTGTTGCTCACAAGAAGGTCAGGGATTGTTGCACTTGTTAACGTGACGCGGGTTGGCGTTTCAATGAGATTTTTAAAGCCACGTGTAGTCAAAACGTTTACTATTTTTTTTTGAATGAGCGTTCTCAGCAAGAAGGTTAAGGTCGGAATTCCCACCAATATATATCCGAGGCCTTTTAAATGAAGCGTATTCAAGCAGCTCATCCACAAATTATATAAAACTATTTGTATCGCCGCTGGGTGGTCGATATAGAACAGATACAAGTGTGTTCGTGCCTTCAACACTCAGCACCCCGTAGTCTTTGGATACCAGTGTAAATTCCAGCAGCTGGTCGCAGCAACTGGAAATGGATGCGAAGACGGCAATACCACCACCACAATTGTCGCATCGGTTCGGTAAAAATTGCTTGTAACAGGTAAAGATGGTGGATTATTGAATGACCTAAACCACGTTACCGTAAGCATGATAATGTCGAGAGGAAACGCGTATTGGCTTAGAAAAACTGAATTGGTCATACTTGTTTATAAGAGAGCGGGAATTCAGGTTAATATTAGAGGTGGTCTTTGCTGGCGGAGCACATAGTGTTCCATGTTCAGGATCAACAAATTCTTGATACAGCATTTGGCCAAAAAGACGCTCTTTCTGCTGCGCATGGAGACAGTCAATGTCAGTAAAACTGTGAATTGCAATACTAACACTTTTACACCAGAATCCCACGGTATACCTCTTGTTGTCAAACACATCCTTCAATGTAAAATTCCACATTTTATTGTCTATACAGATTCCCTTAGTGTTGTTATGGCATTGGCATCCCCAAAGCCTTCCAAGAAACATGTTCTAGATGTTCTAGATCTTCTCGTCAACACCATCACGTCTGTATATTCCCAAAAACTTGATGCCGTTCTTTGCTGGGTCCCAGGTTACTCTGGGATAGCGGCAATGAGGCCAGAGATCAAATGGTGGCTAGTGCTGCACTTACAAATACAGTGAACAATACAGCGCTACCGTACACCAACCTGAAACCACACAGCAGACAACACCTTCACAAAACATGGCAAGTATACTGGAATGAACATACATACAGCAAACTACAAGTAATAAAGCCACTATTGGGACCATACACCACAGACGCACGCAACAGACACACTGAAGTTGCCTTGGTTGGGTTAGGAATAGGCCACAAACTTGTAATACACTCACACCTGATCACTGGTTCCTCAAGACCGTTGCGTAGCAGGTGTGGAGATGTCCTACGTCTATCCGTAGCACAGATCCTCAGACAATCCAAAGCACCAGTACAACATGGCGTAAACACTTTCCGGAGTTATACAGATACAAATTTCCGATTTCCGCGGTATCCAGCATACAATCTAAAAGATATCCCTATGTGTTTGAATAAAATTACTTTTAAGCTTTTAACAGATTCAGTTTCTAGAACTTATCTGACATCATTTGTAATCTCCAACTGGCCCTATACACCAGCCATCTTTACTGGATTTTATGCCTGTTCACTTTTGTTGGTTTTTACTGTAACAATATAAAATGTACGCTTACAAGTGTAATATAAATAATCTTGCCTTTGGCGGTCATTGCCCTAGCTGGCCTTGCGCCAATAAACATTAATCATCATAATTATTATCTGAAAAGTTTGAGGGTGTGAGCGCATGCCACGCAAATAGAAGACGATACCACACGCCTTGACGTAATGGGTGCCTGCTTTATATCATTGCATTTTTCTTCACCTCGCAAGGCCCGCGCGATGAAAACGTGATTGTCGAGAAAATGTGATAACAATAATAGGTGGGGTAACGATGATTATGATGATGCAGGCAGGACAGGGTCACAGTAAGCGTAGATCACGTTGAAACGAAGATAACGAGTAAACGAAAGCAGCTGAAAGGCTAGGAACAGGTCCACCTCCGGTTGAATACGTGAAAACGTCCTGTTCAGACAGCATTCTGTAGAACTTCTGGCGGACGGCTGTTGTAATAAACTAACGGGCTCCCCATGCACGTCTGTGTATTCATGCTGGCTTTGAGCTTGGTGTCAATTCGGATGGTCCAGAGCTGCATTACCCATACAAGCGGCTTTCAGACTTTCAATTTTGATTTTACCAGGACTGCCATTTATCTCCTTGAGGTATGTGGAGCACAGGCTATGACTAAGATAAGTGGTGCTCTGGTGATGATGATGCCTCTAAACGGCAACAGGAGCGATGCGGCCCATTCCGTAGGGCGACATGTTGATTCTGAATTCTTTAGTACAGCGACGTATTCAGTGTCGATCTGCGTGGCCGTGGCAATGATGGCCCCCTTAGCAACATAGATGTCTGTGCTTAGAGAAACTAAGGTGAGAAAGCTGCTATTGAATTGACGACTGTCACTGCGTGCACTTTGGTGGTAGATATGGTGCAGTATCGGTAAATACTGCGTTTCAAATGGAGACTTATGCACAGTGTATGTAGGCGACACATGCTGGTAGTTGGCCTTGAAAATGAGTGGCGTGATAGGATGACAGGTGTGCGGAAAATTGTTCTTTCTGCGGATGTTGGGAGGGATGATAGGTATTACGAACGCAACGTAAAAAAACGTTCTGTAGGAAGAGAGAAGAAAACAGATTTGCGTAGTAAGTGTGATTGTTCTTTTTCTAAAACATCTCATGCATTTCCACATGGCCGAGTTGGTTGACGGAAAACCTAAGATAAGACCTCTAGACACACGGCGCGTTCGTGAAACCCGGGTACCATTACGTCAAAACAGTCAGTTTAAAATCGCGAGAAAGTAACGGTTCTAGATAAGGCAATGCATGAATCAGGGGAAGACAGTAGAATATTTTTATCTCATGAAGCGCGTATCGGGATACGTTTAGATCGTTCCTGGGAGCGTTTGTTTATGCAGGAAAAAAATCCTCGAGTTGGTTTGTTGTTCGTTTGCGATTGATGACTTTGAAGGTTTGAAGATTGGGGACTTTGAAACGGAAACGGAACCTTTGACTTGCACTCCATTTGGGCAAAATATTCTATCCGCGCTCCTATACGGACGGATGTCTCCGCTCGTAGCCGAGTGGACTGGCCCGCACAGTCCTGTGACATTTCAGAGGGTCAGCCCAATTCGCAGGATGCTGTCTACTCCCGCTCTTTGTTTTCTGCGGCGGGGTCACTGCCATCAGGGAAATATCACGGCACGCCGCGGTCTGCGGAAGAAGGAAAGAAAACAAATCTAAATAAAATGGCGGGTGTGCCTCCTCTCTCTTCTCTTTTTTGTATTTCACTTTTTACTTCCATGCTTTCTTGCAACCTTTGCGGGTTGCGAAGCGATGGGAGCGCTGGCTTATAAATGAAAAAAAAAAAACATTTGTGAACACTTGACCTCCTCACTACGCTGCATTCTGGGACATATCTGCCCTATGCACTCACCAGTGGAGAAATTGTTCAATTGCGTTCAGCATTCTCGGTCTTCACCCCATGGAGCGGCCAGCTCCTGTGTGGTCTCTGACGCCGAGCCTGTCTCTCGAACTTGAGCGAAACTCAGCAGGTTGCGCACTACCTTGCAAAGGCACAGAAGCGCGATGCTTCCCACACCCTCCCCTCAACCAATCCCCACGCTGTCACCTACACGCTCTTTGCCCGTGTGTGCTTCTGCGAAACCTAGGAACCTTATACCACATAGTCAAGAGTGCCAATAATCCATCTTCATTATCAAAAATTCCTCAAGCGTCTTACCAGCAGCCGTTGTGGAGTGGGGGAGGAGGAATATTGGCCGGGCCCCCTGCTATCCACTTAGCTTCTGGACAGCAGCGGGGAGAGGCGGCCCAGCCAACTGTACTCTTAGAATGTGGGCACTTCCTTTCTTTTGGACTTGAAAAGTTCATCTTCTCAGTAAACGTGTTTCGCACAGCACGCACTCTGCAAAATCACAACACGTCACCACGAATCACCTGCATCGCTCATTATTCGTCAAACATCGTCTTCCAACAATCCTACCTTGTGCTACATTCTATTCATTGTGCAGCGAAACAAATTTGCGATGAATGGGCGCTATCATGTAACTAATTAAGGACGCATAGCTTATGTTCTACTATAGCCTGCACACACTGTCGTTGTTCAAGAAAGCTGTAAACTTTTATTTTTTTGCACAATTATTTGGGGACTACTCGAAATTAAAAGATCAGCAGCGCAATATACTGTTTTCGCTATTTTTAGGATGGTAGGTATAAATAAGCGAAAGGGAAATGGACAATTTGTTATCTGGAATAACACGTCTTTAATAGAGTTGGCATAGAATAAAAATGAAAAAAAAAATGATTCATAAAAACTAAACAAGTATAAACGTCGAAAGGAAATGTTACTTTATGTTGAGGGAGGAGTGAGTAACAGACGTTAGCAATAACTTCAGAATGCTACGGTTTTCTTTCTTCAAGTACTTGGGGTCTTGCCTCAAAATGGCCATCTTTATTTTGTACTCCTCGTCCAGGTGCCTCGCTTGGCGTCCTCCTGTTCCATGTGGCGCTCCTAGAGTTCGACTTGCAGTTCGTGCTGCTGTCGCTCGTGCGTCGTCGGCATACGCAGTCTGTTTTCTCCGCACTCGGCTACCACCGTGGACTGCGCCGACATCGGAGTCCCTTGTGGCCTGGAAGAAATAAAAATTAGTAAAAACAAACGAGTGGTGTTGCTGCTTAACATTGCTGGACCAGTTGGAGTCTATGCGATAGATCTGTTAGAGTAACATTATGTTATATGGGCCATAAAATGATTGAAACAGTAATAACCTAAGGTGGGTTTCGTTATACGAGATACGTTAAATTTTTGTTATTCCGCTGGAGATTTCAATGTTGGCACGCCTGCTGGAACCGCATCCCTTCAATCAATCAATCAATCATTTAATGATCAACCAATTTATTAATATCTTCCCCATTGAACAAATTCCTCAAAAGAGGAATTCAGAGCAGCTCCATTGTTACATGAAGGTTGATAACCAGGCGCTCTTGTTGTGCATACGGGGTACGGAATATTGTTCGGGCTTTTTTTAAAGGCCGCGCATGTTTATAGAAATTATCACTATACACGCCCTAATCATTTGCCTAAAAATCACATTTCAGGATGTCACTTTTTTGCATATTTCTCAATTTTTTTGCTCTTACCACGCTTTTTGCTCTTCTGTGCTCTTTCCTCCTCCTGAAGGAATCACTATGCAAGATATAAATTAAAAATTTTATGCTTCCGAAAGAATGTCTGGTGCGAAATGGGGGAGCGATATTTTGGTTACTGCCGGGTACCCTCAAAAATAATTTGATATAGGACAAATACAACAGATCGGGAATAGGATTGCAATCTTGAAAACTACCCGAGAAATCTCCACTTCCCCGTCCGTGTAGTTATCGATTTTGACGGCTCCTTTACGCCACGCCATCGCGGAAGGCTAGTATGGCTGAGGAGGCTGCGGGTGGGTCACTTTGTTGCCCTCCTTCGTGGGTGCCTGTGGTTGTACGCAGAGTTCTCCTGTCTTCAGCGGCTTCTGCTTCTGCTGGCCCGAGAACGCAGCTGTCCCGTGTGCTGCATGAAAGTGAAGTTTATTGTTTGGCCTCTGTATAATCTGGCCAATGGCATCTGGCTACCTTTCACGATCATGTGTAGGACCACAAAACTCGAACTTGAAGCGAATGAATTGCAGAGCAAGTCCTCGTCCCCGCTGAAAGAACAGTTATGCCAGACAAACCGTTCTAAGGTAAATAAACACAGCGCGCAGAATAGTAATAATCTGAGCACCAGCGTCGCACCGGTATACGTCACCTTGATGCATTCCGGGTGATTTCTTCGAATATTCTGCTGGTGACAAGCTGCTGGCTCGCGGCCGGCCTGCATGTTTCAGAAATGTGCAGGATAAGCAAAGGTGATTCGAGTATCGCTCTGCCGGAAAACTGCTCCGCAAAAATACAAAATTCAGGGAGTAAAAATTTACAATCACACTCATTGTCACTTTTATACGCCCAAATGACTGTTTTTGCTTTTTACGCGGCACTAACAGAGATGAAACCTGCGTAAATACCATATTTACTCATCTGTATCCAACACACTGTTGTCGTCATACGAGCTGGTGAGGCATCCTTGATAGCAGTATCCACTGAATCCCTCCCAGTGGAAGAACGGGCGGCCCAATATTGCCGCCAGTTGTTTTTTGCCGTGACTTTCATCCAGCGCCACTGCTCCTTCATACGAGTCAGGTCGCGGTCCTTCGCTGGTACAGCAGCGTAAAATTCCTGGTAAACTAGCTGCCAGCTTCTTTTTTTTTCTGCAGTTGACAGCACGGTCGTTGGACGTGTCTTCTAAAACGAAAACTCTGGGATGAATGGCGTCTAACCGCACAAGGCGTTCGCGTTCCTCCCAGTTGTCGCTCCGCGGTCTCTTTGTTTCCTGCGGTGCCATTAGAGAATTACCACGCGCACAAAGAAGAATAAACGACACCTGAAGAAATGCAAATAACCAATAAAGGGAAGACAGTACTGAGCACAACGTTCACTACATAAGAGGGTAAACTTACGCGGCTGACACAACACAAACACAGTTGACGCACTAGGAATCTGTCTTGTCACACGTGACCGGAACGAGCCGAAACATACAGAGATATAATATAAGATACAGAGATATAATACAGAGATACTTTATATAAGAGTTGCGAAACTCCGCATAGGCCAAATGCATCAAAAAGTGGCCCTACGATAGGTCCATTGCTTTCGACCTTGTTTTACAGTGGCGCCATCTGTTGCTGACAAAATAAACTATACAACGCGGTTAGCCGCTCCACGACCTTGGCAAAAACTAAAGCGTGGCAAACTGTTCGCATGGCGACGCAGTGAAACATCCCCCTCGCGAGGGGCACGATCAAATGCAGAGCATTTCCGTGGGCGCACGACGTTAAGTAGTTTGCGTTACGCTAATGTTGCTGCACTTGTGGCAAATGCTGACGAGAGAGCGCCCGTCAGCAGTAATTTGAATGAGTCAACGATATAAGGCGCGTTCAAGCGTCCCATTCTGTGTGGGCTTTGTGGCGCAGTGGGTAGAGCACCATGTACATTGCATTCCACCCGCAGGGTTGGGGGATCGAAACCGCGCGCCGGATAGTACTTTTTTTATATATAGTAGAAAGGGTGCGGTGCGGACTACGGACGTAGTCTGCACCGCGTGGGTTACTGAAATGCTGGGTATTTAAACTGAACAACCTATAGGACGTGACTGCACAAATTCTATTGTCGTAAAGATCGAGGAGTCAGTTTTAAGCAAGGCTTTATTTAACGAAATGACAGGGCGGACAAAATATCTTTAGTTATTCATCATTATGATTTATGAACTCCCTCTATTGTAACAGCTCTGAAAGGTGAAGAATTGGGACTTTCCCAAACCATATTGGAACTAAGACATTCGTTTACTGGAACACCGCCCCACCATTGTGGAATGCCAATTTCATACCTCAAAATATACACTACAGATGACGTCCGTACAGTTCAATATTTCTTAGCGATTTCTGTTACTTGGTTAAGACCAAAAGTGAGGATAATGGAACCAGCTACAAAAGAACCTTAATTGACAAATGTTTTGAAGGAAGGGTCAAAAATCGCAAACAAAGCTAAAATATTTTTTGCAGTAAAATAGGCCACTAAACAAAAATGCATTAATTTGTTGCGTACAACAATTCCGCACATAATTTATAGTATATTATCTTCATTAGGATTTAAATAACAGTGTTCTTAGAAAAACGTAACGTCAAAAATTTAGTTAAAAATTATTTCGTTAAAAAGTGCTTTGCACTATTTACAATATATTGGACTATTAAGCAATGGTGACGCCAACGCACTATTTGTTCATATGTTCGAGCCATTGTAGATATCCATTTGCCTGGGCGAAGGCAGCCACATCGACATTGCTGAAATACGAGAAAATTGCCGAGGAAAAACGAACAGGGAGCGGTTTTTGGGCGTACCACACCACTAAAATCTTAGAACTCCAAAGCAAGAAGTCTGAATGCCTTTCAAAGAAAAAAAACTCTACTGGGGTACATTAGGCTTCGTAAGGGCTTGGAATGAAGCAAACCTATGCACATTGTAATTGGCGAATCTTCCATGAGCTCCCTATGGCAGGTTTAGACCATGCAGAATATTTTCAGGGCATCCACTACCAGCCGGAGTCACGAAGTGGGTACGGCGTTGCTCTGCTGCGCCTCTGGACTCCGGCAGAAATCCCAGCCGCGGCGGCCGCTTTTCTGATGAAATAAAAAACGCCCGTGTCGGGAGATTCTGGGGCATGTTAAAGATCCCCCTGAGGTATTGAAAATGAATCTGCAGACCACACCACGCCGCACCTCATAGTGCATGTGTAGCTTCAGCGCGTTGAACGCACACATCATCATCATCAGGGCATCTTCTGCAGCAGCGCCCTAGAGGCCTGGATGCTCAGAGCGAACCTGCCAGGTAAGCAAAATGCGCGTCTCCTTTCTCGCCTTCTATCCACCCTGAGCGTACACCGGACATCAACGAAGGCAGTTCTTCCAACAAAAGTACTCATTCCCTTGCTCCAGCGTTATTATAGTACATCCTACGCTAGCATTTTATGCCGTAAGGTTTGCTGTTATGGCAAGACTTGCTGTAAATGACGCTGAAGTGGTAAGTAAGTAGTAGAATTAGGGGATTACAAACACGCTCTGGCATTAAGAAATTTCAAAGCTGGATTGCACAATGGTGAATATTGCAATGCGCATCCTAGTGTAACACTAATGGACATTTTATAGTGTTTTAGGTTGGCGCCGAAAAACCATTCCTGGGAGTAAAAGTGGGGGTAACGAGGGCTACCACTCAATCAACTTTGCTACTGGGCATCGGCATTTCAGTCCATGGCTCTCGACCGCGTGACAGCTTGTACATCGACTTCTGCTCGGTCGAAGTGAGTATAACATGGTTTATCATTTGTGGATAGTATGCCGAAAATGGGCCGAGCATGCAATCATATAACAATTTAAAAGAAATTACCTACACTTCATTCAAACGAGTTCAGTAAAAGAAATTGAATAACACACTATATATGCCAATAAACAATTGTCGCCGATGAAAAGAAAAATAATGTTTGTATTTGTTCCATTGAAACAATTGTTTG
Source organism: Haemaphysalis longicornis (assembly GCF_048455015.1). Classification (NCBI taxonomy): domain Eukaryota; kingdom Metazoa; phylum Arthropoda; class Arachnida; order Ixodida; family Ixodidae; genus Haemaphysalis; species Haemaphysalis longicornis. The sequence goes on from NW_027526233.1 coordinate 92,071,380, forward strand.
TATTTATTTTGTTTCATCAAAAGTTTGTGTCATTTGTCAAGACGAAATTTCAAAGCCCACAATGGTCACATATCAGTTCTTTTCTTTCCGTATAAAAACCATCGTGGTTTTTATTTCAAGTAATGGATCCGGCAGAGTAAAGCCTATTCTCAACATGTAGGACTTGACTGCCGGGGAGTACGCGTGACGAGCGTGGCCCACGATAATGCACTCACAACACGTAGGACACTGGGGGAGTAGCACCTGCCGTACTATGCAATTGATGTGAGCCAACTACCTCTGCGGCGCCGCACCAGAACAAAGGTTGCTTTTACTGATGTCTTCTTGGTTACACGGCTCTGCCCGCTCTCGAAGGGAGGTCCCTCCACTTTACCGTCGCCTGCTTTCTGTCGCTCGCTCTGTTAGGGAGCTATGCTATCAATAATCAAAGTTTGCAAAAGGTTTCGTTTACTTGAAGCTATTTCAAACCTTTTGCGACAAGCTCGCTACGACGCGTAAAATTGACGATTGGGGAAACGCTGCTTCGGGCACTAAATACACATAAAGTAATCTATCATAGAAACAAACGGTGTGTTGAATTAATATATCGCGGGTGCATGCTCACATGTTCCGTCTACGCATCAAAGCTGTTACATCAACAAAAATACTCCCCCTTATTTTTATGTCTGATCAAAGAAAAGAAACGTATTGTAAAAAGTGGCTTAGGGTCGCACTGGTGGCGGGATGACTGGGCATACAGCAAAGCTGGCCGCCCCAGCCTGTTTGTCCTTGGTTCGACTATGCCTGTGCGTGGGTACGCGTGGAGACTCGGAAACGTTTTCTGCGTAGTATGCTTCGAACCTCGGTCACGTTCAGCAGTGTCGCCGTTATCCCCAAAAGAGCAATGAACACAGCCTGAATAAACTACACTGGAACCCAGATGATACGACCCCCGCACTTACGACGACCGGCTTCTTACGACGGATAACTGCGGTTCCGCCAAACGCCTCATAGAAACAGTGCATTGAAAACCCCAATCATAAGACGCTTGGGTGCATGCGCTCCGCTTCATACGCCGGACGCTGGTGCTGGTAAACTGCCGTTTTCCTCATATCCACCTCGTCCCGACCTTTATTCTTAACTACCGTTTGACGCTGCTTGATGTGTAAAGGTCTGAATGCAGGCGAGAACACTTGCTGAACAGACGCAAACAAGCAGGCGGGTACTCCTGAGTGGGAGTTTATCTTCGACGGCCTCACGCGGCAGTAGTACGCCAACGCGCCAACCGCGAGAAGTCATAGTGCAGGGTTGCGGTGGCTGGCGGTCAGTGAATAAGAAGTCCACAGGTGCGAAAATACTACCACGCAATCCCACTTCGATGACTCAAGACCGGCTTTCCTGTCCCGCTCGATCCCAGGGTTTATTCGATTCAGCCTGCACCTCTTGAACCAGTTCACAGCAGTGCAAAGTGGGTTCCGCCATCGGCGGAACCAGCCCTGCACTTTTTTTTCGTCTGCTGCTGCACCTCTTCGGCAGGGAGTGCTGGTAAAGCCGTGAACTCGTCGGGCACCCGTTGGCACCACCAGTGAATCGAACGGTGCCCTTCAGGTTCCGCGAGCTGCACCACTGAAACGAACGGCGAAGTGCTGCACCGCCTGAACTGGTTCACGTGGTGCAGGTGAAACTAATAGACCCGAAGTTTCTTGCTTTCAAGATGCTCTGTGCCCCTGTCTCTGCTCAATGCTTATCAGCGATTTTCAAAGCGGCGTTGTCACTCCGCTTGTTTATTTGCTGGGGTGCCTACATTCAGATGCGTCCGCCGCAAGGCTAGAGACACGTATACAATGAGGAAAAAAAAGTTTCCCGTATATGTAGGAACCGCCATTTTGGGTCACTCGCTGGGCGCCGCAGCAAGCCAGTGTATCAAGCTCGCGCTATAATTTGGCCGCAACACGGCTTACTGGTGAAGCTAGAATCATATTACCTATTTTAGATACACAGCATCTCTTAGTCGACCCTCCGTTGTGCGTCCGCGTCCGGCGTCCGCACCTCTCAACCACGTCCCCATCTCCAGCGAGCTCTGATAACGCCGCTCTCCTCGACGCTCGTATACCGTCTCGTGCCGGCTCAGGAAGTCACCGGCAACACTGTCGCTCCAGGAGCCCTAACTAGCTGTGATAACGCTGCTCTCCTCCTCACCGCTCGGCTCGTCTCGTGCCGGCTCAGGAAGACACCGGCAGCACTGTCGCTCCAGGAGCCCTTAAAGGGTAAGCGTGCTCGTCTCGTGCCGGCCCAGGAAGACACCAGCGACACTGTCTCTCCAGGAGCCATCTAATGGTCGGCGCTATGTCCCTCTCTTGTTGTTGTGCAGTCCACATCCCTACTGCGCATGTGCGTCTCTCCTCCATTCGCCTCTCCTCCAACTGTATAAAAGCACGTGCGCGCGCTGCGTGGCGTTCAGCCTGCTCCGAGACACCGCCTGCGCTGGTTCTGCTCCGGTGTGGAGCCTACACGGAACCCCCATGCTTTTCATCACCACATAGTTCTTTTCGGGGAGGTGGTGTAATTTTTTAGCGTTGCTGGGTCTTCTGAGAAACAAAAACATTCATATGTTGAGCACTTTGACTCAATAGTGAAGGCACTTCACCGTTCAAAAGGTGTCGTCGTCCTGTATGGGAATTCCGTTTTTTTAGGGGCGAAGCTTCTTAGGGCGTGGGTCTGTCCATCCTCGACGTATGTATGTAGCCACCTCTAGTTTAGTTCTTGGATTGTCTACTAGATGCCTTGGCTACCTCTAGTTTAGTTCTTGGATTGTTTACTAGATGGCGGTACTTGTATATGATGAAAAGATGCGCTTGGATTGTTTACTAAATGGCGTGGCTACCTCTAGTTTAGTTCTTGGATTGTTTACTAGATGGCGGGGAGCGTTGTAATAAAATCCGTTCGCTGTTGGCGCGCGCTCAGAGTCGCCCGATGGATAAGGCTACAGATGTGCGAGCCCGCGAGGCAGAAGCGCTCCGTGAAGCTGCGCGACGCCGCCGCCAAGATCCTGCCGTACCAGAGCGGGAGGCCGAAGCGTGTCGTCTGGCTGCGCGACGACGCCGCCAAGATCCCAGCGTTCGAGAACGAGAGGCCCAAGCGTCACGGCAACGGCGCGAGGACCCTGCCGTACGCGAAGCGGCACAACTGCGGCGCGAAGAGGATCTCCAAAACGTCAGAGAACGGGAAGCGGCGAGAAAGCGCGCGTATCGGCAGGCAGACCCCGATGCAGTGAGAGCTCGTGAGGCGTCTGCAAAACGCATCAGGCGAGCTCAGCCCCAAGGTGCCGACGCGCGGTTTAAGCGACACTTTCTATACGTTGCGTTCGGACACAGATGTAGTGGGCGTACTTTCACTGAAGAGTCACGGTTTTACCGATGATTTCCCCTCAGGAGCTTCGCCCACTCATCATCATTCACCCCGTGGATATGCTGTGAATTTTTTTTATCTCCGCCGTGTGCTATCGTTCTTTGCAATTAGCCTTGTCAGTTTCACACTCTTTTATTCTCTCAATTTGCTCGACCACGTCGGCCTTATCTTGCGCGCAGAAGGCGCACAGCTGACGGGCTCTAAATAGCCCCGTTTGGCATGGGTGTTGCGTAGCGCGGAGCATGGCAGGCGGGTTAGCTCGGAGGCCGTGGATGGGAGGGGGGCACAATATAGGCGTTTCTTTTTTAAATTTAGGATTTCACATAAACCTTCACAAATCACGCGAGAACGTGGTAAATATAGTAGTTTAAATACGCCCTTAGCCCAGCTGTCGTGTGAGACCGCCTGCAAGGCCGGCATTTACCCGAATCCCGGTCATATGATAACCCGGTCATACGGCACTTTCTGGTGGTCCCTTGAAAGACGTTATATAGGGGTTCCACTGTATATCCAATGTATGCGGCCTACCAGTCTTGCGGCCTACCGCATGCCAATGTATGCGGCCTACC